>NC_051194.1:12790000-13415000 GCF_015220075.1 Falco rusticolus | reverse complement strand
TTTGCCTGTTACACACCTGTCCTGATCATTTGGTCCATGCCTCTAAGCCCCCTATAGTGCTTAGAGTATGTTGATGCAGTAGTTTCCCTCTCGCTCTAGATTGTTTGGATGGCTTATCAGCCAGCTGCATGTTAAAGTCTTTGGAGAAAGTGTGTTATGGGTACTAGAAAGCAGTGAGCTGGTTTGCAGGTTTTCTTTGAAATGTGTGTACTTTGTGCTGTAGTTCCGTGCTACAGCCTTCACTTTGTCCTGGGTTAACAGCAAAACAGGGTATGCTGCTCTGTGCTGTGTACCTGGAGAGTGTCAGAACCAGAGGAGAATAAATCTGTAAATCTCTGGTGTCTTTCATCAAAGGACTGAGGAAGACAAAGTGGGCAGTACAAAACCAGAAGCTGTGTGCGTTGCTCCATATGAAGCTGCTGTTTCAGTTACCGCTCTTTCTCTTGTTACTCCACCACCACCAAATTTTACCTGTGTTGTCACGCAACAGAGACTTCCAAACTTGATTTTTGTACTTTAAGTGATATCTAAACCTCTTGAAATGTAATGTCCAAGAGCAGCATTATCCAGCAGTGAAAGAAAGAACTGCCGATCTCCTGGTGTATGAGACGTTTTATCCCTTGTGTTTGTTCTTTCTCATCCTAAGACAAGTCAGAATGCAGTGCACCCAGACAAACAGATATCACACAGCTTGCACAGACTGACAACGATCATGCAGAAGAGCAAAAGTTAATTAAGAAACTTTTACAGTGTTCCCCTGCATTCAGAACTAACTGTTCCTTTCATTTTACTGCTTTTTATACATAAACTTTATTTGTTTGAATATTATAGAAAAAAAGAGGAAAAAAAGAAGGGAAAATAACAGGTGATAATATATTGAGAAAGGCTATGGGGATAATACAGAAAATGCAGAATAAATAAAATACATAACCTTGTTATGCTGAGACTTTGACAGCGTTTGCACAATATTTCAGATGAGAAAACTAGGGAGGGGAGGGAGATCAGAGGAAGACAGACCTTCATTGCCTATAAGCAGTAAAAATTCTGTTTAAACATCGCAGTGGAAGCTTAAGTGACTAGCATGGAATGGAGCAAGCAGTCCAAGTGCACTATAATCCCTGAGGGTTTTTTTGCCAACATCAGCTGGCAGAAGAGGGAGAATCAGTGTCCTTTATCACTTGACACTCAAATTGTGGCTGTCTGCTGCCCATGACCAGCTGTCATCTTGCAGCTTTCCTTTGCTTGTTGTCAGAGGTTGAGTGGATAGACTCATGGAGAATTCTTAAATCATTAAATATCCTCTGAACTGTAATTTTGTGTATATTTGGATTTAAGCAACTGATTTCTTTTAGACAACCCAACAGTGCAAACTGAGATAATACATGTTTACAAGTTATACAATTACCTGTAGTGCCTCCCTTTGTTCTTTAATTGATATTTCTACATTCCAGCCAAGATGCAGTGAAAGGGTTAGTTTTTGATCTTGTAGCTCTGAAGGAAGCCAAGTGCAAAGAATTTCACATTGTTAATGCTGATGAATAATTTCTTCATGTTAACAGAGAATAATAAAAACATGACTCATTCTAACAAAGATTTTTTTTTTTTAGTGGCATAAATGTATGCTAACATCAAAGGAATCTGCCACAAGTTGTTTTTACTTACTAGGATCTGGTGTTATTTGTTCCATGTAGGCACAGAAGGAGGTGAGATTCTTTTTCATTTTTTTTTCCTTTTTCTCTTTTTTTTTTTTTTCAAATCGAACCTCATTTAAACTGTTTCATACGCAATCTGATCAATATGATATCATTCAAATGCCAAATTCTGCCAGTAGGTTACACCTATGCGCTCTTCATGAGGTCTAGAGCTCTTGTAGATTCTTCATATAATGAATATATTCCCCTGTCATCATACCACCTTGATTTCAAGTTCTTGATAATTTAACCAGCTGAATGAACCTGGTCCTATTAATGTAAAAAATCTAGCAAAGGGACTGAATGATTTGCTGGATTTAAGTTTCTAAACTTTCCTTTTCTCTCCTGCTTTTTTTGTACTGTGCCCAAAAACTATATTATGCAGTAATTAGTCATTTACTGTGAGAAACAAGGAAGAGGGAAGCAGATAAAATCTAGCATGGACATGGCAACAATTTCTCCTCATTACACTGACTGTCATTCAGTTTCTCAGTCACATGTTTTCCTTGCTCTCACCTTAACTCCTGTGGTTCAATTTTGAAAAAAAGAATGAGAGATACATATTTTAAAACTGAGTTTCAGTTTCTTCAGCATCACGTGGGTTAGGTCTTTTTAATTTGGCTACTAAAGATGATTTGGGGGATCTTATGCAAGCTGCTAAATTCTGAAAAATTGTTGCCTTGAAACATTTTTGTATTGTGGTAACCTATAGGAGAATCAGACATACCCTTTCTTCCCACTGTGCTAGATATAAAACCTGTCTAACGAGCTTAGAGATACTAAATAAAAATTCCTCATGAGCAGGATGTGGACTCGTTTCTAAGTCCATGAGAGCATGACTGGAAACATTTAATTGTACTGTTAAGGAAAGAATCATGATATTTTGTTTGGTGTGTATGCAAGACAAATCTTAGATCACAGCTGCTTAAATGCTGTGTATCTGTGGTGCTTCTAGAAAGAGGGAAATTACAGTTTTTACTCTAAAAATGGCTCATGATTGTCAGGCTATGACACTTTTTATCGAAGCTTGTTACTTACGTTAGCTGAACAAACAAGGCTAATCAGTTTTGGTTTCTGGATTCTGCATTAAATATTCTAGGCATAGACACCTTAGCAGTGCTGACTCTTTTTTCTTTTTCTTTTTTTTTTCTTTTCTTTACTGTTGGAAAGTAATTGCTGCTACTGGCACTCCTTCCCTGGGGCTACGCTCCTGTATTTAAATTACTGACTTGTCTAACTGCGGCAAAGATGCTGGCAGGCAGGCAATATTAGCACTTGAGTGGCTGCAAGTACCTTTCTGATACTGTTGGGCTTTTAGACACTGGAAAATTCATCAATGATTCTCATGTAAACAAGGTCTTATTGGCACGTTCTCCCAAATTACAGAAATATTTTCCTATTTTCACAGATGTTGCTTAGATCTTTGAAATCCACCCCATACTATGATAAGGAATAGTGTAAGAGAATGGCAAACTTACTTCATGACACTATGTGCTTCATCTAACATGAGAACGTTTTTACATGAGTGTTTTGCATATGCATGTTTCTTCCCATCTAAAGTGAATTTCTGATAAGGGGTCTTTAGCTCCTTGCAGCAGATATGCTGACACAAAAAACTCCAGATGATAGTGTCTCACTTCTGTTGAGGATATTTTCAAGTATTAACAAATTCCAGTTTTTAACAATCCCATAAAATAAGCAAAACAAGATAAAAATTGCTAGTTACTATTGCAAGTGTTGCAACCTGCATCTTGTCATGCTTTTCTTCTGTATCTGTGCTTTATACCACAAATGTGTATCTCTTCTTAGATACTCTACAAAAATAAAACTGCTCAGAGGTTTCTACTTAGTAGAATAAGCAATGACATCTATTTGCTGGTCAGCTGCTGCATATTGTGATTAAGAGAAAATGCTCAGTTCTCATAAGGATGTTGATTATTCCCCAACTTTAGTTCAAATGACTACTTGCTGTTAAAATGCTTTTTTCCAGTATTTCTGTGCTTAGAGATAGTAGCTGGGGCAGGAGGTGGCAGGAGGCTATATGTTTATATAAAACAGGAATTAGTTGTGGTTCTGTACTGACTCCAGTGGGAGATCTTCAGTATCAAGTGGTGATTCTTATCCACATAACCTGGTCCTGCCATAATTTGCTGCATTACTCTGTTTGCACTGATGACTTTCAACAGCGTATCTAAAAGTGAAGAAAAATAAATTGTATAATGTAAGGGACTACCATCAGTTTTAAATGCTGATGAATGGGGCATGTAAACATGCACTCATCAAAGGTAAAAAACTAGTGAAATATTAACTAATACATGATGATGGTTTCAGAAGGCTGTAAAGGTTCTTGCTGAAAGTAAAAAAATCCCTGGTGAAACATGAGTTTATTGTCCTACCGTCAAAGTGAACTTGGTAGCTTTCCATTAATTTTCCTGCTCACTTCAACGATACGCAATCCTTGAAAACATAACGGAGAAAGATTCTAATTTACAGAGAGCTCCCCTCAAAATTGAGAGGTAATGTTGTGCCACACAGAAGTAAACATGTAATTTCCTGTAACAAGCACACACAGGATTGCTCATCATTGTTGAGACAATAAGTCTTTTCTCCATCAAAATCGATTTTGATGACTTGCATCATAAATGCCGATTAACACGGGTTCTTCTTGTTCTTTTTAGTTGAATGACATGTTCTTACTCTTTTCTAGCTCTGCAAATAATGTTAAGAATTGACCTTTTACATAAGTAAATGCAAGTTGATTATAGTGATGTATGGCAGATGTACATACGTTTTCAGACAAAAGAAATCAAGTGAGCCATGTCAGTGGCTCAAAGCTTTGTGAAAAACAAAGCTAAAGTAACTATCTTCAACTCATTATGTAGGGGAAAAGGTGGAGAAAAATGAGGCAGGATCAAAATTCATAATTCAACCTCTGCTATAGAGCTGAGCTGCAGGTGCAGTGCTGACTTTCTGAGATTGGCAGGAAAATCTGCATATCTCACTCTTCCTTAGCCTACGGGAATTCCTTCCTACAACATAGCCCAAAGAACATCTCTGATTTAAAATTTTTGTTTATAAAGTGAGTCCATTCAAAATGCTGGAGAATTTTATTTGTTAGTTCTTGTGGTTTGGTTTTGTGTGGGTTTCGGTGTTGTGGGTTTTTTTTTTGTTGTTGTTGTGGTTTGTTTGGTTGTTTTTTTTTATCAGATGGCAGCTGAGAGGGAGGACCTGTCTTTTTTCTTCAAGCAGTCTCAATTAAAAGGTTTTGTGAAGAATAGAATCAGATCAGGAAGCTAGCACATGATTACTCTAATATCTTCCCATAAGGTGTTCCTTCATCGGGAGATGCTAAAGTGGACCTAAATTAACTCCTATTGTTGTAGGTGGGGCAGGTTCAGGAGCAGGGGGAGTATTTAGGGGGTTTTCCCCATTTTGATAGGCTGGAAATGAGCAATTCTGCCAGCCAAATGCACACAGTAAAGTCTACTGTTGCCAGCCTGAAAGGACCTCTGCACTTCAGAAACAACGTGTGGTATACCTTGTGATAAAGGGGGAAAATGCAACTGGGGACAAATGCAACTTGAAACTTTCAGCTTAGTTGTCCTAGAAACTTTCAAGCCTAGCACAAAGTTCCCTTTGAGCCTACTGTTATGCTTTAAAACCTGTACTGTGTTTCAGGAGGAGTGGTTCACTACGTATCCTCTCTTAATTGTGGGAAGAGTTTGGGTATGACAAGAAGAGGGAGACAGGAATGGCTTTGGTCATTTTGGTTTGACAGATTTGAAAATGGAGTTGATATTGAGGCAGATCATAAAAATAAAGATGGCAGAACACTTAAGGCACCTCTGTGATGTTCAATGTGTTTACAAACTTTTGGAAAAATCCTAAAAGCAATAAAAAGTCACCTAAAATGAAAACCACAAGGGACCACTGTTGTAAGTGGTGAAATCACTGTTTTGGAAATGCTTCTTATCTCCTTGTGTTGTCTGCTTCCAGTAAATGTTTGCCACTTAACTTTCAATGGTTGGAAGAAATTTCTTCTGCTTTTATTGTAATGGCTCTATACTCATTCCAAAACTGCAGGCAATAAGTCCAAGCACCCTGAAAGTGAGGGATACTGATTTGTCTGGCTATAGTACCAACTCTGGAGCTTTACTGAATCAAGCTGTTAAGAGTTCATGCTTTAGTTCTATAGGTATTTGATTTGGGAGATCAGAGTCACCATTTGGGTTTAGAATTTTGTTGGGAATATCAGATACCGTGCCAGTGTAATGTCTCTCCATGGTTTCATTAAATATGTCATGAAAACCCTTCAGCAATGCTACCACACAATGATAGAACAAAATAAACTAAACTAAAGCACTGGTGAACAATGTTTTCATGTGTTTGTTTCCAACTATGCATTTCCCTTAGGAAATTGTATATGGCTTAATGGTGCTCAATTCCACAAAAATATTTACCTGGGCAACAACTGAAACACTATACTCAAACTTGCTGCAGATGACTGAAATAATAGGAAGGCATGAATGTTGAGATAATATATTTTTTTTATCAGTCATAAACAATACAGGTGGGCAGCAAAGCTTATGGGCAAGTAGCGAGCCAGAAAATCAGTGGTATACTATGGATGGGAAAAAAGGCTGGCTGTTTTCTTGTATGAAACAAATTTGTTGTTTGTCATAACAATGTAACTGAACACTTTTCCGTGATCTATTTAAAATCCTGGACAAGACGTAATGGATAAAAAGAGGACAAGAATGATTTTGAATGAATTGCAATTAAGGAAATCTGGCTGGATATTCCACCTCTTTTTCTCAAACTATAAAGTTATGGTTTAAAAAAAAAAGGTATAACAGACTGTCTGATTAATAAATTGCAATCAATTGCAATGCCTGATTATCTCCTTAGGAGACTTGAAAAGAAAGTAATGGATGAAGCATGCTTTTCTCTCAGCATGAGAAGGGCTGGCTAGAACAGCTCCTTAGCTCAAAATAAACAAACCTTTGCTGTAAGTGAGGAAAGGAGCAAAGTTTTAAATAATATCTGATTTTCTTTTTCTTGCTTCAATCAGGTAAAACCAAGAGTGTGATGTTTGTGCGCAGATAATTGAAACAGTGGTTTAGAGATAAATGTCTTTAAAATTCTCTCAAAATTCCAGTATATATTATGTTTCTGTACAATATCAGAGAGGGAAAAAAAATTGTGAAGTATTAGTGGGTCTTGTTTAGAAGTTTGACATGTGCAGTAAGTGGTTTAAAGTTCCCAGTGGTATAGATGGAACTGTTAAAGGAGTCGAAGCTCATAGTCCAAGGGAAAATGTCATCGAGTTTTTAAGGTCATTGCATGCTTACTCTATGGGAAAGTATTCTCAAAATATATCCTCTTTTATTAAATACAACTGGTTTTGTCAAGGCTTTCTCTCCTTTTTCCTCCCAATATACCAAAAAGGGAATTTCTGAGCTTGAAAATAAAACCCTGCCTTAGCTCTTCCTGTGTGGTTTAAGTTGACCTGTTTCATTTGCCTTTTTCAGTCGTTAAGGAGTAGACATATAGCCAGTCTTCTTGTGATTCTGAGATGCCTTTCCAAACAGACAAAATGGGAAGTATCTGAGTGAGTTGCTTAGGATAGCAGTCCATGTAGTGGTTGCTGAAGGCTGCTGTTGAACTGGATGTGTCTTGGCAAGCTTCTGTTCAAGGAAGTGTTCAGTAAGATACAGCATGTCAGTCTGGAAAAGAAAGGATTAAGTGATTTACAAAATTAGAAGAAAAATCAGGGATCCAAGAGTAAGGGGGCATCCAACAAAACTAAAAGGAGCAAAGTTCAAAACAAAAGGGGATATATTTTCACACTAAGGGGAAGAGTGGGAAGAGGTAGTGAAAGTAGTTAGAAGTTATAGAAGGAGAATCTCATACTTGCCCTGCCTTGCTGTTCTACTGCTATTGGAGACATGCTGCACTAGAGGGACCTTCTGTCTTAGAGTGCCTGTTCTTATTTACTCCTTAGCTTTTGGTACAGAGATTGGTATAAACCATAAACAGTATCAGAACATGCTAATACCCTTGGCTAGTCAATGCAATAGGTGTTTGATGAGTGCACAGGTGCATACAAGGCATTCCTTTAGAGATAACAATCCACTGGGGAGAGGTTGGACAGACACACGTAAGCGTTATGGCTGATTCCACTGGCTGACATGAGTCTCAGATCTCAGCTGAGAAATAGTAGATTCTGATGCTGTTACTGATCAGGAGAACATATTGCATTGTTATGTCTGAAAATGGCAAAAAGCTAAGACAGAGGTCTTCAGAGAAAAATCTAGCTGGACTTTCTCTTTAGTGTTTCCCTTGAAACCTAAAGACAATATTTTTCATTAATATTCTTAAGTGTTTGTAGAAATAAACAAAACGTATCACCTTGAAAGATTGAAAGCTAGTAAGGCTTTTTACTCTTTGGATTGTCTTCATTCACAAATCTCAAAATCCTGTAGAAAAATAGGTAGTCACTAGCTTCCCATGCTGACTTAAGAGCTAACTAATCCACAAAATTTTCTCACTTGGTGTGCAACTTTTGTCATTCAGAGAAAACAGATCTGTTGATCTTCCACAGTTGTTCGCTAGACCTGGAACTATTTAAAATACTTTGATTTAATGTTGCAGATGCGGTTTTTTTTTTTTTAATCTCTGGTGTGCATGCAACATACACAAAGACTGCTAATCTGCATGTCTATTCTGTAGCAAGCAGCTCTTTGGTAATGTGCTGTCGAAAATACGGTAATTGGCAGGTCGTAACTAACTGGTAAGAGCTTTCCTGTTGATTTCAGTTGTAATCTCTGTCAGGCACTGGAGGAAACACTATCGGCTAGGCAGGTGCAGCATATATGCCATGTGATAAGGACTGGTTTACAAACCATGATCATATTACTGCTGTTGGCTATACCAGGTAATTCTCCTCTGAAGATAAGAAGCCTGGCACAATTGATACAGAGATTTATTTAGTAGGTTTTCCTCAAGAATGAGGAAACAAAGTGATTTAGCTGCATTTTGGGCTCCACATGCTCTTCTGTTTCCCGATTCTGTTATATTTATGGTGTCCGTTGCCCTTCCGGTGTCCCTGTTGCGGAGCAGGAAAAACTGTGGGAGATGAATGCTGCATAGGAAAACAATGCGACAAATTAATATTTCGGTTGTTTTCACATATAAGATTTTCTCTTAAATAAACAGAAGTCCTAAAGGTCATAGCTGCATGATTCTTTCACTGTAAATGCCAATTTCTGCTCTCGGGAATCTTGCTGTTCTATCGCGGCCCATGTACATCAAGGACTGCCTCTTTTTAGACAGCATTCATGAAAGGAGGCAGAACATCTAGGTGGATGAGTCTTCTCTCATCTTAGATTTGCTCAGGGAGTAAAGGTGCCCGCTTTAACTTGTTGTTTTAGCATGTAATGCTCCTATCATGGAGATCCCGGTTATAACCTGCATACTCTTTCCTAAAGGAAAGGAAGGCAACCTTTCACTACAGAGCTCTTCGTCATACTATATATGATATGGTGGTGTTGAGGAAATGCTCAAAAGATTCCTGGAAGAGAGCTAACAAAAGATTGCATGTGGACACTGTAGGCTGAATGGTCTTATTTATCCCTGTTGCTCCTGATGCGCACTAAATGATTGTTTGGGCGGCACTAGTGAGAGGCTGGTTTAAAACAAAGGATGTACTTTTGTATTAAGGTGGTTATGAACTTCTGGAATTTGTTGCCACAGAAGCCTGAGGTGACGGAGAGGTTGACAGTATCAGCAAGCTTTAGAAGGAATTAGACAATTCCTTTTTGTAAAAGCAGTAAATTGGTAATTACATATTGAAGGGAACTAGCAGCAATGTATGGTCTGGGACCGCTGCTGCAGCAGCTGTGGGTGCAAGGGAAGAACCAGGCCAGTGGACTGTACAAAAGGGCAAAGGTTATTTGTTCTCCTTAAGTGTCTTGTATGCCCCTGTTCAGAGCAGGATACGAGGCTTAACTGAGCGGTGTCTTACTTAATAGGGTATCCCTTATGTTTGTTAAGAAAGAAAATATGTTTTAATTTCTCATAAGAAAAAGTAACTGTGAACTGTGAAAGATTTCTTGCCTGATTAACTTCAGACGAGAACATGTATTTTGACACGTTCTCCTTTACAGCAGAGCCTGGCTGTTGGATCTGTTTCAGATTGTTTCCTTTCACTCAGGTAACTTATCTCCTCACCTTAAAATGCTAATGAGTGCACCCTGAAAAGTCCCACAAGAGTCCCTAGTGGTTTTGCAATTATTTTACAGCAAGCTGAAGACTTCTGGCACTTTTAGTCCATACCTATCTCTGCTGATCAAAACTTACACTTAAAATGTTACAGTTATGCTTTTTCATCCTAATTGGGGTTCTCGAGCCTGAGCTAGTAAGACTCCCATGCCTTGTGTCCAGTGCTAGCAGAAGATGAAGTGCCTTGATGTGAGGCAAAATATGCTGATAAAAAACTCACAACAACAATAAGCCAAGCCAAGTTTCAAAAAAAAAAAAGTCCTGTTTCAAGGAAGTAAAGATGCTAATAGTTATTTACCCTGAGCAGGTGGAGCACATGAATTGCTTTTGCTGTTTCCCAGGCACAAACAGAAGTTTAAAAAAAGGGTAAAAACCTCAGTCTCAGCTAGTAACAAAAGATAAAAGTTTTCCTGAAAACTGTAGCGATACCTCTGACAGGCAATGAATTGCCTGCCAGTGCCTAGCCATTTGAAAAGTTCTTGCTTTTTCTAAACAACTCCTCCCTGAGCACTTTGTGTCTGCTCAGAGACCAACCTGCAGCCCTTCATCAGGAGGTGTGCCGTGTGTCACTTCATGAATGCCCAAGTACACTCTATTATGTAACAACCAAAAAAGCCTTGTGTAAGGTTCTGTTAACAGACGACTTTTTTTTTTTCCCAATACCACTCATTGCGTTATCTTATCAGACCAGCTTTATGCTTTTTTTTTTTATAAGCTTCCCATTCAGGACTCACAAAGAATCATGGAAACCTATATATATATATGTAGCTTACCTTGCTGGTTTTCCTGCCCCATTCTCTATCTCTTCCCAGAGTCTCCCTTTAAACCTTCTCTGTTACCCCTATTCCCACTTTTTAATCCAAAAACATGAATGGCAAAGTGTTCCAGCTAAAGAATCGATGGCTCTGTGCCCAGCTGTCATCTAACTTCTGTTCTCCTCGCAGTGCTGTCCTCTGCTGCAAGGTCAAACTTCTCCCCACTCCTCAGCTGACTGGTAGCAAGAGGGAAGGGAGACAGAGCGATAGTGGAGAGGACTTCCTGCAAACAACTGCTCAATAAATTTAGCCAAGTGCTAAATTTATAGGGGAGGGAGGAGGAGGAGGGAGTGTTGGATTTTATTGCTTCCTTTTAATAAAGACAAAGGTTTGAGTTTTGATTTTTAATTCTTTTTTTTTCTACATTGCTTTGCATTTAGTTTGGGCCAAAACTACCTTTTCTTAGAGCTTGCCAGCATTGCTGTAGGCTTTGCTTCTTTCAAGAGAAGGGAAGAAAGCTCCTCTACTTTGATGTTTTTGTGCATTAATCCGGGGAGGCATAGTCTGACTGCAGAATTCAGTTGAGTCACTAGATTCAGGAGCTGTGTTTAGTATTTGTCCTCAATTTTTCTCTCGCAAAAGAAGATGGTACAGGATTTTCCAGTGATTCTAAATCTACATATCTTGTTGTATACTCCCTTTGGACACTTTTTCTCCTAATATCCATTGCCCACCAATACCTTTCATTCAGTGTCCCAGCTCTGCTGCCCTTGGATGCTTCCTTGACTTTTCTCTGATGTAGGGAGTAAGGAAGGAACACAAAAAATCATGCAGTAGAGATTTTCTTTTTGTCTGGGTTTTGGTGTTGTGTGTTTTTGTTTTGGTTTTTTTTTCTAAAAACTTAAATACAGTCAGTGGCTGCAGTTTTAGGAATATCTGAGTGAGGACTAGTCTGCACACGAAGAGCAGAGGGAACACATTCTGCTCCCATGAGCTGGACTTGGCAATGCAGGGCAGAAAGCTCAGTGCAGCACTGTCTGCTCTGACCTCCTGGGATGTGAGATCGGCACAAAGCTCAGCAAATAGTGGTTTAAATATACCTATTTTATTAATGTTCATGGGGAAAAAGCAACACTGGATTGTTCATTTAAATTGAAAAATTAACTTTTTCAACACATTTTTATCAATTTCAAATCTGATTATTTTTTCTTTCGAGGATAGGAAGGCAGAATTGTCATGTTTTGTCTTTATTTTTCATTTCTTTCCAAAATTCCTGAATAGTCATAAACCGAATGAAAATGCATACAAAACCAGAAATATTGTAGAAAAGTACAGTACACAGACTCACATCAGAATAAAAACATTATTCAGTACCAAAATTTGTATATCTTGAGGAAGTCTGCCTCATGGCCAGTGCAAATAAAAAGTCACAAATTTACTTCAGTTTGAACATGCCTCTTTGTGGTATGGGGGGGTTTGAGGTTTTTTTCTTTCTCAGCTCTATGAAAAACTAGTTTGGAAAGAAAAAAAGTAGGAAAAGCAGCAGAACAATGCATGCTTCTGTTAAACTAATAATCTCAGCAACCTGGGACTGTGTAGTGTACTGTCTCCTGTCAGACATACAAACAGTACATCTTAAGGAAAACTCAGAAAAACATTTTAATATCTCAGTTTTCAGGTTATCAGTACTGGGCATCTAAGCTTGAAACAGATAGCTGTGTGGCCTTACAGAATCATGTATTCTGAATGCTGCTAAAAAGTGTGTCATCTTTTAGTTACTCATGTATGTATTTCACTTTGTATTTCAATTTTGCAGAATATTTGTTTGTTTTGCCTGTTTTTCTAATGGTACCGTATGCTTTCTGTTTTTTAGAGGATATAAATTGTGAAATAAACTGTGGGTTTCGGTAAGTTGGTTTTTACTTTGCCAGAATCTGGAAACATATTTATAAACATCTAGCAGACGTTAGGGATTCTTGGAAAGAAAACAGTTGATTCCTAGCTTCCCAGAGTATTTGTCCTACAATGTGAGAAGTAAAAACGAAAGAAAAAGGCATGTGGATTGATCTTAATTTCAAATAAACTTCTAAGAGAGATAGACTAATGTAAAAACTACATTCAGGGCGTTTCTGGCCAAATTAAATACCAATAAATTAGATCTTAATGAAGAGAGGGATTTGAAAGCAGGAATGGATGCATTTAATGAAGATATAAAATAAAAATAAGAACAGAGGAGAAAATAGCAAATTTTTTTGTGAGATCCTGGGAAATAAGAGGAGAGGATGCTAAGGAGATGGTATAAATTTTGGCAGAAAAATTAAGTGGAAATCCTTTTTATAGTCTTCAATTCCACAAAAAGAAAGAAATAGAATTTACCAGACGTTAGAACTAATAATGGACTTTTTAAAAGATGATAGATGATTCTAATGAAAGGGCACAGATGACAGGCAGTGGCTTTTCACAGGCACTGATGTAACTGAGCTGGAATATACAGCATTTGGTGTCCAAGTATGAGAGACAATAGTTTGAAAGGAGATGGAATGGGACAGATCCACAATGAGCAGAGAAAAAAACAGTTTATGGACTTAAAAGTAATGAACTGGTTAAAGGATGGTTAGGATGAGTATAATGAATTGCCACTGAATCTATATTGTGATGGATATGACTATTAACCTAGCCAGTTTGGGCAGGAGTAAAAGCTTGCTGATGCCTTGCAATGCTAGAGAGCTAAGAGCCGTGAAAACAGACAGTAACACTCAAGATTGTGTGGGACTCTGAAAAATGATGACAGAAGATATTAAATGATCATTTAAGACACTGAAGAGATCATTAAAAAGCAATAGAGATGCTAAATAAAACTTGGATTTCTGCCTCTCCCGTCTCTCCCATACTCTGAAATGACAGGAGGCTTTTAAGGCCAGAAATTATGATGAGCAGACGTTTTTATAGATACTTTTACAAAGATGTTTAAAGAAATAGATCTTCCTTATCCTAGTAATATGAACTACTTCACACCTACCCACACCACAAAGCTGCGATTAACCCTGCCCCATGCCAAACATCCTCCTTGTTCCAACTGCCCACACTTCCTGCAGAACGTGGGGTGCAGAGTTGTTTTGTTGTTTGCTTTTTTTTTAAAAAAAAAAAAAACCACAAAAGCAAAAGTATAAAGAAGGATAGTGGCATAAACTGCCATAACCTGTTGAAAAGATTGACTCTGAACTGAAAATACAGACAGCTCCTCTGCCATCTGTTATACCTGGAGTTATCTGGCATATAGCTACAGCAGCGTCAGGTGGAAAAACTACAGGAGACATTCTAAGGTCATAGATATGATAAAAACAGAAAGAAAGGATGCTGTGTAGGTGTTAGATGCCAACAATGGTTTCCTGATAAATACTAGTTTGACGGGGAGAAATGAAGGAACTCCTATAATGCTAAAAGGAAGTACAAATAGTTCTGAATAACCACAGAGGGGGTAAGAAGGCAAAAGTGAACTTAAGCCTCTGCTGTGGTCCAGGGACAGCTGCCAGCTGCAGGTATGTTAACAAGTGAGGAAGCTGACTCCTGCAATATAGCCTGACAGTTCTAAATGCCTTCCAGGAGACGTTTGTAGGAATTTTAAGGTCTACTAATCTGTGGGCTTGGCATCTACTCATCAATGATACAGCCATAGCCCTGGAAGACGTTTGTCATCCTAGCAATTCGTTTAGCCACAAGACTGCCTGTTTAATCTGTTGTCATTGAGTAAGCATCCTTAAAATTATAGCTATTACCTTTCTTTTAGTCTATTGCTACTCTGAGGAAATTTTGTATTTGTTCAAGAAGTCTATCAAACACTTGTTGGCTTGCTTTATTTATCTGCCTGGTTTTGTGATGTTTGTGCAAATTTGTAAGGTCAGATCCCTACTTATGAGCAAAGGATAAGCTGATCACTATTTGCATGATACTTTAAGGAATTGAACTACATACAAGATTATCAAAAGAAAAAAATAGCTTAATTTTTGTAAGTTCAGCTAATGTTAAAATCAACAATTTAAATTTGGCTGTAGTAACAGAGAAAGATGATTTCTGGGACACAAAGTAGTGGGAAAAGTATTGTAAAGCAGACCTAGAAAAGGGAGAAGGTGGCAAGAGGAAGAGAATCATTTAGTTCAGTATTTTTCTGAGTAATAATTACATTTGAAAGACCAAAAAACATGCACTCCTTATGGTTTCTATGATTAGAGAGGATATGAAAGTATTTGGGATTTGACTTGATGAGTTTAGTTTGTAAATGCAAATCTATAGTGGCAGAAGCTATTAAATCAGAGTAATGTCAGCTGGGCTCCACTAATTCACATTAACTGTGAGTCACACTCAAATTTGTTTGTCAGTTGGGAACCTGGACCAAAGCTCATTTTACTGACAGAAATCTCTGTCTGTGGAAAGGAACTACAAGTTAGCAATAGAAAGGTAGTAAGAAAACTCATTTTGTTAGTTTTGATCTAGCTGTGGCATCATTCAAGGAACTTGGGCTTATTCCTGTTACTGCATATGTTAGGAAAACACCCAAGAACATTTAATTCATGATTCTGCTTCCCCTGGACTGGTAGTTAACTTTTGCGTCACCAGAAAATGTAAAAGCAATATTTACCATTACTCTAAAGACAACTACTACGTCGAGGCTGGTTTTCTGACAGGAAGGAAATCCATGGGCAGTAGCATGAAGGACTCGATTGGCTTTAGAATGCCTTTTGACTCTTTCTCTCTCCACTTTATGTTAAAGAAAGTAATTGCTATCTAACTAAGATTTATGAAAATACCTCCTTAGGAGGTAACTAGGATTATAAAGCTGTGGCACTCCATATTAATCTATGTTACTGCCCTAATATCCTTTTGTTATTTTAAAAGCTGTAAGAGAGAAAAATCCAGTATTCCACTATACTCCCTACCACAGGTAATGGTTAAGGAGTTCAGTGCAGAAGCAATAGATGATCAGCCCAGGAAATTCCTAAAGTGCTGATTGATAAGGCTGGACAAATGTTATTTTAGTAATCAAGTGGTCTTCCTAAGTTTGCTACAGTTTTTTTTGATTAAACCATAGATAATTTTTAAATAATTTGAGGGGATCTGATCTATTTCTTAAATCTATTAGTTTTCTGTTTGTGTGTTGTGCTTTGTAGGTTTAGAAACTCTGGAAAATACACTGTTCTTTTCTAATCTTGAGCGCTTGAGTAATTAGGTTGTTAAATTAATGTTAAAGCTTTTTATGTTTGTTTCTGCAAAATACACATTATCTGATTACTCTTCTATTTGAGATCAGTTTACTATTTCATATGAATACTGCCATGAATATAGAAATATATATTCAGATACCCTTACTGGTAATAAAAACTAGTGGGGCTGTTTCTTGTGGAAGAAAATATCCATAAAACCTAAAACCTGATTTTGCATCTCTGCAAAATATTTGTAGCTCAAGATGATGACAGGTGAAAATTCCTACCACTTCTAGTTGTTCGACTTTTGATTTATATAGATTGCATCTATGCTCCCTTTTGTTCTGTGTAATAAAACTTATATTTTTTTATATAAATATAAAAATACTGTGTGGTATTATCTGAATCAGCTCTTATCCAACTTAGGCACCGTTTTCACTTAGAGAAGCATGTATTTTTCTTTCTAACATCTCCTGATGACCACGGTCAAATCCAGAGTTTTTGGAGGATTGTCTCATCTTTTGGATGGGCTGGCTAGTACTGAAGTTGCAGTGAATTGTAATCCAGCAATGACCTTATCAGATTTCTGCAGAAATTTTTAGCTGTGGCTTAATGGTCATAACTGTGTACTAGCAACAGGGGGGCATGTGTTAATTTTACATGCGTTTGAAATTGATTCATTTGAAATGAATTTCAACGTTCTGTTGAAAATGGTTTATTATGTAATTAAGAAGAAATATGCCACACTGAAATAAATATCTTTGTATTGACATCAGTGAGTCAGCTGGAACTCTACCATCAACGGTCTGCTAATATTCTGTTTAAGGAAGCTTATTGAGATAAGTGTTCGTCTTATCTCGGGTATTATCTGTGTTGTGCGAGCAAGAAATTACCTGCCCTCTTCTTCTGGGGCTCCAAAAAGCTACTCTTTCTTGTTCTCATTGATTAGGACTAGAAGGAAGTCTTGGCATTTACTGCCCTGAATGGAAAGAGTAGAAGATGTAAATAGAAGCACTTGTTTCGGCTTGCAGACTGAAAGGATTTAGACAAGATTAACGTAGAAGTCCAGCTAGAACAACCAAAAAGTAACCTCTGAACTTTTTACTTATATTTGCAGAATGTGGGTGTATACTTGGAGATTCAAGACAGCTGCTCCAAGTGTAAGAGAGGCTCTCTAGTACTTTTGCTTCATCACCTTCTGTACTCAACTTACTCTTTTACCACATGCAGAGAAAGAAAATCCCTGAAGAGCTTTTTATAAAAGAGGGCTAGTCACAACAGATCACAATTGTAGTGCAAATAGTGTTTATTTAATTTGATTTCCATGTACCCTTCATTGTCTACTTTCTTTTACATTCTCATTTCCATCTGGAAGGCTGGGAAGGCAGCTGGCTTCCCAGCAGACACCAACTCCACAATTAGGTAGCTGGCAGGCAGCTCGTGCCTCCCTGTTTGTGGAGACTGTCTGCCTTGCCGGCCCCCGTGGCACACTTGCCCACTCTAATCCATTTGCACTAGGAACCTGGCTGCACCTACTGGCCCTTGCTCAGGAACATAAAGGGTTCAGCTGGCTCTGTAGCAGCAATAACGCTGTATATGACCAGGCATTAGAAAACATATGACGGTGATGATCTGAAGCCAGTTTGCTGGGTTATCAGCACTCTTCATTTACCTCAGGAGGAAATGTGTTGGGCGTTTCTTTGGGGCATGCTCCAACTGTCTCGTTGGGATGGCACAATAATACTTTTCTTGTCCTGCTGACTGTAAATCAGATTGATGCTCCTGAAGCTGATCCTTGCACCCCTTTCTGGTGGGATGTTTCACGTTGGTTGCAAGCTCTGAGCAGCACTACTCTTTGATGCTGTTTTAAAGCCTGTTCAGTCCTTGTCATTTTCCCTGCTGCTTTAGGTTCTTATAATTCAGAAATACTATGAGCTTTAGTTACTGCCAAAGATTTTTCTGATGTTCAAAACCCCTTCAAAGCTTTACTGCATTTTCCTTGCTTCTCTGAGAACCAGTAGAGCATGATGCGTAGCTGCTTGCTTGTTCTGATGTTGGCTTGCCTACAGATTAGAGAAACAAAAAGTTATTGTTCAATATTGAGGGAGCTAGATGATTTGAAAGCTAAGATGTGGGAAAAGAGAAGTCAAGCAATAAACTTAGATAACACACACCTGGAGTGTATATATATTGTATAATACAGGATCGATCAGCGCAAAATATTTCACACAGATTATGTGAACTGAAGTTATTTTGGAACTGATAATTGTGGTTCCTGTTGTAATTCCTACTTCAGCAGTTGCTTGGGGGTAGGGTGGGTGGGTTTGGTTTTGGGGGGGGGGGGGGTGTGTGCAGTTTGCCAGTAGCCTGTGTTCTTTCCTTTTCTTCTTCCACTTTCCTGTGGCATTGCAGAGCTGTCCAGCACTCACAGGGTGCCAAATTCAGATTTTGGGACCTCTCTACAGGCTGTGCTTCTCTTCTTCAGCAGCATCCATCCCTATGAAATATTGCACATTACTTGGGGTCTCCCAGCTACCACCAGCCATGCTACCTTGTTGTTAAGCAAACTGTTATTTAACCAGTGTTAATGAGCTCCAACAAGAGGATGTGCCAACACATTCAGAGGCAGATCATAGAGCTCCACGTTCCATCAGAGTGAGCATTTCATTAGCCCTAATGACGAATCATGATGGAATCTGCTAGATTATTAAAAGTTGTACTTTTGGGGTTTGCTGTACTTTTGATAGTGGGCTGCTTTTGGCTTTTTTGCAGAAGGTCCAAAGATAAAAGATTAAGAAGGCAAAAATCAATAACAATTAAGAGCCTCATGCTTTTGTCTCCTAGGAAATCCAAACCAAAGTTCAGATTTTATTTTCCCATCTTCATTTTCTGGATTCAAACGAGAGTTATCTAAAGAGAACATAACATCTTGTACACATCCGTTACTGACACCAGTTATTTTTATCTTTTGCTTTCTCCAGGAGGCAAACAAGCCTTGTTATCTTCATTGTACAGAAGGGAGCTTCAGGCAGGGGAAAGGGCCATCTCGGAAAATTCAGTAGACACCAATCTGCATCTTAAAGCTGTCCTGTAACCAGAGAGCGTCTGCAGCAGGGACAGATAGCAGATTCTGTGTCCATTCTTCAGTGCCGTGCCTTTACTTACTAACCATCCTTCTAGCTTCTTTACTTCTCCATAACAAAAAACCTCTTCTGTTTGTTTGCTTTAAAATGAAGGAGGAATAGAAAAAGGGGTAGTAGGCTGATTCTGGAATCAAATCCTAATGCCACCAAGCACACCTCCTCCTTAGACAACATAGGTACAGATGGGATTTTTTATGCTATAAGAGAGGTGCTCCTGTAAAGTGTTTAGTTTTCAGAACATCTGATGAGTTTCCTTAGTTTTTTGGTTCTGAAGAGCTAATCTAATCTTAAAAAGACTAATATTATTTCATTAAGTCATAGTGAACAAAGCCAGAAGCAATTTCTGTGGTTATTTCATCTTTTCTGGAAAGTTTCATGAAACCTAACACAGCAAGAGAAACACAGATAATCATACCCTTGACGGCAATTTTTTGCTAACTTCTTTCCCTGCACTTCCTGCAGCAGAGGCCACCAGCCATATTCCAATGTATTCTAATCCTTTTGTCCAGAAACTGATTTTTTTCCCCTTCATGCTTCAGGAACACCTCGAGGTGGTTTTGTCACATCCTTCAGGCAGATACGCTGTGTGTATTCTTACGAGAAGCATCCACCTGGTGTTAGAATCACAGTCTTGTTTAACGTTCTGGCTGATGCTACCATCCTCTAGATTTTGATATTGCATCTGCCTAGCAAAAAGAGCGCTCCAGGTATTACTTGGCTTCAGATTTTGTTACAAGATTTTTTTCATCTTCCTGTTGCTAATTTGAACGTCTTGGCCAGATTCCAATGCAAGTAATTACATTCTGTCTGTCTAATTTTCCCTGCCATTTCCATTGCAGATGTTATTTGTCAGTACTTGCAAGAGTGCTGAGTGGCACTGCTGTTGAATTTCCAAGGTATATTTGGGTACTAGAGAAGATAATTATGCATGGAGTCCAAAAGGAGTTTACCTCTCTCCCTTTGAGATTAAATACCACAATAATCCATTTTTGAGGGGGGGAAGAAACACTTGGGTCTGGCAAGTTTGATGCCAAAAGTGGCATACAGAAAGATTTTTAGCAATGTATTCTTTATATCAATTATTTTATTACCAGAAACAAGCTGGATGCAGAGTTGTTCTAGTTGAACATCCGTGATCCAGAGGTCCAGGATTTCAGATTCTCATCTAGTTTAAATTGATAGGTCCCATTTAACTAGCCTTAGTTCAATCAATTTATACTAGATAAGGCCCCAAACTTTCAGACTCCACATTCAGTTTTCATGATCTCTCTAACCTCTGCTATTGAAGACCATTGTCTCTAGGAATTAACTTTTATTTCACCAGCTGTGCAGTAGACATGTATTAACGTCTGTGTTCCAAAGAACACTGAGGTTCTTGCACGTTTCCTGCACACACATGTTTGGTTTCTGTTATGTGAAGTAATTCAGGAAAAATTACATCAAAGGTGAACTGGAAAATCAGTAGGTGCAGAATTTAGCTTTAAGACATTATGGTTCGGTTACGTTACTTACTCATGACTTGCTATCATTTATTATGGTAATATTTATGATGGTAATATTTATTATGGTAGTCATTCATTATGACCTCTCTGGATTAGTTGGATTTAAACAAGTTAGATTTATTCTCCAGATTAGTTTAATCCACACAAATTCCAGAAGTGGTTGAATCAGAATAAACAGGTATCACCAAGACGTAGTACTGCTTCATGTCATTTCTTCAGCTTCACAACCGAGAACTTAGTGTAAGCTGAAAAGCTTTAGCTTCTTGTATTCAACATAGGCTTATGTCTACAGTTTCTTAAATGACACTCGCTCTCTAGATAAAGCAATAACTGGGTAAACTTGCTTCTCTGTTCAGAAGAGGGCTGAACTATCTTCTTTTTTTCGAATGTCTCCCTGGGGATGGAATACTTGTGCACTTTTACCATAAAAGCCACTTCCAGCTCAGTGGCACAAAAGCAGGTCAGCTCATTAACTGACCCTGCGGCACATGAGGTCTGTGGGAGGAAAATGCATGTAGAACTTGCTTTGGCATAGCACAAACATTTCCATTAGGTCAGTACAGTTTCTGATACAGTCAGAGCTGCAAACAGCACACAGATGAATAAACTCTAACTTGTGTGCACACAGGGTTAAGAGCATTATCTTCTTGTTAGGAAGCAGTGGAGGTAAGACCTGCAGTGCACTGAATGGGTCTACCTTCCCAGATTCCAGTGCAGCGCGGGGTGGCAGCTCAGCTGTTCACAGCAGTATGGCTATGGCAGCAGGGAGCACAGGGCAGAATAAATTATCCTGCTCAATATCTGTGCCATGTTACATAGACCAGGGCTGCACAAAAGGCATTTTGCAATGAGAATCTTTCATTGTGCTTTACTTGCATTGTGGGTGAACTTTGTCGTGCAACCTGACTTGGAGGAGGACAGGGAGCCCTGACTTGGGACTCGCTTTCCCACAGTACTTGGGTTGAGTACATATAGATCTTCCAGGAGTTAATCTCCATCTGCTAAACAAAGTCAGGAGTACTTCACATCTTCATGTTTCAATTGAAAAACTATTTTGGAACACTTTAGGTTATCTCTCTAACCTCCTCCACTGTATTCAAGTGCAGCATGAATACTGTAAACATTTTTCATTAATACTAGTTAGATTTTTTGAAGTGATGTCACTTGACTGTTTTATTATCCCTTTCACATTTTCACAAGTATTCAAACTAATAGGGCAAGTTGCCCCTTGCCACCCCTTCAAAAAAAAAAATATCTTATAGTAAGTAAAATTTTGTGTCTGTGTCTTTACTGAGAATGCGAGTCTACCTGTTAAATTAAGGGAAATTGTGAGGTTGCACAATTTAATCTCTGTAAGATTATAGAAACTCAGGTTATAAATATTTTATATATGCCTCAAGACCAAGAAATAATTGCAGAACCTTTTCAGAAATGTATTTGAGAAGCTGATTTTCCTCATAGACCCCTCAGAAGTGAATAGAGGTGCGATTTAAACAATTTTGGGGTACCTAACATACTATACTGTGACTATGTCCATTTGACAAACTGAGGCACAGAACAGTTTAAAAAAATTCTTTAGATTTTAGACAAATGCGACTAGATTAGCTGACATGGAAGTGTTTGCTTGACCCAGCACCAATAATATACATAGAAATTTTCCCGTTCTCTTTCGTGTCACAGATATAAGACATTAAAAATGGCATTGCACCAATAGTTTTGATGAATACCTGTTTTTCAGATAGTCTTTGGGGAGGGGAACACCAAACCTGATATAACCAGCACAGTTAATGGAAACATTACAGAATCCTGTGAAAAAATATTTTAAATTATGTAAAAGTTGATTGGGAATTATTTTCTTGTTGTAACAGTCATATGTCTTAAATAATTAGAGTGGCAGGAAGTTTTCTAAGTATTTTTTTTTAATTATTTTTTTGATGACATACAGTTTGCTTCCTTCCTTAAAAGATGTTCTTTAAGATGTCTGGTTCTAACTACAGGGGGGGGAAATGCCCAGTAAGTGAAATGTGATGGTCTTTTGCTGTACCTTCTGCCAGAGCCAGTATCTCAGAAGGAAATACAGACTCGCTGGCTTAAAGGCTTACAGAAACAGACTTGTAGTTCTTATGTAAGTACTTGGTAAGATGCTTGTTGTGATATAACTGTTCAGCTTCCCAAGGCATTAGCTGTTCTGCTGAACTGTTATTGCATTATATTGTGTCATAGAATATTTCTGACTAATAAAAGCAATATAATTTTGATAGCCTTTTCTTGGATGTCAGACTACTCTATGGGGTATTCATTAATGTGCAAGAGTGGAGCCTGACTGGTTGCCCAAACTCCCCTCCTTCACTCATTTAAACTGGATTGCATATATCTGCAATTCAATGAAGAACTTGCATAAAATTAAATCCATGCGCCTTATTATTTTTCTCCTGCATCTAGAAACCTTGTGAGAAATGCTTTAATTAAAGAAGTAGTACCATGGCTTTAATTTCAAATACATTGGTTAGAACTTCAGAATTGAGATGATACTCTTCCCTGCTCTCTAAAGAGAAAAGAAAAAAGTGATGAGAGGGAGACAAGAAGAAAACATTCTCCCTGTATGTCAAAAATGATACATCAAATCTTGCAGCAAGTATTGCTTTGTACTTTTGCTCCTCAACAGCCATTTACATAAACCATAGCTCATGTTATTGAAAACAGTTGTTTTGAGAGTGATGATATGTGGATGGATGTTTTCCGGCATTTGTTGGGTTAAGAGCTCCTAACACCTTTTTTCTACCATTTGCCTTGGAACTGGAATGGTGCCTAAAAAGCCTTTTTGTTCACTGTAGCCTAAGAAAAATTCATGGTTTGCATGGCTTTGATACAATTTAACTTTGTTAAATAGGTTTACCACTCACCAAGGAAGCACAGTACTTCTGCCTTAAACATTATCCTCTGTGTAAAACACAACACAGCTGAATCCTACCCTGGAATAGCATCACTATTCTAACTCACCCCCTACAAAATCCCAGGGAAGTCAGAAGTAGAACCAAAACGAGCATCAGATACTTCAGTCTTTAACTCATGCCAGAATGCAAAGCAAATGCTCTGAAGTCAGTCCGATGACTTTCAGCCAAGACGGATCAGAGGGTTTACCAAGATTTTTCATATTTAGGCCCTATTCCAGCAAGGCACTTCACTTATTGCTACAGGACTTCAGCATATGCCTGTGTCCAACAGTTTTGTTATCTGTAGGTAACTAGCTATAGTTTCCCTTTCTATCTTAAATCTTTTCTCATTCGAAGCTGATCACATAAATACAGAGGTTAAAGATGAACATACAAATGGGATATTATTCAAGCTCATTTATTTATTAAGTAATTAACTCTGGTAAGTTCCTAACTTATTCAAGAGCCATAGGAATACCCTCTCTTCCTCAAGGCTTACAACATAGTTTGGATGTAGTGTAGATGATGTGAGGCTGTATCATATCTGTGGTGTTCTTGGATCATGACCTTCCGGTTGGATCATCTTCCCTGTACTGCCTGTAATGAATGCACTGTGACATTCCACCAGGGAGCTGCAGGGGAATTGCTGTTAAATAGATCTGTATTTGCATAACAGATTTGTAAAGTATATCTTGTAGGGGCTAGCAGAATTGATGAACTTCAAATTTGTTGTCACTCTGCATCTTAAGGTACCTTCTTTAAGTGACAATTAAAGCAAAGATAATTTCTCATTATGCTCAGGGAAGATTAGAGTGTAAAAAGAAAAAAGGAGGAAAAAAAACCGCACCCAATCAAAACAAAAAAACCTCCTCAACCAGAACAACTTCTTCTAAATGTTTTTTTTAATAAATTGTTATATCCTCGTGAAATTTTTAAATGTAAAATTTCATTCTGTGATAGCCTACTTGGACGTTCATTTGGAATTTTAACAATTTCCTCTTTAAAAATCATGGGTTGTTTGTTTTATTCTGGGGCAAAGATTGCTGTGTTTTCCTATATGATGGAACAGTTTCCTTTCTTGGCAGAGTTTCTATGAAACTTTATCAGTTACTGTTTGTAGATAACTCTGAAGCTGTAAAGCAGAAGCTGGTAGTGAACAGCAAGGAACTGTCATTTTTTTGACACTGTAGGAAATAAATCCTGGAAATGCTGTTCTCTGCTTATCTTGCTATGGACAAATTTGTTGGGTTTTGTCTCCTGAGTACTACTTGGGCTAGCAAAACAAGCATATTAATTAAGGCTCTAGTAATTGACAACAGTTACGAGTAATTACCTTGAAATCTTTCTCGTATGCCATAGCTTTCAAAAAGATATCATATAGCATGTCTTCAAAACAAATGGCCTCAGTAATTATTTGTCCTTATTTTGCCAGGTTTGTTAAATGGTTCAGCAGCCTGATTCTGGCAGAACAAAGCACATGCAATAGGAATATAATCATATATTTGTTCTACAGGTTTGGCTATGCTTCTGGGTTTGTAGAAAATGTAATGCCCATTAAAAGAACCCATCCTGATGCCTATGCAGACAGCTGTGGCTCTGCTGTGATCCTGAATGGGCCTATTTGCCATGGCACTGTGAAATATGCCAAAAAAAAGAGCCACACTGAAAGTTCTGCTCTCCAGTCCTCTGCCTGTGTTCCATCACTTCTCAAACTGCTTGGCTATTATAGGCCAATGGCTGTGACAACCAAACTCTGTTTTAAAGGTATTTATAGTCAGTAAATGACTTTTAACAGAAAGGTATGGAAGCTAAAGCAATGCAATATTCTGTCTCTGCTGCAAAGGATTTCCTTCCTTGTAGGCGGTATAAACACCGCAGTGTGCAGCGTGCAGGTCTGGTTAACCGCAGACTGCTGCAAGCAGGCAGCCCTACGCAGACGGATCGTGCAAGTGAGACTTCTCGGAGCTCAAGCAGAGCTTGTGTGAACACAGTTATTGATCCTTGATGGGGACCACAGTTAAGAATTCTTTGATTAGTAAAGGAAAATAATTTTTTCTAGCTTTTGAAAAATCAAACTGAACAGTCTACAGTAAGGATAACTTGACAAACCACCAACTTAAAAAATCTTTTCATCATTTTATAGAAACTCACTAATCTAGAGGTGTTCATAGCACAGGAGGCTTTAAGATAGGCTGCCCGTTTTTAAAAATCCACCATTCTTCCTACATTCCAAACTTTCCCTGTCTTCCAGAGCCATATCTCTTTCAGATCTTTTTCTTTTTCCTTTCCCCAACCCCCCAAAAAAAATAATAAAATATGGTGTCTCCAGGATTTTGGCAAGGAGCAAAGTCATCTTTGATTTTTTAAGACTAACTCTGCCTAACTGGGGAGGGGAGATATATGGTTCTTCAATTCATCTATTTATACATATTGTTATTTTTAAGGATATCAGAACTTCTGAGGGGAATCTTTTTTTTCTTTTTTTAAATAAAAGATTAAGATAGTTCTCTATAGTTAATGCCAGGGGGCAGGAACTTTTCTGAGCACTACAACGTTAACTAGGTGTTATTAACAGTTAAATTCCTCAAGTCTCTGAGCAAACATTAACAAGTTAACGTGAGGAGGGTAACAGTCACCAAGGTATTTGCTTCCTCCTACCAGCTTTGGACTGAAAAATGTAGTGTAATATCATAAAAAGGAAAAAAAAAAAGCAAAAAAAAAAAAGCCTTTGTTAGTGCAACATTCCTGCTGAAGCCCACATATTAACTGATCCTTCTCCGACACTGACAGCTGGGAAAGCACAGCCTGTCCTTTTGGTGGGGCTTTCAGTAGCCACCCAGTTAATCACCTCCATCTCCATCTCATTACTCTGGGCCAAGAACCCAGAGAGAAGAAACGTAAAGAGAATTCTTTGAGCTTGTCTATGAGGAAACAGGGAATTCCAGGAGACGCCCTGTTTACAGTCACAAACACGGACTTCAACACACTTTGCAGGTCTGATCTATTAACTACTAAGCAAGGTGAGAGAAGAGGTTAAAGATTTCAAACTTCCCAACTCCTCCTTTCTTCTTCCTAGATACCACACACCACTTTATTAACATGGGCAACTTTTGCAAAGTATCCTAAACTTCATCTCACACCCCAACAGTTACTTCGGAGCCTCTCAAGGGAACACAAGATCTCTTTTTCTTACTTCTGAAGAGCTAAGGGAGCCCTCCCCAGTCCCAGTTTCATCCCACATTCTAATAAAGTCAACAAGGTGCGAATACCTTGTGCCTCTGAATCTAGCTCACCTGCTCTTGTTAACTGTGGATTAAGGTTTCCCCTTCGAACAGGATCTTTTATTTCCAAGTGCATGTTCCAAAAAGGTAAGAAATTTCTTTTGTTCCAGGCTTATCCCTGTTTGTTCCAGTATTTAGCTATGAGAGTGCCAGGGGATGGGACTCTGTGAAATACGTGGATCATTTCCTATCTAGAAAAAGGCCTCTCTTCTTTTCAGGGTGCTCTAGTTCTTCCAGTTTGAACCAGAAAGTTGAGTATGGAGCTTTACTTTGCCTTTTGCAAAGTGTTCTGGACTTCCTTTTGCTGAAACTCAGTTAGTGCAGCTGCTTAATTAACTGTTTCCAAAATCTGAGAAACTTTAAATCTTTATCCCAGCAGGAATTGCATTGAGATTAATATTCTCAGTAATGAAAGGCAAACAAGATAGTGTTTCACAGCAGGATGCATTTTTCTATAGGGACAGATATTCCACCTTGTTATTAATAGTAATGTTTTGTTGGAAATAGTATAAACAGATCTGTTCAGAAAAGGGAAATGGTGCTTTGGTTAATTATTATTTTTAAGCAAATCATATTACCTAACACAGAAGACTTTTACAGATCAAATTAAGTCAGTGTCCCTCATCCAAGGAAATTATCACCTGAGAACGTGACCCAGCCAACACTACCTGGATCTAATTCAGTTTACAAAAGTAGTTCTTTAATGTCAAATTTTAAAATTGACTGCAGTAGTATATATATTGTTTTGGGTGGTGGTTTTTTTTAATTAAATTATTACTAATACTTTCTCCCCAGACATGTAAGTATTTGGACTGATGGCATAAAATAAGTCTTGAGGAAGACCCTTATGATTATTTCAAAGTCCAAATAAAGTACCCCAATAAGCTGTTATTGTGAATCTTTTTAACAGTGTCTGAAAACCTGCAATTGTTTGTAGATAAAGCAGCAAGGGTTTTGTGGTTTGTTGGGGGTTTTTTAATTATTATTTAATTTGTAAGACAATGTATTTAATCGGTTCTCAAAAATATAATCTCTGGGACAATTTTACTGTGCAAAAAATGAAATAAAATAAAAATATAATGTATTTTATATATAATATAAAAAATATAAAAATATCATCATTAGGCTGTCACATTTTTGTGTTAAAAGTCTCTTTACTTCCACTAAAATTTCTGCATTATTTTAATTTCCAAGTTTTTTACCACTATCCAACTCTAATCTATTTTACTACTTAAAACTAAAAACTATCATCAAGGCTGAAACTATGCTTGCTACTTTTCTAGCTGGAACTGGTTGTCATTGTTCAAAGAATGACAATGTAGAGCTGTGAGAATTCCACTGTCACGAAATTGTTTCCTTGACTGTATAGCTCCCTTTATTGTGAGCCGGTTTGTGCTCTCCTTTCAGATAGAAATAGATATCTTTACTGAGTTTCTTTCTCTTAATTCCTTTAAGAGATGCATATGTACGTGCCCCTTATGACCAGAATCTGGCTGCACCAAGTTGTGTTCTTACATATGGCTCATGTTACAGAGGCATAAAGGACTATATTGAAGCCAGATAGCTGCTTTCTTGCACTATGTTATGAACGGTTTGTTTCAAACATCTTGCTGTTCTGAGCTGGGTTGTTGTCAGAAGGCAGAGACCATGTCTATATCTGCTAAATGTATATATTAATCTGAAAAAGTTCAGGGAGAGATACTGATATTCCATATAATTTCAGGAGTCAAGCCAGACTTTTCTGGTCTTATTTTGTTAGATGATTCTCTTATTATTCCTTTTGAATGCATTTTTAAATACACTGGGAAGAAATACTAACCAACAAAGGAAAAAAATGCTGGTAACTAATACGACAATGGTCTTAAATCTAAACCTGTCAATTTTAGAAAGCCTGACTACATCTTTTTGAAGTTGAAGGGACTGAGGTAAATCTGACACTGATTTTTATCACTAAACAGCTAGCATTAGGGTCCTGCTCTTCAAGACAGGGCCAGGAGATGAGATACTTTCCTTCAGTATGCCTACTGAGTGATTCGCACCAATACTTAACTGTGCCTTGTGATGCTTCAGGCCGTTAGGTGTGGAAATGTGATGAGGAAAATTCTGATCTGCGGACTCACAAGAAAAAAGCATTCTCCTGGTAGTTAAAGTTTAGAGCCTACTAAGGCTGCTGCAGTGGACCACATGTCCCCATAGTAAGTGTGCTAGAAAGAGCAAGTGCCTACTGCAAAAAGGTTATTAATGACACAGCGTTGTAAGTCTACTGGGCACGGTGTACCGCGGGGACCGTGCCAGTGAAATGCAGAATCTGTGCTGCTTGGGTGTATAAAGAAACATAACAAATAACATGCTGTTTGGCTTGAGGTCCTCCCAGTTCACACGGCTGTCCAAGAATAGCTGTGAACATTTTCAAGAGTATTAAGAATATTCAGGGAAAGTAAGAAAGTAACCTGTGATGTATTAGTTTTTTTATGGTGGCATTTATCTTCAGTTTACTTTTTCTAAATTTAAACAACTCAGTGTCATGTTTTCATAAACCTGATCCTCAGTGTCTCTTGCAGATGATGAGAATGGTATATGGATCCCACTGTTACCTGCAGGTCCGAATGCTTTCCTTTCTCGCTATTACAAAAAGCCAGGCTGTGGCTTTTCCCATCTTCTTGATTTCAGGCAAGCCTGGAATTTGTGGAAATTCCCCTTTGACCCCTTCAGTGTATGTATAAAAACTGATGACTTTGAAGTGCATTACACTTACAGATTTCTCCACGAAGCGGATGAATAAGTCCTCCATTGTATGGTGGGGGAAACTGAGGCATCTGGCATAAGAAGCTGTCCACGCTGCTACCTCTGTAGTAGCCCTAAAAGTGCAGCCTAAGCCTACCTAGCTACTGTAGCCCCGTTCAAGCCACCAGAGCTTGCCATCTTTAAAAGTTAGGGCAGGGTGGTTTCCTATGCATAGAAGCACTTAAGTAAAATGTATAGTACATCCACCTCTTCATGCCAGCAGGGTATCTTCTGTTTTACCACTTATTTCAGTTATGGTAGTGTTTTTCTCCAAGGTGAGTCTTTGCACATCTTTTCATTAAATAATATAACCCCCTTTCCCATGCAGGGGCTCAGTGGTGAGAGCCAGATGTATGAAACCCTCCAGATGAAACATGCTTAACACTTAGAATCAGTTTTGGTGAAGCCTTCTTTGGATTCTCTGTATAGTAACTATTAGATGGAAAGTAATTTGTTTTGGGTTTTTTGTGTGTTGGGGTTTTTTGGGTGTGGTTTTTTTTTTTTTTTTTTTGAGGAGGGAGTTCATAAATTCCAATTTTATCACCCAGAGTACATTTGTATGGCTTTCAGGACATATCTAGCTGTCAGCTTACTGGTATTAACTCTGCCCTTTTGAATTCAACTAGAATTGAATAAATGGATTAAGCAGTAAAAATCCTTACCTTAAAACCTGCTTAAGGCTGAGAAATGAAGGTCCCTGATTCTGCTGGTTAGCTCTGGCACACTTGCCTTTAGCATTTTGACTATTCAAGATGAAAATCTTACAGGTAGAAGAAGAGGCAGTTTGCTCGCTATTCATAGATTAGAAGCTTGATTTTCAAAATATGGATATATAAGTTGTAACCTGAAGAATGGTTAGGAAAAGCATTCACTATAGATGGGCTTCCAAGTCTCTAAGCGGTTACAAATGCACTGAACCAATTCTAATAAAAATCATATCCTGTAAGTAGTGAGGTACACTGATCGCATTTCACCTGGGCTTCTTAACAGAAGCTGTAGTAACAAGCAACTTTTTAACAAACTGAAATTAACCATTGGCAAACAAATATAATTTAGTCTATTCTGAAAGTGTCTCTTTATGCGTGCATCACAGATACTATTACACAACAAACCACAGGTTAACGATTTTTTTCCAATATTACCTTAGAGAAATAATGAAAAATATTAATAGAAATTTGATGGGGCAAAGACACTGGGCTGAGAGTAATAAGAAATGACCAGAGATATTTTTTGTTTCACTGAGGTAGCAAGAAGTTGCTTTTCTAACAAAAATCTGAGCTTATGCACAAAGGCAGCACAGGAAATATTTGTGTGCTATAGAAGCAACATGAAGAGGGAAGAAAGCTAATACAGCTTATAAATACTATAGCTTGTAAGTACCACAATCTAGCATTTAAGACATTGGGTGGTTGGGTTTTTTTCATTCCCTGTTTGTTGCTCCTTTTAATGCTGAAAAGGGAATACGACATTGTTGTAGTTTTCATAGGTAAACTTGCTTCTTTAGAACTAGTCTGTTTCAGAAATACTCATTACTTGTTAATATTCAGCTGAATATACAGACATTCATGAACAATGAAACTATAAGCACATAGGCATAAATGGTTGTATTTTGAAGGAGGTTTTGATGTAATATGTATTTTGTGAGAATTGTAATTGGGAACTTAATTGCTACTCAACTTATTAAACAAAATCTCCAAAATCTTGATGTTTACTAAGCCACTAAGAAGTGTACTTTTCTGTTACAATGTCTAAGCAAGAAAGTGTACCGAGACATTTCCCTGAGCCCTCTCAGTAGTCTGTACAGTCCGCTCAAGTAGCAGTCAGTGTCTCTGAAACACACTGAACTAATTATTTCTTTCGGTGGTACCAAGAATATATGCCATTTATCAGTATTACACTAGGAATTTCAACTTTCCTGACAACTGTTTCTGAGATACTTAAAGTGGGATTTCCAGATGGAGTGGCAATTGGTCTTTCAGTCAGACATCCTAGGAATTTTGATTTATAGTGCAGGTAGATGATCAACACCTTTTGTTGGACAAGAAGAGAGGAAAATTGCTGAGTACTATCAGGCAACCTGAATAAGAGTTATCTATTACCTCTAAAAGACAATATTCCTGTTTCTGTTCAGATATTTATGCATGTTTCTTTCGCTACTGAGCCATGGACATCAGTGCAAGTTAGTTTACTGAGAATTTACCTTAAATATGTGGATAATTAAGACTATTTTGGACATTTTCTGTTCTCTTATCTGTGTGCTGGTTATGATGAAAAGTAAAAGATTATCCAGAAGTTAGTTTCCTGTTGCAGTCTACGTGGCTAAGGTCAGGAAAACAAGATATGATGGACTTTTTCAATGGATAAAAAAAATCAGGTGACTAAAACTTATTTAATAAAAAACATGGAAACGAGTTTGCAAGACACAAAAAACCCACAAGACTGGGGTTAGACAGTATAAAAATATGATTAAGGGACCTTCCACCCTGAATCAAAATTGCTACGGCCAAAATTGTGACACAAAGCCCCAGTCAGATATGAGAGTGTTCTGCTTATTCAGATTTATTCAGAAATTGTAATGGGTTTATTTTATACTGGCTAGCTATGTCACTTCATCTATTTTCTGTCAATTTTTAGGCAATAAAGTTTCTTAAGCTTTTTGAATAGAACTGTGTGGTAGGAATACGATTATCTGTAAAATGTTGTAGGTTGGGCTGCTAAGCTATATAACATTCTGGTAGTGTTCTGTAAAATTCCTTAAAGGCTGAGTGGAATGATTTCTGACTTCAGGCTGTAGGAAAACAAACAGGATATGGCCTAACAATTTCAGAGGAATAAACTTCTCTAGGCTTGTTTGACATGAGAGTTTTGTGCTTTTACTCTTCCATGGCTGTAATTGATTTTTTGAACTTCAGGGAAAAAATGAACAAATAAAAAGCCAACCCAACCCAACCCCCAAAAAATGACATAACAATACATTATTCCCATGTAATTGATATGGAGATGTAGTTCTCTACTCCATATACAAATAATTTACGGACCTCTGTAATGCCAGCTTAGGTCAGGTTGAAATACTCCTATTTATTTTGTTGGACCTTATAGGCTAAATTCAGTTCTGATGTACTTCCAGTGAAATCGGCGGTTACTCTTGGGATTAATTCGGCCAGAAAAATTTGACCTCACAATGATTCCTTGAGAACAGCATTTTATCTTCACATTTCCTTTTAAACAGAAAAGAGTGCTTAAATGACATTAAGATAGGACCCTTTTCTCACTACACCCTCTAAGTAGTCACCACATATGATATATTGATTGTCACTGGTGTTAATCTGCATGAGATTTAATGAGACTTTTAAGAACTTGCATGTTATTAAAACACAGAAAGATTCCTTCTATATTTCTATTTCTTTAAGGTAGTTGTTTAGTGTATATCTGAAGCGTTGTTTCTTGGATGAATTATTTCTACCTTTAGTACTGACATTTCTCTCCATATGTTTGTTAGAGAAACATGTGTCTGACTCTGAAGGCCTTGTTGTCAGTGACTTGCTAGTCTCGGAGAGATCCAGTTTGTTTCCATTCGAGATGAAGCCATAACCAAACAGCGATTTGGTTTTCTGTATGCATGCAATGTCTAGGCACAGGTGTGACGAAGTCAGGAGCAAAATATAGAGACTAAGCTGCTAGCAGTAACAGACAAGACTTTTTATAATGTGTTTGTAGCTTCTGTTTCCTGTACTCATAGGGATGGATCATCAGTACAGTTTTCATGACTGTTTGACCCTTGCGATACCCAAGATCTGTAAGACTGACAAAATGAACACTTGCACAATGATCTTGTCTGACCTGAATTAAATCACTGGCACATGTTAACAAATTTTGTGAGCAGACTATATGGACATGTGGTTTTGTTTAACAATCTGCACATGTTCTTTGAGAAACAGAAAGCACACATTATTTTGACTCAGGATGTCCCAAGCAAATAACAATCAAGGATGGTTAATGGAAGTAATTGCTGCTTAGGATAAGGTGACTTTGAAGAACAATTACATTCTGGAAAATAACAAGGCTCTTGATGTGATACTTGTTAAACAGATAGCCAAAGATATGTCCTTAAGCAAACTACCTTCATTATAATACTAAAAATCATAAAATCATACCCCCTGCACGAGGGACCCTGGCCCACAGAGACCCTTCCTCAACGATCATGCGGAGTTAGCCAATGCGATTGTGTAACCATTATGTAGATTACTGTCCAGTCAGGGTTAGAGGGTTGGAAGTTAACAAATTCATATTCATGTGATAGTGTATGAATCTGATTGTGGAAACTACCAAGGTGTGGCAGTCCACCTAGCACCCACACTTGCATGACTTTGAAGGTAATATCTTGTATTCTTAAGCTTTTCCTTTGATTTTGCACGCTCAGTAAGGAACTCATTTTTGAGCCGACACATGCTTATTTCAAGAACTGATTTTATAGATGATGCTTGCTTGATTTTAAGCAATTATGAAAACAAGAAAGTAACTGAGAAGTGTTGAAAGACAGTCAGACATATTCTAATGATTCTTTTTTGAACTTTATCTTGTAAATGAACTTGCATAGATCTCAGAACATAAGCTTTAAATGTGTGGTTCTATTGCAGCAAAGCAAAAATTGTTTTTCTTTGCCCTTATTAACACTAGCGATTAGCAGGAAAAAAAATTCTGAGGTAATTTGGGAGTGTTGAAATACCAATTTCAGACACTCAGTTTGAATTCCAGTTTTGGGGATTTAATTTTAGAGCCATTTAAACACAAATATTTTTTTATAATGATGTTTTTCTCTCTTAATTTTTTGATTTCAAAATCCCAGTGACTCACCTTTTCAAATTCCCAGGCTAACATGTTTATTCCCATATAATTTAGCTAGTGCATGATGGAAAAGTCAAAAGTGGCGAGTTACGCTCTTTCGAGAGACATCTTTCCATGTGCTTAGAAGTAATTCTTGATGCTGAAAACCACTCTGGAAATTTAGAACCTAGGGGTCTTCTAAATCTCAGGTCTTCATTACACAATGTTGTCTTTCAGGGAGAATTCACCCTGTTTGTAGAATCCTACACATATAAACCACGGTTATTGCTTTTTAAATGCCACTCCTCGTCTTGCGCTGATCCAGCAGCCATGTGCATAGGGTAAATGTCCTTATAGATACACATATCATATTGTATATTTTCTCTGCCAGGACTCTTGCCTTTATTCTTTTTGACTTTCAGTATGTCCCTAGCTCTGATTCTCTCCCACACCTCTTTTCTCTCAATCTTTGATAAGGTGCATCTTTTCAGAGGTATGAGGATTTTTCTTATATTTGACAGATCTCCAAAGAGGTCATGACTATAAGAGGAGGCAAGAACCTGGATTGCTGGACTCCTGCCAAAACTGTGCTTTACTTGAATAAGTCATTTTTTCACTCTTCATCTTCTTCTAAAATGGGCATAACGTTTTTTAACATTGCAGAGAAAGCCAGAAGAATTTCATAAGCTCCATATGAGCTCTTTGTACAAAGACACTCGCAGCACAAAGAAATTCTATCTGAATGCTTGAAACTGCTTTCTGTCCAGATTTCAGCATAATGTGTTTCTTCATTTGATCTATATTAATGTTTTTTGGGGGTTTTTTTTGTGGAATAGAGGTACTTGAATGGAACTGGTTTTAGAAAGATAAGAGTTAAATTTGCTGTCACCAGTTATGTGTTTCAAAGAGAAATAGCCAGTAACAAAAGGGAACCTGGAAGTCAGTGGAGAACTTGCCTTTATTCTGACTAGTTTGTGGGCAATACTCTTCTGTTGGGGTTGGAGGTTTTTGGTGTTTTATTTTAGGTGGGGATTCTTTTGTTTGGTTGGGGGGTTTTGTTTTGTTGTTTCTTTTTTTTTTTTTCATTAAAAAAAAAAGTGAGGTAGCACTCTACTTTCTTCAACTGCTGTTTTAAAAATATTGGATGGAAATTAATTTGCCCTCTACTCCTTCAAGCACAAGTTATGCTTTGTTAAACCAGAAATTCTTGGAATATCATGGAGAAATGTTTCTCAGACTAAGCTACTCTTTGTGTTCTTCTGCGTTTGCAGAATGAAAAGAGGGTGTTTTACTCTGACAGCTTTGGCGAGCCTGTTACAGGGATGATGAAGTCTCCTCAGCAGCCTTCACTGTAAATTGGTGTAAATTGCCTCCTTGAAGGAAACAGGGCAGTTAATTTCAATGGAAGAGCGAAGTTTAATGAAACCCACCAATTAGTCTGCATTTATGCAATGATTTAAATTGACTTATTGACAAAAGGCTGTATTTGTAGTTTTCACAGTTGCTGTTATAAACAAAATATATGCTTGCCTTTGTGCATATCAAAGCTCATTAAAATCAAAAAGATAAAGCAGGAACTTTGGAAACTTTTCCTTTTAAAGAGTTTCCAGATTGCAGGAAGATTCAGAGCTGACCTATAGCCAGGACAACTTGATAACATTTTTTTCAGAGTTTTTAAGCTTACAAATTACATTGGTAGCTAGATTTGACCTAAAGTGGATATGAAACTAAACTGTCTTTATTAGAGCACTGGTCTGATAGGTCAAATCCTTGGTTTCCATTTCCACTTTCTTTCACCTGTGACTTGGCTGTTGCTTTCTCTGTGAGGTTCAGTTTTATTCTGCCATCAAATTCCTGGTAGTTGCCTAGAGTTTGTATGCAGTTTGCTGTATATGCTGACTTATATGACACTGTTATATACAGTACTGTCCCAGTTTGGGGGTTGAGTGGTAGGTATCAAAGTTACAGTGTGAGTTGGATTCCTGAAAGACCCATAGATATGGCCTATCTTCATGTATATCATGGTATTGGGGCTTTCCTCCTATATTATTCTATGGATCCCGATGATACAATAGTCCACACTTCTGCACTGACCAAGCTACGTTTGGAGACTGTGCTTCAAGTTATGTGATGAGTTTATACCAAAACAAGTTATATTACAAGAATGTTGTCATTCTTTATGTATATGTGAGATATGAAGGTGTAAGCTACATGGGTTTAAATTTCTGGGATGGGATTACCTTTTTTTAAGAATTTCATCCTCAATCTCCATTGTCTTTGTAGACACTATAATTCATTGTTCCTCTTAAACTGCTTCCTGCATTGTTTTATAATCTGCCACTGATATTGGATCTTTTTAATTAAAAATACCATGATTTTTCAAGTAGAATCAAAAATAGTATCTCTTTCAGTTTTGAATAATATAGAGTGTAGGTCATTACATTTAACATTCTTAAGATCTTTTTGGTGATGCTTTGGGGGGGTTATTTTCTTTTGCAAATACCTTTGCAGAAGTTACGCTTTCAGTATACATACTAACAAGCAATTTAAATGATTAATAATTCATAAACAAACATACTGTAGCCTACTCGGTATTTCTAGTACTGATTTGTTCAAGTTTGTATGCTGAGAATATCCAAATCAAACCTTTGTTCCGGTCTCCTCTTTCCCCACACCAATGTTTATTAGTGTAGTGATGTTTCTTGTTATCTTGTTTGAGTTGTGTATGTTTAATTTGAAAAGCACTACGAAGGGAAGCTAAAGAGTGTTTAGAGGACTGGGGTAGGGCTGTTTGTTTCCATCTACTAATTTGTTCTATCCTGTTAGCTTTCTTTATCTTTCCTGTATATTTGGCGGGGAGCAGAAATTAATACAACTGTGTTTTGTTGAACAGCCGCCATTGCCTCAAGCTGTTTCAGCAACTCACCTTGCCAAAACATTTGGGTTTTTTCTAGTTTTGTCTCCTTGAACAAGGAAGGAGGTTTGGGCTAATGCTTGTAGTTACTTTGGGACTAGCAGGATTAGTATCACAAAGTGAAATATTTTTGTCACCCTGAAGGGGGGCACAAAATGTTCAAAAACTAATAAACAAAAAATTCTGCAAATGTACATAGGCTTGACCAAACTGTTTTGTTTTTATATTTCTGCTGTAATCAGAGTATATTTGAAGTTAATTTGCAAAATGCTGTTTAAAATTGAAATTTATCTGTTAAATTGTGCCTACATCTTAATATGCTATTTTTAGTCTAATTTAGTGGTTGCACCGAGTTTAGAAATTTATCATAACTGATTTTACCTTCCTGACTGTATCTATCTGAAAATTTCTCAGTTAAAAAAAAAAAAAAAAAAAAAAAAAATCAGAAAATATCCAAGCACCTCTAGTAGCTGGAATCCTTCCATTAACTTTATAGCAACGAATAGATAATAACTATTTACTTTATCACTTGTGTCTTGTACTTTGTTTAAAATCTTCTGTTTAAATATCATCACCTTTACTCCACAGACCTCAAAATCTTGTTTTGCAGTGAGAGATAAATTGTTTCATGCAGGTTAAGACGTAAGAGTTTTCCAAGTGCAACAGAAAAATCTACAGTTAATTAAAACTATAAAATTATCTACTGCAATATTACAGAGCTTCTTACTTATGCTTCCCCTCCGAGTGCTGCAAAGGGAGAGGTCTGCCCAAAGCACGTCCACTAGGATCCAGTGATGGTCTCATTCCTCCCGCTGCGTAGTTTTTAATGTGATGTCGGATGTGGCAGACACAGTTTAATGAGAATTCTCATTATTAATTCAAACTTAACTGTTGGAAATGAACAATTGGTAATTAAATAAATGTGATGTGATGAATAATTAGTTGATGTAACAAATAGCTAAAGCGCAGTTCATTTTTTAAAAGAAATATTTGAATTGAGAAAAAATTCTATAATGTAAGCGATAATACTTTCTCCTATTTTTTTTAATTGCAACCTCAGTTCACTAAAAATGACTTGCTGTGCTCCTAAGGCAATTTTCAAGGTCAGACTTAATCAAAAGGTAGATTATGTCTAGCACAAGGTGTTTGGCTATGGAGATAAAAACAGCTAACTTTTTTTCTTCTCAGTTACTATATAGTTATTCTTAAATTTACAGTTTATTCCCTATCCACAGCATGGAGTTGTTAGCTACTAACAGATTTCAATCTATCCTTGAAATGAACCACCACGGATTTATTTAAAAGTTTAATCGTGTTCCATCTCTTATTCCAGTTCCCATAATTTTATCTTAAAGAAGAAAAAATGCATTAATGAAGTCATGATTAACACTCTAATTGTTAGCAAGCAATATTTTAATGGTAGTCATCGTGCGTAATAGGAGGGTGTTGTTGGAAACCTTCTGCCTGCTGATTATGAACAGCGTTTAATTAGAAATGCAGCCCTGGAGCAGGAGGTGAACCTTTGCTCTTAATTGCCTCTGTTGGCAACTCCTCCCTTAGGCAGTCTCGGGGCATGGGGAGAACAGGGTGGGTGAGAGGTGCTGCTGCTTTGGACGGAACCCATCCTCCAGCTGAAGCCTATTGAGCCAAGGGACCCAGCAACCCTCAGTTGTTTGGTGTGACCTCGACAGTCCTCCTTGCTTCAACATTCCAGTTATTTGAATACAGTTATGCCTCTCTGGTAAGCAAGAGCTGTAGTGGGAGCAGAATTACCTTTTTTTTTTTCCCCTGTAACTTTCTCCTTCATTTTCCTTCATTAAAACAGCTGTGTGCTTCTAGGGAGGAAAATAAAACTGCCAGTGCCAGGTTAAATTTTGCCTTCGCTGAAATCAAACTCCCTTTGTTTCAATGTAGAAACAGTTCGGGATATGCTAAGCTCTCTGGTAATAGCTATTCTGCAAAACCAGCGTTTAGCTGAATGAAAAGAATTGGAAACTGTTTTCCTAGGGACTCAAGCATAGACTAAAAGAAATCTTAGCTTCTTGTATGAAACAGTCCTTTAGAGAATGTGTCTTTTTTTTTTTTTAAATGTTTCTCAAATATTTCTAGAGCACAGACTTGCAAGTCAAGTACGCATAAAGTTTCTGTGTGTGTGTTAGTAGTGCTCATTCAAATAGCCGGGAACATTAGGAATGCTCCTTCCTTACAACTGGAGAATCTGGTGCCAGCTCCAAAAGGCAAACCCCAGCCCAAACATGATTGGCTCCTCACAGTTATCAAGAATCTTTTCAGGTGAATCCAAAATCGGATCAATGATCTAGATAGTAGTGGTCCTGGGTGATAGTAGGAACTTCCAAACAGAGCATTGCCTTTCTGATAGATTAAAAATGCATCTTATATACTAAGTGCTCCAGCAAAAACTATGTTTGGTGGCAGAGCAATTTTGGTTAATGATTTAAGTGGAGAGGTTTTGAGCTGTATCTCAAAGAAATAATTCAGAAGTGAAAGGGATAAATGCTGAAGAAAAATACCTTAATTAACAGACTTGGTTGTTATGTTGTTTCATGGGGTGTGAACTATCCATTTCATTGTTGTCTGTTTTTATTGCTGTTATTGCACAGGAAACCACCATATCCTGTTCTTCTTTGTCTTGTTACTTGATTAGACTAAATAAAAAAGGTTTAGTGGAGTTAAGTGTGTTAATTAAAAGGGTAATTCTGTTAAAATCTGGCCCTGCTTATAAAAAGATAGCAATTGAAAACCAGAGTGGACCAACGATCCCTTCAGTCTGACAATCTGCCTCTTAGAGTGCCCAGTGCTGCATGCTATAGCAGCAGGCAAGGCTACGTAAAGCCCTGCGCTGGCCAGTATTGTCACCCTGCCCAGCAAACACCTGGAATCCTAAAACGGGTTCTGCTTGAAACTGCCAAAAATACCAGAAATGTCTATTACATCCGTAAGTTTCAAGGTCATCATTTTAAAAAGAAGCCAGTAGGAAAATTCTAGTTGGGGAAGGGTCAATCTAATTAATTTGAAGGCTAGTAGTTTGAGTGAAGTTTGCTCAGTAGCTCAGAGAGGTTAGTTCTGATTCTGCTGGCTGGCTCACCTGGCTAACCCAGTTTGCACAGACTATTGTTTTTTTTTCACGTGCTTCTTTCTATTTCTAAGGTGATACTAATCCCTCTCGGTCAGTTTGGAATATCAAAAATATGATGAGAGAAGCTTTAAGGAAACCAGGGAAGCAGCCCCTCCCTCTCAATGTGACTTTACTTGCCTCTCCAGTGTCATCTCTGCTTCTGCTGGTGGCTCGGTGGGCAGTCCCACGGGTAGGGATGCTCTGCCCCCATAGCACCGCACAGTCGGTCTGTAATAAGCCTAAAACTCTGCTGAGCCTTACAGTGAGGGCTGCAGGTTTCCTCAGGGTATATAAAATATATAAGTATATATAGAGTAATGAGCAACAGTCAGGACAAGTAGATTCCCCTGCAGGCACTTGCTTTAGACACCAGTAGGTATTACACTGGTCCAGCAATAGCCGCATGTAACTTCAGAAACTAGGAGCTTTAGCTGGAGAGGAGGCATGAGGACGGTATGAAAAGACAGCATTTACAGATATGATCTCTGGCTACCAAAGATAAAAATTGTATTCAGAAGAAATCCCACAGCCAGAAAGAGAGAGGCTAAAGAAATACTTTGGAATAGAGATACAAACTTAGAGGAGATTTCTCCCACTAATACCTTTTTCTATAATAAGCAGATTTTTTCAGAAAAAAAAACCAACCAAACTTATGCACAGAATAGATCCCTCAAGTCTTTGTACAGAGATCTTTGTACAGGGACCAGTGTCCAAGATCTCGGGGAAGGGAGGGCTGTGTGTGAGGCTTGTGCTAAATGTAAACCAGTCAAATGAATATTTTCATGCTGTTGTCTAAAAACTGATCTGGACTTTGCTTTGAGTTTATAGCAGCTGCCTTTTGCCATCAAAATTTAGATAATTTTTTTAAAATCCAAAATATATTATATTTTCCTTTTGATGTTTCAAGCCAGGCTGAAAGAAACTTGTAAGTTTGGTGTAAATCAGTTTTAATTTTATCCTGAATTATTCCAGTTCTTTTCGGTTTTGGAGACTGTAGGTATGTCTGGTTGTAATTCAACAGCCCTGTGTGGATGTGGGACCTTCTGTATTCAGTGTAAGTCTGATCTCGGATCAGAACTTTCTGATCCTGGGGCTGAATCCCAGCCTCTGCCATTGCCAGTGTTCAAGGTCACTGTCCCTTTCAAAAATGGAAAAGGACTCCTATAAATTCCAATTCCTCCTCCTCCTCCTCCTAGGGATTTCTGGCTTAACTAACATACCTTGAACACTTTTTAATGAAGAGATCCACTTCTCATCCACATTTCTACATATGAAGTAACCTCTCAGAATCTCAGTTAATCAAAAATTTGCTTTTATAAAAGGGACAATGAATTAATGGTTTTAAAGTAGCATTTTGATAATGTTCTATAATAGAAGAATCCTTTCTTCCTTTTTGTTCTTGTTCACTGGAGGAAAAAAATAGTAAATTATGTTTCTATGTTCATCAGATATGGCATGCACATTGAACTTAGTTTGTACTGTGAAATGTAGTTGGATTCCAGCCATCGAGGGGGGGAGGGAGATGGGACATTTTTAGCTGTTTTAGTGGATTCCTGTCTTTTTTAATTTGTGGAATTTTGTCACCTCCCTCTGGTGGCAAATGTCTGGAATATCCATCACACAGCTGCTGGGGGGGAGGGGGGGTGCAGAGTAGGGGAGGGGGTGAAGAAAGAAACCTTCAAGCCTGTTCCAAGGTGCACACTTGGAATCAGCATACTGCCAGTTACAAATATGCAAGGTGCAACAGACCCACCGTCTGGAGCGTAGCTTTAACATGAGAGAGAATTAAATGTAGGTTGGTCTGAGAACTGGGATTTGCAGTATCCGCCTGGAAATCATGTCAGAAAAAGAAGGTAGGAACAGAGGCCCTTGCAGCACCATCTGAAGGATGGCATTCCAAACTTTGATGCAGCCTAAATCACTAGCCTGCAAATCCAATAGTCTCTAGCAAAATCAAATATTAAATACAAATTGTTAGGGAGGAGACGTTTGAGCACAGGGAAATACAGGATACCAAAGGGTAATCTTTAACATACTATTGTTTTTCATTTTAAGGTATAACATTATACAGTGTGTTTGGTATAGCCTGTTATGGACCAGACCCTACCTAGTTTTGTATTTTTCAAGGCACAGTGATGAGAAACAAAAAACATTGGTTCCTATCCCGTGGGGTTTGTATTTGAGCATTATTGGTGGTGTTCTGTTAATAAGAGTCTTTTTGTGAAATAGATCTTTTGGTGAGAGTCAGAGATAATAATACAGCATCGCTGTTCCAGTCAGCTCAGTCGCTGCCCTTTTTTGAGTGTATACTAATACCAGAGTATTTCAAACAATTAGCCATCAAAACTATTTAGCAAACAAGATACAAACTTGGAAGGCCACTTTAAAACCTTCCAACCAATTTAAAGAAGTAGTGATATATCTTCACAATCACTGTCCAGGATAATTCCACAATTAAAGGTTCTGACTCCCAAAAATCATAACTTGAAACACTTGAGTAATCCTCTCAACCTGGCTGTATCTCTTTTTTTCCCCGGTCCTATGCATATATAGTTGAATATGTTCTTCTGTATCCACATTAACGCTTCATTTAGTCATCAGTCCTTTGTGTCTTTACAGTTCATCTCCCTGTGTGTAGAATATAAGTAGGTGTTCTATATAAATAAACTCCTAAATGGGAACCAGATGCTGAACTTTATAGCTGACTAAACAGAACCACTGAAAGGTGATATAATATGCTTGGCATCTGTGAGTCAGCATCAAGATGTGCTCTAAATACTATTGCAGGCAGTGACAGTTTCTGGACATAAAGAACTCAATGTGCTCTCATTAGCGCTGTTGGAAATTGCTCCCAAGGGTTGTAGTTCTCACTCGATTCAGATCACTTATGTAATTTCAGAGTATGAACCGTTCCAGGGAACTGCAGTGTTCACTGATTTTTACACTGCTTGGTGAACTTTCCATTTAAAGGTTTCCCAGTGCTAGGGATGGAGCCAATGAATTAAGTTTGGTAGTCTCTAAGAACTCCTGAAATGTTCAGACTAGAAAATGCTACTGGTAAGATGCTCCCTGCCCTGCTTAATGACCTGAGTGAAAAAGTGGAGACATTAAGTAGACGGTATGTTGGGTCAGGGCCCAGATTCACCTGTAATGCTTATCTTCATTAATCTCGTGTTTATATTGTTGAAAAAGTACGTGTGGCCTGTAAAGTGAGATAGCTTCACAGTCAAGTTTGATATCTGATTCTTGGCCTGACTCTCAGAGGAATTTAAATGGGCTTCCTATGTGCAAATGTGGGAAACCTCAGTGATTAGACAGAGGCTGGAGATGCAGCAGTGAATGCCTGTGAGTGCTGATGCTGTGCTTGGCTTAGTTAATGAGCTTTTCACAGCTTTCCTTACATGGAGTATTTGTTTTCTCTACAAGAGAGTTTTATGGAGAGTTCATCCTGGGTTGAATTCCATATTTTAAGGAAACTTTCACAGAAGTCCTGTGTTTTCACTTACTAGCCAGCACTGAGTCATGCAGCTAGTGATCTGCTGACGAGCCGTTCCTTGCTGCTTACAAATATAAAAGATGCTGAATGGACAGCCATAGAACTGAAGATTAATTCAGCAGGCAGGCTGGCTACAGACAAGTTGTGAAAACTTTTCTTTTTTATAACAAACTCCAAGCTAGCGCAGAAGGTCTGCCTGCTATGACTGTTTGCTTTTTCTACAGATTAGTAAACCATAAATTCTGGGTATACCCAGAGCTGCAATGGTGATGGTATTGGGCATGCACCTATGTTTGGAGGTAACTGGCAGGTGATGTGATGATTGGAGGTCACCTTGGGCACAGCAGTCATGAAATGATGGGGGGTTCAGTTCTTGGAGAAGTAAGGAAAGTCAGGAGGAAGGGTCAGCAGAACTGTTCCCTTGGACTTGTGGAGGGCAGACTGGGCTGTTGAGGAGCCTGGCTGACAGGGTCCCTGGGCAGGCAGCCCTGAAGGGCCAAGGTCTCCAGCAAGGCTGGACAGTCTTCAAGCAGGAGGTCTTCAAGGCGCAGGAGCAGGCTGTCCCCGTGTGCCGACAGATGAGCCGGTGGGGAAGACCAGCCTGGCTGAGCAGAGAGCTTGGGCTGGAACTCAGGGAGAAAAGGAGTTGCTGATCTTTGGAAGAGGGGGCAGGGAACTCTGGAGAACTATAAGGATGTCATGAGGTTATGCAGGGAGAAAATTAGAAAGGCAGAAACCCACCTAGAACTCGAGCTAGCCACTGCCCTAAAAGGTAACAAAAAATGTTTTTACAAGCATGTTAGAATCAAAACAAGGGCCAAGGATAATCTGCATCCTTTATTGGATGGGAGTGAGGGAATAACACTGCCACAAAAGATGAGGGAAAGGCTGTGGGTGTTGTCTACCTGGATCTTAGTTAAGTCTTTGACACCATCTCCCACAGCATCTCCTGGAGAAACTGGCTGCTCCTGGCTGGGATGGGTGTACTCTTTGCTGAGTAAAAAACTGTCTGGATGGCGGGGCCCAAAGACCGATGTGGGATGGAGCTACATCCAGTTGGCAGCTGGTCACAAGCGGTGTTCCCCAGGGCTCAGGGCCGGGCCCGTCCCTTTAACATCTTTACCGAGGGGCTGGGCGAGGGGACGGGGCGCACCCCCAGGCGGGTTGCAGGGACACCAGGCTGGGGGACAGCTGATGTGCTGGGGGCAGGAGGCTCTGCAGAGGGACCTGGGCAGGCCGGGCCGAGGGGCCCAGCCCAGCTGGAGGAGGTTCAACAAGGCCGAGTGCCGGGTCCTGCCCCGGGGGCACGACAGCCCCCCCAGCGCTGCGGGATGGGGCAGGGGGCTGGGAGCTGCCCGGCGGGGAAGGGGCTGGGGGGGCTGGTGGCCAGCTGGGCAGGAGCCAGCAGCGTGCCCGGGTGGCCAAGGAGGCCAGCAGCACCCTGGCTCGTAGCCGGGACAGCGTGGCCAGCAGGGCCAGGGCAGTGCCCGTCCCCCTGTGCTCGGCACTGGTGAGGCCGCCCCTCGAACCCTGGGTTCGGGTTTGGGCCCCTCACGGCCAGAGGGACATGGAGGGGCTGGAGCGTGTCCAGAGCCGGGCACGGGGCTGGGGCAGGGGCTGGGGCACAAGTGCTGGGAGGGGCGGCGGGGGGAACTGGGGGGTTTAGTCTGGAGAAGGCTCCGGGGGGACCTTATCGCTCCCCACAGCTGCCTGAAAGGAGGTTGTAGGCAGGGGGGAGCGGGTTTCTTCTCCTGGGTCGCAAGCAGTAAGGCACGAAGAAATAGCCCCAAGTTGCGCTAGAGGAGGGTTTAGATGGGATATTAGGAAAAATTTCTTCACAGAAGGAGTTGTCAAGCACTGGAACAGGCTGCCCAGGGCAGTGGTTGAGTCACCATCCCTGGAAGTGTTTAAAAGACGGGTAGATGTGGCACTTAGGGATAGGGTTTAGTGGTAGACTTGGAAGTCCAGGGTTAACAGTTGGACTTGATGATCTGTATCAAAGGTCTTTTCCAGCCTAAATGATTCAGTGATTTCATAATTCTAACGGGCTTTTCCTGAAGTGTGAGTGACTTGAGATCCCTCTGTCTAAGATACAGAAACATCAAGCCCCCCATAGTGCTGCCCTTACCCTCTCAGTCTCCTAGCGGTTTAAATAACTGTTTTCTAGAGAAGGAAATTTTCAAAAGACTGAGCCATGTAATGGATGGTTACAAATCCACCAGTCGTTTATCTGAACACACCTTGAAAGCAACATGAATAAAACATTTGCAGGCTTAAGCCCTGATGTAAATTCTAAGCAAATATTGGGTTTATGCTATTACTCTGTGCATGTTGAGTGGCACCTTACTCCATAATCAACCTCACTGAAACAGATGGGTAATCATAAAATAAATATTTTCAAGCATAGTAAGGTTATTTGAATTTAGTTACTTTGTGGAGCAGTTGCCAATTTTTTTATGCAACTAATCCTAAAATATGGAAATCCATGGCTTAGATTTGAGGGCAGAAGGTAGTGGGGTGCTGGGTTTGAGGGGTTTTTTTATGTTGTTGGTTAGTTTATTGTGGCTTTTTGTAGGTTTTGTTGTGTTTGCTGAGTTTTTTTAATAATTCAGGAGATAATAGCTGAAGCCAATAAAATCAATCTTTGCAATTGGTTAATCTATTTCTGAACTCTATTATTTAGGTGTTTTGCAATTAGTATCCTATTGGATAATTTCTCATTCTATGATCCACTTTTAAAAGTACTATCAGTTAACTACTAATTCCATTAATAGTTTTGTAATATTGTGAAAAGCAAAATTCAAGAAGTGCATAGATATTTCTATGATTCCCTTATTTTAGCATAGTTTATAGGGAGGATGGGCAGGGGCATTAAAAGAGAAGGTTACATTTCATTCTTCTAAGGGGACAGCCTGAAATACTATTGAGGATTTAAGAAGTATGTTTCAGCAGCAACCTTTTCGGTATTGGGAGAGCTTTGGGCAAGGCGTGCTGCTCAGGCTAGCTGCGATGCTGGCTTGCACAGGAGGGCAAACAGGTGCTTTGGAAAAGCTGGTGGGTAATTACGTGGGTGTGATAATGAGGTACTGTTTTGGTTCTCAGTGTTCTTTTTCTGACAGCAAACTGTTGAGATTCACATTATGTCGATGGACAAAGATGGTATAGCCAAAAAACACAGGCATGATCAAGTTTGCAGTAACTTGATTATGATATGCTGCTGAGTTTTTGATTAGCAGGTTTTGCTTTTAATTTAACTTCAAACAGCATACTAGTTGCAACACCTTCATAGGAAACATCGAAGGCTTATTTTTCTTTTTTTCTAACCAAAGCCATCGGGCTGTGTAATTTATATCACGGCTTTGCATTTCCTCTCTCTGATTACAGCCAAGTACATAGGGCTTTACTAATCTCTTTACAGGGATTTATAAACTAACTCTTTTTCCCTGTTGCAGGTTCCCAAGCCACGTATTTGGCTTCAGTCTGGGGTGTTGGATTGACCCAACAGATCAAAGCAAAAGGCATCCAATTCATGACGATCATTATGACTTGTAGCCAATGTTTTATAAGTTGGGAATTTACACGGATACAGAAGGGATATAGCTTCCCAAATCTCATTGACATTCAGAGGGTTTTGGACACACTTTAAGCTTCTTTTACAATTTTGTGCTGAAATGGCCCACCTCTGCTTTCTTTTCTAAGTAAACGGCATTTCTTAGTTTATTTTTTTGTTTGTTTCTTTTATTGACTGGTTCTCTGTATGTAAGACTTGTACCTCCCTGAGAGACATACATCTTGCTTCTTGCTGACTGAGTGGTGTTGACAGCCCAATATGATTATACATTATAATAAACAACTACTTATGTCAACAACAGTTAGCAAGTAGGTAATTTTCAGATGACTCCCACTCCTTCCAAAAATACAGGGAAAAAAGCTGGTCCTTGGAAGCGTGACCAGAGAATCTTAGTTTTCTGAAAACGTTACCAGCATTTTTTTGGTCATGATGTAGTAGGGATGTAGCTAATTAATGTCCTACACCAAAGACAGAAGTTTCTACATTCTTAAGAAACTTGATCTTGAAGAATATACTGAAGTTTTTTTACAAAAGTTTATGCAATTGTCAGCATTTTCAACTGAAGAGTAAAAATAAAAATGCTTTAAGTCGTAGCAACTTACAAATTTTTAACTGTCAGTATTGTTAGATCCACCCCTTCTTCCACCCTTTTGGGAATAGAAGACCATAGAATAATATTTGTAATAATTACCAGGTTTTGTTAATTAATCAATAGTTCCTAACTTCTCTGATTCTTCAGTGTTTCCTTGACTTTGTGGATCCTGATTGCTGAGCAGCAAGCTACAGTAACAAGAGTCAAATATTGTATTTTTAAAACTTCTGTTCATCTGTGTGATTTCTGTGAACAAAATCTGTAGTTCTATTCTTTGATTAAATACTTAATAGATTTTAGATAGGGGCACATTATTTTTGTATGATCATGAACTGTTTCATGCTTTTGCTAAACAAAAAGTGCAACTTCTGCCAAATGCCAAGTGTCTGTGGGTAGACACAAATGGAGAAAAGCAAAAATACTGAATCAAAAGTTATTTCTTGTGTACTCCCTTTGCAAACTATTGAATTCAGTCTTGTTAGAAGTAGTGAATCTCTTAATGAAACCAAAGTCAGTGTTTTCTCTGCACCCTGTTTGGTCTTGGAATGCTGACTAAGAGGGAGGGAACCAGGAGAGTCTTTGGTGTTTTGAAGCTGTCATCTTATGTATCTTCTGAATATAGTCAGGAGCATCTCGCACCTGAACTTTCCACCATGTCCATACTGTCCAGTACGTTTTCAATTAACCTTTTTTACTACCTGGAAGAGAGTGGTTTATTCCTGTTTAATAATGTTCATGGAGAGCAATCATGGCCCGCTTGTAAACACAACTTTTTCTGCACTGAACAAACCAACCCTAATGGCTTGCCCTGGCTTCCCCAGTTCCCATTAAACCTTCTCTGCTTCTGATTTTGGTTGAATTCATCTTTCAGAGAAGTGATAAAAATTGGTGCAAGAGATAAGTGATCTATGGGGAAGAAAATTAAGAATGACTTAACTCATGCAAGTGCTCTTTTGCTTCAGTTCTTATGCGCCGTTGGGCTTAGTTGGTGCATGTGGAGATTCAGAAGATTTGCTGCAAGGTTCTCACAGTATTGCAGGCCTCAAAAGTTAAACTAGTGAGAGCACAAATACCTGGTTCAGTCGTTATGTCTGCCCTGATTATATGCCAATGGCCGTCAATAAACTCATGGACCCCCATTTTATAAGAACACAAAACAGGACAGAAATATCTCAAGTAGCAACAACTGAAATCCATAACTCCTGCAGTGAGCCATGTGTTTTTACAATGTACTGGTGCAGGGTAATACTTGATAGTAAACGCCAAAGGAAGTGTCTTCATGACAACGTGAGAATTTTGTCTCTCATTCAAGAGAATGTCTGTTTTCAGATGTAAAGTTTTCATTTTGAACAGGGGCAGTCGGGGTTATAGTTTCACTGTTAGCAAAGCATGAACAGAAAGAACCAAAGTGCATGGCAGGAATAGTCAAATAGCTTGAACTTATCAGAAGCCTTTGTTTTTTATTTTAAATAAAGGAACATCAATAATGCTTTCAAAATCTTAAACTTCGATATGGTTAAGACTGGAAATTACAGTTGCTCCTCCTGTAACCTTTGGTATTCTCTCCAGTATTCTTCTTTGTCAAATGTACTGAATTTTATGAGCTCATTATTTTTCCTGTACTAATACATTTTCCTTATCTTCTAATTAACCAGTGCTCCTAACATACTCATGATGGCACATTCACATCTTCTCTGGCTTCTTTCCCTTATTTCAGTGCAGGTCTCTTGCTGCAATTGACACAGTTGATGCTTGGACACTATTCAAGCTCTTTTCTGGTGCCTTTTGCTATCTTCCGTAAGTCTATCTGGTTCCAGTTCAGCAGAGGTGGGAATCCAAATGGACAGCTGCTAGCAAATCTTCCTAATTAAATCTGAGAGGGGCTTGAACAGGTAAATAATACCAAAATTCCTTAAATTCCTTCAGTTTTCAAAACTTGTATTAGAACCGCCCCATAAGATTTCAGTTCTTCATAAAGCGCAAGAGCACTTCTAGCTTTTCATGTTCAGGCAACATTTGTCCTATGACCTCTGCCATGTCAAACTAATCTCATGAGTTTTCAGCCAACAGTACCAAAAGCAGCACAAAAAAAAAAAAAGGTCAGTGTAATGAACTTTGGTCTTAAATTTGTCTAACCAATGTTGATAAATAATACTATTGTTTGGTTTTATATCTCTACCTGATAATTTATACTTGCTAACAGGACTATTTAACTTAATACTTTCCCGTAGTCTTCCATTCTTTCTTAAAGTTGTTTTGCTAACAAATATTGTTGCCTTTTTTTTTTTTTTTTTTTGTCCTCGGTTGTGCAGGTTTTTGTTCTTTCTGAGGCTATGTGAAATACTGAAGTTGATGCTATAGAAAAGCTATTGAGAAATTAAATGACAGCAGTGTACAATGACAAAGCAGGCAGTGACTAATGTCTTAGGCGTCTTGCTACATGACTCATCAGCTGTATCTGAAATGAAGGCTTTTCCTGATTTTGCAGCTTTCCACTTCTGTATGAAGCTTTTTAATCTGAAAAGCTGTAGACAGAGGCTTGCAGAATTTCCTGCAGACAGACTGTTTGGACGTAAGTGCATTCTATCTTTGGACTAGAATGAGTTCTTCACTGACCAAGAGGGTCACATCTATGAATTTAGGAGGCTGGTGGTTTGTGGCCTATTATGATTCTAGCATTATTGCTGAGGCCACTTCGTAACAGCATCTTGCCAAGACTTCCCAACGCAAGATGCAATGCAATGCAGAAGATCTGGCGATATGCTATAGCAATGCAGTCTTTATGTTAAAACATCCTGTAGCTATTTTCCTACTAGAAAGCTGAAAGAACAAGGTAAAGAAAACACTAGTGAAAATGATAGCCTTGGGTGCCTTTCACTGCACAGTGCCTGAGATGCTATGGTGTTTCAGACACACAAACCTTGCAGAAAGTTAAAAATGGATTTTTAGTGTAATTTATATTGAAAGTTACTTAAATATAGGAATAAAACTAAAATATGCTTTTAATATCATATTGCTCAGTACTTACTAAATGTTAGGGTTATTAACACCATTTTGTACGTTGTGTGTTTAGTGATTACACAGCTACCATGCTGATATTCTCATCTCCCATCCTCATCGCTGAGTTACTAAGACCAAAGAATATTCACAGCTTTTCACTCATTTCTAGAAAACTTGCTAGTGAGGGATTATTAATTTCTCGTATTGCTGACTGGAAAGCCAATGCAGCTAGAGGCTTAATGTGCTGACAATGTTTCCCCACTTTTAAAGGTAGTCTAGCTTTCATAAGTTTCAGTACAATAAGCCAGTCTGCCAAGTTTAATGAAAGTTTTGAGTGAGAAAAGGAGCTGAAGTCCTTTGAAGAGGTCATTAATTAGAAACTGGTTTAAAAGGGAAAGGCAAACTTCTTGCTATTCTCTGGTCAAATGTTTTTATGCAGATGTGGTGGGCATTGTTAGGCTGGTAGAACTGGATGATTTATTTTCATGCCACAAAGATCTTTATCAGAGGAGCATGTTTCACTGTGCTGCATTCCATAGCTTTTTGCTCCCGCATCCCACTCCTCACCCTCAACCTTCCTGCCCCCATACAGTCTGTGTGGCTTCACCAATTTCCCTTTTTCTGCATCCCTACTCTATCCCACCCTTTTTTTATCTCCAGTAAATATTCTCTACAATGCCTCTGTTTTGTTTGGCTCTTGATTAATTTCCCCTTCCTCCTCTCCACTGGTGTGCTCAACAATCATCAGACAAGTGGTCCAAGGTGATAGGAGTAAAATTTTGCTTGAAAAAGCCATGGTGGTAGGACAGTTGATGGGGTTAGCAACAGCTGATCTTGAAAGACAGCCATCCTAAAAGATCTGGCCATTACTTTTGACAGTTCCTCCCTTGTTTTCCCTGTGAAATGACAAACCCTTTCACTGCGCTCAATAGCCTCCAAAGGGGCCACAAAAATACAAACATGGGTGCTCATTAATGGTGCTAGCTTTGCATTCCTACTCTGCCCCTTCCCACATCTTGAGTATTTCATCTATGGAGCTAGATAATTTGTCAGGTACTGAAACACAGGTCCTCTTGCTGGGCCGGGCAATGGCATGCAAACTCCTTTCTTTTTTACCTAGGACCCACTTGGGTCCCACATTACTTTTCAGGTTGGCACCTCTCAGACTGCAAGGTGCCGTGTGGACATCTGGGCAGGGGCTGGTCAGGTATCTGTGCAGGAGTTGCAGCTGGCAGGAACCTCCATGATGGAGAAGGGCCAGCAGCAGCATGCTGCTTGTGAGGGTCGTGATTCCTTACGGGATTGTCCCTGGGCTGTAGATATGTAGCACAGGACTGCAACTGTTGCATGGGGAAAAGGCTGTGGCTCTGCACTTCATGTGTATGAGGTGGAGGGCTTCAGTGGGACTCGTGATGGAATGGCCAAATCATGAGAAATTAGTAATCTGAAGGTGTATTATAATGGTTTCATAGACTAGTGAGCCAAAAGTGCTTCTTCTTAGGATCACGTATAATATTGCTGGCCTCTAAGTAACGTCAGCTATGCCAGCGTCCTGCTGTCTGACTGGTTCTTGTGCTGGGAAGGGGGAAGAACTGTTTTCCCACATGAACCTTTCAGGTGTTGTCTCTCGGCTAACTCACAGCAACAAGAAAGAGTTGCTTATCTGAAAGTCAATGTTTGCACAAATGTATTTGTTCAAAGCAAATGGCTTCTCAAATGTCATTTGAAGAGCCTGACCTGAACACACTGTCCTTCCTCTTAACATTGCAGGCTGCTGATGTATAATCTCATTTCTTTAAAACGTCCTGTTTTATAATGAATTGTGTAGGAGGTGAGGTCTGTGAGCAGTCTCTCACTAGAAATTGCAGTTGTCCTTATTTTCTTAATAGCAGACCTATTAGGGTTGTTCACACCTTTAGAAATGGGAAGCGGCACTGCTTCCTCAGGATTTTTCTTTTCTTTCCAGAAGGCTGCAGGCACACAGAGGACTGCTTTCAGCAGTGACCTCTTATCATACCAGAAATGATAGTGTGATGTTTGTTAATTCACTGTTGTGATGCTTTAGGCAAATGTGATGGGTGGAGCGGCAAGAAATCTATCCAGTAATGTCATCCCCTCTGAAAAAGATTATAGGGCGATGCTTTATTATCATTGCTCACAATCACTGCTTGCTGGTTTTCCAAATACCAACAATATGTCAATTGCTTTCAGGAGACCTGTAAGAAACAGCTCTTCCTCAGATAATTTACAGTCATGGCAGGCTGTCATCTGCTGGTCTGTATGTGTATTTTCCTTTTTTTATTGCCCTTTTTCACAGAGAAGCAAAAAAAGAAAAGCATCAGAACATCCTCTGTTGTCAAATGAAGAGAAAATAAATGAGAGAGTAGGACTGCAACGTGAGTAGGGAGTCATTATTTATTTGATTTGTTGAGGGGAAAGTTCAGATAATTATCTAGAATGTTGCAAAGCTTTGCCTGTCAGCCTTGATACAAAATGAGAATTTGTTGGTAGACTTCCAGAGGGAAAATTGTTTTGAATTTTTGCATTGAATTTTACAGTGTGCTGTTTCCGTTTGAATGAATGAGTAGTGGTTCAGTGTGCCCATGTATGTTGAGCTGTAACGAAAACTTGCATTGTCTGGGCAGCAAGATGGTGTCTCTCCTCTGTATCTGTGCCTATGTGGAGAGCTGGCCATTGCAGTGTTAACGAGGTACCAGCCTGTATTTTTAGTGAAACTTTCACTCTGAAAGCAAATGTATTCCTTTTAACACACCATGACTGGTTCTTCTGTCAGGCTCTAATATTGTGGTACAATGTTCCTATCACACATTTTAGAAAAAACAGCTCAGACCTATTAAATAATCTCATCTTATCCACATTTACTTCTGTCAGATTTTAATTTCTTTATCACAGACCTGGAGCTGTCTGTGTTCCAAAGTTTTACAGCTGTCTATTACAAACAAAACAGTTGCATTTTTTTCTGAAGATTGGTAGTATATTAACACTGTGTTTTAAAAACAAGTTGGAGAACTTCAGCTTGACTCTTAATTGAAGCTTTACTGATCATGTCACAGGATTCATTTTGCTAAAAATATAAATTTGTTCTCACTGGGTAAATTTCAGCAGTTTCTAATCTTTCCTTCTAATTTCTGTATTGATTTGAATTAATTGTTATTCCAGGGGTTGCAAGCTCTTCCCAATGACCGTCTAATGACTTTTACCAATGCTCTATCACACTTGCTTTGAATTTTAACGATTCAGGAGATGAGAGTTTTAACAGTCCTTCCAGTCTAGAAAGGAAATTGGGTTTTATTGGTTAAAAGTTATTGAACATGCAGTTCTTTCTAAACATGGAAGATCTGGGTTTGCTGGTGATATTTTGTTTTCTAAGTTTACATTTTCAATGCCTTGACAAAATTACATTTTGACCTGAGCAGTGTTCTGAAGGATCTGTGAGATCCTCATTAGAATCAAGAACTGACATGATTTAGTTTACAGTTTGCCTGATTTTCGGGGTGACTCCATATCCTTGTGTCTCCTTCTGCCATAGAATCCAGTCAGTGGGGCAGTGTGAGGGGTGGATGGCAAATTTCTCTCTTTTCCTACCTTGTAGAATGCCCTTCCCACTTGTGCTCTGTTGCCTGTATAATTTCAAGTCTCCCAGACAGAGAAAAGCTTTAGTGTTTTGTGCTGTCATGACTTACCATAATAAGGTCATTGTTTTCTAAAGTCTGTAATGTAATAGAAATATAACCTTCTGCACCGTATAATCTTATAGTGCAGCCACCTCTCCTTGAAACAAGGTTTGTTCCACTAGGAGATGAAATAGTTGCCATTCAGAAGTAAATGGTGTGTGGCTGGAAGTAGTGAATTCAGCCATTCAGCTGCTTGTGTGGCTTGTCCTCTTTCTGTTTGTAGAGTGGGAGAAGCATTCCCTGACACACAGAACTAATAAAAAGTGTTGCAACATCCTTTGACCAGTAGTTGAGTTTAAAAAAAACCAGTCACTTAACCATATTAGCACTTCTGCAGACCCCATAACTGAGGTCATAAATCTTACTTTATTTTACTTATTTTATTTTTTCTGAGCAATACATCATTATTTTTTATGGGGATGAGAAAGTCAAGTTCTGTTTGCTCACTTAAAAGCATAGGCTAACTAAATCTCCATATTTCTTTCTCTTAATGAAGTAGATGACCAAAAGAGGAAAAAACAGGGAGGCAGAAAGAATGGAAAGAGAAATGTAAGAGAAAAAACACTGATGATCTGACGGTAATGGGTGGAAGGCCAATTTGGGAAGACTGGAGTCCGTAACACTGCATTTCTTCCAAGGCAGATTTAGGAATGCAGTGTCAAGTACTGTGTTACATTTCACAAAATTTCCGAATTTCAGCTAATCGCCTTTGAATGTTTATTACAAAGAGTTTATCCTGTAGGTCTGGGGATAATGGGAATAGAGTTTATGAAGTAGGAGGAATTTTTATATCTCTTCTGTTTCTGGTTTTTGCACAATCTGTTATTCACAGCAGAATGAAAAGTTCCTAGGCAGTTTTTGTTTGGGGGGGGGGGGGGGGGGCGGGGCAGAAATCCAGGCTATCTTGACATAATTTGCAAACCCAGTGAATCCAATGATGAGCTGTTCTTCATAGCAAGTTACAGATATCTCCTGGGTGACTAATATGATCTAGGTAAATTGTAAAGTCATTGTAATTTAAGAGTGTAATTCCTAAGAGTATTAGAGAACAGCTGTTGTATGCACGATTAAAGTAGGTATGGGTAATTTTCCAGGTATATCTACTTCCATTTAGTGAGTTTCAGCAGTGTTTTCATGCAGCCTTTTGATTAAGTTAATGTAATACTGGGTTTAGGGCCAGTGATAAAATGATTTATGTGCCACTGTTTCCCAGTGCTGCACTGCCAGTGAGTTTGCTTTTGAGACAGATGACTGATGGTTCAAAATGACTGAAAACGTTTCTTTCGTTTCTGTGTGACAGTTCATTAAGAGATTATACATGGAAACATCCTTAGTTACATACAAATGAGATTCATCAGCAAACATGTGAAACATGCCTTTAATCCCATTTACCTGATGTACACAAATAATCCATAAAGGTGATTTATTATTCCCACTTGCCTTATCTTGCATGATCAAACGATAATCAATAAGAGCTATTATTCTTTCAAGTAAGAGATTTATATACCTTGGTCATGGTGTAATAGCCAATATGCACATAAAAATCAGTTTGAAAAGCCTTTACTTTTACATTCAAGTGTCCTTGAGACATAGCTACTGAATTGTATTCCATATTACAATACAAAGTGCTTATAATAAACCTAAATCAAAGAAATTGGAGGGAAAAAAATGGGAGTGTCAATCTAGCAATTGATTTCTTTTTCCACCCATGTTATGCTGGAAACATAGCTAGGCTAGCTGTCATTTTCATAACTCTGTAAGCAAAGTGTGACTTTCAGCACTTCTTCAGTTAGGACCTCTTGTCCCATGGTGGGTCAGCTCTTGCGTTGTAATGGGTCAAGAGCAAAAAGGGGGCTTGAAGACAGTCTGCTCAGAGCAATCTGATTCTATAACTCTGCGTGTTGTGGTCATCTTTTGTTGCAGTGATTTGTATGTGTTACAATGCCAACTTGTAGTTTGCCATCCCATTAGTAACTTATAAATTGTTATAATTTCTGTGACTTTAAAATTTGTCTCCTCTCAGTTTAAATAATAGCAAAAAAAAAGTTAAAGTTAATTTAATGTTGTCTGACTTCATACTCAAACACATAACAAAAAAATTCATTTTTCTTGGGGTTATTTTTTCAGCCTGTCTTCAGACTTAAGTTAATACTATCATGTCCATTTATAGTTATTTGCTAGCTGTTTTCATGGTCTTAGATCTCCTTTCTGGATTCTCAGCTGATCCCTAACTCTTACTATGTACAATTGAGAAGAAACTCTGCAATAGTAACAGGCAAAAACAGATTCCCACCTTCTCAGCTTCAGCCTGAAAAATATTAGCTGTGGTTTAGCTTTGGATTAAAGGCTTGTAATATAAGTAAGGGAGTTGGAAAAATCTGTAAGTTCTCAAAGATGAGAGTTGCATGAGCCACCTCAGAGAAGGGCAATTTATATGCTCTTAAATATATTCTTAGCTCAGCTTTGTGCATTTTAATAAAATAAGGTAAATTAGGGTTCATACAATGTGCCTGGAGTCTCTGCTTTTTTCAACGTTGTGTTTGACAGGTATGATGATATTATGACACATTCTGTTGAAGTTTCATCTTGACTTCTCAGGTGGGAGGCGAGTACACTGTGGGAGAATAGTTCTAGTGTTTCCTTCCTTTTTGACACTCTACAGTAGACTGTTGGCAAACGGCTGTTAAATTAATCCTTCCATTGCAGACAGTAAATTAAGTTTAGAATTGCATCTATACAGCAGCAAACGGATTGCATTCTCTCTCTATCTGATAATAGAGGCATTGCATTGTGAGAGTATGTGTAGTCAAAGCCATTAAAAGTTGTCCAGATTTTTGTGGACTTCTGTTTGCCAGCATTATATACTTGTATCTATCTAAAGCTATAATTTGGCTCATCATTATAAACTTAGAATGGAGATCTCCCTCTGAAATTATAAATATGAACTTTTCTGAGGTATGAAAGCTGGAAGTTTTCTGTAGATGCTTGACATGTAGCTCTGTGTCTAACCTTTCACTGTTTTCAAGTCTTGAAACTATGCAGCCATGATTAACAGGTGATTTTAGGTGATTAACAAATGAACTGGTACATAAAGTTACTAATCAGGAAAATGATATATTTTGTTTTCTTTTCAGAATGCTATTATAATTACCCATAACATCATCTTCTGAATGTTTCTTCTCATTTGAATTGATGGTCCTTTTTCCCCTTTATATACGTGAACTAATTTAAATTCTGCTTTTATTTTAGTTTGTAAATGTTTCTTGTTATTTTGCTATCTGTTGCCTGAACAAAATGTGGTTACTAAATATTTTATTTTTCCATTGATTTTATATTTTTTGGAGTAGTGAATATCTGTTCCACTACTAAGGACACACTGAACTGATTTTTAACACATAGGGGGGAAAAAAAAGGTTTGAGATAGCTTCCCTCTCTCACTTTCCACCTCCTGTTCATGTAAGTACCATGAGGAGTTGTTGTGGATTGTTCAGACTTCTCTGTAGAAATACATCCTTTTAGTTTTACCTCCACTGGTGGATGAGACATGAAACACCGATTGGAGTAAAGGAAGACATCTAAGATACCATTCCTGAATTTCAGTACTTGAATAGAGATAAATTTGCCCTTTCCAGGATTAGGGCACAGGGAATTGATGCTTTGGTTGTAGTGCCTTTCCAGACTGTCTTAATGGTGAGACAATAGAGCTCACAAACTGAAGAGCGACTTGCTTACGTACCCGAGAGCTGCAGTGTGTTTTTATAGTCGCTGGTGGCACATGCTAAGGTCTCACTGCTTTGCCACTGCTTCTCACCTAGAAAGACAAACATCTCATTTTCAGGGTTCCAGAGGATTTGCTAAAACTCCACCACAATAGACAAGTCAGCCAACATTTTGTTTGGGAGCAGGTCAACAGCTATTTAGTTAAACAACTGAAGGTAATTGTAAAAATTTATATTCTGTGGTAATTTCTATGTTCACGAAAATGTTATAGTAAATAAAGTACTGATATGTGTTGGATGTGGTGATAAGTTGAGTATCTGTAACAATTGCTTCCCACCAGATGGGCTGTAAGTAGGTTGGAGTGCTGGCAGCTGATATTTAGGACATAATCTGAATAAAACAGGAAGGTAGAAAGCAAGGGGCAAACTGTGAAGTAGAGTGTAAATGGAAAGAAATAGAGCAGTGAAAATAGAGCCTTGTTACTGTTTTCCTGCAATATAATAGCTGCAATTCCTAAATCACTTTCCTGTATTTGGAGGGTGCTTGTTCCACAACAGACGAGTGAGATATCAAGGGAAATATTTTTACTGGAGAGCCAGTGACCCCATCACAAAGGGTGTCGTAGTTTAAGAGTGATAGATTCTCAGATAAGGCACAATGATGTTGCAAAAGCCAGCCAAAGTCCAAGTTTGGAGCAGCAGCTATGTTAAACAAACTACTTTCTGCAAGGGCAATACAAATTTCACGTTGTTAGTGTTTCATATCCCAGCGACATGATGTGTGTGTCTTAAGGGGCTTGCTGTCTAGTGTGCAGCTCTGGTTCTTTCTTTGTTTTTATTAATTTGTTTGACAATGTATGTTATAACAGATTCTGTCATCTACTCTACTAAATCCTTTGCAGCCTGGTGAAAAAGGGAATGTGTTTGTCACTGTTTCATGAATACAACTGATTTCTTTGGATTCTCCAGGGAAAAACGGGAGACAAGACTTCACATTCAGCATCTGTGTGTTATTGCTGGCATCTGGCAGTCCACGTGCCTATTGCTGGTAATAAACAAGATGCAAACATACTGCTTCATTTGTAGACTACTTTCTCTAGTTAGCTTTGAGCTTACTCTTCTACCAGATGTCACTGAATTTGATAGTAATGATTTGGCCTAAATGAACTGGTGATTACTACCTGCCACAGAAGCAGCTGGAAGAAGTACAAATATTTCCTTTTCATTTTAATACATCCTCATCTTTTACTACCGTCTTTTTTGGAGTTAAAGATATGACTCATTACAGGGCTGCATGGTCACAGCTGGGGACTTCATCAGTCCTTGGCTATTGTTTACTGTAGCTGTACCATATCAAGAATTTTTGAGACCATTTGTTCCAACAGTTGCTACTTTATTCAGGTATAAATGCTCATTAAGAGTGTTTTCATAAGTATTTCTCTACTCTAGCTCTAAAACAGTTGCTTAAATGCGATTTTTCATGCCATTTTCCTCTGTTTCTATTCCATTTCCCCTGGAAGAAGGGCTTCTCTGTGCTGGAGATAGACAGCAGTCTAGCATGGGGTATCTAGACGTGATTAGCAGTTTCACTTAGGGATTTCTGACTGACTAGCAAAGCAGGTAAATCCAGCCAGGCTCCTTAGATCCTGTCTTCTTACTAAATCAATTACCATTCGTTATTTCCAAACAAGTCTTGCATCCATTGTATAGTGAGTTTTGCAAGACCTCCACGTTTCAAGAATCTGAAGAATTTTAATGTGTGGAGTTTAGTTTGTTTATAAAACCACATACGAAACACAGAAGATTCAGAGTATAACAGCTCCAAACTCACTTAAACATGTGCAGGATGGTAAAAACTTTAAATGTAATCCAACATATTCTGTGTGGTTTGTCCTCAGCGAAGGCCGATGTTTCAGTGGGTCAGTCCCTGGCCCCACGTTCCCCCGGCACAGCCTGCCTGCAGCAGTACCCTGCTGCATCTGCTTTTATGGGAGTCTAGAATGATGACACAGGTGGTGCTGTCTGCCTTCCTAAAACTTGCAACCCATAGAGGTACTGTGTTAAAAATGTCAGTGTGAGATTGGAAAATGATGTATGCTTTGGTGCTTTGTTATGTCATTACTCTTTGATCAGAGATAAATTCATTTGTATTTTAGTCCTATCCCTCAAATTTCAGGCTCTGCTGATGTTGCTGAGCAATGTGTCACCAGATATTTTAGGACAGTGGCTTCTAATGTCTGATATAAATAAATTCAGCAGACCAGGTGTTTGTTACATCTTCCTTTCTTCTTGAATTGTTAGTGCCTTACCTTACGGCATGAAGTGTTTTGTCGTCTTCTACCAAGAAAATGTCACAAAATAGCTAAGCATTCTGAAAAATTCAATCGAACGTGACTACATCACTAGGGAATACATAGACTATAACCCTGCAGGGAGTTTATGTATAGCTGAGAGAGGAAGGAGAGGTGAGAGAGAGAGAGAGAGAGAAGTCAGAGAGGACATGCTTTTACTCCACATGAAAACAGACCTTTTTTTTTTTTTTTTTTTCACCCACATGAATCTGTGTGCCAAATCTCTCTTGTTATGTATTGATTATTTTCCACAAAGAGATATTAAATGTATGTGCAGTTATTTTGCCAGTTGCTATGCTCCGCCAGCAAAAGAGGCTTTTATCATATTTGCATATTTTTTTATGACATATGGATGATATGTTTTTGTATGATGCTTGTCAATGCCATTCACATCTCAGTATGGGAGGTTTTTTTGGTCATGCTTGGTGCAATAGGGTAGGTGTGGCAGTTCTCCCCTGTTGTACTGGTGACATTTCTTTGTTTCATTTGTTTTATGGAGACTGAGTGGTGAGATCAGATATGTAAAAAAAAAAAAAAAATCTATCTTGTTGTTTATATAATAAAAAAATTGTGTTAAAATCTTATCAATCTCCTATGTTACAGTTGCAGGTACAGGGATGTGCTTGTAAGTGGCATATTTATAAAAGCAAATATACAGCTCAGGGCAACTTTAAGAAATGGGAGAAAAAAGACTCTCATGGACATAATGGAGCATAATCAGCATTTTCAACTGCTCCTGAAAATAAGCTAAAAACCTTACTGTGAAATGCATAAGTGTTCTGAGCTTACTGTTTTCCATATTAATAGGGGAAAATCCTTTAAAATATTACTTTTTTTTTTTACACTGCCTTACAAAATTGCAGTAGTTGCTCCTGTTTGTTTGCAGTCCAACAAAGCTTCTGCAATGTAGCTAAATGGTACATCACTGATGATCTGTGTTTGTGACAATTGATCTTAAAACTGAGAAGGAAAAGAGAATGTTCGTAGGAAATTGGCTTTAAGGGCACTGATGAAGGCCAAAGGATGAACCGTGTGACACCTGGTTATAAACAGCATGTGTAGAAGTGACAGGCTTGAAAAACAGCAAGTGAGCAACTCACTAAATATGTTTGCCATGCAGTGAATTCTTTACTAAATCATAATAGTTCCATATGCAGCTATAAAAAGAAAATATTTATTGGTGCTAACAGAAATGTGATCTGCTCAAAGCGTTGCATGAAGGAAATATATATTCTTTCCATTCAAAAATACAGTTCTTCAGAAAAACTGAAATTGTAGTTATTGGGATAGCCCACCAAATATCTAATTCATTTATATAATTATTAATTATGAATTAATAAATCAATAGATAGTAATTATTAATATTAATTATCCAATACTGTAGCCATTAAAACAGAAAGCCTCCTGTTACCTCAAATTATCAGCTTGATGAAGGAATTACATTTTTGTATTTCATTCAGGATTTTAGACTAAAAAAATCTTCAGGCTCCACATCTAGTAGTGTACAAAAGACCTAAATGAGCTCGTTTTCTCTTGGAGATGCATAAAAGAGGGTGGTAGAACTAGGAAAAAAAGTTTGCTTTGTGTGAAGGAGTGCACAAGAACAGTCTTCAAACAAAGTAGATTTTATCTCTGCCAGTACTCCAAAAGTTCTTGGATTCAGGCAAATTCCTAGTTCTGTTTCTATAATAAAGTTAACAGTTACCTATTTCTACTGTGATTTCTTTGCAAAAATGTTCTGCTTTATGATGCATAGCACAGTAGGAGTTTTCTATTAGTCAAAGTAGGATTTTTAGTAATGGTCTGTATGCTCATGTGTTACTGAAGTAAAGAAACAGTATAGCCTAAAAATTGGAATTAAGAGCTATATAGGAAGTTGTAAAATGAAACTTACACTGAAACTTCATTGGAGAATTTGGAACAGGCGCTCTGAATGGCTTCAGAAAAGTTTGTAACTTTTCATTTCAGCCTCAGACTTTGCGCAGAGATTTTTCTAGTGGCTTTGCACAACATCTGGAGAGCCACCATTTCCGATTCAGGTCATAACCCGCAGCAGGGGCCACTGGCACAGCTAGAACCCTTAACCTAGGTCAGTCCACCTGGAAAGTATAGTGGCTGCTTGGCAGCCCACCCTTCCCATGTCCTTGTTTACCACAGTAATGCATAACCACTGTTTGGTGTTTACTGTAACAGAAGGTGTAGTTTCCACTTTTCTTTTTAAACATTATAATGAAGGGGATGTTTCAGCATTAGGCTGGACATCTGTGCTTAGTCCTTCATCTCAGCCCCAGGGTGGACATCTGCACACTGTTCCTTCATCTTCACCAAAGACACTTACTTTATCCTTATGGAGGTGGGATTTAGAACAGAATGCAGATAGAGGACCTCCTCCACCTTTTCCAGTGATGTGCTGTCATCTTAGTTTATTAGCCTTATTCCCCATCTGTCCATTTATAACAGCTAAGACATGCCTTCCGTTGGCAGTCTTGATTTGACTTACTTTTTGGTTTAATATAAAAGTCACAACAAACCTGTTAATGGCACAGAGACCTCTTACTGATTTATATTTTTTCTCTTGTTCAACTGCTGAAAGCAAAGTGAGGGGGTTTAATTCCTTGGATTTTAGGGGATTCTGCATGCAAATTTACTGGAGGCAAAGGAGAGTTCTTATGCAACAGTTAAATTAAAGAAACCTTAAATTGTAAAGTTCATGTCTTTTTTTCACTTTGACAAGATTTTCCTTGGTCAGACTATATGGCCAGAAACTTGTATCCAGTTTCCATTCTTCAACCTAAAGCAACATGAGTACATCACAGAGTCCAAACCAACAAGCTTGGAAGAATGTCTTATACTTCCACTTCAGTTTCTTTCCTGTTCTTCTCTTCTGCCATTTCACATTCTTGGATATATTCACATTGTTCTTCCAAGGATAGTTCACACAGAGGGGAGGAGTTCATAGTGTGTCTCACTGTGGGGAAACATTTTCACAAATGTTGACACTCTGTTAGATTATTACTTCCTTGTTGATTGACTCCCAGACTAAATAGTAGCAAATATATGACTAGTTTCTTGTAACACTGTTAAGATACCCAAAGAAAGGAATGAGTTAAGTGTCTGGTAGTTTTGGGACCAATTTTTGTCATCTTTAAATGTGCCTTTGGGCTCAATATTCACAAAGAACCAGGATGCTCTCTTTAGAAAAGGTGTACAACTGAATAAGAGATGGCAGATGTTCTGGTTACAAATCAAGAGCATCCTTATAGAGACTTTAAATAGTCATGAAGCTTGACTGGATGCAGGCTGGAAGTCTGAATGCTTCATATTATAGTCATACTGGTGGAAGCTGGAGGCACAGATTAAAGGTAGCAGCTGGCCCTTAGGGCAAGATTCTCGACTTGAACTCTTCTCTGCAGAACAAATCCTGAGCATGTCATGCCCTTGTTCCATGCATAGGACTTGCATTAATCTCAAAGTCCCCTTTTTGTTTGTTTTGTTGGTTTGTGGATTTATTAATAAAAGTCTCGCTCCCTGAACCAAAATTCTCAACTTGAACTCTTCTCTGCATAACAAATCCCAGGCATGTCATGCCCTTGTTCCATGTATAGGACTTGCATTAATCTGAGTCCCTTTTTTGTTTGCTTGGTTGGTTTGTAGTTTTTTCAAGAAAATTCTTACTCCCTGAACCAATTAGGAGGTGTATTAGTTTGTAACTATTCTAAATGCTAGACTCTGTAACACCAGATGTTGAGTTTTGACATCCATGCTAGGGCAAAGGTGCAGGAGACACTAAATCTCTGAAGTCTGTGAAGCCACTCCATGGATAGTTTGCTGTCACCCAGAGCAGAATCTGAACATGTTAAAAAGAAATATGTGATGAAACATTCATCTCTTACGTTAACCTCAGAGGAACTAGCCAGTGTGACTGTGGAAGCAACATTGCAGGAAGAGTGTGGCTCCTGCTAAGCCAAGATTTCTTGCTGTTTCTTTTGAAGGCAAAGCAATAGCCTTCATAGTGCACTGTATACAGCTTAATTTATGGATTTGGAGAAAACTCTTTGCAAAAGTTCTGCTTCACAGACTTCTGCTTAAGCTGAAAGCTGCAGCTAGCCAAGGGAGGATGTAAGAGTGGATACAGGGGATAAATACTAGCTAAAAAAAAAAGGAAACAAGCAATTGCTTGTCAGAAAAGCACTTCTAAATTGGAGAGAAGTATTAAGCAGGGTTCCCAAAGGGGTCGTCCTTGAACATAGACTGTGTCTAATCTATATACATGACTGACAGGGAGAGTGAACTAGTTAGTTGCTGATGAAACTAAATTTAGAGCAGCAGAGGCTGTGGAACAAACAATAAGGGAGACTTGAAAGGATTCCAGACTGAAGTATGAGCCCTGGTGTATTAAATGTGCTTTAATACAGCCAGATGTATACCATGATAGAGCAAACAGGAAAAGTGCTCAAAACAGGAAAAGTTCATTTAAACTGTAAAAGAATAAAACTCAGGGGCTATAACTTCTACAGCCTGAGTAGAAAGATGAAAAGAGCAAACAGAAACAAGTCTTCTGTTGTTTCCCATTGAACTAATCGATTCACCTAAGTAGCACCAGCTCTTTTCCATATTTACAGACCTGATTACTTGACCCACAGAGGATTATTCCCAGTGTTTTTTCTGAAACTGTTTCAAAGTTGTGGAGAATTGGGTTGTGAGGCAGTTCTGACCACGGATTTTTCAAAGCAGTAAGAACAATTGGAGCAACTCGTGGTAAAAACTGACTCATAGTCCATTTCTCCATCTGTAGGAGTCCAGTTATATGGAGAAAAGTGAAATTTTGGACTATCAGATTCAAAGTAAAAAATAATAATTTTTTTTTAAGGTACATGTGTTTTTCTGCAAAGTTAATATTCTATCTGAACTTTCTGGTATTGTGCTGATATATACCCACAGCGCTCTGGAAAAAGCATGTGTTGTGTTATTGGTGCTGGGGGTCCCCTTTTTTTAATGTCACTATCTTCAAACTGCATTGTGTTTGGTTTGGTAGCGGGGGGCTACAGAGGTGGCTTCTGTGAGAAGCTGCCAGCAGCTTCCCCTGTGTCCCATGGAGCCAGTGCCCGCCGGCTCCAGGACGGACCCGCCGCTGGCCAAGGCCCAGCCCATCGGAGACGGTGGTAGCGCCTCTGGGAGAATGTGTTTAAGAAGAGATGAAAAAAACCCCAAATATCAGAGGAACTGCAGCCAAAGAGAAGAGTGAGAATATCTAAGAGAAACAACTCTGCAGACCCCAGGTCAGTGCAGAAGGAGGGGCAGGAGGTGCTGCAGGCACCAGAGCAGATCCCCCCGCAGCCCGTGGGAAGCCCACGGTGAGGCAGGCTGTGCCCCCAGCCCATGGAGCCCACGGGGAGCAGGTACCCACCTGCAGCCCGGGGAGGGTCCCACGCCAGCGCAGGTGGATCCCCGAAGGAGCCTCTGACCCCATGAGAAGCCCATGCTGGAGCGGGCTCCTGGCAAGACTGGTGGACCCATGGGGGACCCAGGCTGGAGTAGTTTGTTCCTGAAGGACAGCACCTCGTGGAAAGGACCCACACTGGAGCAAGTTGTAAAGACCTGCAGCCCATGGGAAGGACTCACTTTGGAGAAGTTCATGGAGAGCTGTCTCAAATGGGAGGGACTCCATGCTGGAGCAGGAGAAGGGTGTGAGGGGAGGAAGGAGCAGCAGAGACAACATGTGATGATCTGACCATGACCTCTGTTCCTTGTTCCTCTGCACCACTGAGGGGAAGGAGGGAGAGAAATCAGCAAAGAAGGGGAGGGGTGGGGGGTGAAGGTGTTTTTATGTTTTGATTTTAGGTCTCATTATCCTACTCTGATTTGAATGGTTATAAATTACACTGAATTCCCCAAATCAAGTCTGTTCTGCCTGTGATGGCAATTGCTGAGTGATCTCCCTGCCCTTATCTCGACCCATGAGCCTTTCATTACATATTCTGTCCCTGGTCCACTTGAGGAGGGCAGTGATGGAGTGGCTTTGGTAGGCACCTGTGTCCAGCCAGGGTCAACCCACCACAGGTATCTACAGAGGAAATGAAGTATCTCTCTATTACACTAATATATTGTATTTTTTCTGTCTATGGATATAGTGCAAACGTATCACCAAATGCTGCCCACCAATTGTAGCTGTGTGTCCAAAAAACTTTTACAGTGGATGACATTAAACAGGCCCATTTGTACCAGAGTTGCTGGAATACGAGGCTGGTCTGTCCAGTCTCTGCTGCCATGCTAGAGGTTGGTGGATCTTCTTCGTGGGCTGTGGCAGCATTTCCCAGCTCTGTCCTCAGCCATGCATATGTGCAAGACTTACATAAAACTTCATCCCTTCTCATGTAGTTGCGTGGGTAGTGTTCAGACCATTCTCAGGGACAAAATGGTGAAGTGATGGAGCAGTGTGTACTGCCTGGAAAGCTCTTCCCCATCTCTGATGAAAAGACAACAGGGCAAATATAAGATTCCTGCTACCTGAATCTGACCAACAGAACAAAATTTGGCCTTGCAATCCTCTGTTGCTGAGATGAAACAACTGTAAATCCAAGGTCCTTGTCCCTTACAGCTCACTTCGGTGGGTTACATGCCTCATCTTGCAGTATTTCTTTTTTACACAACAACCCATAGGAGCATTGTTACAGTCATGTACAAACGTATAATCTTGCATAGAACTGTAGCACTACAGGGCTGCTGGCCAGGTGAGACTCTAAAGAAATCAGTGCAGTGAAGCAAAGCATTTTATTGCTTTTGGTAGTGTAGTTATATTTTATTGCCCTGTCCGTCTTGGCTGTGACCTTGCATAGCTTTTCTGGCTCTGGCTGATATGGGTTAATCATGGTTACTGGGGCATACACAGGGCTGTGAATAAATGAATGTAGCCAGCTTGGAGAAGGAAAAAAAATTAATAACAACTTCAGATAATTTTATTTTTGGTTTTGAAATGGACTGGCAAGAGCTTTTGGTAATGATTTAAATTGCATCTTGGAATTGCTTTTAATTATGATTAAGACAACTGCTAAATTTAACAAGATACAATTAAATACCAGTTTATTAAGTTTGGATTTGTTGCTGATTAGTGGTTACGCATGATGTGTGTTTTTAATATTCCTTAATCCTGAATTAATGGTTTGGATAATCAATTGATATTTAACATATTAATAATTTTTTATCTCAAAACGCAAATAAAAGCATGCAGTTCTGACTTGTGCGTTGTACCTGCCCCATCTATTGCAGACCTGAGTCCTAGCGTTGAGCCATTTAAAGCAGCTCTGCAACAACTGAAGAGCAAAACTTCAGAAACTCCTTGGAGTCTAAAGGTTGCTGTATGTCTCAGACATGTATGTGTTTCAAAGAAACAGCGGTCACTTGGAGAAAAGGTGCCTTTAACCTCTGTCCTGCCTTGGGATCTATGCTGAATATAATTCAGCCTAGCCTGAGATCCAGAACCTACACTGCTGCCATTTAATACCACACTGAAAAACATTTGTCATCAAGAATGTATGTGATGCCTTCAGGAAAGCCTATTTTAATTTAGTAGTCAGAGGACTTACCAAATGTCTGTTTTGTTTTCTGTATTCTTGGAATTTGGGGTTTTGTAAATGGAATGTTTTGGAATGCTATTGCTTAGAGCACAGAAGCTTATGTTTTCAATAATTAGTGCTTAACATACCGCTTCTTCGCAAGCTGTTGTTAGCTGCATTGCTTCCATGGTGGTTCAGAGCCTTTTGGAGATGTATTTTGTCTATGCACAGGGTTTTTAGGGAGCACTTATTGTGATAAGGCACTGATATCTTAAATTCTGAATACTGGGGCAATTTAAGTTTTCAGTACTTTTGACAGACAAATACCTTAACCTGAAGTCCCAGTGCCTCTAAAGCTCTTGTTTGGATTAACTGGGTGTTTCAATGGAACAAAGAATGATATTGTGCCTTGTGTCCTTACCATAATGTGGACAGCAATATGCATTACTTTGAAGACAGGCATTTGCTGATCTGTATTTGCAGAACAACACAGATCTCACAAAGCAACGTAAACAAAGGTTGTTACATCCTCTGAAACATACTGCATACTTAGTTTTTCAATATCCTCCTCTGCTCTTATTTACCATGAAAAACACCTTATCCCCATGCTCCCTGTAACTGAATTATCTCAGTAATCAGAAAAAGACACTTGAGCTCTTCTCACAAGGGTCTGTTGAATGGCTAGACCTTGAAATTAAAGAGCCTCATCAAAATGCTATGTTACTTATATGCCCTTTAGGAACTCTGACCTGCCAGATGCCTTGAATGTATATACTTCAAGTATTAGCTTTTGGATGTAATGCAGAGCAGGAATGAGGGAGCCTCTAGAGCCCTCTCCAAGATCTGCTGCAATCGTGATCAAAAGTGCCTGTGCCCTGTGGCTCTGCTTGTCTTCCCAGGATTTTTTCCTTGTTACTTTTAACTTCTCATTATTAAAGTCTCCTAGAAACTCATTTTTATCTGTCAAGTAAAGCTAAGATATGAAAGTATTCAAGCATCCAGATTTAACCCTCTGAGTAATAAAATAGTAAAAAAAAAAAAAAAGCGTATGAAAAGTGAAAAAGAAGCTAGTAGATAAGTTCTCTTTTATGATTTTGAACATCAGAAATAAGATTATCATATTGTGTTCTTCACTAATTCTGCTCTAAGCAACAAAGGGGACTCACTTCAGTTTACAAGTGCCTGAAAGCTTTTCTGTTGTTTGGGGTTTTTTTTGTCCAGCACCATCAGTTGATTTGATAAAATGTGTATGACTCCCTATAAAAATGGCCTCATTTCCATTCTTGGGTCATTAAAGCTACATGAGCACTGGAACTATAGTTTTATCGTAAGTACTAGAACTTCCAGGGAAGTATATGTTTTAGAAGTGGTGTGGCTTTTATCAGTGGAATATCAAAATTTGTTTGGTTTTTGGTTTCTGGTTTTTTTTTTTTGTTGTTTGGGTTTTTTTTAAAACTTCTCCTTCATTAAAAAACCAAACCAAACCAATAACAAAAAAACCATCCTAAGATTTATGCCTTGGTTTTGAATGGAAAGAGCAACTTACATCTTTGGTACTTGCTCCTTTTTACTTGATTTTTTTTCACTGAACCTCTTTTAAATTAGTGATATGCAATATTATTGATGTCTGCTTTGGAGAGAAGCTTAACATGGACTTTTTTGGCATATTATAGTTAGAATGAAAAATCCAAGATGAACGATTGTATTAGAAACTGAGGGACGTGACTCCCACAGATGAAGCCAAAATGCCCTCTGATGTACACCCATCAGTGCATGGTGTGCTGCTATTCTTAAACTGCAGTGAAAAGGAGCCAAGAAGCAGCCTTGGAAGCAAAACTCAAACACTTGTTTAAGCAGTAAGGCTATATAGTTGTTTTGTAATGCAACCTTTATTTGGACAAAATCTTTTGCTGTTTCATGGGCAGACTGCCCAGAGCAGAGATATCTCTACAAAAGAACAGCAGGTGATATTGGGGGTATTTCTTTTTTATTTTCCTATTGATCTTCTATACACAATATGTCATTCTTCTGAAGGAACAACAAAAAATCAAAACTCTTTTATACTAACATACAATCTTTTAATCTTTATAAGCTCTTCAATAATTTGCGTTGTCAACCTGTTTATATTTCAAACTTTTAAGTTAATCAAGTAACTAAAATTTAATATTTTGGGGAGACCTTCAGCTCACAGAAATCAGCTTTGCAGTCTTGGTTGTAGAGAGATGATCTAAACTAATGCAGGCTTTGGGGTTTCGTGGATTTCACTTCAGTTTCAGGGAATCCTGGAAGTGAGAGATTTATTGGAACCCTTAAGGGAGTTATGGAACTTATTAAGAAAACTTGCATGATGTTTAGATATAAGTTTCTGATATTGTGACATGTACACAATCTTCAAATGTAGAAAAAGTAGCTTTTGTGCACAGTGTAGATTTTTAATATTTTTTTCTTTAAGGCATTTTGCTGTTACACTTCAGCATTGTGACAAAGCAACATCTCTCTATTTATGCATAAGTAAGTCTTGGAGCTTGCTGCCCTAGTAGAACTAAAGCTTACCTCCCACCTCAGAGCTCTGTCTAGCCAAAAAAAGGCAGCATCAAATCCCAGGAAAGTCTGTGTTAAGTCTTGAGGTCCCTTTGCAACAGCTAAAAGTAATCGCTCCTTGAAAGCTTTGCCCCCTCTTTGTGTCCTTTTCCCCTACTCTATACAAAACAAACATGCTGGAAAAAGAGGATGGCAACCAGCATCACAGTCCTTTCCTTTCAGTGAAACCAGGTGTTGCTTCTTGCTACACAAGCTTGTTTAAGTTAATATACCTGAATTATTTTCAGGCTCATTTAGCTTAAGCAAGCCATGTCTCAATGTTGTATTCTGGTTTCACAGTGATCACGTTAGTCGTTCATGCGGAGCTGTCATCTGAACTGATGCAAATAATGAACAGCATTACTGCCTGCATTTCTACTTGTAGTTCTGCCTACGTGTAATTTTGGATCCGTGTCCATTGCCAGCCCAGCTAGCTGAACTATAAAGCACCAGTTAAAGAAACATAGAGATTTTAATGGAGGGACAGGAGTCTGGGGAAGGCAGAGTTTGGTACATCCTAAGTAAACAAAACAATAGTAACAAACGTGGAAAATAGTTCCTCTGAGGTCAGTGCACAAGACCAGGGCTCCAGAAATCTCAGTCTGTTTTTCTTTCTGCTACTGATATACCTATCATTTAGGAGCATCCTTTAACGTTGTCATTCCTTTGCTTTTACCTTCCTTCATCACTTGCTTTGTCTCTTGTAGGACAGGAATTATCTCTTCTTGTACTAAGGAGTCTGAGCTTTACAGAGACCTCAAGGCACTGCTGCACCAGGAATAAATAACAAATAATCAAATGAGAGAAATTTGTGCCTTATAACTGCTAATAGAAATGTACTTCTCAGCTTTATTTATCTCCTTTCACCAGTATATAGGGACTACTTGAGTCTACAAATTTTGTGACTTATTTGCACTTCCGAGGCCAAGTTGCTCTGAACATTTTTGTTGTTCATTTTGTTCATTTGCCATTTTTTTATCTCAGAATTTAAAAAGACAATTTATGCTGTCTTTCTGTTTCCTTCTCTTCCTGTTGTATTTCTTTTATGGTTACAGTTAGGGAAATGAATCAAAATCTGAACCATCACAGAGCTGTTGGAAGGAGACATGACAGATGAAATTTGGCCAAAACAGGTAGAAAACTCTGTGACGGGTTGTCAGTAGTGCAATGTTTTGCGTCTCCTGCTGTGTTTTCCTCTTTTAACCACACTGCCTAAAGTGTTCCACCAGATAATTAGATTAACATCCAAGACATTCTTGTCCCTATGGTTTGAAGAGGCAGCAGCATAGCATCCCAGTAGACAGATTGGATTGTTTACTATTCTTAGGTTAGAGAGCAGCAAACCCATAGGACAGGAAAAACTGGGAAGTTTGTTGTAAATTTAAATTGGTACTCCTGCCTCTTCCTGAAATTCAAAATACCTTGAGCTTATTTTTCTCTGAGAAAATTTATCTTTGTTGTCAGAATTGTTTAAAATTACATTAATGTGAGCACACAGTTAAGTTTGTTGGTATGTTAAATCTTTCTTGCATATGTGGTTTTATCAAAACCTATGAAGTGAAGAATGACTGCAGCTGAAGGAAAATGGGGTTTTGGGGGATGTTCTTTTAAATATCGGGATTCTCCTTGATTATAACAATAAGCGAATGGCAGTTACTGACTTCCTAGGCACACATTTGAAATCTGTTGCCTACAAGATTGGTGTACATTTCCCAAAGAGGAGCATGAGGGCTTGCACGTTTAACAACTCCCTCTACAGCAGAGAATAGTGTTGATAGTGAGTCAATATAACTGGACCTGTTTATTTTATTTTATAAAACATATTCACTTGCCTGTCAGTACTGTATATAAGGACTGCTAATGGGACCAGAACCATTTAAAATTTTAAGAATCTTTTGAACATCCACACAGGACCTAGGTTTGAATAAAAAGGTGCTTTTCAGTGAGGGCAGATAGAACAGCGGCAAGAAGCAGGATGGAGCTGATCGCCACACTTTTGCTTGACACTCTGCTCTTATTTGAAAAAAAAAAAAAAAAGAGGGCAAAAAGAGTTTGCTGCTGTTAGTTCGTAAAATAAAAGAAATTACCCTTATTTCACACATTTTCTGTTGTGTAGGGGGACACGACTCAAGTCTAAAAATCTCTGTGAAATAGGTTTAAAAAGACAGTCTTGGTAAAAATCTAGGACTTCTGCATATTATAAAACTGTATTATCACCTCTTTTTCAACTTTCTTCTATTATATGTTCTTCCATGAAGAGCCCTAAAAAACATTTTCTTTGCAGTTGTATATGTTAGGTGCAAATATTGGTTTTTTCCGTGCTTAAAACAGTCGGCTGCTCACGAATGTAGTGAAATTTAAGCTTAAACTCATGATGGCTAGGGGAAACTTGGTTTCCTCAGATGTCTCAATGCCTGTAATACAGAGAAGAAGAAGAATTTAGTAAAGGACTGTTAAATTTACATTTCTTTTGTTGCTTACTTTGAAGCACTGAAACTGTATTGCAAATTTTTTTTAAGGGACAATAATAAAGTCTTATGGGTCTACTGCACATTATGCTCATACAACAATATGTTCTTTCTCCTTAATCTTCTACTTGATGATTGTATCTGGGTTAATCTATATTTTGTATCCCACAGAGAAAAGTATTTGCTGATTTTTTCCCATTATTTTAGATGGCTTTTTTTACTAAGATTCATATCTTTATTCTTACTTAGCTAGCTCAAACTGTCCTGTCTTCTTTTTTAACCCAAAAAGTGTTTTCCTCTCTTAGAAGATCCCATTTGATCATTGTTTCAATCACATGACCAAATAAAATCTAACATTGCCATCTAGTGTCCAAACACTGGATTATATACACTTTTTAGTTCAGTAGTATCAGATAGTCTTTCTGAATATCATTTGTAACTGTGGGGTGCTCAACTGATAGAAATATTGTTTGCAGTACTTCCATTTTAGTAGTCTTTTTTTCTCAGAGGAATAACTTTGTGCCTAACATCATAATAATGTGAAGTGTTTTACAATGACGCTAAGAATCTCAGCTTTTCTACAGTTTCAAAAGGATTGGTATCAGTACTGTGAAGAGTCAACTGGGATAGGAGATGCAGAGAATAAATTCTGCTAGCTGTGCTCTTTCTTCCACTGTTCTGCTAGAAGCTGTTTGAAGAGGTGACACAAAGTGAGCATCTTGTCCCACACAGTCTGATTCAAGGGGGGGGGGGGGGGGGCAGTTCCACTTGGGAGAGGGTGTCCCAGCAGCTGTGTGACAGGAAGACAGGAAGGGTCAAAATGACCTTAATGAAACAAGGAGAAAGGAAACTCATCCAGAAAACATTTTATTACTGTCTTTTTTTTTTTTTTTTTTTTCTTAGACAATAATGTCTTCAGAACACTGAGAGGAATAAACTACTGGCTATATATGCAACTTCTGTTGGAAGGTTGCAGTTTTCATTACCCCAATGACATAGGTGCATTGAATGCAAGTCACAGCTTTGTGAGAAAACGCTTGAAAATTGCCTCGCAGCTCCAGCTACCCACAGGCTAGGTTATGAATCCTTTTCTGAATACAAAGAAGCATCGTATCTTATTGGGGAAAGTCCATTTCTTAACAGTTACCCCAGACAGCTTGCAGAAGAACTTGTTGTCTGTGGTTCTGAGCATCCTGGGTGGTAGCATAAGCAGGCAAAGCCTGCTACTATTCCTAGTTTAGGCCTATATAATGAATGGTAGACATACCTTTGTGAGAGATGCATGATTTTAGGGCTACTCACTTCTTAAGCAAAATGAACCGCTGCACTGAAAACCTTCTTTCAGAACGGCAGCCTGGCAGCCTGCATGCTCATCCTGCTGCTCCACTGCACCCCTTGATTTATGGCTTTTATGCATTCCCACTACTGATTTTTCTTTTCCGTCTTTCTTCAAACACAAACATGAAGGATTTCCTGGTGAGCTGAGGTGCCTTAACCACCTTTTGAAGAGCCCTTCCCTTGAGGGTCTATCTGGCCAGCCTGGGAGAGGCAGGAGCCTGGAGCTCAGCCTTCCTCCCGCTGCGTATGCCTGTGGCGTGGCTCTGGCAGCGCTCAGCGCAGCGCTGGCTGTGGGATCAGACCCAGCTATTAGTATTCCGGAGGAACTGTAGAATGCCTCACAGTCAAAATCTGTGATGTGATCGTAGGTGATTGTTGTAATGTAATTTTTCCTGGAGTTGAGCTATAGGAAACATGCTTTGTCTGTATTCTTAGAAGATTTCTTATATATGCGGTTTTTCCTTCACAAACAGAAGATCAACACATGTAAAAGAAAACAAAACAAAACAAAAAAACAACCAACTTTGGGGATTCTCCTTAATGAAAAGTTGGCAGGTGGCTGTGTTTGTGTTTAAGACAGTCTCAATCTTTGAAATTTTTATGTAAAAATTTACAAATATTTGACTGGAGGAGATGAAGAAACAAATCGGGCAGGGTTGGCTAATATAACTTTAGATCTGTGCTGTTTCTTCAGCAGCTAAGAGAAACTTAGCTTCTTACAGTTTGTGACACTTGAAATTGCTCCAATGAATATTTTATGTTTACTGTCTTGTTTATTATAAGTGCGTCCTGTGGTTTTTGTTTCTAGTTTGTACTCCTGCCTAATGAGATAATACAAGACCTAAAAAGATTCTTTCTAGATTTGCTAAATCATATTTTTAGGCTTTTTCTCACATGCATAATGAAAACAATACTGGGTTGGGTTTGGTTCGGTTTGTGTTTTGTTTTGCTTTTTTCCCCATTTTTTTTCTTCTGTTCAGTGACAAGTGAATGAAACGTTTGTTAAGCAAGTACCATTTTGTAGGTTGTCATTGCTATAATATTGATATCTAGTTGACATATAAATGTTGTTTAATTGTAGTGCGTATATTGCAGGAATGTAGACAACTTAGTTTTGCAAATCTTCTATCCAAGGAAATTATGTTTACTTATATAAAAATTAAATGTACATCAAACTGAATCAGAGGCAACTTCCTTCTGTTGATAAGCAATGATTTTATCATTGGCTTCCTTGTATGCATTAACAGCATGCTCATGTTCCTCTGGGCTAGAAATTATTTCAAGTACTTGTGGTATGGAGGGTTACTTTAGCTCTCTCATTTCAACAGCAGGCATCGGCACTAGGGAGGTGAACCTGTTCCTCCAGAAGTAAAGATCTTCCAAGCTCGTTCTCAATGTCAGGCAAGTTGATAAACCACTACAAGCTATAGATTTTGATCTCAGGTAGAGTTGATCACCCATCCATAGACATGCCTGTCAGCGGTTTTTACAGGACAGAAAGGCCCCCCGGGACACAGTGGTTCAGATTTTAGGTGGAAAAAAAGCATATGTAAGATGGGTGAAATCAGCTAGTAAGGAGTTTTATATCAGTGGTCAGAAAAACATGACAGCAAGAGAGTTCCCCTGTGGAAACTGGAGAGCTTCTGTGGTTTCTTGTCTACTCTATGCGGAGTTGCCTGGCTCATATCTTACCTCATCCTACCATAGCTGCAAGGAAGCCTTCCTTCAGGCAAGTACTGCCCACTTCCAGGGTAAGCAATTTCCATGGAGACCAAGGAAACAGCTGACCAGTCATGCATGCGTTCTGCCAGGCTCTTGTAATACGTAAGTATGAAAACAGTCCTCTAAAACCGTGAGATGACCTTTGATGGTGGGTGTCCCTACAATATGAATAACCCAGGGCTATCACAAGGCTTGTCAATAAACTAAAAGCAATGGTTTCGGTTAGCTCTGTTGGGTAATCTGTCTGTAATGCAGCTGAAACAAGATCAGCCTTCGTATTTCGATGCCACTCAAAGTCACAATAAATAGCAGTGAATTAGCCCTTCACCCCTTGAAATAGCTACAGATTCTCATGCCCAACAACAATATATTAGAATTGCAAATCATTATGAATAATATCAAGCAATCAAAATGTAGCATAGAAAATGTATGCAGAGATAACGCAGGTATTGCGCTCTCCAGGTTTAATGAAAAATGTCTGTTACTTTTGTAGATCATACTTCCATTGATCTGTTTCTCGGGCTTTTTTTGTGATGAAAAATCTGAGCACAGCAATTCATTAGAAAAGACTGCTCTCTGGCCATCTTCTTTTGTAAATATCTGTTACAAGTTACAGCCTATCTCTATTTAAATTCTGTTTCCAGAAAAAAAAAAAAATGTATACTGGAGTTACTTTGTACCGTTTGTCTTACAGAATTTAGAATTTATCTATTAAACAATTCAGAACCATTTAATTTTCTTCTGCTTGTAATATTTCCTATGTCTCTTAAAGAGCTTTCTACATGATGCTGAATTAAAAGAATATTTTTTCTTTTTTTCCTGAAATGGAAAAAAAACCCTACTCTAAAGCTATTTTAACATAGGTGTAGGCTTTTAGAATTAATGAGTCTCCAGGAACCAAATGTTAGTTTTGTTTGAAGAATGAGCAGTCATTGTGCACCTGGCTATCTGTTAAAAGAAGTTAGTTAATATTTGTTATTTATTGGGGAGCACTATGTATGCAGTCATGTCAAAATTATTACAGTTTTTTTTAGAACTTTTTTATACTTTCACAACAGAAATATAAATATACATCGATGCTGTATGTTATTAACACTGAATAACATTCCAGCAAAGTAAAATGTTAGCAGTTACCTGTTTCTGGAGGTGACAAAAAGGACTGCAGACATGTTAGATCTCAACCTTTTAACTAAACTTTCAAGCACACTATTTTCATCAGTTAATCTGTCCAATTTACATATGTCTTTATAAGTGATTTTCATTTATTAGGTTCTTAACAATAAATTCCAAACAAGTTTTTTGAGACAGTTACAGGGCATCACTCAAGTCACAGTATTATTTAATAATAACTACAGTCTGCTTTCACTTAACTTATGATGCAGACATTGGCAGCTATAACAGCTTAATTGCAACATTTCAAATAGCACATTATGTGCATTATCAGGTTAGCATGCTTTTTAGTACTTAAGATAAATCATACTCTCCTTACCCATAAACCCCTGTATTTCTTATTTCCAAGGTGGCACAAGTTTCCTCCGATTTTGAATATTCTTGTTTCTCTGTTTAGTGAAAGGCAGAACACCTAGCTAGGCCTCTCACAAACCTTGCTGATTTTTATTTCTAGGCTTGTGTTAAGAATGACACTACAGCCCGTATATCAACATATTCATCCTAATAGCTCTAACACGCAGCGGTGTCAGTGTAGTTACCACAGCGCTATGGTATTGTGAGCATCTGCAAATTCTCAGCAATAGTAACCCATCGTTTGGGGAATTCATTTTCTGCTTGGAAATACTGAGGTTGTGGTGTTTTGCTTAAATAAATTTAAAGCTAAGCTTCTTTCATTTTCCTCCATTTTCCATTTGACTATCCCTTTTTGAGATCCTTGACGTGGTCTCCGTGTGTACCTGCTAATCATGTTTTCCTTGGGAACCTTCAACTCTTCCCTTTTGGAGTGCAGGGCTAAACCCCTTGTTTTGCTTAATCAGACTGGTTTAGGTGTCCATGTCTTCAGGATCCTTTAAAAATACCGAGACATGGGTCAGAAACTAATAGGCAATATGAAGGTAGTTGTAAGAGATATTTATATTTAACAATGCTTGATCACTTCAGCTTCAACATCCTGCTGAACGTGGCAGACAACAGCTTGTGTGAATCATTTCCATAGCGGGAAACATGCATTAAGGTTGTGTTGACAATTACTATATGAGAGTATCGGCTTACGGTAGTTTTGATCTTTTTGTTTGTGGTGCCGTGTTATTGGTTGAGGCCAGAGAAGGTGAACAGTCCTGGCTTTTCAGGCAGGCAAAGGCTGTGACCAAGGAGCTCAGACAGGACTAAATTATGGTCAAGGTATCAGCCTGTGACCTTAGCCAGCTGAGGCAGGAGGTGATGCTCCCTTCTTGTGGCAGCTGAGCCTGGTCAGGGAGATGGCACCAAGCAGATGGAAGAGGCAAGGCTTGGCTGGGATATGAAGCTTGTATAGGGAAAGACAAGGTAAATGTATATAAAGCATTAAATTTAACAAGATCAGACTGTAAGATAAGAACATAAACAAAAAGCATCAGGGAAATAACTTCCATCAAAATTAATGTATTGCAATTATGGTTCTTTTCTGTCTGCTTCAGGTCATAACTTTTTCTTCTTCCTACATCCATCCATCATCGGGTTTCATCTTCTCAGCCTTTAAGAGCTGTTCTTTGATTGTTTTCCCTCAGGCTAGAACGCAGTACGTAACATTGTCATTTATTCCCGTCCAAAGTGTTCTCTCAAGCTTTCCTACTGCCTAGACCCATTGATGTGACTATTTAAGCACAGTTTGCTTAGCAATTGACTGGTCAGCAATCATCCAAATGTCGTTTTTAAAGGGCATGAATGATTTGAGCAGTTTACTTGAACAGGAAGAAATGACTGAAAGGCACTTAATGCACAAATAGCAATGGGAATTAAATATCTGGTTTAGTTACTGTGATTAATGAAGTCCAAGGTATAATGTTAATCAATTCTATACCAGATCTCTTTCACTGTAACCTACAACAGCATATAGCTGGGAAATGGTTCATCTGTTAGATGAAAATGAGCACCTTCCAGAAAGAGGAATGAAGTTATTTCTTAGAGGATCTGGACTTGTACTCTACATTGTTTGAGTCTCTTATAGTGTTGGACAAATAATTCTTTCACTGTAGCTCTCTATTCTTCTTTTCTCATTCCTTTGTTCTTTTATTCAGTGAAATTTTATATTCTTTCAAGCAAGAACTTTTGCATATTTTCATAAGTTGTGTGTCTTGGCACAAGTAATGTAGCTTCTCAGGGTCTTACAAAGAAACAACAAGCATCATAATGACATGTCACTATGTCATTGAATCTTGCACATGCATGGTTCAGGATTAGACTTTGCAAATCTGTAGAAGTGTCATTTCATTTGGCAGATGAACAAAATCTTCTAAAAGGGAAGTAGAAGGTGCATGTTCTGACCAATACAAATGTTTTTCATTTTATTAAACATAAACTCAGTAGGTAAGTTAAGATTAACCTTAATTAAAACCTGAAAAGGGAAAAAAAAATAGAAAAAGGCATCACTGCTGGCATTGGCAGGCTGTTGTATTTTTGGTTTTGTTTTTTTGTTTTTTGGTTTTTTTTTTACCAGAGCTTTTGTCCATTCCAGTCTAATCAGAACACAGTGACGGTGATGTTTGAGGTTATTGAGTCAGGCTGGTCAAATATTTTTCTCCCACAATACCTCGAAGCCACAAGAAATCCTGTAGTGGCTAATTATGAAATTATCTGTCTCTAAGGAAAACTTCTTAACTGCATGAGCTGGCTTATTCCCTGAAGGAAGAATGTTTTGTATTCCTCATATAATTATACAAGGAAGCTTAGAAAGTACTGAAAGAAATTCCTTTTTTAAACAAGTGGATGTAAGAAAATTATAAAATTCATTTTCAGCTGAACTGTAGATACAAAATAACTGATGTGGAAAGCAGACATGAGGTAGGGGGAAAAATTTTCTCTTCCATGTTTTTCCTTTTATGGATGCGGATTAAATATTGTCTCTTTCAAAAGCAGTTAATAAGAACGGAATTCATACTGACTGCTGGGGAGAACAGGGAAGACCAAGACTGGTATTGCACAGCCTCTCCCATGGCTAAACCTCAGCTTGCTAGGTCTAACCCACTACAGGCTTGTACTGGCAGGACAAAAGGCTTTTTCAGTAATCTCAGATAGGAGAGCCTGAAAAAAAAAAAGTCACAGATTTCTTCTAGCTATAAAAACCTCCATTAAATTTGTAGACAGTAATATAAGTTAATTGAGCATCGCTGTCCCACAGAGACTGTATAAAAGCATAACCAGAGCCGAGTCAAGACCTTCTGTGGTTTTGAGTCTATCAGTTTGCATAGCATGGTCCACACCCTCAGGATGGGCTGAAGTTAATAATTGGTCTCATTAATCACCTATTAAAATTGTGCCGTTATGGCGGGGGGGGGGGGGGGGGGGGGGGGGGGGGGGGGGGGCGGGGGGGAATGTATGCAGAAGGGCACAAGCCAGTGTGGACTGTGATCCTGGGAGGCTGCCGTTAACGTTAAAATAGGAAAGCCCATTTTGCTGGTCAGCTCTGGTGAATCCCGAGAGCGAGCGAGCACTATCCTGCCACAGTGGTGAGCAGCAGTGTGGAAGATTAAAACTTTCCAGCTGCTTTCGTGCTGAACTTGATGCTCCTGCCATTTCTCTCCCCATCCCCTTCCCGTGAGGCAGTGCTGGGGCACAGTGAGGAGCTCGGTGCTGCCGCAGGGCTGACCACGTCAGCTTGGACCACGTCAGCTTGGGCTCTTCAGCCAGCCCTTGGGCTAGAGCCGAGAGCTGATCCTGCCCCAGAGCCAAGGAAACCTGGCTCACTAGCAGCTGTACAGGAGATAAGATTCACAAGGTTGTAACACAGCCAGTCATAGCTGGGAACACCAGAAGAGCTTGATCGCTGCCTGCTCTTGTCCGTAGGGGCATCTGATCACTTTTGTTTGGTTTTCGGGAGCCTGGTGGTTGCCTAGGTGGTGTTTTAAGAAGGTGGGTCAACCTTTCACGCAGAGTAGAGAGTTTCAACAAGCTGATGGAGGCTTGGGGGTTGTTGGGCCCTGCCAACCCACCTCAAAATCTTCTGTTACCATTCTGCTAGCATCTGCTATGAATGGACACCAGGAGCATCATAGGCACATCCACTCAGAACTGCCTTGCATAAGCAGCTGAAAATGCTGTATGCCTTTGGAAACAGGATCAGGAATCTGTCTGTTAGTGTCTACAGCCAGGATATTTATGAGATGAAGGAGGTATGCAGTGTTTAAAACAATGGAGTACATGTAAAAAAAATTGTTTTCAACACCCACTTAAATGTCATATATCCAGCTTAGAAGAGCTTTCACGATGTTTAAGTTATAACTATGATGAGAACAATTGAGCTTGTAATGAAAAGGGTGAAAGTCTCTTTGCTAGGTTTCGGCAGCTACAGGGCTATCAAAATGTTGCTTTGCTTTGCAAAATGTTAAGTTGGCACACATAAATTATTTAAGTAATTTCTGAAAGCCAAATGTCTGCAGAGGTACTGAGGTTGCATATAAATTCTGAAACTCAAGGGATACTGCTGGAGACAGGTACAGTGCAGTGGAGCATAAGAAATGCAAACTGAATTGCATAGCGTACAAACAGCGGTGAAGAAATGTATCTCAGCTTCTAGTCAGTGAACCCAAACTTGTTGTACATTATGCAGACCGCTTAGTAATTTGCATAATTATAAACTCCCCTCGAAACAGTAAACATTACTGCAGAATTCAGTAATACAAAAAGCAACATTAATATGCATTGCTGATTTGACTTTTTAATTTTCCCAGGGTCTTTAAAAACACCCAGGTTTTAGGGTAGGCAAAATAGAGACTTGTTACTGAAACAGTAAGCCATATTGGAAAGAAATGGAGCATAAAACCAGAAACTTTTAGTTTTAATATAGAGTAGTTGTCTTGTTGACTTTTGAGGCTGTTTCTGGTAAAGTTTTATTTTACACTTTAGATATATTCTTAAACTCCTCCAAGGAGTAATCCATTAAACTACAGACTGCCAATATGTGAGGGGGTTCAGAAAAGATTATCTTTATTGCTGAGGATAGCAGACAATATGATTCCGTTAGGGTACTCCGCTGTGTGGCTGTGGAGCAGAGGAGCTGAATTAGCAGCAGAATGCTAATATTGATAATACTTCACGGGCGACTGCAAAGAGCTCTTTCCAGGGAGATTCAGGGAAGAAATACAGAAGTTTAAATATGAAAATGGGAGAATTCTCAAGGAGACAGGAATAAAAACCTAATCCTTCTGTTAACAAAACAAGAAGAAAATACTGCATTGGGAACTTTTGTGAGCTTTGTGCCTGGTTCATATTTTTCAAAAAGTCAGGTTTGGGGAGCAGTCAGGGAGGGAAACTGATGCGCTGGTGAAAACCATTGTCCCCCTTTATCTTGAGATAACTTTTGTAATAGCTTCAGGTAGATCTGGCGTGTTTTGTGGAAGGAAGGTGGAGAGTAAGTGACCCCACTAATGCAAAGCCTGCAGAGTGAATTCAGTCCTGAAGTTAAGTGCCAAGAAGTCTGGCTGGGAGGCAGCCACAGGAAACGCAGCCTTATGGCGGTGGCGCTCAGAGCGGCTTTTCTCAGAGGTTGCCTACTGATTCTGGTTCAAGTACTGAAGGATGAATTAAGGAAAAAAATAACGCACAGACAGCTGCTTACAGAGTCTAAAAAAAGAGTTCAAAAGTGTGTGTGGTATGTTAGTAATGTCGGTGCATCAGTTTTCCTTTGCCCTCAGCTATTTCGTTGCAGGGTTATTGTGTGAATTCTGAGAAAAGCAGTGATGTGCTTGCATTTACGTCTGTGAGCATTTGGAGTTATCCTTCCCCATTCCCCATTCCAGAGCAATCACCTCATTAATTCCAGTCTTTTAAAAAAGCTTTCAGAAATTAAATAAATGAAACAAGCAAGTATCAAGCTAACAAAACAGAAACTGTAAGCTTCTATGCAAAAGAAATAATAACCCCAGCAGAGAAAACTACCTCAAATTTTTTCTAGCAAAAACATTGACATAATAGTAATATGTAAACTTTCTTGTTTTCTGTTTCTCGCAAACAGAAGAGCTGCTAGCTTAGGCAGAGCAGGGTCCAGTTAATTTCCTATATCCTCAGGCCAATTAGACAAGTTGAAAAATCAATCTCTGTCAGTCTTGTTCATGGCTGTATGGGGGGGGGGGGGGGGGAGTGGCTGTGGTGGCTAATAGTAATTTGTTTCAGAAAGTTAAGAGCATTAATGTCATATTTTGTCCATTTTACCATCACTAAAATTAGATTTCAAAAAGGTCCATTTAAAGTACTCGTTTTACAAACTTGTGGGAAACTCAGATCTGTGATTCTCCGTATTTTTCTTATCTATTTGCAGTTTTCCTATTAGTGCAACCACTAACGAGGTTTACCTGGAAGTGATCGCTAGCTGACTAAATCCACAGTGACACTTTATTTATATGGTAATTTAAGGAGGATTAGGAGGGTGTGGAGTAGGAACATCTACCAGTATTTGATTTCTGATGTATTTTTGAGGCTTAATTTGGACCACTAGCTCAGTTGCTTGTTCTTCCTGCCTTTGTGGATAAAGTTCTGCGCAAATCTTGTACGGATTTAATCTTCTCAGCTATTGAGCACTAGTTAATTCAGATACTGAAGGTGTAAGGCAGGGGCTACCAAACTACCTGACCCTGAAAGCCATTTTCTGAATTATTTAATGCTGTTAATAGCCATATCCTTTTTGTAAGTCTCTCTGTGTCCCCTATATTTTACAGACCAAGACCTTATCCCCTGTTGTCCCTATACCCATCACTGTTCTAAAACAAAGGCAATTTTGGCAGATTGCTGCTGTTAAATTTTATAATAGACACCTCTGGGTTCTGCTGAAGAGTAAGGTTTTATTTGCTTGTTAATAGTACACATATTTATGTTGTTCTGCTTTTTTCTGCTGAACAACTTTTCTTCCTGTTTCAGAGATGTGCCAGTGTTGAGATAATGTTGTTCTGATAATTGCCTGTTCCCATTTCCTCAGCTTGTGCCAACCTCAGGTTCAGCAGTTAGTGCTCACTCTTGTGCCCTACCGCACCTCTGATTACAAACACCCTCGAGTTATTCTGCACTTGGGCAGATTTTTCTCCTACACGATATTGCAGGCGCATCCCTCCAAGCAAGCGCCCTAATTTGCGGTTTACCTAATTCTAAATGGTCTCAGTCACTCTGGAAACACGCTTTTGGTAGTTTCTCTACCAATTGCAAAACAGAAAATAAGCCAGCATTCATTTTTATTCTCAACTTACAAGGGCTAACAAAGGTAGGTGAAGTTTTGCTGGTGCTATACGCATGTAAGCAAAGAGTACAACCCTTAAAACTGCAGAACAGCACATGTGTGTTCTTGGGTCACACCACTTTTATTCCTGCCTTGAGCTCTGTGCTGCATCAGTCTGAACAAACCGATCAACACCGTGTTTTCTCCCCCGTTCTTGCTTTCTGCAAGCCTTTTATTTATTTGAGTAGACATCTTACTGGCATGGGCCCAGCTGTTCGGAGGTGCAGACCTGGGTCTGCCTCTCTGGGTGCAGGCTGGGCTTGTGTGGGCTCTATATCATTCTCAGAAATATTCTTTAGAGAAGTTGAGTCTTCACTAGGCACCCAAAGTCTCATTTTGAAATAAACTTTATGTAATGGGTAAGCCCAAGGAGGTTGTTTTCAGTGGTTTAATAGAGCTTGATGTGCCTGGATCAAACGATGCAGGTAAGAAACAATTAAAGAAAACTGGGTGTTTTCTTTAGCATTCTCCAGGGTGCTGTCAACAAGCATATTTTGCTGCCTGCAACCTGTCTGTAACCAATTGTTACTTTTTACCACAGGTATTATTTTATTTCCCTGCCCATTGTTTTAGTTACTTCATGAATAAAGATAATTAAATTTGCTGTAATTTTAGAGCTACTGCATTTTTAAGTAATTGTGACTGATACAGGACTATCAGAGCTTATCATATTATAATATGTATTAGCTGCTCCAGCCAGTTCTTTTAAACAACCTCTTTCAGTAATATTTCATTTCTATGCAGCTGGAGGTTCACCTGAGCATGCAGCATACATATTTTAGCCTAGAATATTTAAAAGTACATCTGAAAAGCAGAAATTCAGGAAGTTAGTACTTGCATATAAGGGGCAGTGTTAACGTTCCTGTCACTGAAAGGCTTTTACAGCTTCTTATTTAAAATAAATTTGTGGATTTGAGCCTTCCGGAGAACTTGTAAATAGTTTGTTCTGGGTCAGACAGCAAACTGCCAGCACTTTACTGAAAGGGTGTTTGGGGAGCAGGCAAGGATGGAGAGTTTCTCCCAGCCGTCCTGCCTACGTTCCTCCGTCTCCCTGCCTCTCCTCTTCCCCGTGCCCAGTGAAACTCTTCCTCATTAGCATCCTTTGGAAGATGATACATGGCTACCCTCAGAATTTGCCTTTCCACACTGGGTGTACAGCTTGCTCTTGAAATAAAAAATGGATCGGTGGGGGCTCTTTATTATTACTTTTACTAACTCATGATGTTATTTTTGCCAAAAGGCTGCTCAGATAGTTCTATTAGGAATTGCTTTTAAAACCAGCCAGCACAGACAGTGGAGAGGTAATACGGTAATTTTCTACCTTGTCTGGAATTTAATTAGCCAGAGAGAGGTTTGGGAAGCTCTGAGGCTTTCTGAGCAGTGTGGCCAGTAGAATGTGGGCTGCTGTGTGTGTGTGCTATGAGGCTAAACTCCCCTCTGATTTCACTCTAGTCAGATTATTTTTTTTTTCTGGTTATAAAGAAGGGAGTTGGCAGGTTTTGCAAATACTAAGGTCAAATATCCTATTATGTGCATGCCCCTCTCCGCTCTTAACTAGCCTATTGGCACATCCAGTAAGCTTCAATCAAAGCGTTTGAGGACATGAATCACTGATTTCAAACACCTTTGGGGAACAGCCATAGTACTTACATCTGGAAATTTGACCTTAAGTAGTTCTTAGAGTACATAAATCACATAGATATAGATGCTGTAGGTGTTCTTATTCTAGTTTTGCAGGATCACAGATTTAATTATTTGACTTACCATTGTTCATTTGTGCTTACATGGTGTCTTGTCAAGCTCTCACTCATTTACTAGCATTAATTAAACTGTTCACCCCTTGCAAGATAGGTTCAGGTGCTGTACGTACTTCAAAATTGCTCCTCTTCAGTGTCTTTTTGAGTTGTATCTTTTCTCTGGTCCCATGTCAGACCTGTCCAGAGCAGAAACTGGCACACGAAGGTCTTCCCTGCAGTTGTCTCTTCTCTTTCATTCTCCCTCTGCATTACATCTGCTGGTTGAGTGGCAGCTGGCACGGCCACCGTTTACTCCAGACCTCAGAAAAAATGTAGGTGATGTGACAGCTATGTTACTCCCATCAGTGATGTGATAGTACCAGGAAATTAAGTTGATGTAGACACAAAAAGTGAGAATACAAGAAAAGCAATGATATTAACTAAGTAGAGAGTGCTGTCAAAGTAAAACCACTTGGGAAAAGAGACGTGTTTTCCCTCTCTTGTCTCTTTGTATTAAGATATTCTCAGGAGACACAAGATCTGTAAGAGGAAACCGCATGTTTTGACTATATTTATGAGGAAAAGCACTGTTGTAGCAGTAGTCTAGTTCTGATCTTTTCTCAGTGCTTATTGTCTGCATGTTCTTGAGAGTGACTAAAGCAATAGCAGGCAAAATGGTCAGTTTAATAGAGTATTTGAGAAGTCTTTGGTAGTATTACCTGACCCAGCTGATTATTGGAAGGACTGACAATAGTACAAGAGTACCCTTTACATCTCAAGCCTATTAGACTATGCTGTTTCATGAATTGTTTAGTGGTTTTGCATACCTCAAAGACTAAAATACCAAACAGTTAAAATTGTTGTATGGTGTGTTTTATTTTCTTTGCTAGTTCAGTCAGCAGCAATCCACTCATATGTGTCCTTTCCTGCTAATGTGAGAAAATCCCCTGGTTTTTGCCGTTTAGTTAAGTGAACGTACATATTGAAGTTGCTGTGGTTTGTGCACAAGGGCTCCACACAAGATGGGTTGAAATGGTGCCTGTGTTGCCCTTGCTGTCGTTTTATTGTCTCCAGCATGGCAAAGCAGTCAACAAGGGGAAAGGCAAAGAAATTTTTTTGTAAAGACAGCTTGTCAGAGGATGAGAAAAAGTAGTATTGCAGAGTTACCCTCTCTAGGGTTTTAGGGGGGGGGCTTGGCCTAATAAGTGAGATTTCCATTGAGAAAGTGGTAGTTTTTAGCATTACATATGTCTAGTAAAAGTCATTAAATAAGAGCTTCCTGTAATAAAGCTTTAGAACTATCTCCCTGGAGTAAGATATTTTTTTCCTTACATTGTGATTTACAGTTAGAAGTTTAATGAAATTAGCTCAATGAAATCAAAATGGGATTTTTTCCCACTTCATATTGTAGCGTTGAGAGAGAGAATAGATCTCTTAAGCAAAAACTGATCAGTTACTACTGCTCTAGAACTGGTTTGTGGCTTTTTGCCTATAAAATCTGTGACAGTCTCAAAATAAACATTTTGGGGTACAAAAGAGAGTAGGGATTGCCACCTTCGGTAATAGAGCTAAAATGCTGTTTAGATCAGCTCAACACTTATTAAAACCCTCCTTTAATACAGAAGATATCTTACTGTCTCATCCTGCACTGCAGAACCCAAACCAAATTAATAAGCAAGATTAGGGAAGCAGAAGAAGGAAGCACAAAAAGCTACCCCAGGCTCCTGCAGTATCACTGGTCCTTCACAAGCTGATGAAGATTATAACACAATCTGCCACCAGCTCCCATTTTAACATTGAGCTACATGCAGACCTTTTCTCCCAAGCTTTCTGCCTCTCCGTAAGTGAAGCTCTTAGAACCAGAAGGCGTTCATATTTGACATGAAAAGCAGGTTTTTAAGTCCAGTCTGTTCATCCCTAGCACCTGCCTTTGCTACCTGTGATGCTCTTCAAGGAGAGGGCAGGTTTCCAAAGGTCCAGTTCCTGTACAAAGTCAGGTTCTCAGTGCTGTCCACAGTGACCAAGTAATTCAGGCATAATTTAATCACACAGCCTGTTTATCCCACTGCTGCACACAGTTTTGCAATTAGTCTTGAGAGGTGAGTGCAAGTCTTGTTACAGCAGTTTGGGAAGTTGCTAACCTCAGCTCCAGGTCACTGCCGTGTAGAGGAATCAGCAGGAAGGTCCGTGGCTGCTGCCCCGGAGCAGTGTGCTGGTCAGAGCCCAGCCAGGAGCTGGTGCCCTGAGGAGCTGGAGGGGAGTGTGTGGGCACACGGTCTGCGATGAGGAGCGGTGGCCTCTGGCAGAGGAGTCAGGCAGCGAGCTCAGGGACGTGACCTGCTGAATTGCTACTGCAAGATTTGCCAGTTGTTTCCAATCAGCCCTGAGCTAGGAAATAGGAGCAGAATTAGCGAAAGTACCTGTGTGGTTTGGGAGTTTGTTCCTCTATGACACCAGTGGCACAGGCTCCTGGGGGATGCTGAGATGCCTTTGCTGGCAGACGTTGCTCCACCTACTCAACACAAGTGCTGTCTGAGGCAGAGGCTGCACCATCGCTGTGTTAGCAGGCACCGAGTCCGGGCCATTCTGTCTTGTGTCTCAAAGGGGCTCATTAGCTTGGGCTCAGCACTTTTAACCACAGATACACAGCATTCTGCTTTGGAGTTGAGTCGCATCTAGTGAGCTCAAAATATGGGTTGAGTGAACTTATGTTTGCAGGCAAAATCCTAAGTAGACAAACCGCAGAGTCGCTGTGGCGTATGTGATGGTGTTCGTCTTTGAGACTGTGATGCTCTGCTGGCTTCAGTAAATAAGAAAAAGTATACATTGGGGATTATAATCTTGTACATAGAATATTTTGAACTAAAAAGAAGTTATCACATGAATGGGACAAGCTGTCATAATCCTAATTATCTGATCAGTCGCTGCTGCTATCTATGCAACCAAAAGTTAATTCTAAAAATGAGAGACTATTTCAGGCATATTTCTTTATATCTCTTGGCACTAAGAGTTTTTATATCACAGTAGAAAACTAAAAGAACAGGCTGGTGCCTCTTGGCTTTTTAAGCAGAAAACAGTTCCCAAATATTGATTGTCTGAGACCATAGTAATAAGATCCCAACTAGGAAAGCCCAGAGATTCACACTTTCCCAGTGTCTTTTTACAACTCTAAATCCCTTCTGCAGCAATACTTGAGGGGGTCGAATCCTGCTTAGAAGCTTAACAGTGATGTTTATTTTCTTAGAAAACCTTATTTTGTTCACTCAGAGTTCATTGTCCTTTTTATTTCTGTGGGTTTAACCATAAGCAATAAACTCAAGAATATACATGTATTTTTAAGGAAAAAGAAAGTTAATACTTTCAATCACTGCTTGACAGTGGGGTTCAGGAGGAGAAAATCAGCTACAGATATTATTGTCTCTGGATAGATGACTACTGTGAATTCTTTGAAAATTTGCATTTAGCATTTAGTTTCAGTAAATAAAACCAGATATTTTAAATATCTCTGTTACTTTATGCTTAGTTTTCCCTTACAAAAACTTTATTAATGAAAAAAAAAATGTTTTGAAAGAAACATTTCTGGATCAATGATCTAATTTTTTAAGTAAGAATTTGTTGCAATGATTGTTTCCAACAAGCTCATTCTTACAGAGTTGAAATGGTTTTTTTTCAAAATGACTTATTTGCTTTTCTTTGGGTTGATAAAAAAGTGCACTTTATCTGAATGATAAAACGTTGATTGCAAGGGGGAAGAATACTTCCTAACAACAGATATCAGTGATGTTCTTTTCATTACTGATTTCTTATGACAAAGACCAAGAAGAGAGAGACCTGTACATCCATTTAGATTATTAATTACTTTCCGTAAAATAACCTTCACATTTGATGACTTGTTTCAGCTACAGCTGTGAAACTGCAGGTTTTAATCACTGTTTGAACCATTTGGATCAGAACAAGAAGGAAAGTTCCCCTCCTGTGAAAAGTTTTCCATTCCCAGTCTTATTGTATGACTTTATTACAGGCAATGAAAGGTTTTTAAATGCTGAAAGTCCAATTTACAGAAGCTGAGACATAAATTTCTTGTCCTTTACAAAAATGAACTTTAATAAATGTTTTTTATCGGTTTTATCACATTTTCTTATTTAATGTGATTCTTTTTATGAGCAGATTTTTTCTATAGCACAGCATGCATTTGGGACTGATTATCTAAAAATGGGCAAAATTAACTTCCAGAATTTCTAAAACCTGTTGTATACCTGTTGTATGAGATCCATTTTATTAATGACTTTTCAACCTCCGTTTTCATGGCATAGAGACTTTGCACAGTGCTGAGTTGGCTGTGAGGACAGACCTCACGCTTCAAGCCCAAGTCTTTGCATGGCTTTCTGAAAGGTGGGCTTGGCTACTGCTGTGGTCCAGCCACGGGGCTTGGGAAAGCCAGCAGATCCATTCTCTCTCATTTTCATGTTTCAAAGCCTAGAAGAGAAAAATGATCAAATTATTATTTAAAACAGCGTGAGAGATTGTTGTATGGGTACCAACACGTATCAACACACAGGGAGTTCAGTTTTGATTGGCAATATGTATTCAATGATTATTATTTACTTGCGCATTTTTGGCAAGAGTGAGCTATCTGTAGGTTAGCCACAGACTTCCATTTAGTGTTACTTAATGCGTTTCTCTGTGGTCAGGATGGAGTCAGCGATCTCCCTGTGGTCACTCATGACAGGCTGAAAGTGATTAACACCTTGGCATCACTTCAAGGTTAAAGTTATAATCCTAATGATAGTTATTCAAGGTCTGATGGTTCAATTGAATATGGCACAGCAGTTAACATAATGGGGCAATTGGGCAAATATTAAGACTAAAGTTCCTCTTTGATTCCTGTCCTGACATTTGGATGATATTTCACCCACCAGACCCTGTTGCAATTCTTTGGTAAGGTTTTCCATTATTTTTTTCTTATTTTCCATCTTAACCTAAGCATTTCCAATTTTGCAGCTAGTTTCCCATGCCTAATTTTCAAAACATTCTGGAGCCTTTATGAGTGTATAGTACATCTTTCAGTTCACAGTATCTGCTCTTCCAGACTGCTTTATAACTTGGTACTTCATAAATCACTTAGGAACACCTTGTACATAAAAATACCATCTGAAAGAAAACTTTATTCATTGTCTTGTTTGAGTGAATTACCACTGCAAGCAGTTTCTTCCACAACCCTCTGTCACAGTTTGTGTTAACTTTTTAAGAATTTCTATTTTATTTTTCAACATAAATTGTAAACTACCTTAGGATGTCCTAATTTAAAATATCTGACTGGGTAGAACTTGAGACATTATTAATGAATGAATTCAGAACGATGCTTTTGGGAAAAAATCAATAATACAAAGTATTTTTAAACTATCATAGTTTAAATTTAGATTAATATATTGTTGTCGGAAAAGAGTAAAATAATGATGCTGACCACTAAAAAGCCCAAAAAGTTCAGAAGCCCTGAGGCATACTAAAAATATCTATGGTTAACCTAGTCCCTCAAAAAGCATTTCATAGTGCTCATGTTATTCTATTTTAATAAATAATTCCATTTACAAACAGTGATGATAGATACAGATTTTTAGAAAAGTACAAAACGTGTTTTAACCATCACTTGACGGTAAAGATCTGTCTTGTACAATACCAAACAGAAGAGCTCAAGTCTTTGTGAGAGTCACACAGGGCATGTCCCTTGGATAAGAGGATAGGAATGAGGTGGCTGTGTTGGGGTGAGGAAAGCAATTAAAAGGAAAAGAAACTATTGAAAAGCTGCAAGCAAAGCTTGACTTAACAAAAGGTTACATGGAAAGGAAGTTCTGGACTGCTGTAGGTTGTGTAAGTGGTAGAACACATCCTAAAAGGGAAGAAAGACAAGGTTGCAAAGAAGTGCAGATGAGGCTGCAGACTCTTACCATCACATATTCTGCTTCCTGGAATCCTTTGCAGTCCTTCAGTCACTTACACAGTACTTCAGTAATGCACATAAGTACTATGTAGTAACGAGGACAAGGTGAAACAGATGTAAAGTTTTCTGCACAGAAAACGTGGAACTTTTTCTTTTTCAAGTAACTTCCAAGGCAGTACTACCTTGAATGTCATAGCTGGGTTACATGACTGCAGATCAATGCAGAACGACATCTCTGCTAGTCAACAAGGTTTCTCTTCTGTTTTCTAGACTGGAATTAGGAAAATATGTAATCTCGTTTGTCCTTCACGGCTCATTGCCTTGGTTGACTAGTTGGGTAGCATTATGTTTAGCACAGAAGGTTTAATGACCCATGGTTCTAATTTATAAGCAAGAAATTAGTTTTTTAAAAAGGCTGTCTGCAGAGCACTCTTTAGATTTGCCTGCCTAGACCTTCTGCCAGTCAAATCATGGTGGCATATTATGATACTGCTTGTCACTCTTTATTTGTTTATGCAGTAGAAATACAATGCCTAGAATTATTACCCTTATAAACAAGAGTGCAGAAATGCTTGTATTCATTTGGGGCTGATGTGAAATCTGCCCTTTTATTGTGTATGTGCATGTGTGTTTTCCAAGGGGAAAAAAGACTTCTCAAATGATCATTGACCCAATGCTTAATGCGTAAATAGGGGATGGAAAGTTCCGCTCCAGTGAAAAAAAAAATCTGTATTAGTATTATTATTAACAATAATATTATTATTGCTATTATTATTGTTATTATTTCAATGAACTCCATTCTTGCTCATGGTGGCAAGTAGCCAGAATCCATTCTGTGCCACCATATTGCCTTTTGATTAATTGCCTTCAGTCTTACTATTGTAAACAGTACTAATGCCTCTTGATACCATAATTGTGTTTACTCCACAATGGAGCAGCTGCTATACAAAACTTAACACCATAACTGCATTTTGTGTTGAATCTGTCTCACTGGCATTTTTTCTGTTGGATCCAACTTTTAAACACCCTCCTTGTAACAAAAATGAATAAGCTTTAGTGTCTGTCATTTCCTTCACCTAAGAACACATTTTACAATTTTCTAATGATGATAATGACTTCTCATTAGCTGTAGGGCTTGTTTTTTTTCATGGGAATGCAGAGATTTGATGGATGTTTTCAAAATGCTCAATCCCTACGCTACATTTGAAGACAAATTTCTAAGATGGTAACAGTGTTTGTCCTTGCCAGATAGAATTTAGGAAGGATTAAAACAAAGATGTTGGTACAGACAGAAAAGACACATTTATGCAAGCCGTGGCCTCTCCGCTCTGAACAAGAATGTTTGAGTCTCAAACTGTAACAGAAGTGAACTCTGAAATAAAGGGAGCTAAATTGTTCTAGCTCTAAAATAACTGAGAAATTTCTCAATCTTTGTGTTGCTTTATCTACTTGTTTTAACTAATCCCTATAGCCAGTTAAAAATTAAAGAAGAAATAGAAAATCCTGATTTGAGACTTGCAAAAGAAGGGGAAAAAGTAGGATACCCAGCCCCGCCAGGTCCTATTGTTCTGTGAAGTCACTCCTCTTCAGCACCCTGAGTGCTTAACCTACATTCTGTAAGCCATGTGTGTGTCTTTGTCAGTTATTTATGTTGTAAAGACAGGATCTTAAGATTTAGTGGTTTCTTTGATATCCACATTGACATTTCAGACTGTAGTCCTCTGGTATCTAGATGCAACTTTCATTAACATGCACATATGAACAAAAGTTTCCTACTTTAAGATGAAAAAAAGAGATTTCTAGGGTTTTAAAGGAATTCCAACTTGTGTATCTACAAGCTATCATACATTTCAGCATTCAACAGTTGCTTGGAGACCTTTAATTTTCTAAGTTTTTTTTTTATAAAGGAATTGTGACTGAAATCTAGAATGTTGCCTTAGGGGGCACAGTTCTTCATCTAGGCTAGTATATTTCTTGGGTTTGCCAAACTCTTTGTTCATTACTTGTCTAGAAAATAATTAAGTGATTTTCCTGTTCTGATGCAACTGATGCTGTATTAAAGCAGCCCCTTCCCTCCCCCCAAACATCTATGCTGGGGGTGTCGCTATTTTAAACACTGGAATTCTCATAAATCTCTATCGCTAGGCAATTCTGTAGGACCAGTCCATCAGAAATTGAAGATACGGGCTGATGGAGCTTCCTCTTGTCCCTTGGTCATTCTCTTAATAGTGTGCATGAGCTAGGTACTAATTGGCCTTGCATTCTTCATGACGAGAGCGGATAGACATAGAAACAACTTTTAGCTCTTTTTGGGACTTGAGAAAGTACTGGCAATCTTTGGATCTAATTTAATGTTTTCATGGTACTTCTACATGACATTTGGTTTATTAGTAATTTAATTGTGTGTTTCACCAGTTTCTGTCAATACATTTCTTTGTTCCATACTGATAGTGAAGAGCAGCAATGTGCTGTACAGAAAATCACAGATCGCAGATAGCCTCCAGAGCATACCCTTTAAAATTATGTATTTTAATTAGACATTGACATCTGGTATGGTCTGTGAATGCTTATTTGCACACCTGCAGGCAATTTGATATGAAGAAACCCAAATTGTCTGGAGAGTTTGTATGCAGATGGATTTTAGTGATTTAATTTAATATAGCAATTGTGCAGAATGTATTGAATTTATAACTATTGTAAAATTTGTATGCCACATAGGTTCTATGTACTTAAAAGCTGTTCATTACATAAATAACACTTTCCCCTTCTGTTGATTTTCGTAATTGATTGAAAGGTGAATGGATAATCTTGACAATATTAACAGCTTTGAGAGTGAGAAAGGTTTCATTGAAATCCACCTTGATTTATAATATTTAAGACTTACGAAGGACTGAAATGGTTATCCATGAAGAAAACACATTGTACCACATGCTCATTTTGGCTAAGGCACACATGAGGAATTTCACAACAGTTAGAAGACAGTGAAATTCACTCAACATTCATAATAACTATAATGGCCTTGTTTGTTCTGGAGTTTAGTTTTATTTACAGACTTTAAATTAAGAAGCATTCCCGTGCCTTTGTAAAATAGCTGTTTTGTCCTACCTGTAAGTATGGAATGAGATGACTGCAGAATCTCGAAGTTAAGGATCACATTAACTTTCTGTAGCAGTGTTGAAATGTCATGTTCCAGGATATATGATTCACTGTCAGTCTGTACTGCTTTCCCTTATCAGAAAACTTATCTCCTGGGAAATAAGGACTGGGAACATGACCTGTGCTTTGTGTTAGTGGCTTCTCCTGTCTTAAGTTACATGAATGTGTTCTCGTTTTCCTGATTGTTCCGTTGCTGTCAGGTGGAGGAAAAGGCAGAAACAAAAAAAAATGTGAGAAAGAATTTACTTATGTGCAGGGAAGAAGAGTAAAAAGTGATTTTATTCCCAGAAATGTTATGCGGTCTGCTGCTTAAGATATACATCCCTTTTGCAGTACTGATTGTCCTTGCAAAGGATAACTTCCTTTTTGCATCCACTAATCTCAAGGATGCAGCGTGAAGTCACTAGTACCTCCCCTTCAGCTACTCCAGGAACACATGAGGAAGGGATTCATCCCTGTAAGCTGCAGCAAACGCTGGAGCTGTGTCACTCATACTGCAAGACACTTTCCCTTCTAGTACGCAAAATCTGACACATTGCTGCCCAGAGGGAGCCTTTCTACTTTGGAGTCTTATTTAGGTCTTGATATCTGGTCTGGACTGCAAATGTTTATTTGTTCACCTTTAGGCATCTGATATAAGGACTTGTAGGGCACCAAAGCATGTGTCTGGAGATCAGATGTATAGCCTGTTTTATAGCTTTGTGTCATCTGGAAGGAATTATACCTTGTGATTTATACCTGGTTCCCAGTTCTCTTGCTTTCAGCGTCTCTGTCGGGAAAAATTCATTCCACTCACTCATTATTTCCTTGAAAAAAAAACCTACACAGCACACACTGCAGTAGTGCCATGAGTTTGTCATGTCCTGAAATAATTTGGCTAGGTAAATGAAGTGAATCAAACAGTTTCCATCAGCATATACAAATTTTTATGGGTTAGAGAAATAAAAGAGTGAGGTTGGAATAGGAGAAAATGCTTTACCTGAATAGCGTCACTTCCATGCAAAGCACAGAGGAAAGGTCTGGGGGGACCAGAGCACGTCCCTTACTGAAGAATTACCATACCACCAGCTATGATATACTTTTACAGCTGGTCAAAAGCAATGACTCTAAACCTTGCTTCTTAATTGCTCATTTGGCAACACTATCGCTATGAGATACTGTACAACCTTTCACTGTAATAATAGTTAATCACACACATAAATGCTACATCATTATTGCCTGGTAATAAGGAAATTCTGCCATACTGTTTGACCACCAGACATGATTGAGTGACGTTGCATTCACTCTGCTAATTTTCTTTGGTTACAGAAGAATCTAATAGCAAAAAAGTGGGGTTGTACAAGATTATTTTGTTTAAAGGTGGGGTTTTTTTGGGCCCCTGTGCAATCTCTGACATTCTGCCCAATTTCTGAATACTAAATAATCCTTCTCAGCTTCTGGACTTCTTGTCAAAAGGATGAGGCATTCAGATTACTCTGAATATATTAATTAATGTGTCATGATCAGACTTTTTTCTCCGTGGCCTAGAAATCTTGAAGACCACCAAAGCAGTTGCAGTAACAGAGTAGGGAGGCTAACCTGGCTGAAGTGATGAGAGAGGCTTTGCTTTAGTGTGTTCTGTATATCCACTGTGTCCTGCTGCCGTTGTAGAGCTGCTGCCGAAGGAAATCAGCACAACCGAATCTGGACCATTCTCTTGATCAAAAGTGTGTTGCTATTATTTCTGTGTTTTCATGATTTTTTCTTTTGCTATCTTAAAGTGAGACCTGTATGGTTTTAAGGATAATAATGGGAAATAAAAGGTAAATCTGTTTTCCTAGTAACATAGAAGGTGCTACCATTTAGCAAATAAGCCTTTGAAGTATATTGCTGAGAAACTTAATATTTTGTTAGTGAAAATTATAAAAAAAATACTGCTATGAGCTCTGGTTTTGGTTTTGCTGTTTTGTTTCCCAGTTAGTGTAGTTTATAATAGCATCAAAGAAGTGTTGGCCTTTCTTCTTTGGGAATGGGTGTAAACTGTCTCATCCATAGGAAAATAATACATCCTCCACTGTAAGTCTCTTGACCTACCTTGTTAAATTTCCTATATCTGCAAGAGGTAGGAGTAACAGGATTAGAAACTTCAGTCTGGTCTCATCATAAGTAGGATGATCCTCCCCGCTCCCAGGAGAGTCCCTGACAGCTCCCTCCCTAGCGTATTGCTCTTTTTCACTTTCTTCAGTACTGTGTCATTTATTCAGCTAATTGGGCAGTTTTAACTGGGTCAGTCAACTCATTCTCTGGAACTGTCTGGCAAAAGCAGAAGTAGATGTAAGAGTGCAAACTGAAATATGTCTGATTCTGTTGCCTTTAGCCCTTGATTTATTGTCTGTTAATGCAGATATGGGCTTCGGTTTCTGTCAAACCAAGCGCTTTAAGCCAGAGCCGTACATGCATGTGTTTCAGAACCAGTTGTGCAAATTTTGTCCATCTCTCCATTGTAACTCCTTGGCATATGGTGTACTTATCGATTAAATAATTGATTAATGAAGAGAAACATCTGTTCTTTGATCTAGAAATGCAGTACACTGTTGCCAAAGCGAGTAATGTGCTACTGAGAAAAAAGGAAGCACTGTGATATCTGGATATTGCAACATAATACTGTCTAGAGTAACACAATATTAATTAAAGATAAATGATGGTGGAATCAGGGAGAGCAACTGCTTAGTGGAAAAATTGTCTTATCGTGTTCCATTAGCACTGAAGAGATTCAGAGTGATTTGCTGTGCCATGAACGAATCAGCAAACCTGTACCTTGGACATCTAAGAAGGGCAGAAGCAGAAAGTTTTATCCCAGCAGTGCAGACAGGTATATTTTAGTCTTGTGTACAGAAGCTGCTTCTTTCATGAAGGAAGAAGGAGCATTGATAATAAAAAAAACCATAGTAACGCATTCCTTTGCCTTGACTGAGAGCTTCTAGGGATCTCGAGTTGATAATTTAACAACTTAACGATGCAACTAAGGATTAAACTAGCTTAAAAGTATAGGCGTTAGGGGGTTGATCTGGTTCATGACATAAAGATTTTTCCAAAAGGTTTACTTAACTCAACAGGATACGTTAGTGTAGGTGAGGTCTTCCAACAGAAAGCAGACAAATGTAAAACATGATTAAACTAGTTCCAAAATCAGTTTGAAAAACAACTCACATAATTTCAGAACAACATGCTAGATAAATATTTAACACAGTTGTGAATGAGAAATGTAGTCCAGAAACAAATGCTTGTTTTAACAGGAAAGCTTCCATAAACAAACAAAAAAAATCCCATAGTCAGTGGCAAGAAGAAGAAGAGCAAAAAAGGGGAATCTTGTTACAGGTCATAATAAATTCAGAACAGATGCTCAGCAGTCAATGATTAGTTAAATTCTATTATTTTTTTAATTCTAGAGTTTTAAGGGAAGGGTTGCAATAAATGTAGGTGTTGTTAGTTCTGGTAGCGTACTTGGAATAGAAGTCATGCCCCAAAGATCTTGCAGTCTAGATAGGTAGTTTAAAAAACATCACAAAGGCATGCAGGTCACTCGACCAGCCTGTGGCTGAATGAGAGCTAGAAAAGCTCTCCCAAATACTGCCCAGTGCAGACATCATAATTTTATACTGACTTTCCCACTACTGGGAGCAGGCATCCATGAGAACAAAACACTGTTAACTGAAAAAGGGCACATCGTCACGATTAGATCACCACCTTGGGAATCAAAAAGATAAAGGAAACATATATTCATCTCCAGATCTTACAAACTTACTCCTTTTTTTCATAGTATGTTAATAAAAGTCTTCTAATTAGAAATGCATTGCTTTTCCCTCCCATTGAACTGAAACTATTTCAGGAGAAGAAATGAGCTGGCAATGGGAACCCAAGTTAAAGAATTGTGTTCAAGTCAATGGCTGTGTGAAGAGTAGGCAAGTCAATTCTTGCTAATGTTTAATGTCTTGATCTCTCAGATCTCTCCCTTTTTGTTGTTGATTTTTTGGAGTTTTTGTGGGTTTTTTTCTTTAGGCTTACTATTCCCAACTATCAGTTCTGCTCAGCAACTTTCTTAAAGTGTTTAGCATTTCATTTCAGAGACTAGACTTGTACCTTCTGTGTCACTGTGCTTCCCCTGAGGGAATCTGCCTTTCCCAGACTAAATGCAGACTCATAGCCAGTGTCAGCTTCAACATCGCTAGCAGTTTTGATGGTCTCTGGTTTCCTTCAGTTGCTGTAATGCTGTGCTTCTCTCACCCTCAGGGTTAGCAATAGTTCTGCAGGGTCGTGGGTGCTATAAAACAACTGACTGGCTTGGCTGAGCGCCCAGGGGACAGTGACTTCTCTGCAGGAGCATTGACCTATGCTATATGCTAATGTGAGAACGTGCTAAACCTCTGGCTATCAATAATGAAAAGTTCATTTATGTAATTGGCCAACGTAACATACTTTGTGCAGCTATAAACCTGGGTTTGACTTGGGATTCATGGTCCTGAAACTGAAATTCAGCTTCTGAAACTTCTTCATGTGCTACATCCGAGTATTATTCAGGGTGTACCTGTATATCTGCTAGCCTGTGCTTTGGGAAGAAGACACTTAACAGTTAAAATGTTTAACTCTTTCTTCTCTGAAGGCCTGTTTTAAAATCTTGGTGAGATGGCAAAGGCAAATGAAAACTGGCTTGACTGACCCCAGAAATTTGCCATCCCATCTCGTGTGCCCTTCACCAAACAGTTTGAGGTCTTCAGCTGTTTGGACAGAGTTGGGCAGATACATGGTCTGCACAAGGATTGGTTTTATACGTCCTGTGTAAAGCTGGGTGCAGTGGTGGGAGGCAAGGAAGCAGGAGGAAGCTGCGCCTCATGTGTTGTTACTTGTGGTGCTGTCAATCCCACGAGTAAATCCACTCCAGCTTTCTAGCTAGTTCACCCCTGCATAAGTTATTATTCTGTGTCACTGAGCGATATTTCAGGAAACAAGTCAAACATGTTAAAAATAACTATCATTTATTTTTATGAATTTGTATTATTTTGGGCAGCAATTACTGGCTGACTCAATCACTGGCAATGGAAAAGTGTCATTTTAAGTAACTCAGGCCAAGATTTGAACAAGAATGAGACTATTTGATAAGACGTCAACAAGTGAAGGTTGTAACCTTGTCAGTGATGATATTACAAGTTCTATTGTGTCCTGTGCAAATTGCCATAACCCTTAAACAGGGGCTTCAATAAGATGAATTGCTTATGTCAAATAAAGCAATGGGTCAGAGCTAGACTGAAATAAATGGCATGTTCAGTAGGCTCTTATTTTCTGGGGTGTTAAATCGATTCAAGGATTTAATAAATAAACAAAAGATTTTGTAAAGATTTTAGTACAGCTTCTTTGGCTAAAGGACCTGACTTTGGGACTTGAAGCAACGTAAAGACAGAATTTTAATCATGCTATGTACTATGCAGCTGGTGTTGAAGAGTGAAAATCCTAGGTGCCAGAATAGTTGGGCATGTGTTCTTGGACTGATGAAGAAGTAAGGTGATTTTACAGTGGGTAATGTTGTATATGGTTCTAAAGGTAGGCTCCTCTTTGTGCGTCAGTTCTTGAGTTGAAGCAAACATCTTTATAGTATAAAATTTTTCTGCTGTCAAAATAATTTCTCAGATGACCCCACCAATCAATTTTTAAAGTTTTGCTTTTCATTTAATTTAGAAGTGAAAAGAATATTCATTGTGTTCAAAGATTCCTTCTTCTTTTGAATGGGCAGAAATGGCTGCAGTACATGCAGAAGTTAAATGCATAAACAAATGCCTTGATTCACATGTCTGATCTAAACACAGAAAAACAGTGCACCAGATGGTGAAAGCCTTCTGCTTTGCAGAAAAGCAGCTGCAATTCACCCTTCATGTTCCTGAAGATATTAGTTTGAATAGCTAAAGCCACCTCAAAAATGAGTGGAATTGGCCTGAGGGAGGGTGCAGCCAGCACACTGAAACGAATATGAATCAGCTTTTCTTGGAAGTGAAAGTCATCTTCTCTGAATCCTCTCTGGGTGATGAAAGTCACTATCTCAGAACCAAGTACTTAGGCAGAGGTGTTCTGCGCAAATGTAGTCCATGGGATTAACATCAACTGAAAAAGCATTGAGAAGCTGATGGAAAAGAGGTGACAAACATACCAAGGGGTGCAGGTTTTAGCCAGTGCACAGTAGTGATTACAGCCATCCATTTGTAACTGTTCGTATCTATACAGATGATAACAGCTACCTATTATTTGTCTTTGTTAACAGCTAGGAGGCTTTCATCTTCTTCCTGCAGAGTGAACCATTCTTTTCTAAATCTGGAGGTATGGTTTAGTAACTTCACTCGGACACTGGAACGGCATCTGATGTGTTTTCTAAAGCATTCTCTTTCCGAAGCTTTTAAAACCTATTTTTATATTGGTTCTTTGATGTAAAAGACATTTTCTCCCACCTAGTTCATAATACCTGAAAGGTAAAAAAAATATAGGTACAATAATAATTGCCAGCTGAGAACATTTGACAGAAAATGACAGGTTCTTTCTATTGAAAGCAAGCAAAGGTTTTCCTATAGATTTATAAGAGAGATTTATGTAATCTCTTTTAACAAATTGATCTTATATTAAAGATTTTACATCTAATACATGTGTTATATCAGAAAACAGTCAGACACTTTGAAAGATTGCTGTCACATTTATCATCTCTTTATGAAAAATAATAAGAAAGAGTGCTTTTTTGTTTCTATAGGTATTTCATAAAAATGTCCACCTTGATAAACCTTCTATAGAGGAAGTATCTATAGTCAAGATAATAGTGACCAAATTCTGTGACAATCACTCCAGGTGACAGACAAAATATAGGCAGCCAGTTGCCCGGGTGGCCAAGGCCAGTGGTGTCCCGGGGTCATTAGGAGCAGCGAGGCCGGCAGGGGCAGGGAGGTGATCCTCCCCCTCTGCTCTGCCCTGGTGAGGCCACGTCTGGAGTGCTGTGTCCAGTGCTGGGCTCCCCAGTTCCAGAGACAGGGAACTGCTGGAGAGGGGCCAGCGGAGGCTACAAGGATGATCAGGGGACTGGAGCATCTCCCTTGTGGGGAAAGGCTGGGAGAGCTGGGCCTGTGTAGCCTGGAGAAGAGCAGACTAAGAGGGGATCTTGCCAAGGGCTACAAATATCTTTCTTAAGGGCAAGTGCCAGGAGGACGGGGCCAGGCTCTTTTCAGTGGTGCCCAGCGACAAGGGGCAACGGGTACATGCTGCAACACAAGAAGTTCCTTCTTACTCTGGGGGTGACAAAGCACTGGCACAGGCTGCCCAGAAAGGCTGTGGGGTCTCCTTCTCTGGGGACATTCAAAACCCACCTGGGATGAGACTCTGTGCAAGGTGCTCTAGGTGAACCTCTCCAAAGGTCCCTTCTAACCCCAACCAGTCTGTGACTCTGTGATTAACCAGTTGGCAGTGTCCTGGCTAACGCTCCCCAAAGCTATTACTCACTTCTGTCTGCTGTGTCTATTCTCATTTTCCAGCTTTATATACATTGACTTATTGTCATTGTATCTCTTGAGGTGTCTTTTTTCCCTTCAAATGGTAAAAATCTGCATTTGGCCTTCTTTTTGTGCCATCCAGAAATAGTCTTGATAGCTTTCAACGTTGCTGTCTTTCAAACCTCATCTAGAGAATAACTTCATGTTCATAGATCTCAATGTGCCTTAATGTTTATTGCTTCTTTTTATGGTAGAGGGACTGAAATGGGTTAGCAACATCAAAATAAAAAAAAATATATTTTCTAATTATTGATATCTGTTTTTTTCATGAGTCTCCTTACAGTTGTAGAAGTAGTCCTCAACAGTGCATCACTACCATGTTATGGTGCAATAATGGAGATTTCTGGTTTGATTTTTGACTTGCTGAAATTTTGAATGTGAGGTTATCCAGCCAGGGCAGTAACCTGGAAGTCTATATGTGCTTTTTCAGAATGCTGTATTTTTGCTGAAATTTACCTGCACTATTTAAGCAGATATAATATGGCTTTTTTTCCCATCCCTTCATTAGCAGAGAGGAAGATGCATAACACAAATTTTCTTGTTAATGCTAAGTAGTACTGGAATTTAGCAGGGACCTTATAACAGCTAGTCATAGGGGCTAAGTGCCTTCTGTAGCCCATGGAAAGAGAGGATCATCCTGCTTCTGAATGGTGTCTACTCTAGTGCCCAGCTAACCTCGTCTAAGTTAGGTGTTTTCCCTGGATCTTCATAGCTATACTGTAAATCTTTATGAATTTAGCATCCTTAGCCTCTAGTGTTCAAAGTAATTAATTTTCCAATTATATAAGCTGCAGTGCAATGGTTGCACTTACATTCAAAGTATAATTTTTACCTTTACATTTGAGGCTGTTCCTAGCTAATTCCAGGAGGTCTGTTACTTTCCTATCTGCAGATTGCAAAAAGCGAGAGAAAACTTTCAACTGGTTTTCTTCTGAAGTGCCTAAGCACATCCTTAGAGCTGAGGGAAAAGTAAGAACACTCATGGTGCAGTTGAGGTGGACAGGTGAGGATGCTGAAGGTAGGGCCTGAGCCCAGACCCTAAAGGTCCTGAGGGGAATCCCTGAGAGTGTGATTCATTCCACCGCTGTGTTGGCCCCGTTCAGACAATGCGTGCTGAATCTGTCAGTATGACCTAGGGTGCTTTACTTGTCTTACCCCACACAACAAAGAAGAAAGGTGAGATTTTTGTTGTCTGAATTCAGCACCACTTCATCTTCCAGTAAATACACTTAACTGGTTAACCACTACTGAGAAACACCATCCAGTGTATATTATACATAAAGAAAAGGCTTATCAACTGTTCTGTGCTGAAAGATGCTCTCTCATCAACATGATGGTGTCTCTCCTGAGAAGATGTGATTCCCACTCGTCTGTATTCTTTGCCATCTTTAAAACGGTCCTTTAGATCTCCACCAACTCCAGAGAGTGCTTGAAATGGCAGCACTGTGTCTTCCCCCTTCTCCTTTGAAGTCTTCATTTAGTCACAATCTTTAAAGATGTGTATTTTTACCGCTCCACAAGGCTTCTTCCTTTTTCATGTCCTCAGCGAGAGAGGGACGGGATGTGCTGTGGGTCAGCGGCTCCAGGTGGCTGGATGGTGTCCTGGGGCTGCAGAACTGTATGGGCTGCAGCACCTGAGAGCCCTCTGACTTGGTGCCAAGGGTATCGGGAAGCTGCGGAAGCTGCGTTACACAGCCAGGCTTGTTCTCCTCCACCTCAAGTTCCAGCTGTACCCACGGGTGGCCCAGCAGGGCCATTTGCAGGAGCTGAGCTGGTTTAAGCACAGCCTGGTCGGCGGAGGTCCTGGGTTTGGGTTCCTGCTTGGAAGGGCGAGTTGTAGGGGGAAGCAAAGAGGGCAGGTTGCTGAGAGCAGCAGCGCAGCTATGCTGCCAGAGTCTGAAGGCGTAAGGAAGCCACACTGGCTGCTGCTGCTGGCTGGGGGCCAGGGGTGGAGGTGGCTGGTGCTCTGGGGCAAGCAGCCCCCCAGCTAGGGCTGGCATTAGCGCTGCCACTCACCACAGCAGCACCAGGGTGGGAGGGACATACCTTCATAGGGTCTCCCTAAAAGGCTCTGCCTTAAATGTCTCAGGATCCACAACAGACAATACGTCTTCTGTCTGGAAACAGATTTTGGTTTTTTTTCCTCACACCGTTACCAGTATGCCATGCCTGACAGCCACCGACTGTCCCATTTTACATTTGTGGGTGACTCCTCCTCAAAATGCAGTTCAGATGGAGCTGTCTGGATCATTTAACTCCTTGTTTGGGCTCTGAAGACATTTCATCCCAGCTCCCAGTGTGCAGGTGATTATCCCTTCCCTGTTGCAATACTAAGAATTTTCTGAGGCTTTGCTGAAGATTTACAGCAGTGTGTTTGCAGAAATGAAGCTGATAGAGTCCCTCCCATCATAACTCTCCCTGCATACCTGCCCTCCCTGCCTAGTGCATGCTCCAAGCTGCCTTGCTCTTTGTAGAAAGCCTCAGGCAAGTGAAATCCCAGGAGATGGGGCTGCCCAGGTTGAGGTAATGCTGCCTGCCTAGTTTGCCAAATTATTCTGTAATAATTACATTCTTAAACTAGTCCGTTTTCATGGTTAATTTGGCTGGCAGAAAATGAAGAAGCTATTTTTGCAGCATATATGCACCGTATGAATATAATTACTTGGAAGCACTGCAGACTCCAGGATTGAATGCTTTCAAAAAAAAATTTCTAATGAGCATGAGCAGGCCGTGGTGTTTGCAGTTGCCTGGGTAACTGAGATCAGACCTTTACCTGGCTTGTTCTGTTACAAGTGGAGGAATATACTCTAATTCTGATATTTGGGCTGTACCCTGAATTATTTTATGGAGATAGGAAAGGTCAAAAAACATCTTTAAGCCTGCCCCTACTGCATGCATCACAGAAAATGATCAAGCAATTGATCCCTTCCACGAGAGCCGTGTGTGACTGGAATAGAAAGGAGCTAGTTCCCTTTGCTTCTGCATCTAATTGCAAATCCTGTCCTGTGATGACAGGCACAAGTACAGCATCGTGGGTGTCTACACCGAGTCTGATTGGACTTTCAGAAATAGTTCTGAGCCCCGAGCATGGAGATTGCAAAGTTTTTCCCATCCGCACAGTCAAGAGGTCTGCAGGACCCCGCTGCGGGAGCCCAGGCTTTCGTGGCCCCCAGCCTGCGGTGCTGAGCAGGGCTGACTCTGCAGAGCACTCAGAAATTTCAGTTAATGCAGACAATGTCTATCTGCTTTCACAGTGTTGCTTCCTGCAGGGAACATATCTTCTCTGTGCAATTCAATGAGCTGCTTGAAATTTCTAAATTACTTGTGTCCCAGTAACCTTGGAGACTACATTCCTCCTACTGCTACAACAAAATTGTTGGAACCAAAGTTTAGTGGCCTTTGGAGCATGCTGCAAGGCTGATTTATCTGGATGTTTGAAAAAGGGAGAAGATTAGAAGGTGAAAATGGCACGGTACATCAGTACCTCCTAGGTGTGGTAAATAGGAAAGGCAATCCAGTCCCTAATGTTGATGTGTGTTATAATGCACATAGCTTGTACGAATACAGGAGAGGTACTAAACCATGCAGAGGAGGCATTACTGAAAAATCCCACTTTCACCAGGAGGTAGAAAAGATGGATAACCATTTTAAGAAATGTTACTTTAAATTTTACTTTAGTTTGTTCCTAACTTGATAGTTTTGACTGAAATAAAGGTTAGAAATAAACTATAAACATGCTGGTTTTTCCAGTGGAACAGTAAAAGAAAATCATTATGTAATAATTATGCCAGAATAGGTTAGGCTGCTGAAGCTCTAATAGTAAATCTCCCTGTGCTGGCAAGTTCACTGGCTGCCAAATAGATTCAGAGACCCTGAACTTATGGCTACCTTTTTCTGCTGCAGGATGTCTCACAGAGTCTTTTCATAGATAAGGACTAAGAATATGAAGTGTATTTTTAAATGCTTAATTTTTAAATGGTGGGAGATGTAAACAGAGAGCCTGAGATTTTTCTTCTAATTCAGTCCACAAGATTTCAATCTGCTACTTAAGTATATAAAATCCTTTTTCTCTAAACAAATCAAGGAAACTGTAATTCTGAAATCTCCTTATCTGCAGTCTCTCCAAACTGCTTGACCTGTCATTTAACCTGGCATTTTTGTTAAGTTCCATCTGTAAAACTGTGATTGTGTTTTTCAAGTTATGACAGTCATACCGGATAACATGAATTTTTATTTTTTTTCCCCAAGAGAATGAATAGTTTCCATATATGACATAAATCCACTGAGACACAAATCTTCAAGTCAGAAAACCAAATGGGTGTCACTACTGTCATCTTCCTTTTTTACCCAGACATGTGCAATGGAATTTTTTCTGAAAAGGGCCATTACTGAGCCTTGTGTTAACACATTTCAGAGTACCAAAAGTTCTGTGCAGTAGAGTAACAGACAAATACACTGACAGATGACCCTCAGGAAAATGAGGTGGCAGTTCATAAGATCAGCCTGCCTGCAAGTTTGCTTTCAGAGCCCAGCAGCACCTTCTTCCTCTGGTTTTCTGCATCTGGAGAGCTTGATAATTAAAACTGTTATTAAGGAGCACAGGATTCATAAAGAAAACAAGAAAAGGTCAGGAAAGCTGCTGTTGCCATTCTGTGACTTAATATCTGATGTCTATTCAGTTTTCTGATCTCTCTGGAGAAAGCAGGAGGGAGACTATTCTGAATAATCCCTGCCAGGTCACCGGGCTTCTGCAACATGTCACCTAGAAACATTTCTGAAAACTCAGCCCTTTCCTTTAACTTTCTTCTAACTATATTTGGGCCGCTGTCAGACAAATAACTGTGAGTGACTAAGGTATGACAGATTTCTTCAGAAAAACCTTTCTTCCTTGGGAACGTAGCAGATTGTCAGGAGCTTGCTTGAAACTCTGTTCCCGCCTGTGTTGCAAATCTGCCTGGGAGTTTCTCAGCAAGAGCCAAGAACACTTGAAAATACGTCTTCAGTTATAGTTTCCTGAGCCTCTGAAATGCCTGGTGGCAAGCAAACCTGATTCACCACAACCTGTACAGGAGCCAGGGGTGGCCTGTGGATACCCTGAGAACTTCCCACGCAGCTCTGAGGCTGACCTGCCACACCTGGAGCTCAGCCTCAGCACAGGCTGCCGACGGTGCCAAATGCCGCTGCCCTCTTACGACAGAAACTCCTGTTCCCCGAGTACTTACACAAGAGCTCCTGGCCAGCCACGTTCCCCGAGTGACCTAAGCAGGATTTGACCTCTCGGGATCTAGACGGCAAGTGCTAATGTAGTGCTTTGTCCAGTTTTCTCTTGCGGTGCCAGTAGCAATCTTTTGTTCAAATGTGTTGCTTGGCTACAAGTCCTTTCATTCCATTTGAAAGCCCACATAAAAATCTAAAATGTTTAAACTGACTTCTCTGGCACTGTCAACTGCTGAAAGAATATATTGCTTTGCGATCAGGAAAATGAAAATACCCTATAATGCTCTGCTTCCTTGCCACAGAGCCTGTTCGAACAATTGTGCCATCCTTTAAATAAAATCTGATAATAAACCACAGCTGGAATAATTAATGCAGAAAATCACACAGCATAGCATTCTGTATTTATTGTTTGTCTTTTAGTAGCACAGACAGTGTCAGTTTTATGGACATGATAGCAGTTCTTCCAAGTAACTGGTGTAACATAACTGCATCGTGACTCCTTGCTCCTCAACCTAACTCTGCCATCACAGGTTTTAAACGTGGGCTCTCTTAAACAGTTGGTTTGGTTCCATCAGTGATGTGGTGGGCAGTGAGGAGGCAAAGTACAGAATACACAGAGATGGCCATGTCTGGTTTCTGCTTGACTTTCTGGGGTGTTTGAGGGGCAGGGGAAAATGTTTCTGCCAGGAAATGATGAGAGTTGTGCTGCTGTAGTATGAGTAATTTATCCAATACGCCTGAGCGTAGTTGTGCTTCTTGTTTGCTGACAATCCAACAGCTTAGAAAACCTCAAACTATTTATTTGGCACTTATGAGGGTGTGGGGGTTTAGCTTCACTTTTTATGTTTTTATCGCTTCCTTACTACCAATCACGTAGGAACAGCTCACCCGTCATAACGCAGCTTAGACACTTCACGCTGTAAGCTCCCTTCGGAGCTTTGGCGTCTTTACTGCCACGTGTACTCAGCTCGCTGCCAAAGGCGCATGGGATGGATCTGGCTGGATCTCTCACTTTCTTCTCTCATCAGGCCTGGGATCACCAATTCTTACTACAGCAGCACAGAAATGTGTTACAACAGAAGATGATTCAGCCTCAAAGCATTCATACAGAGCTTTCACGTATCTGCTCTGGGTTTACTGAAAAATTCATAGTCTTGATTTTGCTGACCATTTTCTGTCTGTTTTGTCAGACCTGAAGTCTACTTCAAACTGATTCAGATCATATCCTGACCTAAGTATACAATTCCAGATTGGTTGTGTCCACTAACCAAGCTTTCAATTAAACTCATAAATAAAAATTTGCAGTCTGCTTCAAAGAGGCTGGTTTTAGTTAAACATAATGAAAACATTGTCAAAGGAGTTGCATTAAAGACACAGTTGCAGCTAGTTTCTGAAGGAAAACAAGTATCATACTTTCCTGAATGTTAAATTTTGATTGTAAATCCTTGAATGCAACAACACTGCACTGAATCATTCTACTATAGCTTAACTACATTGTGTTGGAAATAATATAGGTGTCCCACTTCTGATGCAGTAGCTAATTAAAGACATTCTGCCAAGGTTAACAGCCCTAAAACATGTCTTGCACTAATAATTAAAAATAAGGGCACCCTACCCATAATAAACTAGTCATGCTGCAATCTGGCCGCAGAAAAGTTTGCCCTTTAAGCTGTACCTCTCTGAATTATGAATGGATTCTCCAATGCAGAGAGGAGTACCTGATTCCTTCTCCTATTCTTTTTCTACTAACTTGTCTAATCTCAAGTGACTCTTAGTAAAAGAGTTTACTTAGAAAATTAAGTTACTTGAATAAAAAAGACTGTAGCTTTCAGGTCTTGCCCATCTCTCTCAAATCACCTGTATTTTGCAGTTTATATTGTGCGTGACTGGCTTGCTTATTTGAAGCAAGGACGGCAATATGAAATTAGGGAGGTTTCTAAATACGTTCATTTGTGTCATCTGTGGACAACCATAGTGCTACATTAATAGTGGATGGTGCTGTTTTTCCTGGGTTCTCATGATATTTAGGAAATTGTTACTTATGCTTTGCTAGATATTTGCACCTTCTTAAATGTAGATAACTAAAAACATTGACCTGATAGGCTTATTTGCCTAAACAGTTTATATAATTAGAAGAGGGAGTCTTCTTGTATTATTTTAGATAGATTCTCTCAAATCAGCCTTTGCAGGACTCTTACCTTTCCTTTTAGCTAAAGGAAGGTGAGAATCTGAATATAGGTATTTTGGCTGTGAGTGTCTCCCTAGAGACACAGACAAGAATTTCTATGCTCCTCAGACCTCTGGTCTGTGTGTCTCTGAATTTCTTAAAGAAGTATCCATGGTGCTGCTGGCCTTGGAGGTAAGCAGAGCTTGAGTGGGAGAGACCTTGAGCCACCTCTTCTAACTCTGAAGTTGGCCCTGCTCTTGCATGGGGGGTTGGATTTTTAGGGGTCCTGTCTAACCTAAATTATTCTGTGATTCTAAACTCAACAGCTCAGGGTATAACCTTGCAAGTTTCCTTTTAATCTCTCAGTTCAGAACAGGTTCAACCCCTGAAGCAGAAAAATGAAGGAGAATCATAAATCTTATATGTTTATAAATGATACAGTTATTATTCTATCTCAATAGCAAGAAGTGTGCTGTCAGTGTATCATACATTTTCCCTTATGAATCTTGGTTTTTCAGTACTACTTTCTGAGCTCTCACCATTCTTTGAAAGATAAGGTGCTAAGAAACCAGAAAAAAATTGCTTGTGCTCTGTGTGGTAAGTCAGTAGGGAAAAAGAGTTCAGGATCTGGGGATGGTTTTACTTGCCCTACTGTCTACTATGTTGTTCTCTCAAATGGTGCTTGAACAGACTGGATGAAAAGAGCATCACAGACTATAGTGTTAGCTAAGTGAAGTGATCTGGATGGACTCTTGAGGGCTTCTTTCCAATCCATGTTGCTGACATGGGTAGTGCGCTTGTCTCCTCAAATGAATAGCACAGTGTGGAGAATCCAGTAGTAGCAGGAAAACAGAATGGAAGCATGTGCCCAGAGGACTGTAGATGGCCTGTTAAGTGCAGAGAACACAGTTTTGAGTGTGCCTTGTTGAAAAGATCTGATTCAGTTGGTGTTTATTTCCAGCTTCAGCAGCGTGTCTGGAAACAGAAAGCTACTGCGAGCCAAAGCACAGATATAGGCAGATAGGAACAGAGAGGGGAAAGTACCCGTCTGCTGGAGCTGTCAGAAATGTGTGAGGCTCCCCAGGGGCTATATAAATAAAGGAGCTGTCTGGGCGGGAGGTTTGAAAGCAAGCCAGATGGCTGCAGTTGCTTGCAAGAAGGGTTGATATGCCAAATAACTTTTTACATCTCTAATGTGTGAAAAAGGTTTTGCCCTTGACTTCAAAGTAGCAGAGAGTTTGCCATGCTGCCTGATACTCTTCTGGCTTTTTTCTTCCCAGACAGCCGGGTTTGCTATAACCATCCTGCAAATAGCTCATGAGGTACCTAGTGCGTAATCTGTGGTCTGCCCAGCAATCCTGCCGCTGCAAATTGCGGGGATGCGGTGTTATTTCGATTGGCAGCAAACGCAGAGTTCAGAGAGTTGTGTGTACCTGGCTGAATTCCAAATGGATAATTACATTCTGCCTACCTAAAATTCCCCTTATGGCTTTTCGAAATCCCTTGCTCAAAGCTGTTGTTATAATGTCACTATCTGCTCTTAATTGGTAACTACCTTCCACTCTACAGGCGACCGCATTTCAGTGACAAGCGAGGTGACCTGGTATGTATTGTGGTGTCCCCATCACCAATTGCAAAGTCCAGGTATAAAAAATGTAGGGTTTCATGCACACATCCCAGCTGCTCTCTGCCCAATGATATATTTCTGCAAAATGTACTTGTAGTTGCCTCTAGTTTACGTAGAAATACCCATTTTTGAAATGTCTTCTACCATACAGTTACTTTCTGCTGTTTGGGCAATAAGTCTTTGTTACTTTTTTCTTGGTTTTTTATCATTTTTTTCACTATACGCAAGGCATCACTGGCTTGTGTCCCCTGTGATTTGTGACCTGAAACTCAGTGACAAGAAGAGATTACTCCAGAGCTGGAGAAACTCTGCAGAAGTTTCCTCACTTCCAGAATCTGGTCATAATGTTGAGTCATAACATCTAATCAGACATAATGAAATAGTACAGAAGTAGGCAGATCAGCAGCAGCATATCCTCAGTGTTGTAGGGGATTTTGTCAGTGCAGTGGCTGGGCCACCCATCATTGTGTGTGAATCCTGTTTCCAGGCCATTTGAAAGCTGGTGCTCAGTGCTCATCACACCAAGCTCTGAAGTGGGTAGTGCCAGGTGCAGGTATTGAAGGCTGAAATTATACATGTTCTCCTATATTTAACTGTAATTAAGCAGACACTTGAGTATCCGTTCATCTGTTTTGTGCTTTTTTAGGCTTGCCACCATTCAGTAAACAAATTATTTTAACTTTATTCCTCACATACGGTATATGTGTGGAAGTAATTAAAAATGTCAAGCTGTTCGAGGTAGACTTCACATTATTCTTGCAGAATATGTGTTTTGATGTCATTTCCATTCTGTCTCCTGCAGCCTCCTCTAAGAAAGAAAAAAAAAAAAAAAAAGTCATAGCAGTTCAGGAGAATATGTTGCACACTGGCAAAGAAACAGCAGAACAAAGCCTGGGGAGCAGACTGGAGAGTTGCAAACTTGTCCTCAGCTTTTGAAAACACCACCATAACTAGCCTCCCACTTAAAGATCTGCAGTAAAAATGAATCCATAATGTTCCTGCTGATAACACCACATTTCAATAGCCTGGCTAATACCATCACAGCATTTATACTCTGCAGGCTTTGTTAAAAAAAAAAAAAGTAGTTGCTCAAGTAGTGCAACTTCGAAAGCCTGGTTTAGGGGAGGAGTATGTCATCTGGCTGTATCAGCACTGCAGAACATCACAAGTGCACATGCACCACAGCCCTTCATTCGGGGGAGGCTACCTCAGGTGTCTCTCTGTAATCTGGCTGCTTCTTTTCACAGAAGCTGTGGGGTGTTAATGTCTTTGAATTTGAATTGATTCAAAATTTCTTGCTGGGGAGGGAAAAGGGGAATGATACCGGGCTGATACTGTAGCTGCACATGCTTCCCTTTGCATCCAGGCTAAAAAGAAACATGTTGCCTACAGCATAATCTTGAAAAGCTGACCGGTAAAGCTTTGGTTCACTCCTGTGCTCGGTATGAGGAGTCCCTCTGTCCCTGGCCATTTCACAGTGCAGTCTAATTCAAAGGCACAACTGACTGCTTTAACAGTGACAAACACTGGAAGTCCAGAAAAATGCACCGTCAGGAGAGATGAAATCACAGCTGCATCTACTCTTATTTTTGAAAAGCTGCTCTGTTATATTTAATATATCCTGAAATATTTTATGGGCACTTAAGTCATGCGCTCATGAACTGGTTCACCTTCAGTTTGAATGTGGTATATTCTTTTCTTTTTTTCTTTAGACAAACTGCAAAAGGGAGTGGCAGTGCTCTCCCTGGCTCTTCACACAGCGGTTTGTGTCACTCATCTCCCCTCTGCAAAGCGCACGTACAAATAACCACACAGACTCTCCCACAGGCCTGAGGTCTAGCTCTTCCAGCTCTGCAGTTATCAGCCACTCTGCAGTACAGCTGCTAAGGGATTTATTAATTTATTAATTTTGAAATGTGGAGGGTTCTGCTAATTTCCCCTAGTGATGAAAGGGTTGCACTGAAGCCAGCTCAGCTACGAGCAACCAACCACCCGTCTGACCTGCTTGTGGTTCTTGTAAATCTTAGAGCATCTGTTTGTTTTAATGTTGGTAGCCTCAAAGCACATTTGTGGGATAGTAAATATTGTCACCATGCTGCAGACAGGGAAAATTATCCAACAGGAGAGGAGCGGTGTACGTTATGCTGCTCGTTCAGTCAATATGTGTTATTGAGACCTGTGTTCAGGCCCAGTGCTCCAACACTGTTGTCATTTAATCCTAATCCACTCCACTCTAGGTTTCATTCAGGGTTCAGGTTGTGTTCACTTTTCTGGGGCTTTTCCCTGCTTGTTTATCCTCCTTGCCCTCCTCAGGGCCGTTGGTGTTGTACTTGGGCATGGGAAGAAGTGTTGGTGCTCAACCTTCCGTGTTGCTGATTTGTTCTCTGAGAGTGTATTTCTGCCGGCAGGCGGTCTTGTGAACCAGATTACATGATTTAATATTTTGCAGGACCTGTAATAAGAGGTTAGTGGAATTGGCCAAAATGGTGCATCTTCCATTTTGACCAGTAGGTGAAGCTAAGAAGATTTATTGGCTAGAAATACTGCCTTCCTGCCATTAATAAAACTAAAGGTTTTGGGTAGTGCTGCGCGGTTATTTCTCCATGTGAATTTATGAGGGCATTCGGGGAGAGTCGTTTTTCTTCACCTGGTTCCCTTTTCCTCAGAGTGAGTGATGGTTTTGCTACTGCTGGCTGCAAGGCGAGCAGAGAGCAAACAGTTCATAAATGTAACTGCCTCCAGGAGAGCTCTCCATGTGTACAGCAAAGTGCTTTAATAGAGGAAGCAGGCAGGCAGGGTGGGCAGGTTGTAAAATAAATACATTGCTACTTAAAGAGTTGTCTTCACTCTGTTTATACCTCACTTGCTGCCTGATACAGACTGAGTGGAGATATTTTCAGCAGAGGTATCTGTGAGTTTTTCTTAGGTAGTTGTTCTGCTCATCTTCAGTGTGTCATGTCAGTCATCTACTGCCTTTGTGCCGGTTCTTCTGTTAATTACTGCAGCGCTGCATAATAGAAAAAAAATTAAATCTGGGCTGTGAGCAGCTAGTAAACTTATAAAAGACATGTATCTTCTTGTGGTTTAACCCCAGCCAGCAACTAAGTACCACACAGCTGCTCTCTTACTCCGCTCCCCACTCCCACCCCAGCAGGATGGGAAGGAGAATCGGGAAAAGGTAAAACCCATGGGCTGATATAAGAACAGTTTAATAATGGAAATAAAACATTAATAATAACAACAGCAACAAGAATAACTGTAATGAAGAGAAGAGGGAGAGGGAGGCATAAAACCCAAGGGGAAAGAAAAACCAACAAGTGATGCACGATACAATTTCCCCCTCGCCGCTGACCAATGCCCAGCCAGTCCCTGAGCAGCGATCGGTGGCCCCCAGCCAGCTCCCCCCAGTTTATATACTGAGCATGACTTTCTATGCTACAGAATGTCCCTTTGACTAGCTCGGGTCAGCTGTCCTGGCTCTGCTCCCTCCTGGCTTCTTGTGCCCCTCCTCGCTGACAGAGTATGGTAAACTGAAAAGTCCTTGACTTAGGATAAACACTACTTAACAACTGAAAACATCAGTGTGTTATCAACATTATTCTCATACTAAATCCAAAACACAGCACTGTACCAGCTACTGAGAGGGAAACTAAGTCTATCACAGCCGAAACCAGGACAATCTAATTCTACTTCTACTCTTACACACTGTATAAAAGGAAAGATTTTACTATTTTTTCTTTGTTTCTTAACCCCGTATAGCTCAGAGAGGATATTCGTTTAGTTTCTGTAGTTCAGAAAAGGCAACTTCTAGATCCGTTCAGAAAGAAGGAAAAATTTTCATAAATTTACATTCAAAATCTAAGTCAGTAGAGGAGTGTCTTTTTTCTATTAAAATCTGAAGAATTTTTCCCTAGGGGCAACAAGACAAATGGAAATATCTGTTTGCACTAAAACATTCATTTGTTTCTAATAAATGGCAATGACCTACTTTAATGCTCTTGCATGTTTAATTGGGGCACAATAGTGTATTAATCTCTCTTTAAAAATGGGAGTGGCCTGCAAAGCTAGAACATGTAAATGTAAGGAAGAAATATATAGGAAATAGAGCTCTGAACCTACCTTCTCTGCCTGCTCTTTGCCTTTAAAGTATTATACCTGTTAAAAATACTACCATGAATATGCAAGATTCTCTGACTTATAAGTCAACCAGCTGATGTGGGTTAATGCAAAACACTCTCCACAATTTAAAATTATACAGGCAATTGCTTTGCATCTCTATCAGTATAGTGAAATCCTGTTGGGATGGAGTGTAAGGCTGAGACAGTTGTTCCTGAATTTTTGTCCTTGCTGTGACACTAACAAGCCAGTTTCCTATTTGCAAAATGTGTGGTTCATTTACATCATCAGATCTTTACTATGGCTACCTAGTTAATGATTGCAAAACAGAGGGCTCTAAAATAAGCGGTAAACTATTTCTTATCCCATTCTTATGCTGGTCAGAGCCGGAGTCCATTGCATACAGATCCATTAATTCATTTAATATTTGAACACTCTGCCTGTTTATCAAAGCTGTCACTAGTTACCAGTTCAGTTGTGGCCTTTTAGCTCTAATCCAGTAACAGGGTCTTCATTTGGACAGAGACAGAGACAGACAAAACCCACTTCCCAGCTGCCAGGTTTAAGGGCGAAGACTTGCCGGTACAATGTGGTAAAAGTTAGAAGGAAATCTAGTTCAGGCAACATGGATGGAGCCAAGATCTCCTTGGCTATAGCCAGGCTCTGGGCAACTGAGGAACCACACCTGCAAAACCCTCTCCCAGGTGTGACAAAGGTAGGTCCTGGGTGATTAGCTAGGGTTGTGCAAGCCCCTTGCCATACCTCTCCGCTGAAAAATGACTAAAACATATGTCTTTTTGTAATCTTAACATCGGTGCTGCTGTTCTTCGGGTAACCATCTATACACAACATAGCGTGTGACATCTCTTGAGGAAAACTGCCTCATGTTGTACCACTGATCCCAAGAACCATCACCACCAGCTGGCAATGCTCTTTCTTTGTTGTCAGCAGAAGGTGGAACTTCCTATACGATAGTCTTGAAATTGTTTTTGTTCCTTTAAAATTACTGCAGCAGATCACCCTGGAAGTGTGTATGTATGCTATATACCTGTATTTTATGGAAGGAGAGACCCCCTACTCTACTTCTTGGTGCTATCAAATCAAGAATTCCATCAAGAACAGACTTATCTTCAATACAGGAACAATTTGATAAAAGTATTAGCCAGTATTAATAGGAAACCAGGCTATGAAATCTCATTCCCCAGACAGCTACAAAACTAAGAACCTTGACACTTCAGTTTTACAAACAGCTCACTTTTCTCTTGCCAATGGAAATACAGCCCCTTGGTAAAGACTGCACCACCAGCTCTTGCGAGCAAGGTTCCTAGAGTGTATATATTGTCTTTCATGCTAGCGTTCCCTGAAAAGTACTTGGATATTATGATCAGTTGGACTGTTGTGTAATGGCAAGATTGACCCATGTGACCTATGGATTTTGTCCAAGGGGAACTTACTCCTGAAAATAATTTCTATTATGGAATTCACTTGATACCATAACAAACCATGTCTTGAGGTGCTGCAGTGCACTGATGAATGAAAATTGGTATACTGGCTGCAGAAACAGATGATTTTTCTGGAAGAGTTTGTCTTCTAACTGCTAACAAAAACAGTAAAATTGCTGTGCAGTAGCTTCCAGTTTAGACCAGAGTAGTAGTAACTACAGATTGCAGTGGTTATGTTATAACCTTCACCCACTCAAGCCATGATGTCAGTTAAAGTTACTGCAAGCAGCCTACGAATATCACACCTTTATTCCAGGGGATGTAACTCCCAGCACCCTATGGTAACTTCACTACATGCTCACGTAACAAGAAGGGAAAACAGGATCAACCCAGGACACTCAAGTTAGAGAAAATATTTAATCCATAGAAAAGAAGAAGGAACACAATTTAACGGTTTGGCTCTGTCTCCCTGACTTTGGAGGAAAAGAAATTCCATTGTTTTCAGTGGGTCAGCTGGACTTAGGTAAGATAACTAATAAATGGACAAAATTCCAGGAAGTTAAACTGACTTCACAGCCTCATAGTATTGCTTGCTCAAAACAAAGCTGTTAAACAATTACGATTTTCATCATCCACTTCAGGGTTATAGCTATACCTATCTCAGTTAGTAACTGGAGATGGCTGAGTCAAGTACCATGTGTTACAGCAGGTTGTAATCAACTTCAGTGTGAAGATGTAAATTACAATCAGGTGCTTTTAAAGGCAAAAAAAGTCAGCTTGAAATCACTGTAGTAACATACAAGTAAACTGCTCTGACAGAAACACATTTTTTGAATGCAGTGGTGGAGAAGCTCTTTCACACGCTCTGTGGGACCAGTTGTAACACTGAAGGTTTTGTTAGGAAGAGCTAGCTGCAAGCCTCTCTTGTGCCAACAGTATGAGCAAGAAGACGATGCTAAGAACCTTTTTCTTTTGTCTCAAAAGGAGATTCATGCCTTAATATAATTTCAGTGGAAACTATTCTGCGTAAAAAGTCGACCTAGAAATGAAGTCATTTATACATCAGACTCAGACAGAATTTATGCTTACTAACACTTTTTATTGTGTTTGACTTTGAATGTCATGTGCTTTGGGTTATAATGAAATGGAGTACTTTGAATAACCAGTTTTTCAATTTACATCAGAAATCAGACACCATCATACTTTAAAGGCAAGCAAAAATATTTGCCGTTTTTGTTGAAACAAGCCTTGGCTACAAATCATCAGTGACTGTATACTTCATGTTCTGCTTTTTAATTACATAGTAATTAAAACCTGCATTTTGTGCCAGTGTTTATGATAGTATAGAGTTCTAATGTACCACAACCAAACAAATAGCCTTCAGGATGGGTGAAGAAAATGGCTTTTCATGTATTAGAATTCAGATTCTTAAACAGTTTCTTGGATACTTTAGGAATTAAAACAATAATAGCAGAAAAGTGGGGGCGGAGGTTGTCTTTTAAGGCAATTCTTCAGAATGTTTTCACAGTCTGATACTTATCATTCTGCTTTAAAGGTATGTTTCAGACTTAAGTAATCTCCAGCAGAATTAAAATTTCCTCATTTCCATTGGCTAGGTAGTAATTAACAGCACAGGTTATGGTAATGTTGTCTCTGATGTTGCAACCAGTAACAAGTGAAGCTCAGGTTTGGAATTAAGTTTCTTAAATTCTTTTTGGTTTCAGTCTTAATACTTACTGTTCTGATATCACTTGTATTCCAGTCTGCCCCTAATTTATTTTTTTTAATCAGTCAACTGATTGCTCATTATCATGGTGATTTTGCATTCACATAAATGACTGCACAAGATGCAAAGCCACAAAAAAGCAATCCTAGGGAATCTTCAGGATGACAGATGCATATGTTTGCATTTTACCTTAAAATTTCATATGAGGTTTTAGACCAGAAATAAGAATTTGACAAAGCTTACTGTTCCTTTCCTTGTAACAGATTTTGTGTCAAACCTTGCTAGAAACATAGAGCATGAACATAGATTGGGAGAGGAAGTTTGAACCCTGTGTCTGTGCTCCTGAGAGATTCTGGCAAGGAAGTATCTGTATCTCAGCATGAGGAGATGCTCAGTTAGGATAAATATCTCTGTTTGGCCCAAAATAGTCATAGCATTACAGCTTTATGCTTCCCCTCAGCCCATTTTCCTTGGCAAGTCTTTGCTGTGTCTGATTTTATAAAAGAACTGCTCTGCTGAATAACAAAGAGGTGCTTCATCAGGTCTGTCCCAGATTTGCTTAATAGTGCTGATATTTAAATATAATCATTATTTTCTCTACATGCAGCCTGAATAAATGGAGTAGAATTCATTTTTTCTGAAATTTTTCTAGACCTCATTTTTTAATTATTTTTTGGGGGGTGTCTGCTTGTCCTGTCTTACTGCAGTACATCTGATATTCTGTAAATACATAGTTTTTTAAGTGACTGGGTTAATTTCTTTTGCTTTAGGTGTGTATCTTTCTGTGGAAATAAGGTGTGACTTTTCCCAAGATTACTTAATAATCGCTGTTCCCTTGCAAAAGGTCTGGCTTGAGTCACCTCACAGTACAAACATAATCTCCCTTCATCTCTGTGGAACATTGCCTGTAAGCTACTGCTCCTGGATTTCTTGCTTTAGAAAGGGCCAGAACAGTTTAACTGGTTCTAGGTCCCTGTAATAATTTGCAGTGTGAGTGGAGCAGTGTTTGCACCCTACCCCTGTCCTCTCCCACCTTCCCCCGTCACTGCTGCCCAAGCTGGCTGCCTGTCAAGTGACTCATTTTCTTTGGAATAAGGTGACATTTCCTAAGGTTAATGTTATATTTCTGTGACCTGACAGATGGAGGAAAGAGAAAGATCATCGAGGAAATGAGATATAGATAGAATAAGGTGGTTAGGTACCTTTCTAGGAAAAGTAGCCTTGGCACATTGTAAATCTTGGTCTTTTAGATTTTAACATAGGGTTGGGGGAAAATACCTTGTCAACAAGTGAACTCTTGTGCTGTACTTTTTGTAGTCTTATAAAATGATTTCTGGTGTATTATCTTATTTTATCTATCTAGTTTAATTAAATGCAAAAATGTGCATCCCAGTTACCTTAGCCTGGGGGAGGATGAGAGTACAGGAGGGAAAAAGAGATGGGATGAAAGGGAATCTTACTGTTTTTAAAAACCAATTAATGTTTCCAAGAAGCATTTCACAAATACGTGTTGTTATGCGGTTTATGCTCAGATTCTTATATGGAAGTTTGTGGTGGTCTTTGAAGGCCAAGGAAACCTGTGGCAGAGCTAGAGGGGGAGATCAGCTTCCTGCATCTTAACCTAGCTCCATCCGTTACTAGCCGACGTAGTCCTCAGTTCTCCCAATGCTCCCAGTGTGGTGCACTGCTGCCAGGAGAACCTTTCTGGACTGAAGAAATTTTCTTGTCGTTCTCCCAAAAAAGGCCTGAAAAGCATCACTCCTGACTGAAACAGGACAACTTCACTTTATCCTGCATACACACCTGGTTCACCAGCCCAGGTGTTACTGGACATTCCTTAAACAATGCTGGGTGATTAGATCCTGATTAAGCTTTCCCTTCATCTTTGATTGACATGGAGCTGTGCCCTACTGAATTGGCAGTTGTTTTAGCCTCTCTGGTTTTTCTTTCCATTTCATATAAATAAGTAACTATTCTCTTTGAGGCACTTTAATATTCAGATTTGGAGAACTGAAATTAGAGTCAGCACATTCAGACAAAAACATAGTTGCATAAAAGGTTTTTACATATAAAGGATCTTCTGGTCAGTTTCCAATTTATTTTCAATTTTTCTGCTTCCTTTTGGACTTTTTCAGCATTGCTGAGTTCCCACATGAACATCTGCAACATAATTTTGATCATAAGTGCTTTATAATCATACACGCTATAAATATTAGATTGTCTTTTAAAGGCCACTTCACTTTGATTTTGAATATTAAGTGGAACAAACAAAAAAAATTATTATTCAGACAATTGCTCTAATTTTGGTGTCCTCATTTCTGGGCTAAAATGCAACCAAATTCTGCCATTGCCAGAGTTTGAAATACATGGTCTTCTAATTAAGTAGCGTGCAGGACCACTCAGGGAGCTAGAGATGGAGGCATACGTTGGATCGAAACAGATATTAGTCTCTTTTGCAATAGCAAACTCTAAAGGTTTCTGAATAGCCAGATGAGAGCACAAGGGAAAATTTCCCCAATGTGCAGCAATGAGAATGCTTCTCATGTGAAAGATTCAGAGAAACAAAAGACAGCTGTGCAAAAAGCCCCCGCCAGGCATAGATACTGGGCTGGATGTGTATATTTGCAGTTTACCGAGCAAACCTTTTCTAACTAAGGAGCTTACAATACAGTGAGTCTACAGTTTGCCTTACTGCACCTTACCCTAATCTGGCATCCCTGTCTCTCTGTGTTTGCTTTTTCTCTGGGATGTGGGTGGAGATGGCTTAGCACACAGCTGTGCTGATTGCCACCTGGGTTGTGTCTGCTGTGGAAGTCACTTTGCTCAAGCAGAGTCTCTGATGCTTAATTTATGTTTGGGGGGCTTGTTGCAGTCTGTTATTACACTACTGGGTTTAGACCGACTGTTTGGGGCCTAATAAGAAAATGAGTAACTGGGCCCATAATTCTTTAATGCTCTTAAAATCCTTGAAGATGGACATTTCCCCACCATGGAGAGATGTTCAGAATTGTAGAACCTAGGTTGCTGTTGCTTCCTCTGCTTACTGGCCTTGAGTGTTTTTATAGATAAGACAGAGTCCTCAGATGGAGAATATGCTGTCTACCAAGAAGCAGAGGTGAGTGGAGACATATGACATGTCAAACGGATGTGTAGCGTACGCGTCTTTTCATTTCCTTGTCTGGATTTTCTTTTCTGATAACCAGGCAGTGGAAAGAATGGAGATGTAGTTTTCTAGAGCTAAGGAAAGAGGTTTGTCTGAAACATTTTTAATTTTACTTTTACTTTTCTTTATGAATTATCCTTTCTTCTATGAACAAAAAAAGAATTTAACGCTTGCCTGTATGTAAGAACTTACATGGAGGTTGTTTCCAAAGGCCAGTGGTATAAGCATATACTTTTGTTTGCATTGTATACAGTTTTGTTTCAGCCAATGTATGCTCATGTGGCATAGAAAATTTTTTAATATTTAAAGTGAACTGTAAGTATGAATAAGAGTTCCTATATTATGGCTCTTATATTTCCTGGATAAGAGTAATAAAGGCCTGATTTCTGAAAACATCTGTATTTAGGACAGTACCTTCATGTGCATCCTCAAAACCACATATGTGCCAAGATATGTAGCTATTTCTTACAATGACCACTCTCACTTCTGCACTGGCCTGAAGCCTGCAGTCTTATGTCTGGAGCTATGTTTACCTGTCTGAAAAGACAGATGCACATAAACCATTTTTAAGATACATGGTGAAATTCACTGTCCATGTCTGGGCACTATATTGTAAGAGAAAGCTCAAGAACACCTCACTCAAAGTCACGAAAACCACAGATCTGGCTGCCCTTTCAGTCTGGTGTCTCCAAGTAGCACCTTGCCGTTTTGGATTTTGTAAAAGCTCTGTGCAAGTACCTCTTCCCAGTGTCTCCTCAGCTGATGGTGTGAACAGGACAAATGTAATTACTGTGCTGGAAGGTGGTAAAGATGCAGAAGCTACCTCTGCGTACACTCGTGTAAAGTATAGTGGGCCCAAAAGTAGTAAGAATAAATCTGTGTAGTATTTGGGCATTCTGGCAGCAGTGATACTCATTGTAGCTAGCCAGATAATTTTAGTCTAGCTCTTTATTTAACTGAGCATGTAACATGGGAGACCTGAGCAAGCTCCTCATTCACAGAATGAAGCTCAACACAGCATCCAGAGCTGCTGTTTGCAAGTTGGAAACTTCCTTCTTGAATAATATCTGATAATCATCCTTGTCTGTATGACCTGTATGTCAGCATACGCTGAGAGCACATCTATTTTGAAACCAGTCTTAATAACAGCTGCAGCCCTGCAGAAGATTGTGCTGTCTGAACATGCCTCTGCACTGCTCAAGCTAAAGGAAAGTTCTGCACTGAAATCTAGTCTGTCCTCAGGAAAGAGTCTTATAATTAACCTATTATGGCAAGATTTTTGGATTTATTCCCCAAGGAAAGAGAATCTAGTCAAGACATGAAAAACATGTCAATCTAATATAATAATAGAATAGTGAATCCCTGTGGTCTAATGATGCATTAAATTTATGAAAAGCTCTTTTCTGTTTATCCAACACAAACCTGCACTCAAAAACATTATGTAGTTGTTAATCCATAATATATTTCTCTTGTCAGTTAAATGACAAGTCTGCAATGACCAGCTTTTTTTGAATGCAGCAGTTCTTTGGAGCTCTTTTTTTTTTTCATTTCTAGCAACTTCTTTTCTTACTGCAAGTACTATTTCTCTACTATAAAGTGTTACAGTATACTTTTAGTCTGTGGTCTGTATCCTGCTAATCAATGTAATTGCCTGCCTTATTCTTCCCAATCTCCTTTCCCTTTTCCATTAGTCTTAACCACAAAATATTTTCTCTGAACTGATATGACTGAGGAGGAATTTCTATACAGTATCACCTAAGAATGAAAGAGCTTCCTAGCATATAATTGCAAAGCAGATAAAGAAGTTTGTAGCTGAAATTTCTATAATACTCAGCTCAGTAATGTTTATCTCCCCAGCCAAACCTTCCCCAGAACAGCTCCTTCAAATGAATGCCACATCATCCATACAGGGCATCAAGAAGAAAAATTGCTGCAGCTTTCAGTTAGAAAATACAATAAGAGTTAAGGGATAATGGAGTGAAGTATTAGAGAAGGCTTGTGTTATTTAATGTCTTCTTGCCTTACAGGCAATGTAGAAATTAAAATATCAGGTGAAAACTTGGAAGGACATTTTCTTAGTTGTAGTACTTAGTAATGTCCACATCTGCATTGAAGTGCCACCACTGCCTTTTCTCACAGTCCTGACTTTCAGAAATAAGCTCCACCCTGTCTGAAATTTTGCCCTGAAGTCAAATTTTCAGAATTATCCAACCAGCTTTTGAAAATGAAGTATAGACCTTCTCTTTCTCTGATAGCTCTGAAAGTTGCTGCTTTGTATTGCCAGCTTTTAAAGTTGTTTTTACATATGCCTATGAGCAGGATTATTTTTCTTTTAATGTGGATCTATCATCTCCTTTAATGAACAGCACATGAGGCATGATTTTGTAAAAGTTTTTGTGCATATGCAGGAGAAACAAAATTCCTTCTGCAGCTCCTGAAGTCTGGGGCGCAGATCTGTAGCTGAGCCTGGCACTTGGCAGGAATGAGGCAACCTCAAAAGAGAAAAAGTTGTTTTCTTATTGCTGGCTTTCTGATCAACTTTCTTTTACAGTCACCAATATTTATTTTTTTTTTTTTAATACAAGAATCTTCAAAAAAGACAGCATTTAAAAAGAATACTCATAAAGTAAGTGTCACAAATAATCCTTCCTTGTTAACAGCATTGGCAGGACTCTCTAATCCAGTCTGTCTCTACCATATAAAGTTTTCTTTAGTATTGGATGAGATTGAGCAATCACAGGGAAGATGCTGATCACATAGGCTACCTATGAAAATTCAAGAGGCCTTTCCCATTGTCAACATAAAGTGCAAGAGGAAAACACTTACCATCAGTGGGCTGTTGCAGCATCCCTTTTCCAATAAAAGGAAACATTTCCCAAATACTTTTTCTGGCTTAAAATTGAAGTACTTACGAAGAGAAGATAAGCTGAAAACAATTAGGAATAAAAATGCCAAACTCTACCAGCTGCATGCTGGGTTTTATAGTGTTATCTTCCCTTTGGTTTGTTTCTTGTTTAAGATATGTCTCAACAGGAAAGTTCACTTCTTGTATAAGAATGCCTACATAGTCCCACTATAGTATGATATATATAAAATAACAAAAAAATAAGCATAGGCCTGCCTGAGAGGGCTTGAGACAAGTACACGGTAGTTTATCTCTGATTTGCTGAACCATCCGAACATGTGGAAATCTGCACTTGGAAAGGGCCCTGTATCATTCCTTCTGTCTCTGCTGACCCAATATGCCTTTCAGCTCTTTTCCCAACAGAAGGAATATTTACTATCTGTTTCTCTCTAGTTTCCAAACATGTTCACTGTATCCACTGGATAACTTACGTTATGGATGCAGGCAAGAGCTACCTGTGAAAGCTTACCACAGTGTAGGCTAAATCATGAGCACACTGACTTTGCAGATGTTAAGGGCAGAAATGTAGCACTAGTCTTAAAAATGGTGACATTTTAATTCACTGATTAAATGCAGCAAGAAGAAAATAAATGAGGCTTTCAAAACATGAATGGTGGCCTTAGGTTTTAGGAGATATAATTGATGGCTGCTTGTTGTAATAAATACATCCCTGTTGTGTTCATTGCAGATGCAGAATCCTTATTCTGAGACAGGGTAGTCAATAGCTTTTCACAAACCGAGTATTTTTCAGGGTACGATAACAAAACCATTAAGTAGAATGTGTATCTTGTCCAAGAGTACCACGATGCACTCTTTTTAGTTAATAGGAGTTGGATATTTTAATCCATATGCAAATGGAAAAGAAAAAATTGTTTGGTGACTTTGTGCCTCACAATTGCTTGATGATGCAAGTTATCAAATTGCACCCCACACTCTACAGAAAGAGCATGTCAGTACTCCTTTTGTTGCAGAGAAATGTTTCAAGACCTTCCTGATGACAGTGTGAGTGACACCATTTTAATTTACAGCATCTTGTTCATTTCACTCATTTGTCAAACATCAGAAATATTTAAAACTTTCTCGGACATGCATTCTTCCATAACTTTATGGGAGAAGTGCAAAGGTTTTCACGCTTCAGTTATTGCTTCGCATTTCAGAAATTTTCATGCAGGCTTGTGAAATAATGTGACTACTGCACCTAACCTCCTGTGCTAACACCAGCTTACACATTTCTCATCTCACATCTTGGCGTAACTGGGTGTCTAGCTGACACGTTTCTGTATAGCTAAGTTACCTTTGCTATAAATAGGTAATAGTTTAGTCACATATATGTTGCTTGTCTTATTTTTTTTCCAAATGCAGAAGTTCAGGAATTGAGATACCTAGACGTGTTTTACCTTTTTTCCTGCTCCTGAGACCATAGTAGCTCCTCTGGAAGGTCAAAGAGTGACAGAAGTTTGGACTGTGCAGAAGAGTGCCATTCCTAAAAGGAAGGACAGGATAGGTAAGGATTCATTTTCATTTCATTTAATGAATATATGTCTTTGGTTGTGGAAACCTTGAGGGGCATCTACACAAGGAGGCAGGGGACTTGTCCTAGGCTAGATTTTCCGATGTCTTCTCCCTGGAAAACCATGTGGGAGGTATAGATGTGAAAAAATGTGTCTGCCTATTGAGAGCTGCCCACAGTACATCCATCAATAATGAAACAGAAAGACAGAAGGAAAACAGTTTCTGGAAACTGAGGCTTTTTAGTTTGTTGATTAAGACTTCATGGGAATGATGGTCATAGCATTAATTGACTGCAACTTCACAAAAGACTGGAGGATGAGACACTAAAAGCTTATTCTGCCGTGACTATATAGCAATAGAGGGAAATTGTCACGGATATTTCTCTGGATGACTTACCTGAATAACTTCTCCAGGCTCCCTGGCACTTATTAGGTTTTATGGTTTTAAGGACATAGAGGGGCTCCGTTTGTCCCCTAGTTTGCAAGCGTGACAAGTGCTGAGCTGGGGCACAGCCACGTGCTTTCCTCGTATTTCTCCTCAGGTTGCACCTCGAGCAGTTACAGGGTAACTGAGCATAATCCAAATTTCCGCAGCCATAGCTGGTGCCTCTCTGGCATTTTTGACCTTATCCTGTGGAAAGTCTCAAAATCCCAGTCAGAAATAAAGCAGACCACTATAACTTGCTGAATGCTTTTAAAAGCAAGCTTTTCTGAAGTGGCTTGCAAAGGGTAGCTTGGGCAATAGTTCTAATGTGCCAGCACTGGAATTAGCACTTGTAATCTGTATGCTGAAGTGGAATAGTTGGTAAATCCCAAACATAATGGTGTTGGAAATGTCTGCACCACCTTGCTCTTTCCCGTTCAGGATATATATATTGCAGTACTAAAGCTTCACTAGCTAGATGGAAGAAAACCAGTCATTTCAGTAAACGTATGTTGAAAAAAATCCACACTTTGTGGGTTCTTTCAATGATATGTCTGTAAAAACATAAATCAAATGGGTGTGCACACATAAAATATTCTAGAATCACAGAAAAGGGATTTTATGAAGCTCTTTTAGAAAAAGTTGAGACAGATGTGTTAGATATATTGCCAGAGGAATGCACTATTTTTTATGGATTTTCTACCATACAGAAAGCACCTGGCATAACCCACCGAACTGTTAGTAAATTGGAACATTCTTGTAAGTAGTTGGCTGAATTATAGAAAACTGTCATTTTACAGAAGGACATATCTCTGAGTTCTTTCTTCTTTCCTGCTAGGTCATGTCCTAACACTGATGACAAGTTTAGGCTCCTTTTTATTCTTACTGAACTGAAATAATAACTGCTGTTTGCTTCTGCTATCTTTTCATTGGCAGCACTGAAATTCATATGTCAAGAAAGCCATTAGCTTGCTGCTTTGATTATACATCCAGCTGTAATTTCCCCCCCACCCCCCATATAACAGGTCCTTAGTTTTGCATGGTTTATGTTATGAAGTCTCTACACCTCCTGCAACACATTTAATTGCATGGTAGCACCAATCGGCCCCTCTCTTCATGGATATGGCACTGTTTATGACCACTGCCTTTCAAAGAAAGCCATGAGGAGAGGCTTGATCTCCAAACTAAATAAAACTAAGTCATTCTTTCATTGATTTTTACGCTTAGTTAGAGATGGGGTGGAGAGACAATGTCTTGAATGTCAAGCAGACTTGCCTAATTGTGATTTGTGAACTGCAGAAAGTTTCCTAGGGGAAGTTGTGGAAGACCTGCTACTATTTATGTGTAAAGCTGCCTTTAGTAATTTTATCTGCATTTATTTTTAGTAATATACCTGAAACTATTGCTTTCTCCCATTTGTAATGTCTAAGGAATTTCAGCCTACCTTGATGTATCTCAGATACAGAAAGAATTTGGCGCTCTGGTAGGTTGTATGTAACTCATGTATGTAGCTTTGTTACGTGCAATTTATATATATGTTACGTGGTTAAAGACATATGTAGTAGAGTGTGTCTCTGAGCCACCAAAGACTGCCACTCTTCCATCGTCTGTTCATATCTTAATTTATGATGTAGCTGACATCAGCTGGGAGCTTAACACCCAGAACAAGGTGGCAAAAGTGTCCAGACTTTAACTAGCAAACATGAGCTGCATCATTTCACTATAGCATTTTCATTGAGTGATCACTGTGCCTTTTTGGCAACTACCAACAGCTGAATTTCTGCCATTTTATTATGAAATCTTTCAGCACCACAGATTAAAAATTATACTGTAAGGAAGTTCTGGTTATAAGATAGTTCAGGTTAAATACCATTTTCATTTCAGTCAAAGTACTCAATCATTTGGGCATTGCGGAGTGGTTAGTATGGATTACAGAGAGTCCTGTCTATGGATTAAACTACAAGTTTACTCAGTTCCGTGTGAAGTCATCCAGAGCTTTAGCTTGTGCGTGTTAATGTAGCACCTTCAAATTATTGATTTTCCTTAGTAAACAAGCACCAAGAGTGCTAAAATCCATTCACAAGGAAGCCTGTTTTCATGTCTGCTGTGCTTCCAGTCCTCTCTCATGTTAGTAGTTTAAGTCAGGTAACTTGTGGAGAAAAGGTTCCTGAGATCCAAGTTGTCTAAAATCGTTGGCTGTTATAGCTTGGAAGCTATAGAAGGCTTTCTTTCAGTTTCCCAAGCCACACTCCATACTTCTTATTGTGTCTAGGTGCCTGTTTTTCCTAGCTGCTCAAACACAGTAAACCAGAATAAACTAAATGACACTACATCGACCTAAGAGACAGCTGCTTCCTGGCATCTTGACCCCAGGTCCTAAATGAAGCATTAATTTTCCTCTCCTGCCTATCAGCACAGTGCTCCCACGGGTTCTTGAGGACCACCCAGGAACACAGCATAAAAGCAGAGTAAAGGAGAAGCTGATGCTCAGGTTTAGGTTCACCATATGTTCATCAGATCTCTATCCCTTTCCCATGCAGACCATCTCAGACTTACTGCATGTTGCCTACAGTTCATCTGCAGCCCAGGGTCCTGCTGCTTTCATTGATGTGCTGCTTTCATTGACGCTCAGCAAGCTCTGGAGATCGTGTTTTAAGTACACATGAAACCATTCTCACAACGGCAGCTGCTTTTTACGGCATTTCATCTTTCAATAGATGAATAGTTACTGCAAACGCAGTGAAGGCATCTAAAATTAAGGTATAAATGCTGGAATTCCATTCTGTGAGGCACAGCACAAGTAATGACAAGTTCTGTTAAAAACTCCTTTCACTTGCTTGTTGTGATATTTACCTTCCCTTGCACCTTCCCAGCAATTCATAGTTCCAAGATTCCTTACCAGGGCAACATGACATTAAGTCTAGATTCATTAGGTTTTGGGACTTAAGTTTGTATCAACAAAGCCAGTATTTCCAAGTTCCTGACAGGCACAAATTAGCCATTCTCAACATTGTAGAGGATTCCCAGGCACTGCTGAGCAACCTGAACTCTGAATTAAAGTGTTTTGAGCAGCTAGTGAGTAATAGTGCATGAACAACACTTACTGTTTGTTGCAGAAACAATGCACTGCAAATGTCTTAGTGAAATTCAGCACAGTATATTTTTCCCCTCCCAAGATGCAAACATGTACAAATATTATTAAGTTTTTTTTTCCAAAGGAAGTCATTGCTTCCAGAAAAAGGTAGGCTTTTGGAAGAGGAAGATGAAAAGCAGAAACAAAGGACTCACTGGCAATAAAGGTATAACTCATTTCAAAGGTTTAATGTATTTGAAATGTGATTATTAGACATGTGCAAACACCTACAGATATTCTCTATCTGCTTCAAATACAGCTGCTATTAAAGTTTAAACCAATTCTTCAGTGAATTAATCTAAATAACCATTGCATTTTACGTAATTTTTCTGTCTTTGCGTTTCCCACAGTCTGAGTGAGGTGGGTTCAGTTCACATGTGTTGTTTAGTGAAACCCTGAAGCTGCACAAGGCCAGTGCCTTTTTCTTGTTTGTTTTTTTCACATCTCATGCCTCACCATTGGCAGGCAGCTTCCAGTCCTCAAACTCCTGCTGTCAGATTGAGATTTTACTGTGTTTACATTGAGCATAACAGCATATATGCCTGAGCTGCTGGAGCCCGAGTGTCCTGGGTGCTGGATTGCAATTGCAGTTGCAGATGCGTGAACAAGGCAGAAGACAAGTGTTCAATAATAGGATTAGTATTCGGAGATTTAATTCCTTTATCTCTCTAACCAATAAAACATCCATTGTTTTATTGCTGGCTGACATTTTCCATTCAAATCAAATTTCTAGGGAGACTTTGGAAAACTGTTACGGGAGTGTAAATGAGATTAAGCTGATGCTGCAGTTCTTTATTATCTGAGCTATTAAGATTCAACACCTGAACTGGTCCCTTTGTAAGTAAGTGTGAATAGAAAAAGTATTGTAAGAAAGTCAGGCATTTGAAGAAAAATGCCTGAATAGATTTGGTGGTGGGTTTTGACTGAGGAAAATGATACAGAATTTGTGATGGAAAAAAGCCATTGTTCACCTCTGTTAAATTGGCTTTATCTATGTTTGCTGTTATAACACACAGAAAATAGATTTGGGATTTCCGCCCCCCCCCCCCGCCCCCCCGAGATAGAAATAGCTTTTTTCCATGTTGAAGATTTTGTTGTTATCTTTTATTCTATGCATTCTCTGCAGAAAGTGCTGAGCTCAAAGGCTGAAGCTGCAATGGACTGAACAGGAGTATTGTTTGCTGCTTTATACCTCTGATAGCAAGACATGAAGTGAATTTTCTACCAGAATGGAATTGGTTTTCAATCCTTGTCATGCATTTATCTTTCAGCCTGACATCCCTGCTGCAAATGGCTTTGTCTGTGGACTCTGCTTTGTATCGTTGGCAGCGACTGGGAACTGAAAGTCCCTCCCAGACTCTACCAGAAACAACACCACTGCTGTCTTCTCTCAGTGACAAACCAAAACTCAACTTAAACAGATGGAGGATTGTGTTTCCTGACAATGGGAGACAGAGGAAAGACTGGAAACAAGCTTCTGTGTTCTATTCTGGAAACAAGATACAGACCACAAAATACACATGGGTCACTTTTTTGCCCCAAAATCTTTTTGAGCAGTTTCACAGGTAAAAAAAAAATTATTCAATGATACATGAGATATAAGAACTCTCTCTGAAACAGTGGTATCTGAGGGTGATGGAGAAGGACTGCTTCTGTAGTTGCCACATTAATAAAATTTAGGTGATGATTATTTGTAACCACATGTCACTCGATTCACACTGAAATGGAAATTTAAAGCAAGTAAACACTAAGTGTGCTTAACTGATGCTCTCTTGTTTGAATGCTGAAACAGTTTTCTATGTAAAAGTTTTTCTTTAAAAATTCCTCTGTTTCTGTGTTGTTTTAAGAATTTTGAAAGACATTCATTGGATATGTTGAGAGACCTATGAAAGTCTGTAGATTTCAGAGATTTATAGATTAATTTTGATACATTTTTAATGGCATGTAAGTGACTTTGTCTACTGACGTTAACAGTATACATGTATATGTAAGTGCTAGGTCAGGTTTCTTTCCAAGTGCTGGTTTCAAATTATGTACGCACCGAGCACAATGAATCATGTTGACAAGATGCCCAGGGAAATACCATTATGATAAAGGTAAATGAAATTTGTATATCCATCTCTAACTTTGAAATTGTCATTCTGTATATTGGATTTACACATTCATAATTTGACCTTCCACCTGTGGAATCCTTCCTGGATTCCTGACAGGGACATTTCTATAATTCTGAACACGTGGTTTCTTACACCCATTCTGCTACATTGGTTTGTTTATTTAAGGTAATTTGGGGGGGTTGTTTGATTTTGTGCTTATTTTCAAGACTGAGGCAGTGGGGGATCATTAAAGAAGTTCTAACTCCTTAGAGATAAAGTATTTGTGGTATGTGGAAAAATGAAGGTAGCTGTAATATTATGAAAATATATCTCACAGGCTTTTCCAAAGAAAAAAATGGCATCTCAGTTAAGGAACTGATTAATTCATTCTGGGAAAGCAAGAGAAGGTTAGAGGAGTGACATGATTAATGTTCCTTTGATACAAAATGGATGTTCATTAAGAAAAAGACACATTCTGATTTCTGACTACTTATAATTTGTTTTCTACCTTTTCAGGCTGGGTAATCTCTATTTCTTCTTTCTGGTGGTTCTGAACTGGTTCCCACAAGTGGAAACCTTCCACAGGGAGATTACTATGCTGCCTCTGGTTGTGGTGCTGCTTGCCAGTATGATTAAGGATGCTATTGAAGACTATAGAAAATACCAATTTGACAAGACAATAAACTTCTCTAAAACTAGGGTATATGACAAGTAAGTAAACTAAAATAGTTATTTTTTTCCCTGCATTTGATGTGGTAGGAACTGCTCATCTGATTTTGCAGTCCCTCACTGACACTTTGGAGTACAGTAAGTCTGGAAAACTGTTATAAAAGAGTTTTGTTCTGCCTTTAAAAATGCCTCAGTTATCTCACGTATGTTATCCTGATACCACTGAAATTTCATTTCATACCACAGCAGTGTATGCTGATATACAGGCTTTCATTCTAAGTTTCCAAACCAGCTTGCCAACACATGCAACATCCTCTCCAGGTAGCAGAAGGATCTGGAGGAAAAATGAAAGATATCCAAGTCTGGAAAGGATTACTGGGGCTCTTTAGCAACTGGAGCAATGTCTTTCAGATGTTTCACACTAAAACCATTAACACAAGAATTAATAATCTACTACATTCAAGTTGAAGCATAACCAGGAAATAAATTTTATAGGACCTCCAGTAAACACAAGTGATCAATAGAGCATGGTTTCACTTTGGAGATGGTACAACACCTGCAGTAAGCTGTGATGTTTGCTCAGTACTGACTCAGAAGGAAGAAATATTTTCACGTGCAACTCTTATTACGACATTTTGATTTCATCAGAGTTTCTTGTCCAAGTACTAACATGACTTGAGACTACTCAGCTTGTCACTGTGTAATGCAATAGATAGGAGTTTTCATTTTTAAAAGTTTAAATGTTTGGGTGTCTCTGTTTTCTCACCTGTCCTTAAGCCCAGGCCATAGAGAAAAAATTAGTATGGTTTGTACACATGTCATTAGCTCTCTTGGAAATTAGCCCTCATCTGTGCTGATGTGTCAGCAGCACAGAGACCAACGGGGAGGAAGAAATGAGAGGCTGGAAGAAGGGGTTCCTGGGTGAGAGAGGGATGCTGCTGGTGTCCAGAAGCAGGGGGCCTGCCAGAGAAGGATAAGGCTGAGGGGCAATCGAGGTAAACTGCCCTGCAACCGCCGATATCTAATGCTCACACCTAACCAGTCTAGGTTGGCTTGGTTTGGGGAAGTTGGGGTTGGTTGGTCGTTTAATAATCCATGTTATGGTCATGAAAACAAATAGTATATAGAGGAAGTAAAACAGAGAAATACCATCTGTACTGAAGCTTACAGCAATCTTCTGCTGACTTCTGGGACACGGGGCTCTGCCCATTACCTTTGAACTTCTGGCAACGCCCAAGCTTACAAAGTGATTCTGAAACTTACAGAGTGAACCGTGAAAATCGAGCGGATGTTCTTAGCTTTGTTTCTGCTCTGCGTTAAAGCAGAGATATTTTGTGTGAGCGCAGTCGATGCCAGGGAAACACTCTGAATGGGGCCTCCAGGCATATGCTAACAGGAATAACAAACCATTCAGGATGCTTTTGTCATAGTGAGGTGCAGCCTCCCCAGCAGGCTCTAGGACCTGGTGCAGCTGAGTCAGGGTGATACCTGTTCCTAGCCAGGTGAAGACTGGCGTCGGAAGGAGAGGCAGCCCTGGGCTTCAGACGGCTTGACTCTTCTCTCTGCCACTTGGGAGTTTCTTTGGATTATTGAACTCTTCTAATTTTTTTGGTTTTCAACTTGAGGCTACTTTTTGAGAGGAAAACAAGATGTCAAGGAAAAGTGTTCCAGGCTGCTTCTCTAGGATGATATGGAAAAAACATTTTTTCAAGGAAACCTGCTGCCAATGTGGGACTCCAGATACTGAAATCCAAAATTACGAGCTAGAGAAGAGAGGAAAAGTAAAGAAAAGAAAGAAGAAAAATGAAAATAAACGAGTGATCATCTCAAATTTGCCCTTTGGAAATAAGAAGTCAAGGGAAAACCCAAACAGATACTATGACTCCAATAAAATTAAGACCACAAAGTATACCATCTTGACTTTCCTTCCTAAAAATATATATGAGCAGTTTCACCGCTTCGCCAATATTTATTTTGTGGCCATTACTCTGCTGAATTTTGTGCCAGTGGTGAATGCTTTCAAACCAGAAGTTTCTGTGATCCCAATTTGTGTTATAATGGCCATTACAGCCATTAAAGATGCTTGGGAGGACTTTCGGCGGTATAAATTAGACAAAGAAATCAATCATATGAGATGTTGCATTTACAGCAGGTGAGTTTCATACAGCTTTTCTTTTATTATCAAAAAAAGTTGGCTTGAGATCTTCTATCAATGGTAAGGCTTTTTGTTTTTAAAAAATAATAAATTACTGCTGGAAAATCACAGTGATTAAGTGAAACAGGAAAAAGTCATAGTGACTATATGTCACCTGGTATTTGCTCTGACAAAGGGAAAGGTATTTCTTTTTCTGTTTAAACCTGATTTTCAGACTGGAAAGGTAAGTTTGAGTGTCGTGGTATTGGTGTGGCTACCAGCCTCTTAAACGTGGACTGTAGTGAAAACAGGTGCTTAAACAGCTATGAGCACCTGGGCTCCTTAGGAATTTTCAGGAGGGCTTAATTCTATCAATATAAGGTAGCAGACAGCGAGATCTGTCATGGGACCTATTTACATTCTTAGATGCCAAGAAACCTCTTTAAAATGCAGCCCTTTGAACTGCAATTAGTTTTATATTCTACACCGTGGACTAGCTTTCAGCTGTATATTTTTTTACTTGGTCGTAGGTAAAATAGAACTGTAAAAATGCAGTTTAAAAATGGGAGACAGTAATATACGCCTCTGTTCAGTCATATCTAAATGAATTAAGTACACATGTCTATGCTCGCTTCTTCAAAACGTTTCATGACCTCTTGCTTTTAGGACTTCCAGAAGTTTGAAAATTTAGTTTTATGGTATCAAAACTGTTCTTTCAGAAAAGTAGAAAATTACTTCTCCCTGTTCAAATATCTCATCTGGGAGTCAGAAGTACAAAACTTTCCATCTCTGTGAATGTTGCCTGCCATCCCTCAAACTAATCAACAGTGGTTTAAATAATGTACGCTTTCACAGGCAAGATCTTGCAGAATTCTGGCTTTTATCACACAGTGCTTGTTTCTCTTGCATGTGTTTGTCAGGTTTTTACTTTTATATCCTGCTGGTTAAACAGGAAAACAATGGATTTGCTTGTCTGGGGGCTAAACTTACCCCCACATATCAATAATGACTTGTCAGAAACAAAATTGTACGGTTCCCCTTGCCAGCTTGTCTGAAAAACAGACATTTTACAAGTTTCTAAATACTGTTCATTTAAGATTTCTTCTCTTCCACCACCGTAAAGACTGTCAATAATTGTAGCTCTTTGGGTAGGGTGGCAAAATTGCCTTTTCTGCCTAGCTTCGAGATTGCAGTCTAGTTGGATTTTTCAGTGTTGCATTAGCCCATGAGGCAATGGGTTATTTGTTAACACCTGTTAAAACCACTGTGAAAGAGAGTAGGTGGTGCAGTAGGTACTAATGAATGAATCCACACAGGAATCTTATTTATTTCCTATTTATATAAATCAACCCTGTTAATTTATATCTGAAAGCTTTTTACTATGGGAATGTGAGAAGTTGAGAATACAACAAAACTTGTTTTGTGTAAAAGGAAAATGTCCATCATGGAATTACAGCATGTGTACAGATCCAGATTAAAGTTACAGCCTTGAGTACTTTCTTATGCAGAAACATGGCATGGGCCTGCCCTAAAATTGGTTATCCCATCCCATAAAAAATACTTTGGTCTATGAATAAATCTTTCCTAGAATCATGTCTTTCACCAAAGTCTTATGGCCCAAAAAGGTGATGTAAGGGAAAGGAAAACGAGACCTTCAGACTATGGCATTCATCCTGTCTGAAAAAACTGTGGGTAATTACAATTGCCATCAGATCAGTAGCTACAGCTTATATTATCATGAATAATTTTAATCAGGCTTCTGTAGTGCTTTGGGAAGCTGATATTTCTCGTTCTTCTTGCTAGCTGCAAAGACATCATTGAAGAGCATGATGTCTTCTAATTTTCTTCCTTATGAATCATCTGCTCTAGGTAATTTTTTAACATAGGTGAAAGTCTTTTTTAAGACACTGAAAACTGTGTTAATCTTGTGCAGAAAAAAAATCTTTTTTAAAAGAGTAATTGATCTTCCATCCTGAGATGAAAGTTTACTTAGATTTTAAGAGTTAATCTTGAAGAGTATATTGTCTTTATTTCAGATTTTAGTAACAGAACTCTGGTTCCTATTCCAAAAGAAGTATGAAGGCAGAACAATCATTTCCAAATGCTGAATTTCTCCAAAACTTTCTTGAATACTAGGGGAAATGCAGTAACTTGCCTTCTTTCAACATAGAGCAAGGGAAATTGAATTTCAATAGGCTGCCCTGTAAACACGTTTCTTCTAATTTTCTTTTCACAGAGATCAGCTGGAATGGGAAATCTAGTCTGCTAGTCAAATGAAGGAAAAGGCACTTCAAGCAGTGTATTTAAAGAATGTTTATTTGAGAAAATGGGAGAGAATTAATAGGCATGAAAGTGCCTTGGGGAGCTGCAATAACTTAGATCTAGTATTTGATTGTTGAGATTTTAATTTTTGAACCAAAACTTGGAATCATAATAATTGTATACAAGCTGTTGTGCTGTCAGAACAAACTGCACAACACTAAACGAAGAGAACAGAAAATTCAGTTGCAGATGGTACAGACCTTGTTAAATTTCCTCCTTTCTCTTGGTATTCCTTAACATATACTTCGTCTGATTTTAAATTTTCTAAGCAAGGGGGCTTTCATTACTAAAAAAAGTAATTCTCGAAGCATTTTCTATGGTACTATGGTTTATTATCCCTTTTTAATTGCATTTAAATTCCTCAAGTCACCTGTTACCTGGTATCATGCAACCCTAGTTATTCTTTGTTCATAACATTTAATTACAAACGTCAAATACGTGTGATTTTTATCATGTTCATTTTGCTATGCCCAGACACCTTTTAGCTGAGAACAGTATATAGATTACTCATTCCACCTTTCGTATCAGTTAGTCCCTCCAAACCTACTGTGGCTACTTTTCTCTGAGCTCTCTCCAGTTTGTCATTAACTTACAAGGGGGGCCAGCACTGAATGTAACATACAAACTTCTACGTGAATGTCAACCCAACGGTTGTTAAAAGCTATTATTTGATTTTCTTGAAGTTCTACAAAGTTCAAGGAATTATTATATATGTAATTAATATATGGCCTGGATCTGATATACCCCTAGGATTAAGCTATAATGGTCTGTAAATACTGCATAGCATCCAGACAGTTTTTTACATCAATTTTACACTTCTGGAAGATTTAACCTAATTTTTTCTCAGTGTTTCAATAGGTAGAAATGCAAGGACTATGCACAGTTCAAGATGGCACAGCAACACACTTGAACTGAATGCATGTGTCAAACAGCAGCAGTCATAAAACCACTAACGTGATTTCAGTTATTCACATTGCTTTAATTGTAAGCACCTAAACTTGGATATCATAGATGGTGACTCAGAGAAGCCTAGTTTATATGCTCTGAATCATCCTGTGGAGCTGTTGGATAACTAGGTAAGTCAGCAGGCATCCTAAATGAGATAGCCTGGTTATTTTTTCCACAGAAAGTTCCTCTGTGTTGCTTTCAGGACCTGAGGTTTTCAAGTAGTTCCTACAGCATCAATCTCTTCCTCTGTAGGTCTGCTGATGGCTGTGATACAAAAAAATCAGGCTGGTCTTAGCTATGACTCTTTATCTGCTTAGTGTAAGGTTTTAGAAATTTTTATAAGATTTCTGCATCGGCACTAGCTCTGGGTTAGTCCTAGAGCAGTGATGTGGAAATAGGGAGAAAAGAAAGAACTCCTCTCTGTGTTGCACAAAGTCAGAATTGCCAACAGCTGAAAAGCTGGAAGCAGCTTAAGCTAGAATCACTGGTTTGAAAGAGAAAATATTTCAGTCGACTGAAGCTTTGTAACTTAGTATTGTAATTTCTCTCTATGACAGCAATGGAGATCATCTTGCCTACAGGTTACCGTATATATAGTATATATTTTCTTAAAATTAGGGAAGCTGGGTAATGAATGTGAAGGCGGTCTTTCTGTTTCAACCTCTTTCATACGCTCTGATCAGCTGGACCTTCTGAAGGGAGGAGAGATTGCACCTGCCCTGGATGCTCCCAATGTCTGGGAGAGCAGCTGGGGCTGGCCAGGGGCACAATGACCAAACGGAGGTCAGTGGCATCTGGAATTGAGCAGAGAAGGGTAGGGAGCGTGCTTGAAAGTAGGAATTGACCTATTGTCAAATCTCAGAAATGAAAGAAAAAAGACAGCTTTTCTCTGGACACCAGAAACATCATATGCTGCTCATTCAACCCAGGGTGAACCTGAAAGTTTGTAAAGTAGAAAGCGGGACGAGAGGAAAACACCATCCTACCAAGGGTGCAGTAAACAAGAAGAGATTTGTTGCCAATGCTTTCATTTAGAGTCTTGCTCAGCAGCACTGAGTTTTCACTTGTTGAAGAGCCTTTTTTTTCTGCTTTATTATTTTTGTTTCCTAACAAAGCATAACTTTAAAGACTGGGAGGCTGACGGAAGTTTTAGTGGGTTCATTTGAGGCACCAAAAAAGAGAGTCTAAAGCCTGTGGCCTGCTTGAAGTCCCACCACACTCTCTCAGGCTAAATTGCATTCAGTATTCTTGGGCATAGCAATATCAAGGCTTCTACACCTCAGCGGTGCCTTCTCTGAACGGTGTCTGAATTTCATCAGGTGGAGGCTGAAGAGGATCTCCTGGAGAAAGGGCTGCATATGGCTGAAGGTGCATTCCTGTGACAGCCACAAAGCATGAACTTTGATCAATTGAAATATGAATTCTTTCTTCTAAAAGTAGCAAGAATATATTACAATGACTGAAGGATTATTACGTGCTATGATATTATTGCAACACCCTATCCATCAGGAAAGATCTGCTGTAGCTCCCTTGCTTAATGTCAGACATGGTTGCATTGTTCTCTGCCTGGGACTGTCACCAGCAGTGGGCATCCTCTGCTTGGCTGCTTTGTCATCCATAGAATGTGGGTTTCAGGTCCCATGGAATTTTTGTACTCCCTTTAGCTATGGATACCTGAATTATCAAGGGGTTTTGCTGAAAGCACAAACAGTACCTTCTGGTTGTGTGAGCCAGGGCATTCTTCAAACATCCAGTGAGCGGAGAAAATGGCCTTAACCAACAGTGCACTCAGGGTCACCTCACCACACACCTGCCTGAAACGAGTGCTACCAACATTGTGAAGAAATAATTAAAATGTGAGATCATCTTATGGTGAGCATGCTGATTGTGTGGCCAAGAAACATTGATGTGCTGAACTGACTAAATGCAAAAGAAAAATGTCAAGTTCCAATGCTCAGCTGGTCCAGGCAGCAGCACTTGCAAGTCAAAGAGCAGCAAGCTGGCAGGGCCTGTCAGTCGGTGCGCACGCTGCGCTGAGGATCCTTGGTCTCCATGGAAGAAAATCCATAAATACATTACTAATGCTACTACTGGTTTGTGTATTGCTTTATCAGAGTTTTCTTCAAGATCTATTACCTGCCAAGGCATTTAAAGCTGCTTCACAGAAGTGATGCAGTGGTTTAGCAGGCAGCAGCAGAAGCTAACGACTAAAGACAAAGGGCAAATAAATGAGAACCTATGGGTTTGGCTCAGAGACCTGCAGCATCGTGACCTCATGGCATTAAGTTCCATTCTAACTGGCTGAATTTTTAAAATGCCATTAAAACCCAGAGAGAAGCAGGTTTCTGCCATGTGATCTCAAGAGCTACACCATCATCTAAGGAGATGACTGTAGCAAAAAAAAAGCTGATCTAGGCTGTGGCTTCCAGAAACTTGAGGAGATAATGGGAACCCTTAGAAACTAATGCTAATGATTAGCAGTGGCTAAGTAACTGGCCTTGGAGTTACCGGTTCACTTCAGCCGATGCCAGGCAGAATCATAGCAATCGCATTTTGTTGAAGGAAGTGTTAAAAATAAAAATCAGATTTTTTCTAAATGTAATAATCCGTAACTTACAAAACAAACCTAGTAAAGTCTAAGCAAATGTGTTCTCAAAATACTTTTTTATTTTATTTTATTTCTTCATTTGGTACAGGTTCTTATAAAATCGAGACAGAGATTTAAAAAGGCAAGTTGAAATCCAAAACCTTGTATATGGACGTAAAATAAATGTATAAAGTTCTGGTACTTACTTAAAGTTCATGTAAACTTGAATTGATTACAGAAACTGAATATAGGCTCCTTGTGTCATTGAGAGAATAACTTCCTTGTTAGGATGCTATAGCACATAAAAAGGTAGGGTCTGTTGCTGGCATTAAGGAATTTAGAAGGCCAAAATGGTATAATTAAAGATATATTTTATCAGACCTGAGAAAAATTGCACTCTTGTTATTTTTAAAAGAAGCTCTTTGTTGTCTTAAAGTAGTATTCAAATGCTGAGAGAGTTTGGCTCTGTGGGGAGAGGCTAGAGCTGCCTGCCAGTGTGGGCTTGTCACAGGACTGGCCACTGCTAAATGAAATCATTGATGCCGCTGGGCTGATGTCCACATCACAAAACCAACCTTCCCGACTGCAACAGCACTGTAGCAAGGGTAACGTGGCAGAAGCAAGCGGTGGATTGGCAGGACCACACAGTACCTTCTCGTGCTTAGATAGTATCTCTAGCTCAGGAACACCGTCAGCAAGTTGTGCTGTACTCTGGCCCATGGCCAGTTTCAGAATCCGTTCCTTTCCAGTCTAGTGCCTTCCTCAAGTCCTAAATTTCCTCCTTTGTTGTCAGTTTTCCCAAGTTTGATGGCAATAGCTCCTAACTAGGACATCATGGCCATAAAGTGATCTTTGAAAACTTCTTGTGAGGTTTTTCCATATAAAAGCTGGGGCAATCTTTCATAGCATAAAAATGTGTGGGATTTCTATTTGTAAAACTAGATTGTAAAGGGTAAGTAGCTGTGTGGTTCTACCTGTTGCCTGTGTAGAACTGAGACTCTCAGAACATTAGCATTTTTTATAACGTAGGTGGTGCTTGAGGGGGGCCATTTTCGAATGTAACGTTCTAGCAAATTTACATATCATAAAGTGCAAACATTTGGGTTTGTCTATTCGTAACACTGATATTTTACTTTTTTTAGTGTTATAACCTAGTGGCAATTGAGGGGGTGAAAGTCAGAGCAAACAACATCTTTACTTCAAGCTGCAAAGGATCCTGAGATGGAGCTTGCAGTAAATCAAGGCAATAAGACTCACTGAAATAATTGGTTGGTACGATACTTCTGGGTGATAAAGATTTCTGAAGATCTTTCCCTAAGACAATCTAGGACTCATAGACATGCTGTGGAGTGCATATGAAAAATGACTTTTATTTAATCCCCTCAGGGGAGCAGAACAATAATTTTTATTTGCTCCCCTTCACCATCCATTTTGACCCGGTTTCCCTTTGAGATTTATCTTTATTGAATCCAAGAATGTGAAATGAAATCCCTGACACAAAGTCAATAATTTATTCATGTTCCCCCACAATCTCCAACCACAGCAGGATTTTTTTTATGATCCTTTCTTCCCAGAAATGACTTCATAAAGCCTATTTAGTTCAGGCCTTCTGGTCAGATATGATGAGTCCAATAAGAAATTCTGGCAGACTTCAACTGTTCAAAGCTCAGCTGCCTCTTTTTGTCAGCACTGTTCTCTGATGGGCACTATCATGGTACCTATTACCCCAGGACAGCAAGGGAATACTTTTTAAGCATGCTGTTGATAAATTGACTGGTAAAGGAGAGAAGGTATTGAGAAACTTTTATCTTAGATCACATCTTTGACATGCCACAGCCCTGACGCCACATGCTCTGAGAATCAGATTTCCAGTTTTTCACCTACTGAAAATCACCACGTCTCATTTATTTTATTAGATAAACACATTTGCCCTTTTTGTATGTTTCTCATCACACCATCTTAGGTTTATGAAGCTCCTCTGTTTATTTAGCAACTGAAGCTTTTGCTATGAACCTTTACCACTGAAAAGAAAATGGGCAGTGTTCCCAGTTACAGGAGTTGCTAAAAGGAAGTTGCTTGAGTTGAAAAATCTCGTTAAGCAACTGGGCCAGCGCTGCTGTGGGGTGCACCAGGTTTCTTGTGAAGTACTTTTCTTCCTTTCATCCATTGGTAATTCTCTACAAAGTTGTAGAAAACCTTTGTACTGTAGGAAATTGTTCATTTTACAGCTGCAGCTGAACAGTTCTTTTAGGAAAAGAAAATGTGTTTCTTTGCCAAGTTCCATGCTCATTGGGAGAAAGGGGCAGTCTGTCCATCCAAACGCAGGTTTGGGCTCCTAGCAATTCCTGAACTGTAGTCCCTGGGCTAAGTAAGCCTTTTCCTCTGATCTGAAAGAGGTCATTTAGCTTTTCTGACTCACCATCCCCTCTGTAATTAGTGAATGGGAAGAACCTGAAGCTTTGTAATGTATGTTTTGTAGGGAAATATTGAAAAGCTATTACAACTCTGTGATTTCTGTGGCTTACTTTTGCTCACCTGGTTTCTTCAGGCTGATGTGGAAGACAGCCAGCTGGGCAAGGCACCTTCTATAGCATTTTACAAGCAAAAAAAGTCAGAAGTGTCTATAAACTTCAGAATTCTACAAGAACTGACATACAGAGAGGTAGGATTGCCCTGCAGAAGTCATACCAAACATTATATTTAAATTATACACAGCATCCAAATGTCTAGGAGAGCAAGACAAGCCACCTACTTGTTCTAATCTGCTTCTGTACTCTCAATTTTATGTTTTAAACAAAGGAAGTTCTACCTAGAAAGTGTTTGACACGGGGAAGATTCACAGTTACTTAGTAGATTATCTGTGCTAACATTAATATTTACTTTGTAGAGCTATAAAAACTCAACATGCACCTGCTTAAGTATTTTTCAAAGAGAAATTTATGAGGATTTTTTTGAAATGCATAGCAACATCAAATTAACTTACAAAAAAACTCTGTCCTCTGTTGCTGAACAAAAGAAAAGAGGACATAGAGACAACTGGAGTCAGACAGAAAGAAGAATGAAAAATTCAAGAAGGAAAACGTAATGTAAGAAGGAAAACATTGCTACGATACCATTATTTAGTAAAAGCCTCACATCTAATGTTAAAGGGATTTAAATAGGTTGTGGGCTTTTCGTTTGAATAAAAGAATGGATACCACTGGGAAGTGAACAGAATTTAACTGGGTGCATGACCTTTGCAGGAAGGTGTTACTCCATGTTGGTTTACAGATAAGGCTATCAGCCCAGCGCAAGGGCTCGCCCAGCAGCACCGTGGCACTGGGCTGTGCAGAGGGCTGGGAGCAGGCGAGCAGGGAGCTGCCTTTGCCTTGGCTCTGAAGCAGCGCTTGGCTGTGTACTCTGTACTGCAGTAAGACACTTTATTTGCCATACAGCTCCTCCCCTTCTCCTGATATTAACGCTTAATCAAAAGACAATATTCTTCAGGCAATAGATGAGGATGATTAAAAAGTTAAGCAAAAATGAGTCTGAGTCATTACAAAAACCCTTTTTCTGTCTGTCTGGTAAAGTATCACAAGTATTTTCCCTCTTACAGAGCAAGGCATAGGATGATTCAATTATTCGTACTGAAAAGTTTATTTCCCCTTAAAGAGGTAGAGGAACCAGGCCATTGTTGCCCGTGCAGTTTTTCCATTAACTAATTTTAAAGCTTATTGTGCAGTTTTCAGTTTGTTTAGATGATTAAGAGCAGTTGAAGGATCACATACTGAATATGTAATGTCAAAAAAAGTTTGCCATTTCCTGAAGCAATGAGCACTGGTTCGTTGATGAAATGGTAATTTATTTCCTTGCACACTATAGGCTCTTTTTCCTCTTGGTTTTTTTTTTTTTTTCTTATTTAGAAACTCTTTGTTTCTTAGCCTAATTTTTCCATTAAACTTGGCCTCTAGTTGCATCTTTTCTGTTCTACCTTTTGAAGTTCTTTCAGTGTGCTAAGCTAAAGATTTGTAATAACCTTTTGAGAGTTACAAACTGGAAAGAACTGGAGCAAGTGTGGCTGAGATATCAGTTTGCTTATTTCAGGGTCTATATGCTCTTGTGGGAAAGTATCTGAGAAATAGTCACATAGTCAAAAACCAATATATTTTTTTTTATGAAATCCCTAAATTTCTTTAAAACACCCCTGTTAACCAGAACAGCTTTCTATATTTTGCGGTGGAGATTATAGGGTTAATGCTAGAATGAAAGAGAACTTTTATTTGTAGTTTCTTTTTACCCTACATGAAGTTTTTATTTGAATGTGATATACGGTGAAGTTGATACTATGAAAGCGTCTAAATCCTAAATTTCTAGTTGTTGCTCTGTGTCTTAAAAAAATACAGCAATGTGCCATCACCCTTCTGGTTTCCTTTTTTTTTGAAGCCACACTAAGCAGGAGGCCTGCCTTTCTAATGTCACTCCTCAGCCATGACATGTTTTTAATGCAACAGGGAAGAACACACTTATGTCGAGAAATGCTGGAAAGATGTCCGTGTGGGGGATTTTGTGCAGCTGCAGTGTAACGAGACCATCCCAGCTGACATCCTGCTGCTGTACTCCTCCGATCAGAACGGGATCTGTCACTTGGAAACTGCCAACCTCGACGGGGAGACCAACCTTAAACAACGACAGGTCGTGATGGGGTTCTCCAGCCAGGTAGGTCTGGCGGGAATGGAGCCCACTGCTGGTCTGCGCCCGTTGGGACACAGCTCTAGCCATGAAGTGCACCAGTTCGGATGGGCTGATACAGCTATGAAAGCGTTTTGCTGTTGGAGCTACCACCCTGTACGGAAAGCAGCAGTTTGTCTGTAGAAGAATGAAGCTGAGTTAATTAGGATTGATAATATACAGCTGTGGGTTGGCTTCAGGGGCGGTGGGTTGGCTGATGTAGATAAGGTGCAGCTGTGGCTGGTTCTGTTAAGGGGTTGAGAGCCAATGAAGAGAGGCAGCCGAGGGAGAAGCAGAGAGTGCCCTGGATGAGGTAAGACGGCAGCAAAGGGACTGGTATGAAGAGTGTGTTGGTACGAGATGGTAAAGGACCTTGCTGCAGCTTGATAGTTTGGAGAGTGCTGCAACAATTGGATGTTAATTAACCCAGCTTCATTCTTCTACATTTGTCCTGAAGTATTTTTGTTATTCTGGCTCAGGGATGGCTGTATAAAAAGGAAGATTAGGTCAGACAGTAGCTGTTTGCAGCAAAGTGCATCAGCAGATGCTTTACCAGCACCACACAGTACCACCGTTCAGGACAGCAGCAGGTTTGTCCTATGTGTAAGTCATCTGTACCCCACAGGTGATCACAGCACACAGCGCATCCCACAGCAAAGTCACTACTACTGAGTGAATTACTCCGGCACGGAAACTGGAAGAGAGCTCATGGCCCTCCTTCCAAAGTGGCCGCAGGCTTCCTTATGGATTTTGCTTCTCTGTTGCAGCTCAGGTGCCACTGCTGGTTCTCTAGGCAGATGGATGTATGGCAGTTCAGCTAGGAACTGCTCGAAGGCATGCTAAGTTGTAATGAAATAAGAAAATCTTTTATAGGAGTATAATAAGCAAGTGAATAGGAACTCAATGTACATTAAAATATGAAAAGTTCAATAAAAATAATGTTTAACATCAGCTTGATTGTCAGCAGAGGTTCAGTTTGAATGCTTAAAATCACTATTTTTTCCCCATAGGCTGTATCATTCCCTTTTTACAAATGCTTTACTGGTATATTCTGGTGACTCATGTTTGATAAGCATGAAGTAAACGAGAAAATATGGTTTAGGGAGAGTTGTACTTGTTACATTTTGAAATGTAACTTTTCAAATACATGAGGGCAGTTTTTCAAATAGCACAGAACAACTTTCAGGAGTTGCAGCATGTGACGAGGAACATTTTGTTCCATTGGAATCACTCCAGCAGCCAGGAAATCAAAAAACCTGGCAGACAGTTCTAGGAATCACATCCATTTATTTAGCCATCAGTAGCAGTGCCATTAGGAAAACCTTTTGGGGTTATTGGTGGGTGGGTTACAGTTGCCCGCAGGCAACCAGATTTATTAAATAAAAGAACATCGTTTCCATAGCCAGCTGTGGTCAGGTACTGTACCCAGAGTCACTTGCTCTTTGTCCAAATGGAAATCACTTTGCAAGCAGAATTAAGGGCTTTCTCATGTGTATGCCATACTATAAAACATAACTTTTCCAGTGCTTTCCAATGATGATTAGGAAAAGGGGCTTTCCCTGAAAATTTCTTAATATGTAGAGATTTAGCAAAAAAAAAATAAACTGGCTGCTTAAAAAGAAAAAACAAAAATACTGCATTTGTGTCCCACAGTCACAGTTTACGCATTAGGTTTTGTATATTTGCTGTTAGAGGAAGACGGAGTGCTTTGCTATCACACAAAATGCAAACTTTTGCCTCAGTTGTTTATAATATGCAGAAGTCTTGCTTTAAATCAGAAAATCCCCACGTGCTGAATTATGCTCCAGACTGCCTATTCGTGGGGTTTTTTTCTTTAGACTTTGAGTTGTTATTTAAATAAACTATGCCTAGAAGTGTTTATACTTACGAAGTCTTGTTACACTGGCAGAGTGCAGTGCAGTTCTGACCGTGGTGATGGCCGTGCTCAGGAAGGTCAGAGCTTGAAGAGTCACCTATATTACCCTGTTATTTTAAGGTATTAGTGTCAACAGTTTGTTGGCTAAAAAAACCCAGTGTGCCAACTTCTTCCTTGTTCTTTGACCTTTGTTTAGTCCTGTGATTTATATGCTGCATAAAACTGATTCAGATTTAATTGTGTCTATAAAGTGCGACTCTTCAAGGAGGGAGGAAAATATGTATGAACTGGCCTTAGTTCTTTGGTTTAGGACGCGCTTAGGAATACCGAATTCACCTACCTGTAAAAGACTGAGAGGAAGCAATATTATTTTTTTTTCCTTTTATGCCATTTTCTGACTTGAATTTTCAAATGTGAAATTCTTGTCATCAAAAGAAAAAAATTTTGAGAGAAGAATCATCCTTCTCTACTCCTTTCCAGCTAGAAGCCTATTAGTCATCTTTGTTTAGTAACGAGCCCTCCAAGTGCCTTTTGCATCTTCCTGTTCTCCTGTTGTACAAGTATTTCTAGCACAACCAAATACGTGCCGATTTTTCTGTTCAGTCCATGGAGTTGAACAAGATTCAGTGGAGATAAATGATATCTCTTAAAAGAGATTCTGAAAATATTCAGCCATGTGATTCAGAAGGTATACAAAATGCCCTTATATTCATCAAGCTTTTATATTTTCTCCAATTTTTTTTTTTTAGATCAGACTTCCTACTTGCTTGTACCTAGATTATATTTATGTATTTTTTGTTCATTTTGGGGTGAGTTTTGTTTTGTTTGCTGTTAGTCTTGGTTTTAGTCTTATTTGAATGTGATGCATTTATTCAAATGTGTGGGCTCTTATTTTATGGTTATACCACCCTGGCCAGTGACATAACTCCCCTAACATATTTCAAAATCCTGATAAATCCTGAAATCATTTTCATTTGAGCTTGCTTTTGGTTGAAGGCTGTTTTTCTTTCATAAATAATTTGAACTATTTGTTACATTCACTTTAAATAAAGACATATGTTTTCACTAATTTGTATCTGTGATGTCTTGTCCAGTACACAGCATTTTCTCCATTTAATTTAACCAGTTGTTAATCCAAGAGAGGAAAATCTCAGATCTTCACTCGGCCCCTCTGAAGCTTTGCTTCAGGCTGAATGAGCTAAACTCCTTCTGCCTCTCCTTGGAGGGCAAGAGCTTCAGCCCCCTACTATCCTGGTAGCCTATATTGAGTTGCTCTTAGTGTTCAGCATGTTAAATACTCATTGGGTTTACCACTCATTCTCAATGTGTTTCCTCTTGCAGAATACTTTCTTCGAACCTGAATCTTTCCAAAACACCATCATCTGTGAAATGCCTAACAATGATCTCAATAAATTCAAAGGGTACATGTAAGTATCTGTTATCCATAAATGCATTTTGTAGCTGAACTTGAATATTTCTCTTGGAGAAAGTGGATGGAAGGAGCATATTTTGCAGAAATTGCTGGATGTCACTATTCCTGGATTCAGAAGTCAATGTAAAATGTAGACTGGAACCTGTGTTTTGATGCAAGGCAAAACCAAGGCTTGACATTGAATTTGTGGTTGTTTAATACAAATGGTTCTCAAAAGGCTTCAGCTCTTTTCAGAATTCAGACAAACTCATTTATGTTTGACCTGAGGGTTAGGCTAGGCTAGATTGTAAATCTAAATCCTTCCTAATGTTTAGAGATATTCAGCTGCATGGCTCTAGATTCTTCATATTTACGGCTACAGGGAAAAGGTAACCAGGATCTAATAAACAAATCAGATTTTCTTCTTACAGCTAGAAAAAGCAAGCAAGCCAGCAAAAATCATACCGAACCAATGTATTAGACTACTATAAAAAAGTGTTTGGTGATTTTTTTATCAGTGTAAACCTATGTATGTAAGGAAAAAGCCACATCCTCTGCTTTTTATGTTCTTTCTCCAATCGTATAATTCTGGCACAGGCATAACAGGGAAATCTATACTAGCAAATTCACCAGATCTAAGTCCATTCCCTTGCTATAAGGCAAATTTGTATAGCATGGCTCATGTCTGAAAATTCTCTTACACTCCAGTACAGGGCAGCTGTTTCCCAAGATCTCTTCATATTTCACTGGTCCATGCTGATTCCCATCCCACACCAGAGAATGGCAGGGAATACCTGCTGCCCCACACTGAATGCATGCCCCACGTTATACAAATAATCTAACTGTACGCATGCGCCAGCATCCCTGCCCATGCCCCAGCTCTGTTAACTTTATTAGTAGCTAAACTAGGAGTTAGCATCTCTGCAAGAACGCAGGGAGAGTGTTGTACCTGGAGTAGCTGCAAGTGCCCAGATCCTCTGCCACGAGTAAACAGAGAGTTCTTGCCCATTAGCACTTACTGTGCTTAATCTGATTTTGAGAATTTCTGCCCTGTAAGAGTGATGCCTCTAATAGCAGTGCCATTTCCCCTCTACTGTGATATCTTAAAAGGGAAAATCACTGATCACTGGCTGTGGTTTCTGGCTTTGAGGACCACTGGGTATAATCTAAATTGGAGCAATCCTGCCAATTAGCCTGCTGTAATATGGCAGAAGAGCACTGAGATTATAGAAATGTAGGTGATATGTCACAAGAAAACATACACAAAAACACACCCTTAGGACCCAGGACTGAATCAAAATCTTAAAACGCCTACTGAAAGTCTCTAACAGAAATGCCTATTATCTCACCTGCTTGGTGGAATATGGAATTAGCTGCCTTTCTCTCCCTGCTTCAGGAGTAGATGCAAGATTTTGCCATTGAAAATTACCTACTACCAATGGAGTTTCTGTCTTTGGTCTGCTGGTTTTTGAGCTGTTTCGTAAACATGAAATACTTGAAGCATGTTACATTTTTTTCAAAGATCCCTTAATGAATTATTGAGGCTCTGTTGCCTTGCTGTAAAAGAGTAACAGTGCTCTCTCTGCTAAGAAAGAACTTTATGACATCCATCTGACATGCCTGACCACAGAAGATTCTGCTCCAAGGGACGCAAGAAGGCTTCTGTTAAATAAGTTCACCAAGGCTGAATCTATATTCCCAGAAAAAAACAGGTTTCTGGCATTACTTTTTACAACTACCAGCTGTAGGTTGTTGGCACCTAAACCTTTGCACTTGCGTAGTTTGATGTCATGTAATCATGTGCAGCTGCACATAGACCAGGACTGTGCCTGGCCCTGAGATAGCACCTAACCTTGCCCTCCATTTAAGTGATACTGCAGTTTACTGGTGAATGAAATGCTAAATAGAAATTAGCAAAAGCTACATATTCTAGAAAAAAAAAGGTTTCTGATGCTGATATTTACATAACAGAACCAGATGGAGTGACAAGTGAAAAATCTCAGCTTTGGTAAAGATCTCGGGAGGAACCTACCAGAGTATATAATAAAAACTGTGAGCAAAAGTAGTTTTATGCTTTCATTTTCAGAGGCAACTAATGAATTGCCTGCCTCATGGAACACTGAGCTAATAATTTCCATTAAGTTTTCATTGGTCTGTTCTGCTGTGCGATGGGACGTCTTCAGCCAGAATGAAGTGTCTTCCATCCAGCGTGAGTGAGGAAACTGTTCGAGTGAACTGAAGTGTGCAGAGACAAGAAGCCCTTTGGTGGCTTGACAGAGAGACAGGCTCCTGCAGGGTGCAGGTGTATTCATCTGAATCTCTACCAGCAGGCAAACCCTGCTTAGCTTTCTAAAATAATTTCATCTGAACGAAGTCGCATAATGTATCTTGGCTTCTGAATCTGCCAGAGAAGGTGCCAAGTGAAAGCCAAACTTGCTTTTTACTGACATCGTGAAACACACACCATGCAAGTGGTCGTTAAAAGAGATTCTTGAACTTCTCTGTAGCTTCTTACTGGAGTCTTTATTGAAGCTGAGGGAAATACAAGGAAAACAGGGTTTTCACAGTTGCTTGATTTTAACTTGAAAGAGACATGCACACAAAAATTTATTTTAATGCTGTATTAGAACAGCAAAAGGCATTATTTATTTTCTTTCTTCTAGGGAGCAGCCAAATCATGAACGGGTTGGTTTTAACATTGAAAGCCTCTTGCTTCGTGGATGTACAATCAGAAACACTGAGGCTGCAATAGGAATTGTTATATATGCAGGTAAGATGTACTTTCTATATCTAGGTAAACATAGAATTTCTCTGTAAATATCTTTAAGTGTAGTCTAATATTGCACCACAATTTCACACTTTTTTTTAAGAACTTTTTTTTAAAGAACTGGTAGTGCATGGGAAAATGACATAACTTTTTTAAAGTAAAGGTATTACTTATCCAACTCCAAAACCAGTAAGTCCTGTGCTGGGTCTCTGGAAAGTGACACTATCCTTGTGTATGTCAAGTGTCGTGTTGTCTTTGTAATATCTTGCAAAAATATCCAGACAAGTGAAAAATTGCGAAGGTGAGTTTAACTCTCAGCTCTGCAGTTCTGATTATAGTACTAATTCCATCTGGCATAAAATCTACATGGCTGCCCTTAGGGAGGTCTCGCGGGCTCCTCGGGGTAGAAACTGGTGCAGCTGAAGATATAACAAGCAAAAAAAAAATGAAAAAATATAAATCACAAAGCCAAGCTCTGCCAGTGCCAGCACACAGGAGGCAGTGAGAACAGCAGCTGGAGGTGACAGAAGGGGCAGCCGCAGCGCAGGTTTGTGCTGACATAGACATAGTGTGTCCATGCAACCGTGAATTTCATGCAGCAGAGACATGAACTAAGCAAGACAGTGTCAGTGCCCAGATCAAATGCAGCGGTGCCAGGTTCAGCAGTGGGTCAGTTCAGCTTTATCTCAGCATCTTTTACTGTTGGAGTGCTACCACTGTTTCTGCTCAGTGAGAAAGATTTATCAATGGCTTTTCCAGCTTTGCCCTCTTTTGCTTCAGCTAGAGTGTATCAGCCAGCCTTTTTATTTGTAGATTAAATAAAAGTAAATTTAAATACAACAATTAATCCTGTTATTGGTTATTCTTATCTTTCCTGTAGAGTCATGTCACCTGTTTTATGTCTAATCAGCAGCAAGGGGTTCAGGGCTGATCCACCCAAAAGAAAAGAGAAGTCACCATCTTTGCAAAAGTCATTTAGTTTAGATTAATCTCCACAATCCAGGTTATTATACCTGACAACTGACTGGTTTATGTCACTACCGCAGAAGTAGACTCTAAATGTCTGTAGCTCCATATGTTTCCAAAGTAGCTTTCGCTTGGTGGGTCTTTCGTTGCCTGTCCCTCTGAATACCCCATGTAAGGATGGTGCACACCAGCCAGAGGAGAGCCAGAGCCAAACTCATCACTCATTTTTTTGAAGTAACTACTATATAAAAATCTCTGTAGGGATCATTCCCTGTGGAATTGGAGTAACTTGTCTTCCCTTCTCCTATTTTTTATTGGGAGATTTTTTAGGATTAGGATTCCTATTTTTCTTCTCTTTAGTCAGTATTTCCCAGTACGTTCCTTTGCCCACCAGCACAGATCCTAATGTGGATCTCTGTAATGCTGCTTAAGCTGCTAGTAGCAAAGGTTGGAGTTTTAAAGTTGTTCTCCAGATATGGTGTCTTCAATCTGAGTAAGTCTTCAACTCAGTTTCAAACTGACATCTTATTGTTAATGTCAGCATAAAAGTTCATTTTTTTATTCTAAAATTAGACTCACTTGAGATGGTATCAGCTTAAATTCTATGGTTCTTTGAAACTGATTATAGTCTGGCTTGTAATTACGGTCTGTGACCTTTTCTGAACAATAAAGATCAGTCACATAGTAAGATGGCACACTGTCCATTTTTGTAACTTTGTTACTCCTTGAACTTTGTAATGGAAGCCTTTGTCAGGAGTACAGCCATCACTTAATGGGATTGTTAGCCTGTGCAGGTCTCGTTTGACCCAAATATGATTATACTTTTCATGGCTACCCAAAAGTTTCTGCACAAAGCAATAGCACTAATGCACAAAAACCTCCTTCCCGAGCAACAGCCAGTGTAGTTTCCTCATGGTGACAGAGACAGCAGCAAGAATTAAATGCTTATATTAAAGTACCGGAATAAAGTTCTAGAGAAGTCCATCAGCATCTAGAAATAGAGAGACTGGTAGTAGTGGGGTGGTAGATGAGGTGCTGTGTTGCATAGTTTATTCCTCTTATTTCTGATATTCTATTTCTTGCGAGGGGATCTCTGTATGACAGATGCGTCCTTTTCCTGTTGGTCAGCTGAAGGGAATGATAGGCTGATATTTGGAAAGAAACCTCTTCCCATTTTCTTCCTGAAATAAATTCATCAACATTTCTTTAAGGGTTTTCTGGGAGGGATTAAAGGCTTTTGTCTTGTTTTGTTTTCAACACAAAACATTCCATTAACCCTGACATGAAAGAAAAGTGAGGAACAAGGCTCCCACAGCTGCTGGAGGACCAAGCGTGGGCAGCAGTGCCCTCCTCTGCTGTGTAGCTCGGCCGTTAGAGCGTTTGTCCACCAAAGGGAAGGCATGGGGTTTGTTCTCAGTTCTGCCTGTATGGAGCAAACATACATCTCCTGCTTCACAAGTTGTACCCTGAGTACCTGACTCTGTGGAACGAGTGAGTACTTACATAGACATGAGTTGGAAAGGAAGGAGCGCTGGTAGTATAAACTGGTCCCACTGACATAGCTCCAGGTTGTGTAAATAATTACATATTCACTGGAATAGGAAGTCAGGAGTCCCAGCTCTTGGGTGAATGTCCTGAACATAAGGCTGGAGAGTAATTTTCTCTCTTGCTTTCCTCCTCAATTAATAACCTTTGATGTAAACCTGGAATGAATCCAGCAGGCATGATTGAATCACACCTAACTTTCAGCTTTTGGTTCAAATCACTCCCCTAGAGGAACCAAAAATGTAGCTTGGAAAACAGTCCCTCTCACACTCATCACGCACATACAAATGAAAACTAAATACAAGTCTGCAGGGTTTGTATTTTCAGGGAAAAGGACTGTAGAAATAAACAAAAGATTCCATTTCATATAGCAACAGATGGTATCCAGATATCCCAATTGTGGAGCCACAGTTTAGATAACATTAATAGAACAGAAAACCAATTTCTGCTTCTTGGCTTTTTACAGCACTTCTCTTTTTCCATCACAAATATACCAGCTCAATTCTAATTCAGCAAGTTTTAAGGGTTGGGGTTTCTTTATTTCTTGTCCTACCGTTTTCTTAGCACTTTACAACCACATAGCAAAAAACTTAGTAACATTAGCGTCTTTCACTGCTGGATCTGACATGTTGGAGTTTATTTAAGTTAATACATGAAATGTGTTTAGTGGCTTTTAAATAGCTGCTGAAAAATACTCAAATGTAGGTTTCACAAATCTGTATAGCACCTAATCAAGTTGCTTGTAAAATACAGAAGTAAAATATTATTGTTCTTTTTCTTTTTATTCTCACATATTCAACAGATTTGGCTGTTCAATATTTATATAAACCTTTTGATCCTCCTGAATCTGCTGTCTTTGGGAGAGTAAAATGTATATGACAGCTGCAATCTGTAACGTACTAGAGGTCTGTAAACCTCTAGATTTAGTCTCTGATCTATTCTGCTATTCAATGAAATGAGAAGATGGGCAACAACATTACTAAATTAATCTAGAGTTAAAGTAACATTAGTCATGAGCATCCTGCTCTCATTTTTTGAGAGAAATACTTTAAATTAAAAAATCAAACTACAGAATATTACATAAACATGATGATATTTGTTTGTGTTTTGCAGGTCATGAAACTAAAGCCATGCTAAATAACAATGGTCCTCGTTACAAGCGCAGCAAGATAGAGCGACAGATGAATATGGATATTTTCTTATGTGTGGGCCTCCTGTTTGTGATGTGTCTTGTTGGAGCCGTAGGTATGAATCACCAACAAAAATCTTTTTCTGTTTCATTGCTTTTTTCTAAATGGTTGTTACAACTGATTTTATAGACACGAGTGAGATCAGATCTAGAGCTGAATGCTCTTGGGGTCTTTAGGCTCCTCAGCCTTTCCAATAGACAAGTTAAAATGGCAAATCTGAGCAATTCAGTTGGAAGAAAACTCATCCATGGCCATAAATATTTCAGTTAAGATCCATCTCCACTGTCGTAAAATATGTGTAAAGCAAGCAAGTGAAAGCCATAGGGTTAATGCATCATAGGGATCGGTACTTGCCAACTGAAGTCTGCTTCCTGAGTAGATGTTTGCTCCTTGTGTCTAACAACAAAGGTAAAATGATGAAGCTTTACCTTCATTTCAGTAACACCTTCCCCTAATATGTTCAGGAGCATATGTTCAGAGCTAGCCAATCTACAACCCATTAGCTGCACATGGCTAATTCATCCAGTTTACAGCCTCCACAGCTATCTTCCTTCTGAAAAGCCCCTTTACAGCAGGCTGTGAGATGGATTAATTGTTTAGGTAGGAATAGCCTGCATTTTTCTGGGATCCTTGCGAGGAAGCACACTTGAATATAGTTAACTGGGGTTAGCGGATCGATTGCTAATCTCAAAAACATCATCTTCACTGCATGTAGGCACCTGCTTGCCTTCCAGCTCTGATTGCAATCTGTCCCAGGAAGGACAGGATTAATAGGATCTCATAATCCTGAGGAAAGGGCCAAATTTTAAGCCTGCTGACTTTTGAACGGGTCACGGCTTTAAAGAGATAACAGAGGCTCCCATAAGCGCTTTGTGTTCAAAGCCCCTTTTCTTTTTAATCGGTTCCATATTGGTAATAACTTGCTTAGTGCTACTGCTCTGATTTAGTTTTGTAGTGACAAAGTCAAACCCTGTGGCCCTGTCAAGTTTTCCTGAACCCGCTCTGGAGGCATACGTTGTGACACACCAGACAGCCATCAGTGTAATACCATTAGAAATCAGGTTCATCCAGAAAAGATGAACAGTTGAACGGACTTGATTGCTTTTTTAATTTTACTGCTTCATGTTGCAGTGGGCTTTTTTGGCATAGAAACAGGATTTCAGCTTGACAGCTGAGCTCTGTGTGATGGAGAGAGGGACTTTATTTTCATTGTTCCCTGGCTGCTGTCATGTAGATTTAGAGACTTGTCTTTGTCTGGTGTGTAGGGACCCTTGAGTAATAAAGTCCTTTAATTTAAGGTTTAAAGTGGTCTCAAATGAAAAAAAATCAGCACTTAAAAAACAGTTTATCTGCTCAGGTTTAAAAAATATAAAACGTTTGTTGTCTTAAGTGAAACATAAACCAGTAACTAGCCTATTAGCTCAAAGTGTCCGGTAGCTCTACCATGAGCTACCATTTTTGCCTTGCAACCTTGCCTGAATGTAGAGTTCTAGGAAGAAATATCACTGCTGGATTGGTTATCAGGATTTTTCTTGCACCCAGTGAAAAACAGGAGTAAGAAGTGGCTTGTGGAGCATAGATGTCCTTGCTCAGATGTGATTGTGGTCTCTAGCAGCCAGAAGATATTGCTGAAATAATTTGAATTCCTTTGGCAGTATTTTAGTAGGCTGGTGTTGCAAAACAACTGCTTGCTTAACTGATGCTAATAGAAGTTTTATCAGAGCTGGACACACAGAGTGGAATAAGAGAAGGTTTTGCATCTGGAGCGATGGTGCTGTGAGGGCGGCTGAATGGTTTGTCCTAGCTGTGTGTGAAGTTTCTGATGCTGTAAATCTAGTAACGTCCTTGAGCAAAGTTTGTTTCGGTAAGGGCTGTATGAAAGGTGGTAAAGTAATCATGATGGGATGTTGTTAAGTCCTGAGGCTTTATTGTAGCAGTGCAATGATATCTACTGATACATAAGACACAGGGGAAAAAGCAGTTCGGGGGTATGACTTAATTGAAGGGATTGTAAAAATGAGCTGCCCAGGCTGAATTATAGGGGGTTTGTCAACCCTAACAAAGACAGATTGAAATCAGGAATCGTCAGGAAGGATAAGAAAGATTTCAGTTTGTCTATATAAAAGTTATAAGGTTTCTCTCTAATAGAAAGAGGAAAGGGAGTCTTCATCACTGAGGATTTTTAAAGACAGGTCATAGAGATGGAGTCCTCCAGCAGCAAGACATGGAATGAGGAAAGGTCTATGCAGACCCCAGAGCCCTGGGGGACACCTGCTGAAGGGGAGGTGAATAAAAATATCCATGACCACTTGTTTTTTACTAGCATATCAATTACATGCACGTGCTACAGAGCTCTGCATATACTTTGCAATCTTCAATAGTTTTACAGCATTGCTTGAGGACTGTTGCTTTGGAAATGTTCTTGCTTTTTAATTATCATAGCAGTCCGTATCTGCACATTTCAGAAGCTTTGTTGATTACCTTACTGCTCAACGTATTTCAATATCATATATCATTCCTACAGGGCATGGCATTTGGACTGGAAACTTTTCAGAGCATCCGCCTTATGATGTCCCAGATGAGAACGGCAATTTTCTGTCTCCCATTCTTGGTGGTTTCTACATGTTCTTGACAATGATAATCCTGTTGCAGGTAAAAGACAAAAACCTCTATTACCTCCAAGGAAGAAGCTATTCAAAACTGAGCATAATCGCTAATGGACAATTAATATCAACTAATAGCTGTGCAGTACCTTCTTAATCCTGTTTGAAAATATTGTTAGGAGTGTGTCAAATCATCCAAGTATGAAATAATGTATCTTCTCTTTCTTTTTTTTACCCCTTTCTAACTGCAGATTTTTCTTTCGTGCTGTTGAAACCCCACAAGGATATAGATAGGAAGGACATGTATCTTTAAATAACTCCAGAATCTCTAGCATATGCAACAAAGAGGATGTTTATATCCAAATGTCAGCTTTTTTTTTCCCTGCCTATGTCCAGAATTCCAAAATAAGAATGCCTCTTAACATCCCAGAAAAACAGTGAAACAGAAATTGTCATATTTGCCAGTGGGGAATAATAACTAGGTATGGTTCAGCTGGTTTAGGAAAGAAGCTAAATTAGAAGTAGGATGCTTGTATATCTGTGTCTGATTAAGCCTAATGGGGAGAGAATATTTTATGGGATGAGGGGAAAAAAATCACATTTACTTTTCAGATTTCTTGATGTAACTGCTGAGATTTAAGTGGACAGAATTTCTTTAATATGAATGAAACATAAAGATAACTTTCAGAGCTGCTCAGAGATTCCTTGGGGGATTATTCTTCATTACTGAAACAGAATATTTGTGCATCTTAAGAATTCATTATTATTTCAGGTCAGGGAAGCTAGTGGGTGGGAAGAGTTGCGTGCAAAGTAATTGATCGTGAAACTTTTTTACGTCAAGAGTTAGTCTGTGCTAGTGCAATCTTTCAGTTTCAGGAGGGTAAGAGCCAGCATGCTTCTTAGTTCAGAAAATATGCCTTGTATGAGCATCCTCTGAAAGACCCATCTTTGCATTTCATATTCCAGGGATTCTGTATTAAATTTGTCACTTGTTGTCTCTGTTTATCCTTTGCCATTGTGTGCAGGATTTTTTTTTCTCTCTTGAACCATTATTATTCAATCCTGCAATATGTCTCTAGGAAGGACCGTTTCTCTGGAGATCGTTAGGATACCTGTGCTAGGACGTTGCTGACAGAAGGCATTAAGGCTTGTTTCACTCCTCAATGAGAATTTAAACTCTCTTTCAGGTTTTAATCCCCATTTCTCTTTATGTGTCCATTGAGTTAGTCAAGTTGGGCCAAGTCTTCTTAATTCACAACGACATTGACCTGTATGATGAAGTGGCAGATTTGCCCATACAGTGCCGTGCCCTAAATATTACTGAAGATCTCGGACAAATCCAGTATATCTTCTCAGACAAAACTGGGACACTAACAGAAAACAAAATGGTATTCCGGCGCTGTACTGTTGATGGAATTGAGTTTTCTCATCAAGAAAATGGTGAGAGACCCTTTTCTACACTTGCTTTTCTCTCTGAGCAATTAGATGTTAATTTAAATATTACTGTTTAAATCTACCGAGCCCTCTGACTGAATGCAGAGCTTTGTGGGTTTGTCTCCACTTTGGGGGGGACTCCTGTTCCAGAGATTCAGAAAAGTGAAGGTGTTTCAAATGATTCAGAAGTCAGATGGGAAAGGTTTTCCAGTCCCCTCTGCAGGTATCTCAGGCTTTGCCCTGCGTTCAATACCCACTGAAGCGTGCAGAGAACATTTTCTCTTTTATTTCTAAATGAATGCCAGCCAACCATTTATAAGATCACAGACTGAGTTTAGATAGTAATTAAACACAGTGGGTCCAAAAGTAATTACCATAGTCTTCTGTGTGATATGAAAGGTAGAGCTACAGGTTTCTGTGAGCTGACCCGAGCTGCAGTCTCTCAGCATGGGGTGCTCCGAACCTGGTGGGCTGACTCAGGCCCATTCTTGGTCGCTACTTTCTCTCTCCACATAGTGCAAAGGATTTCATTAAGCTGGCAAGCAGCTTCCAAAAAGACGTTTGTGCTATGTGACAGTAAGCATTAGCAAATTTGTGAATTACCATATTTCACTCCCCTGTTCCGGTCAACTGCAAAATGCAGCTAAAGAGACCGGCCATTAGCAGAAGTCCATAAAAGTGACTGATTGCTTTGAAAACACGTTTTTGTTTTCTTGCAATAATAAACATTGGAGAGTTGGAGTTGCCAGAAACTGAAGCGAATAGTGAAGTTTTTCTGGTGCTGGCTTTTGAGATGTTTTGGCTTTGGTTTGTTTCCATTTTTTAACCACCAAGGAATTCCTCCTGTGCAATGCAAAAACCAGACTAAGAGGTAAGGTTCCATGTTCTCCTTTCACAGCCAGGCGCCTGGAAACCCACAAAGAGTTGGATTTAGATGATGAGGACTTTGCAAAACTTCAACACTTCACTCTTCCTCCCATGAATATTGAGAGATCAGCCACCTATAAGCAGAGGACCATGAGACCTTTAAGGAGGTGCCAGAGTGCCAGGGCTCATTTTCAGGGGCATACAAGGAACAGATCTTTTGGCCGTTGTGACAGCAACCAGTCCCAAGTGGCATTCAGCAGCACCATTGTGAGTACGAACAGGCTGAGCTAGCACGTTTTAAGTTCTTCTTTCTGTTTTATTTTGTGATGGGAAGGCAAGAGGTGGACAGCAGAAATCCAAGCCCTGGTGAAGCTGAGAGAGAGAAGGGGGAGATGGAGCACTGGGGTCCTTGCTTGGGTGTGGGCTGCATTCGGGGGCTGCTGGGGAGGGTTTGGGGACCTGGCACCTCGAGTCAGACGGCAGCAGAAGGGGGGGGGGGGGCACAACAGTGAGTTTTTGTGATGGTTGCTTGATAGGAGGAAAAGGCAATTTTGAATTTGGGGTCCGAGCATGTGTCAAAAGACAAATATTGCATTTTTCAAGGCGGGGGGGAAGCAGGACTTCTCACAGAGATAATAGAAATTAAGCTAAAAGGGCTTATCAGGTTAAGGTGTTAAATCCTGAAAGATGCTGAAGAACTTTGTCTTCCTTCAGTAGCTGGGTGGCGTCTGCATCACCTGGAGTGCTGACTTGGAGGTACATGTTCACTTCTTTGCAGTTCAAGGAAAATCTTAGACTGCTGAATTTTAGAACTGAAACTTCCCAAAATCTGACATGACCTAATTGAAGTCAGACTGTTCTTTTCTTGAAAGTTTTTCAAGAGGTATTTCAGACAAGGCTTTTATGGACTCTAGGATAAGTCGAACATTTTCAAAATTAGAATTCTGATTGAAATTAAATGCCTGAAAAACCTTACCAAATCTTGATTTAAATATATATATATATATATATAAAATAAATACAGAGTTCTCTGAACTTTATTTTCTGCAGTTTTTCTTCTTGGCACAATTTTTGACTTGCTCACATTTTTTTGGAGGATGTAAATTTAAGTTTGTTATAAGGCCCTACTTGCTTCATTCAGTTCCTCTGTCACGTAGTGGTATCTGTCAGTACTGCTTCTGCTCTTGGAATATGTGGGTTTGGTCAGTTGTTATCCTAGTATTTTCCAGCCCAGACCTCATGGGATGTTGAGAACCTCTCCGTGGGTTCTTGAGAACCCATGGGTCATGAATTTTGAGAACGTCTTACGGGTCGTGACTTTTGAAGTGTGGAAAAGGAATTTCTTGCCAGTACATTTCCCCAGTTATGTTTTTTACTGCCAGGCCTCTTCATTTTCTTCTATAAATAAACTGCCATGTTTGTGGGTTTTTTTCCCCCACCGTAAAAGCAACATCAAACATCTCCTTTGTAGAGGAAAATTAAGCTGCCTTAGCTGCTAATAGGTATCAATATATCTGGATAAGTTGTTTAACCTGTATGACAAATATGAAGATGTAGTAAAAATGGAGACACCTAGATATTGCCCAGAGCCTGTCCGGTATGTTGATATCCTTCAAATGATGCATAGTAGTATCTTTCTTTACCAGCTAAGCCAATTCCCTATTAATAAAACTTTCTGTGTCTCTATGGCTCCCGCCCCTGGGAACTTCCATCACTTCGGATGCATTTGTACTCTGCTACAAATCTGGACCATCTTGAGTATTCCAGTCATGCAGACAGTATCATGGGCCTGAATGTGTCTCAATAGTCAAAGTTCCTTAAGAAAAATCTATCTTTGAACAATGTGTGAGAAAAGACACAATGACTGCTATCTAACTTAATTAGTTTAAGACTTGCGGGGCACTTCTAGATGAATGGCTGTGCTAAAATAGAAGCATTGAGGTATTCAGTGGCAGGCAATAATTGTTGAGCACAGTATTCTCCACAAAATTGTGAGACTACACTTCTTCAGATCAACAAAATGCAAGAGGAAGAAAAAAAACAACCTGCTTTATGTAAATGTAAAGTCCAAAGGCCAGTACCTGGCATTGTACAATTTGTTGTTATTGGCTTTTTTCTTAGTAAGAGTCACTTTTCCAAGGGTTGATGTGCCAGCCGCATGAAAACTATTTGTGAAAACTGGTAGCCTGAGGTAACAGTAAAATTGAAGAACTTTGCACTGCTGAGAAGACACAGTGGTTTTTGGGTAAGGGTTAGCACAGCATCTGCTATGAGCACCTGCATGTCGGAACTGTTGCCAAGAAAAGCATTTTAAAGTAAGGGGTTAACTTAACAGTATCCTACAAAATGTAGAGTTTAATTGGAAAGTAACTGTGCCAAACAAAAGAGAACCATTTACAAACATCAAATTTATATGTGAATAGCTTTTAAAGGGAAATTATCTATGCAGTGATCACAAAATTTACTTGCTCTCACTCAGCCTTGCAGGAATCCATGATAAGCAGGTTGCATATGGTATTTTAAGTGCATTTCTACAGTGGTAACCGATTGTGCCTGTGAATCAGCATGTTTGAACTTTGTCTCAGTATTCTGAGCAGATCTGCAATTAGGAAGCTCTGCAGCTATAGAATGTATTTCAGCCCGCCTGTTAGGGAGAGTGTTCTCTGCTTGACAAGTTTTGATGTTTTGCTGAAATCCAAGAAGCTCTTATCAATTAACATGTTCATTTCAGTGTGTCTCTGAGATAGAGATGAGGATGATGGGGTTTTCATGGCATTTGATAAAGTTAATTAAACCAGAGCCTGCAGATCCTAGAAGAATAACTACATTTATTCCTTGCCTTTTCTGAAGTAAAAGTAAAACGGGTATGACGCAGAGCCCGACTCCTGTGGTTTTGCTCTTTCCAGTATTTTTGTCTACAGTCTTCACGGTCCATGGCAGTTTGTGGAGCCTCGTTACATACAATTTATGCACTTCATCAGAAATGATGCATCCTATGTCCACTTGCAGCTTCAAAAAAAGCAATGGCAAGGTCCATCCAGTGGGAAGGAACTTGACAAAGTCTTAAACAACTGAAAAGCAAATTCCTAGCTTATTGTCAGCAACCACACTTATTGCTGCTCTTACTAAACATAAACACAAAGCGACAGAGATCTACCTGTTAACAGTTACACTTGCAAAATTAGAGACTGAGCTGAACAGAACTGTCTGACCACAAATTCAAGCTATTCTGAAAACTTACAGTTGAGAATTGCTGCCAAGTCTACAAGTGTTTATATTGATACCATAAAAACGTGCAATGTCTGTGTACACCTTAGGGTTTATGTGGAATGGAAAGGAAAGGAGAATGGTGTAGTCATTGCTTCAGAAATCTCCTAGGATGTCTGAGAGAGAGAAACACAGTGACTGATGTATTCATTTCATAAACATTTATGAGAAATCTGGAGGTAGACAGACATCCCAGAATTACAGAAAGGTTGAGAGGGAAAGGGACCTCCAGAGGTCACCTGGTCCAACCCCCCTGCTCACCAGCAGCCAGTTGCCCAGGATCAGGTTCAGATGATTTTTTAATATCTCCAAGGATGGAAGCTTCATAGCCTCTCTGGGCAACCTGGGCCAGTGCTCGGCCACTCTCGCAGTAAGAGTTTCCTGATGTTCAGATGGAACTTCCTGTGTTTCAGTTTGTGCCTGTTGTCGCTTGTCCTGTCACTGGGCACCACTGAAAGAGCCTGGTCCATCCTTTTAGCATGTCCCTTCAGGTACTTATATAAATTTATGACATTCTCCTTCAACCTTCTCTTCTCTGAGCTGAACAGTTGTGGCGCCCTCAGCCTTCCCTCATATGAGAGATGCTCCAGTACCTTGATCATATTTGTGACCCTTTTTTGGACTCCTCCTTTGGTACCCGGAAGACCAGAACTGAGCGCAGTACTGCAGGTGTGGTCTCACCAGTGCTGAGTAGAGGGGTAGGTTCACCTCCCTTGACCTTCTGGCAATGCTTTGTCTAATGCAGCCCAAGGATACCATTAGCCCTCAGCTGCAAGGGCACGCTGCTGGCTCATGTTCAACTCAGTGTCCACCAGGACCCCCAGGTCCTTTTCTACCAAGCTGCTTTCAAGCTGGGTAGTCCTCAGCATGTATCGGTGTTTGGAGTTATTCTTCCCCGGTGCAGGACTTTGTACTTCTCCTTGTCGAACTTCATAAGGTTTCTGTCAGCCCATTTCTCCAGCTTGTTGAGGTCCCTCTGGACAGCGCCAACCGTCTGATGTGTCAGGCACTCCTCTAATGTTAAACAGGACTGGACCCAGTACTGATACTTGGGTTACACCACTTGTCACTGGCCTCCAACTAGACTTTGTGCTGCCGATCACCACCCCCTGGGTCTGGCCATTCAGCCAGTTTTCAGTCCACCTCACTGCCTGCTTACCCAGCCCGAACATCAACAGCTTGGTTATGAGGGTCTTATCGGGACGCTTTCAAAGCCCATACTGAAGTCCAGGTAGAAAATATCCACTGGTCATGGACATGTCCATATCTAAAGTATCTAATGCAACTGGAAAAAGAATGGAGTTACCTGTTCTGTCACAGCTTCTGTGGAAACAGAAACTGATTTTCATCCTGCCTGTCTTGCTCTCCAGAGAGACAGCCTTAGCCCAGCTAGAGGACACAATCTCATTTTAGAACCTCAAAGGTGTCATTGGCCAACTCACTGGTTTCTTTGTCTAACTCAGAAGGAGCCAATGCCAGTATACTTTATTATTCTGCTTCCTTATGGCTGCTGCAGCTTCTCAGAGGGAAAAATAAAATCATGTATTATAAAAAAACAGAGCTATGGTTGACAGAAGGACTTAAGGGAAATCAAAATGAGTATGAAAAATATGATAAGCAAATTTGGAACAAGACAGAGAATAAACATTTACTTTGTCTATCTTTAAGAGTTCTTATCATGACAGCACATTTCCTTCTGGATTTAATAATTCCAATAGCACTTTTCTATTATAATTTTGTGAAGATTTCAGTTATCCTACTGTCATTAGGTTTTAGTGCCATCAAGAAGAAATGCTATCAAATTAATGAAGAAATCTTAAAAACTGAATGACACTAACCATTTTATAACATCAGCATTTTCACTAACAACATTGCTAACATTGAAAAGGTGGTAAATTTAACTGATCATCATCATTAGTGCTGTTTAATTTTCTTTTTGTTTGGTTTTGTATATGTTCAGGTTGCTCAATGAGCAGACTTGTTTCTCTGAATTTTTTTGATCTCCTGAAATTCCATAAAACGTGAAAAAGTGAGAAAAAACTTTTCTGATAAATATGGATTTTTTTATTCTTTTGTTTTTAAAACTTGTCTCTGAGGCCACAATTGACGTGACAATTTTCTGTTTTTTCAGAGGAAACTTTTGAGTCCAGAAAGTTTCTGCTGCAGTGGAATATCCATTAGTGCATTGTCATTTTTGTCATGAACTAGTGTCAGATGATCTTAAAGGTCTTTTCCAACTTAAACAATTCTCTTATTCTGTGGAAAGAAATTGGGTGGGATGATGATGGATAGGAGAGGCTGAGATCCGTGTGTAATAATTTGTGGTTCATGGGATTCATTCTAATTGTGCCGGTGCATGAGGAAATTATATCAATAGTTGGGCAAATGGTGAGTGTCTAATCTTTCGTGTTTTGGCTTTATCATAATTCCCAACATAACTGTTTTGACAACTGTGTGTGCACGTGTTCCTCGTCAGAACTGTCCAGTTGAGCTGTTTGGGATTGTTACACGTACAAAGCACAGTACTGGCAGCAGACACCGGTACCCACAGGAACTGTCTGCTGCAGTGCAATATTGTGAAAGCATTTCTAAAGAACGACAGCTTTAACTTTTCAGCCTCTGAGTTTAAGAGACCTGAGAAGATAAGCAGAAAATCCAGCTTATTCTCAGTATGTATCAGTTTGCTAAAGAGAGGACCGCACCTATACTTCAAACATTTCCCCATACGTGAAATAAAAAGGCATGAAAAGGCTGAACCAGAGAAGCCAGAGCCTCGACAGCAGAGAAACTGCAAAACCTTGTTCTGTCTTCGGACTGCTGAAAAATGAGCAGTAGATTTATTTGCAATTATGAGGATGATTTAAGTACTGCTATTCACTTTAGCAAGCAGGAGTTACAATGCAACATATTCAGCTCAGCACAACAGAGCCGTGAAGGTGGATGCTTGACTTCTGCTGCATATTTAGGGAACTTAGGAGAACTGTGCCAGGTTGGAGGAGGAGAGGGCAATAGCTGAGATGAACTAGAAAGCAGCTAAATCACTCTTACAGTGCCATAAAGAAGGTATTGAAATGTGTTGGCTCACAGGAAGGTGTCTTTTAAATTTGAGAGTTCTTATTAAATATCGCCCTGAATTAAATCCAAACCAGGCTTTCCTAACAAGAAATTTCCATTAAAAGTAATACTCCCATAGCCCTACATCAAATTAAACTGTAGGTAAGTGACATCGTTAAGTAGTTTGGCTTGCAAATTCAGGCTTGATTAGAAAGAGTGTGGTAGTAAAATTACAATAACATTTCAGGAACAAATGAGGTATGTATGTATTTATTTATTTATTGTAAAAACTGAGGAAGAATAGTTTGAGACAGCTTCTCTTTCTGAGTGCAGAGCAGAATGACTCGGGGAAAAAAACATGATACTGCTGTAACTAAGCCTTAAGTACAATACATTCTCTGTTGAAATAACCATCAGCTCCCACACTGAAAGGGGAGAGCCCAAATCCAGTTCCATCTAAAATGCCCTTTAATTCAGTAGTCAGCAGTTTCAAAGTTGGGGGACACAGTATAGATTATTCTTGATTTCTGGTAGATCTCCAAAGAAATATAATTCTGAAATCATCTTCTGTTTCAAGATGCATCTCTTTCTAATTATCTAGTCAGGCAGCTTTTAGAAATTTCTCTTTTTTCCCTCGATTTTAAGTACAAAAGGTATTTACCTTACATAATTCTAGGTGTAAATTCAGCAAAAGGCAAGAAGTTGCTAACAAGTTGAGAGTTCTTCCTTGAGGACAAGGGTAAATGGGAATAATGCTCATGAAGTCATTTCTTTTCCAGGAAAAGGATGTGACTCCCGATAGCAGGCTGCTAAGACGAGTGAGAGAAGCTGCACTCCAGACTGAAAACCTTTCTCCGTTTATACATATGAAGACTTCCACGTCCTTTACTGACTTTTTTCTCGCCCTTGCCATCTGCAACACGGTCCTGGTCTCCACAGCTACCGAGCCAAGACAAAGGGTAATCTAAGTCTATGAGGAAAACTGATTATGCTTCCACTTAGCAACGTAGAGCAGCGTTTGGTGAAACCTGAAATGGTGAAAAATAGTTTGTTTGGGAGTTCTCCTCTAGCTCTTTTACCTTTTGTGCAATATCTGCTGTTTTCCTGTCTGTGTATATCCTTTTTAAGGATATTCTAAGCTATTCTGAGAATAGCTATGGCTACCACAGTGTTTACATTTTTTTCTTTTCGAGTTTATATATACTGTAAGAAATATGTTGAACAAACTGTGTTTTCTCTGACCTCCCAGGCCATTGACGGAACTACAAGGGGCTTGTTTCCATCTCTGGTTCAGAGGTAGAGATACAAATCAGCATCAAATTTGGGTGCCAACTTACCTATGACTCCTCTACTGAATTCCCCTACCACAGTCAAATAGGGAAAAATAAAAAGTTGCTTTTCTAGTTATATTCATTTAGATACAGAAAAACACACTGAAATTTTAAAAAGTAGCTAGTAGCTCACATTTATTTATTTTTAACCATGGGTTTTCTCATATTTCCAGGTCACAATCCCACCACCAATAAAACAGTCGGGAATCACCCTGGAGAAGATTCATCAGATATTTCAACGGCTAAAATTAGCAAGCCTTAGTCAGTCTTTTTCATCATCTCAGTCTAGTTCAGACCTAGGCACTAGCTTCAGTGCGAAGAACGCTGAGGAACATCTGGCTGCCTTGGGTTGCTGTGACAATGATGACAACTGCTGTGCCAGCAGCAGAGGCAGCGAGCTACAGGGCAAAGGCAGCACAGATACTGGGAGCGCTTCCTTGGATGAGGTTTTTCAATCTATGACTAGCAGTTCTTTGCCGACAGACTTTTGTTATGAGGCTGAGAGCCCAGACGAGGCAGCGCTTGTCTACGCTGCCCAGGCATATAGTTTTACTTTAGTGTCCCGAACTCCCGAACAGGTGACCGTACGATTGCCACAAGGCACGCTCCTGACTTTCGATATTCTCTACACTTTGGGATTTGATTCAGTGAGGAAAAGGATGTCTGTAGTGGTGAGACACCCTCTAACCAAGGAGATTGTTGTCTACACAAAAGGAGCTGACTCTGTTATAATGGACTTGCTGGAAGACTCTGCCAAAGGTAGTTAGTCATTGAGCTATTTCTGATATGTCTCCTGCAAAGAAGCGCAAGAAGTTTGCGGTGGTCTTTTCTGCACGAAATAGCATATCTAGGCATTAGAAGTATAAAAAGGAGAGTGAGTTTTCTCTAGTGTTACCCTTGCAGATCAGAACTAAGGTATTTATTTAACCTGGGTAGTGTTTAGAATACGGAATGGGCTTATTAAAATTCACTGACAGCACTAATCCATGTGGATTGTGTACCCTGCAATAATACTGTCATAAAGGCTGGACCACAGTATTTCAGCTTGTCAGCAAGAGTACTATAACTTTAACAAACAAACAAAAAAAAAAACCTCCAAGTAATGTTAACTTAAAGGAAACAAGGACTTTTAACAAGCTTTCAGTTTATGCACAGCCTTTGAACTTTTAAAGGAATTTTTATTATACAGGAATCCAGTTTTATCTAATGCCCACTCTTTTTTTAACCTTAGACCATTAGGTCTGCAATGATCTGTGCTTAAAATACAGAATCTTTTCCCTGCATTTCACAGATGACATTTATGCAGAGAAGAGAATGAAAAGAATAAAAGAAAAAACACAGAAGCATCTGGACTGCTATGCCCGTGATGGCCTAAGAACTCTGTGCATAGCTAAGAAGGTAGGAGGGCATTAGCCTAATATTGTTTACAGCTGTGCTCTGTACATGTCAATAGATTTATTAGAAACATGTAATGGTTATAATTCTTTCTGCCTCAGAGAACAAGCCAGACAGAGCGCATCTTTTTGTCCCTCTATTTGATTGCTCTGCAGTCTCTTTTCCCCTTCTTTTCCTCAGTGCGAGCAGATGATGGATTTTTGTTCAGCCTCAAAACATTCATTTCTGTTTCTCTTATGGTAACTCTAGCTGACCTTCCCTAGAGTGATTCCATGCAAGAAATAAAAAAAAACCACAGAGGAGCCAACCTTCTTCTGTTTTGCTTGGCATTCAGCTTTCAAAAATCTTGTCCTCAGCCTGGTTTAGTACATCTTAGCCTGATACTTTAATACAGAAGTTGTCTATGGGCAACAAATAGATCATATTGAAGCTCTGGAGAAATGCAGAGCAACCTTCAGGAATGGCGTGTTTGAAGTCAGAGTCCCAGCTAAGGGCTGTGTGGTCAAGAGTTTCTCTAGGTCGTGGTTTTAAGTCTCAGCTACAGGCCATTTATACAAACAGGAAGGCACGTCTATTTTTCTCATTATTACTAGTTGTTGCAGTCTTCTCTTGGAAAAGTTTGTGTTACTTTAAAATGACACACTACTTTACTAGCCTGGATAGGAGTTAAGTCTCTGTGATCCAGAATGTTAGGATTCTTCTCTTATTTAAATTTAAAAATGAGCTCTGTTTAAACTGTGTTATGCAGGTCTTGAATGAAGATGAGTTTCAAAAATGGGCCAATTTTCGTCGGGAGGCAGAAGCTGCAATCGACAACAGAGATGAGCTGTTAATGGAGACAACGCAGCATCTGGAGACCAAACTCACCTTGCTGGGTAGCTAAAAATACGAATTGTCATTGCATGAAGTATCACTTGCTCTCCTGTGATATTCTTGGCAATCAGACAACAGCTTATACTAATTTATATCAAAAGTCTTCCTTTGAGGTTTGGAAATCTCAGGGCTAGGGTATACAGTCCAATGACAGTGTTTAAGCAAGTTCTCATGCATTTTGAATAGCAGTAACTTTAAAAAAGTAAAAGTTAAAAAAAAAAAAAAAAGTAAAAAGTAACTTTTAAAAAAGTGTGCTGAAACTGTCATGTGGCCGGAGCAAAGAATGTGTACATCAGCTGTTACTGTGGCTCAGCTAACATGGTCGATAATGAAGTTCCCATAATTCCATCATGTGTCTGTGTCCTTAGACAGACCTATAAAATACTGTAAATTAACGTCACATTTGAGCACAAATTCCAAGGGCATTTTGTTAATTAAACTGTATTATAAAAAATGGTAACTTGAACACACAAGCACTTTTGCTAGTGAATTCCTGCTCTTGTTGTATTGTCATGTTTGCTTGCTGCACTTTGTTAAAGGATATTTCACGTTAAAAGTTCCGTGCATTGGCACTTGTGCATCATCCATCACTGTCATATCTAGCAACACTATTCTGTTAAACTATGGAACACTGCAGAGCTTTCTTTTCTATCTTGTTTCCAAACATTTTGTTCCTTAGGAATTTGATTTTCAGAGTTGTCTCAGTCTCATCTTTCTGTGAATAAAATCTATGCCCATACTTCGTTATCCTGAATTTCTGTGATTGCAAGCTATTAGCATTATGGCTTCTCATAATCTCTGCACTGATTTAAAAATTAGAGTAATAACAGTATATGCCATAAGCAGAACCACATAAAAGGTAATGTAGATCTGTCAGAATCTGTTATCTTTGCCAGCTCTTAAGGGTCTGTGTGCTTTCATACTTTATTTCACAAAAAGTGTTCTTTTAGCTTAAATCAATACCTATTTTTAATGTATCACAGCTACAGCATCTTCAAGCTGACCTCTAGTGGAAGAGGTAAGGAGTATTGCAACGTTCAGAGGGTGATTTACCATCAGGATGAGTGTTGGCATCTGCTTCAAAGTTTGCACATTTTCAAAAAGAAAACTTGCTGTACCCTTTCTTCTCCCTTTGATGGGTGAAGTGTCTAACTTGACAACAGGGATAGCATTCATTAAATAGTCACAGTCCATCTTTTCTGGTTGTTTTAAAGGGTCTTAATGCAGTATTTTAAAAATGCGTATGGTATAATTCCTCTGCCAGTACATTGCAATTTTGGATTATTAAGAAGCAATGTAAGGTATCGTTCTAGCTATGAGTAAAATGAAGAGCTAGAACTTGATTGCTGACATATTCAGATCTTAATCCTAATGCAGATCTTGTGCCTGTGTGTTTATTTGCTGGGCAATGCCTTGGCTCAGCTCTTGATAAGTTCAGGGTCACAACTGGGAGTCAAAATTCTGAAAAAAGAAAATAGCAACATGACTTCCAAAAGGAAAGAAAACTCATGCGCTACTCCTTTTCCTGTTTCCCCAGGAGCAACAGGGATTGAAGATCGCCTGCAGGATGGAGTGCCTGACACTATTGCTGCACTTCGCGAAGCCGGGATACAAGTCTGGGTGCTGACAGGAGACAAGCAGGAAACAGCAGTTAACATTGCATATTCCTGTAAACTCCTGAACCAGAGAGACACCGTCTTCACCATTAACACCGAAAATAAGGTGAGTACAGAGAGAAGCACAGAATTCGCAATTTCTCCTTTCTTCGTGTCTTGCAGCTTGACATTGTTTTGCTTTAGGCTGCGTTCAACACAAAACAACCAACGAAAAACCCACGTAGCAACGTTAGGCCAGGAACTCTTTAGACCACATATATCAGGATGAATTAAAACACAAGACAGTTATATAGAGTTTTGTTCAATTAAAATACAATGATTTTTCCAAATGAAAATATTCTTTCAAAAAATTACCTGAATAGTGAGCTTTAGAAAGAAGGTAATATGCAGTTTAAGTGCCTGATTCCTTAATAATATTGATATCTAGCTTTTCACCTTGCAATGGAAATTTCAGTTAGAATGAGATTTTAAACCTAGTTGATATCTGTAGAAAGACATTTGGAAAGTGCTGTATGAGTCCGTCTGGAAAAATTATGCAGGTGTAGATTTAATTGAATTAAGAACTTCCTAGTTGCATGTCCCCTAATAGGATTAGACTTAATTATTTATTAGTGAACAATTTAATCCAGTATCTTTTTGTGTAAGCAGCATTTTACCTTCTTGGAAACCTAAATATAGTTCTTGTGAGCCAGTTAAAAACACAGTCACTTTCTTGACATTCCGTGGTGGTGCACGTAGTTGTGGATGTGTACAGATATTCCCTGAATTTCCGTGGGCAATAGAAGGTCAGGCAGTAGGCAAAGCAAACTTACTCCAAAATGAGGATAATCGCTTCAAGGGCGTGTCTGTCAGCTCCTGTGACTCACTAAAATACAGGGAACAATCTGTGGTGCAATCTATGGCTATTCCTGAAACCATCTGTACAGAGAGAAAATAGAGTCCTACCTTTCAAAGAGGGTAAGTGCCATTAAGGATGGTGAAAATAAAAGGCTTCAGAAAAGCAACCTTGGCTTTTGCAGGTTGTGAAGCAACATAAGTAGGGTACCAGGAAAACCACGCCTCGCTTTCAGGACACAGAATGGCCACCACTGTGCACAGCCTAGGATTTGCCCCTCCGGGCATCCTGGTGGGACAGATGGCTTTCTGAGGTGGATTTAGGGAAAAGCAAGTTCAGGCATCATGGTGAAACCAGACCTGTTTGCTAAGGAGAAGTCAGCCCTGATCATTTCTAAAGCCCAGAAGCAGGGTCCAAAATGCCAGCTGTGATGCCCTTTGTCGTTTTCTTGCTAGTGAGCTCTTCCTTCCTGAGCAGCCCTGGATGCCCCCGCGGTGCCCCAGGCTGCAGCCACTGCCCCTTCCCAGCGTGCTGCCCTGTCCCTTTCATCAGGCGTACGCTGGTGACCCCTGCTCAGCCATACCAGCAGTTATCATGAGACAAGCCCTGCCCGGGATGGACAGGAAGATGAGGTGGGGATGCAGGTTCTTCCTGTGAGTGGGCAAGGCACTGATCTCAGTTGCCTCGGTTTTTCTCCCCACAGAAGAGGGTTTACTGATACAAGCTTGCCTTTCCCTATAAAGCTATTGTGAGGATTAATTAAGCATAGTTAAAGTACAGACTGTTTTTCTTGTGATAGGCAATTTGTATAGAGCAGTTAGATGGCCTACTTTCTAGCTGCTTTTGTCTGCAGTTAGTAGTTCTCCAAACAAGAATAAAATCCTATGCAAATGTCTGTCTCTTTTAATGTCATGGAAATAGGGAAACACGCAAAGATGATATGGAATTTGGCATGGAATACATTCCTTGCTTCAATGTGTAATTTCATTTGATACGCATATCTGCTTTAACGGAAGGCAGAATGAATACATTTAGGATGGAAATTAGAAGATGGTTTCTGTCAGAGAAGTGATGCTGCAGGCAGGACCACCCCAGCTCCAGGAAACACAGGCACATGCACTCACCTATAGCACCCTATACGGCCCTCCATAGGCCCAGGTGCCAGCTGCGCACGTATGGGCGCTTGTGTGAACACGTGTGGTCCAGGGGGCACTGGAGTCGCTCCACAATAAGATTTAGTTCCCTCCCTTTCAAAATGCAGCCGAGGACACTGGTTCTAGCAGTCTCCCAATGGCAGCAGTTGGGGGGAAAAAAATAATGCATACAAAGCATTTAACCCATTAATTTTGCCAAAGTTAACCCTTGAACTGCCTTCAGTGGGAAGGGACTCGGTTTGCCCCCTGAGTCCAACAGCTCATTCAGACACTGAAAATTAAGTATCTTCCAGGCAGAAGCAGAACAAAGAGAGTTTGGAGGATTCATTTACAAAGGCAAGCCAAGGCAAACCAAGAATTTCCGCTACGATTTTTGGTTTGTTCACAGAAAGCCGATGCTTCTTCAACACTTTTTAGAGGTTTTGAGTGTGCAGTCTAGATGCAGCTTTTTATTAGATATCAGAGGTACATTTGATTCCAGAACCTCCCACTTCAGTGTAATTTAAATCTTGCAAACATCCTACACATGTACCTTATGCAACATAAAGTGAAAATAACATTTTAGAACTGAATCATCACTCAATAAAGCTGACAGAAAAGGTAGAAAAGGGAGTGATTAGCTCCTCAGGTATTCAGTGTCATGCCACAGAAGGAGGACTTTTAGCATTAACAGGAAGCAAAACAACTTTTAGATCATTCTGGGGTTTATCTGGTAGTGGTGTGCCAGTTTAGGAGACCTGTATGGGAGAGGTAAAAGTGCACCCCTTAAATCTGTTTGTGTTTGATACTAAGTCACTTCTGGTTGTTTGCATCGAAGAGGTGAATTCGGTCCAAAAGGAAGCAGGTTTGATAAGAGAGAAAGACAGGGGCTGAGTTTGAGGCACATTGCTGGGCAATACAAAGTTTTATTTCTTTAGTTCCAGTGACACACACCTGATTTGTGACCTAGAAAAAGCCAAACTGTAAAAGTTACTGGGTGATTTTGAAAATCTGAATGTCTTGTTTCTCTACTGCAGTTTATTTCTGAGGGAAGAAAATGCTGTAGTATCTCACATCATTCATATCAGAACCAGATTTTTTTTAATCTCCTTTAGAATAGAAAGCAATTTTTTTCTAAATTTCTGAACTCTCAGCATCACAAATTACAAATATGTCCTCCTGATGTGAAGATTATTTTCTTTTCTTTTCTTTTAAAATCATTCCTTACTACAGCTAACTAGCTGATAAGATGTGCAGTGTTTTCACCAAAGGATTTGATGACGCCATTGGCATAATCTCCAGTCTGATGATTTAGTGTGTTTCTCAGTCAGTTTTCCCTAATGTTTATCTGATAGGCTTATAACCCACCGGCACGATCATACAAACACAGACTTTGTAAGGTGCTGTGCTGTAAAGGGAGATGGAGATAACTATTTCTAGAACCACTTCTGTTTTCTCACAGGAAACTTGCGAATCTCTCTTGAATTTAACCTTGGAAGAGGTGAGGAAGAATTACGAGGCTGAAAAACCACAGAGGAAACTTTTTGGCATTATCCCAGCATCTTTCTCAGCCCAGGAGGCCCCCAGCCCTGAGTTTGGACTGGTGGTTGACGGACGGACGCTGAACGTCATCTTCCAGGGGGGGCTGGAGAAGAAGTTCCTGGCGCTGACGAAGCACTGCCGCTCGGTGCTGTGCTGCCGGTCCACCCCGCTGCAGAAGAGCATGGTGGTCAAGCTCGTCCGGAGGCAGCTCGGAGTGATGACCCTGTCGATAGGTACCCCCACCCTGAACCGCACTGTTCTGAAACAGGTCCTTTCTTTATGAGTCATGGAAATGCGTGGACTATATTGTACAATATATTGTATAATCTTCCTGATCAAAAAACATATGGAAGTCCTTTCTTCAGCTTTCACTGAGCAAATCTGGCACCCAACATTTAAACAAAATGAAGGCACCCAACACTCAGAACCCCCCAGCAGTCCCTTTCATGCACACCAGTACAAGCATGTATACACATTCCCTCCAGAATCCCCGTGCTTTGGGCATGGAAAGCAGTCAACACTAGTCACTGGTTTGTCTTTCCAAAAAGGCCTTTTACTGTCAGACTTTCCCAACTGGTGAAAATGGAGGTATCCCCAGAGTGGTATTAAGCACTGAGTTGTTTGGTTTTTACCTCCAAATAATGTGAAATGCTCTGAGTTTCCTGCTCTACTTTTGGCAAGTGATCCCCCTGAAATCCTTGCAGAATTGATTTTTATGACTTAAAACTAAAAAATACACCTCCGTGGGCCAAACAGAAAAGGAAGTGTCTGATGTATTTTAAAATTTCTTGCTTTGCCTTGGAGTTCAAAACATAAGCTTTCAGCCTCCTGCTTCATTTATTTTGCTTTACCAGCTAACCTAATTCACAGTCTCTGCATTGCAGGCAGCAACCATGGCTGTTCTTTCCATGGACATTTGTTTATGTATGTAATATATTGCTGCAAGTTGAAATGAGCAGAATAACTCCTGAAACGGGCTTGTTACGTTGTCAGCTGCAATCAAATGTATCATATAATTTGGAGAGTTCAGTGAAGTAGGGCACTGCAAAGCATGTTGCTGAGCATATGGAGTTCACCAAGCAGAAATATACATAACAAGGCAGACGTAGATGGTGTCAGGGTGTCTGTGCCACCACCCAGCTGGTCCCAATGTCGACCTTAGCCCTGGTGGATCTAGATCTCCTGTAAAGGAGAATGTTCCAACCAAGATCAGAGCCTAGAGTTCATGATTGCTTGATGCTCAGCATCAGTTACCTTAGTTAAGATGCAATGTAGAATATCATTAGCAAGGCTAGGGGTTCTTTTCCTTGTACTGATACAGGCATTTTGTATTAAGCACCCTTTCTTGCACCTTTCTCATTCCCTCCCATCTTCCCATTCCAGGTGATGGTGCAAATGATGTAAGTATGATTCAAGCAGCTGATGTTGGAATTGGAATATCTGGCCAAGAAGGCATGCAGGTATCCCTTCAATTTATTTCCTTTCCTCTTTCGTCATGCAGTCTCTTGCTGCTTCGTAAGTTAAAAATGCAAGTTGGTATCATTACTGTCATAAATTAAAATTCAGTTTATAATTATGGGTCCAGCCAAAAAAGTGTTTTGAGCCAACAATTAGCATGCATGGGCAAACGTGTGTTTGCTCATAAGCCTGGAAAATTAGCAGATGCCTGTCCAGTGTTAGGTTGGCACCTGGTTTCTGAATCATCTCTGCTACAGCATTTCCGGGTTTTGTTGATTCTCTTTCAAGTGTTTTCAGCCCCAAATCCTTTCCCACACATCTCCCTTCCTCATTCTCCTAAGATGGAGAGTTTTGCAGAGATAGAAAGTTCCAGCTGTTTTCCCAAGGTGTGTATTTTTGCTAGAGTATTCAATAATAGAAATAATTTCAATGTTCGTGTTCAAATTTCATCATATTGGGTGGGGAAAAGATATATTGTAAATTTACTTCTATGCTTTTTACCAAAGGCTGTGATGGCTAGTGACTTTGCAATATCCCGATTTAAGCATCTCAAAAAACTGCTTCTTGTCCATGGACATTGGTGTTATGCTCGCCTGGCAAAGATGGTGATTTACTTTTTCTACAAAAATGTGGTAAGATTATTAAAATTCTGTAAGTTTTCATCCTAGCAAGGGTTAAATCCAGGGCTTGGGAGTGTGTGTGTGTGTGTGTTCGTTTTGGTGTTTGCAAGCTATATTGTCTTAGTTTTTATGAAGCTACACCCCTGTTTCTTCACTTTGCAAGTTTATAGTATGCTACCCCCTTCCTAGTAATGTGCTGCATAAAGCATTCTAGAAAATATGGGTTCTAAATATATTTTGAAATAGCATTATTCCAGAGGGAAAAGGACTCGAGGCTTAGTAACTTTTATATGGTAGTTCAAGAAACTTTATTAATAATACCCATGAGCCTCAAAATAAAATTTGCATAAGGAAGAGCAGATTATTAGTGCTACAATGTAGAAGATGACTCTGCACTAAGAATTGGTTGCCTGTGAAACCTCTGAATTTTTGCATTTAATTTGATAGGAACCACTTGCAAGTAATGATGCAGTCATATCTGGCATTTTTATTAAAAATTTAATGTATATGCAAATGAGCTGTGCATTGAAGAATAATGTAAAGTGGAAAAAGCTGATAGTAATACAGTTTCTACAAGACTGTGCAAACAAGTCCATTTGACATGAAATACACTCTGAGCATGAAAGACTACTTAGAATTGAAAGTATCTGCATTTTTTGTAATAATTTTGAATAAAAATTACTTCTTATCACTGTTAAAGTTTGTAGTGGAAATGGAAACTTTTTTTTTTCCTTGATTGGGCATCCTTTTAGAGTTCAAAGGATATTTATTTGCAATGCGAAGTAGTTCTCCAGACTGAGATGATGCTGCTCTATTATCTCCCCAGCACCATTAGGGAGTAGGAGGCCTTTGATTCCGCACAGACAACTGGTTTGTAAAAGGATTTTAAAATCTGGTGCTCAGAGCTGTGAACAGCTTACTTCATTATTGTCTGCTATTTTCTTAAAGAAACCTAATGGCTTTGAAAAAGCTGTATCACAGTGGATCGGTGTGAAGTAGACCTTTAAGGTACACTGCTTTATGGAATAAAGTGCAGAGCTGTCTCCTGACGGTACCTTTAACCAAAATAGTGCATCCTTGGGAGACTCTGTCAATAACCAATGTACTACCTAAACCTCACAGGTGGAACTATGTAAGACACAGACCATCTGTACATTGCAAAATAAAAGGTTGAGATCAGCTGTAACAGTAAGGAGCAGGCGTGGGGAAAGGAAGGGGATGTAAAGGAGAGGCCACAGGAAAGGTGCAGCTTCACGGTTCCCACAACCCAAAGAAAAATGAAATCACCTCAGCCTGAAGGATGTGCTGCTGCACGTGTGGGGAGCCACAGCTCAGCTCCTAACAGGATGTACTGTTTGTATCTGCTTCACAGAGCTACGTCAACCTGCTCTTCTGGTACCAGTTCTTCTGCGGGTTCTCAGGCAGCACTATGATAGATTACTGGCAGATGATTTTTTTCAACCTCTTCTTCACCTCCGTGCCCCCTCTTCTCTTTGGAGTCCTGGATAGAGATGTTTCTGCAGAAACACTTCTAGGTTTGCCCGAGTTGTACAAGAATGGACAAAATTCAGAGGTATGTCTTGATTGCTTGATAAGCCAAAGGACCACAAGTTTTTTGGTTTTGTGAGGAGGGAAGGAAGAGAAGAATTCAGACTTCCTTGGAATCAAATGATCCACTTATGGTTTCTAGTTTACTGACATACACTAAAAGAAGGTATAATTGTAGCTGTCAGAAGAACTGGTGAACATGTGTTTGAAGTTTTTCCTTGGAAGTGAGGCTGGGTGCTTGGTCATGGTTGGAAGATGTAAATGGGAAAGTTTATTCTGCCATTAAATAAATGGAGCGATCCTGTCTGGTACCGATGTGCTGCGTTATAGTAAGTGATGTGCTAGTGAATCTGTCCTGTGTTTGGCGTTTCTGGTCTGAAGAAGAGATGAGGGAGCAAATATGTGTGTGTACGTATATATGTACATGCCATATATCGAGAAAATTTCTCAGTGAAGACATTGGGAGAAATAAATAAAACACGATGAGAAATGTAATGAATGAGGGTAAAATAATTTAGATGGTCCCTGCCTAAACTTTGCTCAGATCTGGTGCTTCGCAGTCTCAACCTACTGACAAAGCAAAGTTTATTGAAAAGACTACAGCAAAAACCGACAAGAAAACACAAACCCTTAAATCAATAAACAGCCCGACATTTTTTTTTCTACTCTCAGGTTCAGAAATACATAAAGGATTTTGTCACAGTTTGGTGTCTAGACTGTTCCAGGCATGAACTCATTCATTTATTTGCTTCTTTTACTTTGACTAGTCATTATTGGTAATCTTCAGAAAATACGCCTGGATTATGTTATGTTTTTACCTCAGTTTGCCTGTCAGGTTTAGCAAACCAGTCTGACCTCTGTATGTTTGCGAGGAGCACACATATACAGACGTACATACCTGGTTTGGCACAGACATACAGTACAGTAGCAGTTATTCCTAAATTCCTAAATTTTGAATAGGAAACTATGAAAATGTTTGTGAGTAAAAATTTAAGTGGCCTTAGTTTTAAATCACAAAATTGCAAGGTATTAAGGAATTCTTCTCTCTCCTCCTTTTTTCCTAATACCTACTTTTATTATCCTGGATTGTGATTTTTAGCACTGATGAACACCGCTGATTCTTATCATGTTTAATGTTGTTTTGAAAAACTCAGGCAAGGGAGTGCAGAATTTGAGGGTTCTCTGTAGGACTTTCCATCTGTTTTCTTAGGAGCTCTTAGACCTCACATATATGCAAATATATATGTTCCTTACCATTTTGAAGAGGTCATTGTTGTTGCTTCAACATTTTGTCTGCATTGAAACAAGAGGAGCCCAGCCTTCTCCCACTCCACTGGAGCTGTGGACGCATGGGTCACTAGATAAGTTTAAATATGACAAGTAGTCAAATTAAAATGGCACTAAATAGATGTTTCAGTGGAACCTTAACAGAAAGGATTTTTGACCAATTTTATAGCTCTAGGAAGAGCTTTGTTTGAAAAAGAATTTGATAGATGGGGTCTTCTGGGGAGGGTTGGGGCATTCAAGACATTTGGCTTTTAAGACCCTTAGCTGGCTGGTTAGTCTTCCTAAGGTCTGTCTGTAGTTAACACAGAGGAAAAGCCTGTTCAGAGATAAGCCCTCAGTCTGTAGCAGCTGCTCAGGAGGCATTTACTCATGAAGGGAGACCAGCTAACTATAATGGTAGTCTGAATGGAAGAGAAACAGACAGCAATTACGTCCGCAGGACAGACTAGAGATGCGCGTCCCCTTACAATGACTGTTATCTATGAACTCCTGCAGATATACAAGCTGTCAACTTTTGTTATTACAATGTTGGATGCCTTCTATCAGAGCCTCGTTTGCTTCTTTGTCCCCTATATGGTAAGTAACCAGGGTCATTAATACTCTCATTCTCCTATCTTCCTGAAAAAAAACAGAAAAAATCACTTCTGAAAAGTCAGGGTTCATCACAGTCTATCTGCCTGTTTTCTAGACATACGAGGATTCTGACATAGATGTGTTTTCCTTTGGAAACCCCATCAATACCATCTCCCTCCTGACCATTCTCTTGCACCAGGCTCTAGAAACGAAAACATGGGTATGTGTTTGACCTGTCCTGTTCACGTGACTTTTTCTTTTGTGAACATAGCATACTGCGTAGGCATGACATTGTCTTTCAGGGTCATTTACCTGAATTCTGGGTCACAAAAAGTAACAGATGCACTGAGATTTCAGAGGTGCTAGGGTTATTAGCCTCAGGATAACACCTTCCTGTGAGTGACAACAGAATTTGCTTCTACTGTGCCCTTGGACAGGACAGTACACAATTTTTACGTACTTCTATCTATGCAGATGTGTTTCTTAAAGAACTGTATTCACTGTCACTGTTGTTTTGTAAGTTAATTTCCAGGTATTTCTCCTACTGCACTATTCAGTAACATGGACTACTTACTGGATATGTTCTTTCCAACCTGTCTTTGTATCCTCCTGTCTTATACCCAAAGCCAGGGTCTCAAAAGCATCAGTCATTTCATGCAATCCTGCTTACAGACCCTGTTCCAGTTGGCGGCGATGATGGGCAGTGTGGTGTTTTACCTCATCTTCTCTCTGATCTACAACGCCACCTGCGTGGTCTGCAACCCTCCCACCAACCCCTACTGGATCATGGAGAAACAGCTTTCAGACCCCACCTTCTATTTACTGTGTCTTATCACCCCGGCCATCGCACTCTTGCCAAGGTTTGAATGCTGCACCCTTTTCCTTTCGATTTTCATTTTGTGGATTTATAGGCATTTGAGTGACATAACAATAATGATGTGTATAGATATGTGATGTGTCATGCACATGTGTTACACAGGGATCAGTGATAAGAGTGGAAATCAGATGCCCGGGTTCAACTTTCCAGTTCATGAACCATTAATTTATTCAGTTATATAACCCTAGATAAGTCACTACAGATCTACTGCTTTTGTTTTCCCATCAAGAAAATCTTTCTTTCTGCGGTGCTTCAAAGTTTACCAGTACAAATCTGCTACATAATTGCTCACTATCGTAAACACAATGTTGTTTAGCTGATGAAGATAAGAAAGCAAGTCTTTGAAATATATGCTTTGAGAGTTACAAAATGTATTCTCTTTGATGAAGTACATTACAGTGTACTTACATTATTGTACAGTGTACGTTACATTATTCAACCAAATTTAAGAACATGTTTCTACATGAAACAGTTTTCTGCATCTGGAATTTTAGTTTTGCTCGGTGCAACAAATCAGGTATGTTAAAGGTAACCGAGGCTGAAGAGTATTTGGAGAGGGATAATTATTCTGATAGGCTGCCAAAAAAAAGAAAACCGTTTGAAAAAAATCATGATTATGTTCCCATGTATTATATAGTAACCGTACTACTTTTGGTGCTTAATACCTTAATCATTCTGTAAGCAGATAGGGTTTGTCTGAGTTGCACCACTTAAAATCTTTATTTGTGCTTGGACAATGAAAGAAATGGTTTTGACTGTCTTGTTAGTCTCCTCATCCTAATTGTCATGAAGTAGCACAGCATACTGGTATTGCAAGAATGAGGAAAAATATTTTTAGTATCTGATTTTGTATGTGCTTTAAGGCATTAGAATTTGAGCCTTTGTTTAAAAAGGGACCTTCAAGACTAGATACTATTTTTCTTCAAATTATTTTTATTATTTCCACATGCGAGTTGAGACGCTCTTGTGATTTCATGTTACATTATATAACTTCAGGTCAGGCTAAACAACACGTAGCTCAGTAAGGTCTCATGTCTTCTAGGCAGGGCATCCTTCTCCACCCTGTTTTACTCCTCTGTGGTCTTTGTTTTCCGATCAGCCCTCATTCACAGTGTCAGTTTTGACCCTGAGTTTTCTACTGAGGGGTACATCGAATGTGGTTAAAGAACTTGTATCTCCATCTTGGGAATTCAGCAAGGTTAAGATAGTTGTTGCCTCAGCAGGATGCTGAACTTAAAGATTTGTATCTTATAATCTTCAGAGTTGGAGGACTGCTGTTCCTCCATGTAGGTACCCCAGATTATTTTCTGCAGAGTCCTCAGTTCACAGAATATCCACCCCCTAGTTTCCGCTGCAACTTAGCTGTGCCGGCAAATCACAGCAGTGGTGAAACCACCCTTTGTTAAAATGCACTGAATTTTAAGTTTCAGTTGGTTCATCTCACCACACCGTCTGCTCCCGATCTCCTTCAGAAACCAGTTGGAGCCTTAAGATTCCCATTTATTTCTAGAGGTTTTGCTAAATCCTTGCTCTTCTCGACTCTTCCTTTTGCTACTGCCTTCTGTGCTAGCTGGTGTGTCTGAGATGCTGCAGGCACTCGGGGGGACCTGCCTGCACCCTGCCTATGGGCAGGCTGTTCTCGAAGCACCAGCTGTACTTTGCGGTGCATCTTCTGTGCATCTGCATCTCAAACCTGCCGCTGAACCTTGTTTTGGGATGCAAACTACACAGCATGAGGTACTAAAACCTCGTGCTGAGTCTGAGTCTGAGAGGAAGAGATCTGAATTTCGTGTCCGTTCAGTGGCAAGGGAAGGCACCGTGTCTCTTGGAGGGTTTCACCATACGAACCAGCTGTGGAAGGCAGGTTGTGGTCTGCTGGGAAGCCCTGCAGCACCCCGATGGGTAACCAAGTCTCACACTCTGCAGGTCTCAAGGCAAGGGCAGGAGCAAATAAAAGCAGTTCACAGGATGGGAGATAGTTCTCTTTCCCTGCTCTGGCCTCCTGTCTGACCAACCTGCAACTTGCACAGAAGATTCAGAGGACAAGATGATCCACACCAGCTAGACACAGGTTGACCTGGGCTCTCTGTAGTTATGCGTCGATGCCAAGCTGTAACCAGCAGTTGCACAATTCCCAGACCTGAGATGCTACAGGATTGACCAGCCTGAGCACAGGTGCAGCAAATATGTATTTATCCACTCTTACTCGTGCAGATAGGTCTGAAATCCATTGCCTTAGACTCCCTTTCTGTACATAGTCTAGTTTGTTAAGCTTTTTAATCTTGTTATACTTATTTATGCATACATTTAGCAGCAGGATGTGAAGACAGGAGCTTTCTTAATGCAATTTCAAAAAGTCCCCACGTTTGTTTTAAAATGCATATTGAGGCCATCTATGTAAAGGTCAAATCATATAGAAAGATGCTTTGAAAGAGACTTTGGTTTTCAGACAAAACTAACATGACGAGAGAGGACGTGTGCTCTCTCACTGCACACAGTATATAGTTACATAAGTTCTCTGTCCTACAAAGGGCAGGTAGGACACATTTTCCTTTGCTGGTTCCTGAGAAAATCCACAAGCTGAGGTTTTTAAATTTCTAGGTTTATATCCATCAAAATAAGATCCCTGCTTTAGCCTGTTTTGGCAGTATAAATATAATCTCAGTCTTCTCAAATATTGCATCTCTTGGTGAGCTTCTGTGTCTTTCTTGCACTGTTCATCCATCAAGTGGTTGTATTATCGTTTATTCAGTATTTATATACATGTTGTTGACTCTGCCGGTCAAGATAAGTGTGTAGTTAAATGTTGCGTTAAGATCCAGGAGTCAGCTTTCATCTACCAGGTATAAGGTGTCTACCAGATGCCTGTAGATCAAGAAAATTAGCAACTGGATTTGTGTTATGTGATGCAGATTATGGAAATAATCCACTGGTAAGAATCCATTCTCTTCCTCTTTCATCAGGTTCTTTATTCTTGCTCTACGAGAAACTTACGGAGCATCTCTGATTCTGAAAGCACAGCAACTAGATAAACTCCCTAAAGACAAAAAGGATCTTGAAATCCAGAAATTGAGATCAAGAAAACAAACTACTTCTGGTGCACCTGTAGCATCACCTGCATCTAATGATGACCTTGACCAAAATAGCAGCCATTTATGTGTGTCGCCGTTTTTACATGCAGCAGCAGCAGCTGTGTCTCCTAGGGACACAGGTCAGGTACTTGCTGCCTCTGAGGTGAATCCTCTCAGGAAGTGGACACCTGAAGAAGGCTACTATTTTTTTAATAAGTGGGCAGAGGAAGAAACTACTGCAACAAGCTCTTCAGCAGGACCTTTCTCCAGCCATTACCCTCTTGTACCCAGCAGGGGAACAGCTCCTGGACAGGACCGTGGCAAACTGATTAAAGATAACACTAACAATTTTAATCATGGAAGCCATCGACGATCTGTGAGTGCAGTGACCCTCTGAAGAAACATTCAGAGATGGGATCCACAGGCTGTGGGGAGAAGGATACCATAGGGAAAATCAAATGTCTATTTCTACTTAACCACGATGCTGACTGCAAAAGGAGAGAGGGGCATCTGGAGTAGTGCAGCAACATCTCTAATATGCAGTTTTTCCTAAGTGCATATACAGTTTGGGTTTGTCATGACATGACTTCTTGATCTTCCTGGTTTTGTCTCATTAGAGGAATGTTACAAGAGCATCACACAGTTGCTGAGAAATGTACAATTACTTTCTTTCATCAGGAATATTTTTCTTTCATGGTAATAGAGAATAATTGTACTGGTGATGTTTCAATGTTATTATGCTATTGAGGTAATAGAAAGAGAATCCGTTCTATATTAAGGCAAGTCTTAGAGCAACACATCCCACTCTAGCTTTTACTATCAAAGTCTTAAAAAGACCTTACTAACTTAAAAATCACAGTTCTGCCTGGGAAAAAATGTTACCTCCTGATCCTAAAGGAATTTGCAGAATAACAGCATTGGAAAGAGACTAGAGAATGTTCCAGTTTTTAATATATGGACTTTATACATATAGCAACAGCAGGTCTATTGTCTGTTTTCCCTGAACAGTAAGCTCAGTATTTTTATGCAGGCAGTGCTTTGACCTGATGCTGTTAAGAAGAGGACAAATGAGTTTATGAAGTAGAAGAATGCAAACACTGAACTACAAGAACTGACAGGATAACTCAGGGATAAGTGGAGTCTACTTCTTCATACCTACAAAAACAGACAGATATAACAAGTCAAATGCAAGGATTTATGTTCTAGAATTCTAAAGTTGTCCTTGCTTTTTCATCTAGAAATTCCCTTTTTTCCTTCCATTCTTTAGATTATTATGTAGTGTCACTGCATTCAATCAAGTATAAATCATGCTCCTCCCCACAGCTGGTTACATTCAGTAGGTGATGGAGATCTCAATAATGGAGATTTTGACAAGCAATATATGAAGGTCACTAATCACATTGCAAAATACACAGTGTAGAATGACCAAAATATGCATAATACCTTCATCCTTTTCTGTATCTCAGGGCAAAAAGATGCAGGAAAAAAAAATAAAATGTCACCATCATCACTACCTATTGCAATGCAATGAAAGGTGACTTTGGTATTTCTTATAGAAATGTTGACTAGTTAACACCACTTCCCAAGTTTTTCTTCACAATGTGGGGTGAAATCTTAACTATATTTTAGATTCCAGTCAGCTGTACTTTAGCGAATCTGTCACTGGTTCTGATTTAAGTAGGTTTTTAGCCTTTTTTATACATGCTATATTAATTTAGCTGTTTAATTTGGCTATTTACTACCTATCACAATGTGTGATCTGTTTAATAACCTATTTAGCACATATTAATTCAACCTCTGTGTTATAATAATTACTGTAAGTAGAGTCTTCAAGATGTTACTTTAAAGCAACTCAGGCAAAACTCAGTAGCATATCTACCACTGGGATTTCTGGCGGGCAGAGCAAAAGCATACCTAGAACTGCAATTGTTAAAGTATTAATTGTCAGCTGTAAAACAATTCAGAAAGATAATTTTTGCATGATGTACAAAATGAAGGGAATTAAGCATAGCTGAGATTATTGTTAATGGAGTGTGAGATTGCTCAGTTGTTTACTCACGAGCTGGGAATGGACATTAGGTGACAGGACCAGATCAAGCCTTTATGATTCACAGCCACGTTTTTACATTAAACGGTCCATTTCCTTTGAACTTAAAGATGCCAATTTCTTATAAATTTTATTACAAAATGTGAAGTGTTTTTATAGTAATAAATGTAATGTGGTCATGATTTGCTGTGCTGTTGTGAGGAGCGAAGCAGAGGCAGAAGAGCACTTTTCCTACTGTCATCCATGAGTGACAAACCCACATTTTCGGAGGCCACTCCTCTATCTAGTGGTCTATGCTGTAGGGATGCTTATCATAAAAACTAAATAACAATTTATCTAAAGAGGGGATAGGGGTGGGGAGTGGGACTGAGCATATATGGAAAAGGGCCAGACAGGTTATATGTTTAAGCAAATCTGGAAGATCTGTAACATCTCTGGATTTAAAGTCAAAAATTAATTTCATGTTTTCTCATCACAACTTCTGCAAAACTGTTCTGCCACACATTTTGCCCTGACAGTTGGGCTGAGGTTCAGAAATGACATATAGTTAAGGGAGGGTCCTTTTAAGAAGGGGAATGAAGGAAGGATTGCTTATTATCTCAGCAAAATAGTCCCTAAAAGCTCTATAGTGATGGAGTCCCTGCTATTGTCAGGGGATGAAAGAAGTGGAAGGCAGTCCCTCTCTAAGTAGCTTCTAGGCTGTAACTAAAAATAGTTACTTCAGTTAAAAGAAAGAAAGAATCCAAATTTGCATGGCTGTCTTAAATAATTCTACAGCTAGACTTACAATCTGTTAATTCTGTGTGTGGTAGATGATAACAAAATGGTCCAATAGATCCATTTACCTGGAGAATTTGCAACATAGAGGAAAAGCATCCCTGATCCTTGAGGAAAGAGAAAGCTGAAACAACCAGAAACAAAAGGCAGCATCAGGCAAGACCTGGCCTCTGCATCCCAGCTGGCTCCCCAGCTTTACAAAGCTCTCCCCTGACACTCCTCCTCCTGGGTGATAATGCCACCAGCCCTCCCCCAGAGCAGATGCTGCCATAGTTCAGGACCTACATTCACTGCTAAACAGTGTGATCTTTCCTATGCTCCTGGGTGAGCAGTGGTTGTGAACTATCTCCTGTTCAAAAGATGGTGAGCAGGCAGTTTCCTTTGATCATGAGGTAAATTAGATGACACTGTCAATCCCTTTGGGAAGCAGGACCTAGAGGTAAATGTTTTCCAATGAAAGCAAACCTACAGCAAGAAAGCAAGCCTTCCGATGCATTCATTTGCAAGAGGGGAAACGTGTTTACTAAATGGGTTATTTAGACCTGTCTGGATTTCCAAGCTAGCTTTTTTATTTCAAGACATATTTAATAATACCATCAAGATACAAGTTCCGTTAGTTCTAACGCGAATGCTTCACAACAGAACAGGCATCTCACTTTTTAATGTATTGTCTGGTGATATTCAACATTTCGTACATTTGGACTATAAAACACTGAAATGAATGTATTTTTGTGGAATTGATGCATATTTTCTATTTTAGTCTATGTTGTTATTATAATAATGATACTGCATAAGTGACGGTGCTTTGAGCTATACAGAGCTATACCTACATGACAAACTGAAGGTGGCATCTCATATAGAGGTGAGCAGGAGCTGACTTACCAGGTCTGCTGGCTGAGTAACAGATGCAATCCCAGGCCGCTTGCAATGGTCAATAAAGAGCCATCCGTCATGTTCTCAACAGAGGTAAGTTGTTCGAGTGTTTTTTTAATATAAGGCGAGGGAAATGCATACACATGTCTGCGCTTTATTGGTGTCTTCCAGCACAGCAAGTTGGAGATGTGGTCTTAGACAGTTACAGCTGATTATCGGCTAGATATCAGCAACAACTAAACAACAGTCTAAAATCCAGAAATATTCAGGTGGGATAGAGAGAGGAATGCAGTTTGTTCTCTTTTCTTATATATCTCAGAAACACAAAACCAAGTTTCAAACTCTTTAGCCATAGGTGTGCATCGTGATCCTGCACAGAAACCACTTTTCCCAAGGACGAATTTTGTGTGTTTTGCCACTTTGTTGGCTGATGCTGCAATGTTTAATTCATTTGTTTGATTGCAGTTTGAGGTGGTGAGTGCAGAGCTATTTACTTTAGGAGTAAGGTAACTGTAGGCAGGATGTGGCATGATTAGGTACTTGTAAGTGGCACTGATGAGTAAAAATATAAACGTGGAGACAAGAGCCTCTTGAAGATAATGATCACAGGGGGTGGGATTTAGAGAGCTGACCAAATAACACTGAAGATCTATAAAGTACTTTTGACATAGCTGGTGATTGGAACTCGCTGCAATTATTGGTACATGAGACAACTGTGAACAGAACTTGCTGCCCAGCTCTTTAATACACCTGATTTTTTTTCAGCTACATAATCAAGGTTGAGATTGAATAGAGTCTGAATCATTATTTTCCAAAAATACCAGAGGGGTAGCTGTCTGTTGTCAGAAGGCACTGAAGGCGATGATTATTTATCCACCATCCCCAGTGCACCTGCTGAAGCATGCTCCCACCACCAGGCACCCTTCGCAGTTGCTTTCCACGTTACTGCCCAAAGAACTTGGCTGGTTCTTGTGTTCTTCAGCAGGAGAGCAGAGCTCTATAAATGATCATCACTATAACTAAAAGGTCAAGTTTTGGCTCCAGGGAAACCCAATTTTGACCTTGACTTCACAGAAACCATGTCATTAGCTGCTGCTTTGCCGTTGCCATCAGTCCAGCCCCACAAAGCTGAGCCAAGAGCTGGGGAGGGGGCACGGTGTCAGGCATCATCAGTGCCACCCTGGGGGCCAGTTCTCTGTCACAGCTTATTGCCCTCATCATGAGGGTGGCAGAACAGCCACATAACCTCTTCAGCTGCTTCAGATAACCCTGACAAACTTGTCAGAGCTCTGGGTTATGCTTTCTTTCCGAGGTGCAGACCTTGTTCCCCGTTCTGCCTGCAGTCCCTCAGCGCGCACAGCCGCCTCTCCAGCTGAACGTGCTGCGTCTGATGCCGAAAAACCTTGGAATGAAGAAAACTGCTAAGAGACTTTTTGTACTTTTAGCAGCAAGATATTTATTTTCTGCGCAGGGGAGGAGGTGGTTCGCCCCACAGAAACTCGCTCTGCCGTACAGGTGTGAGACAGGCTAATTTATACATTTGACATACATGATTGCAACATCATCTCATATATTATTCATGTAATTACAACATCTCATTGCATATGAATGATGGGCAGAGCCTAAGTGGGGCCTGGGTGGAGTTTAGGCTGAGTCTTCTCTTGACATCAATTTTTAGAGGGTTGTGCCAGCCTTCGGCCTCGCTCAAGTGGTCTTCCTCAGAGTTGCACTTTTCAACTTTCTTTCATAAGTGACCCTGACAGGATCTTGTACATGATTTTTGGCTTGTTATCATTTTCTTCTATTGATGTATCAAACTCCTCCTAATTTATGATTTCTAGTACCTGATACAGCGATTTCCAGCAATGGCTTAGGCCTGGGTACAGTGAGCAAGATGAGGGCAATTCAGCGCTACGTGCTATGGTTCCTCAGGAACCAAGCTGAGAAATCTTGTAAGGCAGGACAGAACTACCACCTGAGACTTTTCTCAGGTGGATCTTTAGGTTTTTAGGCCTTTTTCCTTTTGACTTAGAGAGCTGCTGTGCTCGTGGTACCATGCGCTGCTCCGGGGGGGCAGCAGGTAATCTAAGCTTCCAGGGCATTGTACCTTGCGTGAGACAGTAGGCATCCAAAGAACCTCAAATGGAAAGAATGTTTAATTCCCAAACACTGGAAAATATTTAAAATAACTAGCCAATACCTTGGAAGGTGAGCCAAAACAGATCTGGGGCCTTCCTTTTTTATGCAGGTGTTCCTCCCTGGTTTACTAATATTCTTCGATTTAACCTCAAACGGATAATTTAGGGAACTCCTGCACATTTATTGTTTTTATTCAAAAAATAACAAATGTTAATCAGTAAGTTGCAGGCAAGTCAACAGAGCTCATTTAAAATCAGGTGAACTCAACTTAGATTTTATTAAAGGCTATCTTGTTTTGTTAATACTTTAATTCTAAAGACTTTTTTCCAGGAAGAACAAACATCTATATGTGCTCAATCTGAACGGTTCTTCTTTCACAACGTTTAGGCAGCTCATGGCCAGTAATGTCTTGATCTAAATCAAGATTTGAAGAGGAGAGCCGAACCCTCATTCTGTTACTGCGTATGTGGGTTAGGGCAGGAGATGGACTAATAAGACCAGGAGTACACCATAATGGTAAAGGAAGAACATGAACCTGTCCAAGGCCTTCCGGAGATTTCCGAACAAAATTCTTTAATTTCTTTCAAGCATTGTTCAGAGGGCTTGAAGTGTCTATCTAACATGTTTTATGAGTAAAGTATGCATCCATGCACGTTCTCAGTTAAGTGCAGAGGACTGTGAAGAATGGCCCCACACTTGTAGTAAGCTAAAATGATTTTGGTTTTAATCTTATTTTGAGCGGAGGTAATGCTGTAAAGATTCAAATATGATTTCTCAAAAATTGTGAACGTATATAAATTATGGGAATCTGTTCTTAAGATCCTTTGCTCCTTTTCATAATCTTCAATTTCACAGTAAGGAGGGAATATAGTCCAGAGACATCAAAGAGCCAGAATTGTGCTTGCAGCTATTAGTTCTCAGCTAAAAAAAACCCCAAAGCTAAAATTTGCAACCCAAAGGAATCTAACTCTCCAGCATCTTTCAATAAAGGAGTCCAAGCACACACCAAATAAATACTTTAAAACCTAATACTGATTTTGAAGGCAGCTTATTTAAAAGGAATATTCTGGCACCACATGTGCATTTGACTTGCTTTCATTTAAAATTCAGACCGGTTTGCAGTTTCTTGAGATTACTCCAGATAACTGTTTATTTGTGATAGATCATACTTTCACAGAAATGTAAGAAGTAGGAAGGAGTTACAGACAATCCACATCAGCTATTTGTCCATCCAAGTCTTTATTTAAAAAAAAAACAAAACAAAAAACAAACAAAAAAAACCCTCCAACAACACCACAAACAAACAACCCTGTGAGAAATTATAGTAGCACTACAGTGGGGCTTGCTTGAAAAGGACCTGCTTGCTGGAATTTTGAAATTCATCCACTATCCATCATTGGAATAAAGCTTTTCTTTACTTCTACTGTATAGAAATATATCACAATAATGGTAGGGATCCAAAGCAAGCTCATATGCTGTGATAAATGACAAGACTGCCATGGTGTTCAAATCATTATCAGAATCCATTTCATACCTCATCTGTTGTTATAAGCATAAAATGTGCAAATGTTCTCCACTGCTGTAAATGTCAGCATACTGGGGGCAAATGCTTTGATTTTCTATCAGCAAATAATGTTAAATCATATAGTGTTTAATCATGCCTAGTGAGAGTGACGAACTTTAAAGGATGAATTTCTCTCGAATCATTCCATCTTCAGTTCTCCTGGAAATGGACATCATCATTTATAAAATCCTGGCGATAACTTCCTCAGCCTGGAGGCTTCGTGATGGTTCAAGGCTGATGCTAGGGCACTAAAATGCAAAACCATTTAGATATCAAACTTATTTTGATCGAGGCAAGCAAGTATTTGAGCGTAGAATTTGAAAGTTAACTTTGAAAATGAGAACCCTGACATAAATAATTTTGGCATCTTTTAGGACGGTGAAGTTATTTGCATTTACAGAATAGTCTACGTTACCTGCTATGACACAACCTCAAAACTGTTAATTTCTAAATAAAGCAGTTGCATTTACCAGGCCAGATTGTAAGTGGTTGGAGGGTAGTAGTGCTCCACTGGAGTAACTGGAGGTCTGAGACTTTATGTCTGCGGAGAATCCGACCTCAACTCTCCACCCACTCTTTCTGAAGGGAAAGGTGAAGGTAAAGGTATGGATGCAATACATGGAGGAGACTTTTACAGTAGGCAAGAATATAAATCTTCAAATCCCAAAGACATAGTGAAAGGTAATACTGCTAGTATCTTAGCAACCACAGAAACTAAAAGACAGGCTGTACAGGGATATCAGCTATAGCCCACCTCTAAGAGCTCTCTCTGGTTTATATTTATTATGTATTTCTGAAGCTGGCTTTTTAATCACAGCAGTTTAAAATACAGAATTCATTGTCAGAGGGCTTCATCATTTTTTGTTTCTGCTGAGGGGAGCTGTGTTTTTATATTTGGATCAGTAATCATTCATTTATTAGAGCAATTTCATTAGCACATACCGGACTTGAAGTGCAGGTTGGAGGCGGCAGTAGAATTCTCTTGTGAAAGGAGGGGTGGGTTCTGTGCTGCAGGCAGCATCCCACCACCCTCTGGGGTCAATGCCAAAGCCTCTGCTGCATTCAGTGGCACAGAGGAAGGTCCTGTATGTACTAAGAAACAGGAAACTCTTAGATATTTGCACTTTTTTAATAACTAAATTGGTTTCATCACTTTCACTACAGTCTTGATTTTCTGGATTTCTGTATCACCCCAGTATATAGAAATATTTTTTTTTGTTCTAAATCAACTGAAATAGAAACATGAATTTAATAGCAATCATGTGGCTTATGGCAAAACTTTTATCATGATGCAAAATTAATATGAGGTCGGTCCATTTTCAAAATATTGACTTTCCATATAATGCTTTTGGTATAAAAATGCAGAAATCTTGAAGCAAAATGGAATTTGTGGAGTGACTCAAATAATAGGATAACAGGTGCATAGAAATGTTGGTACGTTAAAGCTTCATATTCACTTTGCTGCTCTTTTATTGTAAGAGTTTCAGCACCTATTGCTTGCTATTATTCCTATCATCATTAACCTTCATGATAATGACCACAAACATCAAAAGTTTGAAAACTATTTTGTTGAAAGCATGTCCTTAGATATGCTCTATTTGTTACATATAATAAAGTTTTATTCTCATACTGGAAAGTTACAATCACCTAAAAAGAGGCAGAAAATAGGTTAAAGTGCAAATCAGTTGCATTTGAAAAAGGCAGATAGTCAAAGTCAATGGTTTACAGGAAAATCTCTGTTTTGCAATTTATTTAGATAAGCTGTTCAGTGATAAATGAAAATCCTTTTAAAGATGATAAGGGATAGGAAATTACTCAGAATCCCCTAAATGCTTGCATTCAAGAAATATTTTGTCTGCTTAATATTGTTTATCTAGGTCTAATCAATTGTATGTCACCATCAAAAAGATTGTTTCAGCTCACAAAAGGCAAAGCTGAAAATTTATTGTAAAAATACTGTTATTACCTTGGCTATAGTTCTTCCTTTGTTAAGTCACTAATCGTGCAACTCTCCGAAATAATCAGGTATTTGGGAAGAGGAAAGTGAACAGTTCACCTGGATTTCTGAGAAAGAAACTGCACATAAGTGGTTTTAAACAACTTTCACTAAGATTTTAAGCTCTATCAACTGAAACTATCTTCCTGTCACCAACAGTACCGTCTCATAGGTATTGTTATTTACTGAACATCCACCCTTCTCCAGGTCTTCTGGGGCTTTTTGTTTTGTTACCCGACTTGGAAATGACTCAAGGGCATATTTCAATTAGTATCTTGAGGTTAAGAAGTCACTTGCTGGCTACCCAGGCTTTCCTGAGCCAGCCCCTAGGGACACTCCTCCCTCAGCGCAGGGGTCCCAGGGTCAGAAAGACTCAGGTGCCTGTAGCAAAATGGGAAACATGCTGCTAAAATGGAAAGAAACCAGAATTTAGGAACTATGTATTTTTGTAGACCTAATGATGCCACAGGTGGTTTAATAGCCTCTCCCTCTGCAACAGCATTCTTAAAGAAAAGCAAAATACATAAATACCCTAAACTGACCAGGGTGAGGCTGGTCATCAGCCGAGGTCCCCCAGGGGGTCTGGCCCTGGGCAGCTCTCCCGTGGGAAGATGAACCTGTCACCTCAGGGTTCATCAGCTGCGGGTGCCACTCAGTGATGCTGACAAAGCTAAATACCTTCCAGAAGGTGGGGAGCCGTCTCTCTGTGGGTGTTCTCCCAGGCTATAAGTGAAAATAACGATCCTTTGGCCAGCCTGGGAGAAGCGATATGAGGATAAGCATGCTGTAACTCATCACTTGGCTGGGATGCCGGCAGAAGTGGGGCAGTCGGAGAGGGCAGGAGATGCTTGCACCAAATGCAGAGCGAGCCCAGATCAGATTCATCAGGAGAAATCCCTGCTATTATGCGGGGGTTCCTTGCAGCCTTCTGAGAACAAACAGCAATTAAGAGAAATCTGAACGGATTCGTAAAGTGCAAGTTCTAAACGTTATTAATTTCAGCAGTTAACACCTTGGAAAATAAAGTAGAAGTAGCCTCTTGTGAAACTACAAATATTTGTCATCACTGCTTCATGCCCTGCCAGTCTAGCAGCTGACATCCATGGCATTCCAATTCCTTTAAGTCTTGCCAGTCAATATTAACGAGACACTAAATACTCAGATTGCACCTTTCCCAGTAAATTGACTAGTTTATTGTCTTCGCAGTCTTTTGAAGAGCGATAAGCACCAGCTTTGAACAACTTCTTGGAGAAGGTTTCGTGATTATAGCCTTTGAATCCATTCTGGGAGGCGGCTGACAGCTGTCCTTTCTGGTTTGGAAACAATCTAACAGATGATGCTTGTCGGAGTAAAAGCTTATGCGATGCAATAGCAGATGATACCTCGATCCCTTTATTTGAACTGCAAAGACTGGCAGGAGAGATAAGTGCTGTGTTAATACCTGGAGACCCGTTAATAGCAGAGAGTGAGCTGCTCAGTATTACCTAAGATGTTCTTAATATAGAAGACAAAAGTTTTCATTTTAAATAATTCTCCTGGGTTTCCACTCAGTGCAAGAGGCAGGTAAGCAAGAGGTGTCATTCAGACTAACGAGCTGATTTGGCACTCCTGCAGATGCTCCTCTCTCTTCCTGGGAACCTGTGAAGAGTCCTGTTTGTCAGGTATTAAGTAGCAAGCATTTGGGGTGAGAATATCAGCCCTGTCATGCAGGGTACTAATGGTCTTTTTCTTCTAGCATTGGCTACAAAAGGAGATACCCAATAATTGAGGGCTGGAATTGTAAAATAATGAGAAATATTCCCCATCCCTTTTGGTATTATCCAGGTTCCTTTATTTTTTTCCCTTTTTTTTTTTTTCCTCCAGCAAGAATGATTTTCTGCAGACTTCTGCTACACCTGCAAACACAGATTTTTACCGGCTTATCTATGCTGGGAACAATCCCAAGCTCTCCAGAAAGGGAATTCTCACCAGGCAGCCAGATGAGCAGCAGTGGTGTTACAAAGGGTTTCATCTTGGTCAGAAGTTAAGTGGGTTTTTACCTTTTATATATACAACATTTTTTTTTTTTTATATGATGAATGGATGGAAGAAAAATAGATTCATAAGAAGGTTTGATATTCCCAAACAAATGTGAGATTTTTTTGGACAGTTTCTGTGGACTCTCACTCGGCCTCAACTTTCTCTGCGAACGTCCTTCCCAGCTGCTTCCTGAGCTGGGACCTGCCAGAGGGGAGGGAAAATGAAGCAGAAGCTTCACAGGTGAGCCCACAGGGGCCATAAACAAGGGTTTCCTGTTTGTGAGCGTAGGTGCATCCCAGAGGGAAAGAGGCTACCGAGTTTTGCACCTTGCTCTACATTTTGACAGATTTCCGTTTCTGGGTCACTGTTCCTCGCACAGGTGCAGCCCAGCTTTACGTAAGCTTTGTGAAACGAGGTCTCTCCTCATTAATTTTTCACTTGCAATCCCCATCCATTTCCTTTGCCTTCTGATTCTTCTGCTTGGATGTTTTCCTTCTGCTTCTTGTTTCTGAAGGAGGTACCTAGACTTGAAAAGCAGGAACAGAGCCGAGCTGAGGTAATTAGCAGCTGCTTTAAGCTATTGTTTACCCTGCACAGGAACACATCTCCAATGGATGCCAATTTGGATCACAAAAATGTTGCCAGAGAGAGCCAGGCCAAAGCCTTGAAAGCCCATTGACAGCCCCTTTTCAGACTCACAATTTTGCTGCAGATGAGCCCCACTGAGCGGCGTTTCCCAGCTCCATAGGTTCCTGCCTGCAGGAAAATTGTTAGAAACACATTTCTCACAAATCCCACGTAAGTGGAAACCCTTGTGAACACCAAGTCAGTGTAGCAATGTTCCTATTTCAGAACAGTTCAGAACAGGGAGGGAAATGTTTAAGAAAAAACAAAACAGAAGGACGACAAATATGTGAATAAAAGGGTGTTTGCTCTTTTCATCCTTCCATGCCATAAAACTCTAATACTAATACATTATGGTTCTGGGAGGAAGCCAGAAAAAAAGTATGCTTGTTCTGAATTAGGATCCATATTGTCAGCACCGACCTCTTGTCCTGGGTTCACAAGCAGGTATGTACACACACACATTCCTGTTCTGTGTGCAGGACCTTGGCTCCAGCTCCACTGCACATGTGGGGTTTTAACCAGCCTCCCTGAACCTGCAGGAGCATTACAGAGACAATGCACCCTCCAGGTAGCTGTACTCCATTTCAGTGCAGGCAGGAGAACAAGGAATTAGCTACATCTTTGATAAATGCAATTCAGGTTAGAAGCTGTGATTTTTTTATTTTTTTTTTTCTGGATCCGTCTATGAATATTGTTGCTCATGCAAATATGTGAATTTGCTCTGGTTTCCATGAAGACAACACTGAAAGATTTGCATTGCCTTTATGAACCAGTTTCTTTATGAACTAAATAATAACTGTTGAAAAATATAATTTGAGCTTGCTCGCATTTCGTAACAAACCTATAGTGATTTGCAGGGGAAAAAAAAAAAAAAGCCTCTATCAAAATGAAAGCAGGATGTTTGGTTGAAGTCACTGCACCAATATTACAAGCTCTCATTTGTTCATCAAACTGAGGTATGACAGTGTCACCTAGCAACTTTTGAAGGGCATTCAGAACTGACGGTGCTGAACTCTATAGAAAAGCCTATAAATAAATTAATTTACAAATTAATACTTTTTGTGAGTGTCAAAAGCATTGCATTTGACATTAAAAAATTAACACTGTACAGGAGGAAAGGGACCAAAAAATAATTTTCATCCTGGTAGTTAGGTAGTGGGAGGATTTAAACTGAGTAATCATGAAATACTGTAACCCTGGGGATCAGGGGTGTGCATTTCCAGTATCCCTGCTTTGAATTATATACATTCATACCCATAAGATTTATATACAGATATATGTATGCATGTATTTATGTATATTATTTTAGATAAGTTGTATGTTTTTCCAGGTACTTATGTTAACAAAGAATTACCTGTTAAGTTTTGCCCATACTATTAAATACCTCCTAGTATGTAGAACTCCTTATTCTTCAGTGAGTTCATAACCTCCTCTGCTCCGCCAGCCCACCTGAAGATTGAGGCACGGAGCATCACGGCGGTCTGTAGTGCTGAAACCTAGTGACTTCCCATGGAATAACTGCTGCCAGACCTGCCTGGATGGAGCAGATAACTCCCTGTATATGGAAGAGCTTAGCCAAAATTAACAGGCGTGATGGTCAGAAAAACTTAGGCTGATTTCGGTCTAGGAATTAAAATTAGGAAAAAGTAGAATTAATAAAAGCTAAATTAGGCCTAATAATTTGTAAGGGGGAGTCTTGAGTAGTCCAGCATCAGAGAGGCAGGGTCTAGGCTCTCCTCTGCACAGCTGAGAAGACAGAGTGTTCCTTGTGGCAATTTTCTAGGTTGGATTTGAATTATTAAAAGCTTTCACAGAAGAAAAAAAAATTTAGACAGGGAACTTTCCCAAGAATTATCAGACATGTAATGCATCAGTGCGTTTACTAAAAGTAAAGGCAATAGAAGCTGCAAATATTCTCGAAAAAGCAACAAGTGGGTACATACTGCATTGCATTGTCTGGCTATTTGTGATATCTTCTCTTTATCTACACGGCCTCTGTGGGTGAATTAGCTGGGCCCTGCACGTGTGCCTACCGCTGCAGTCACCGGTTGCCTCCAAGTTTACGCTTCCAGCCGTTCCTCACCCTCCAGGTCACCAAAGGGGCTTCACCACGGCAGGAAAGAGCAGGTGCTAATGGGATCTGCCTGCAGGCTTGTCTGAACAAGCTGATCCAAAATAGAGCTGAGAAGCCTAACAGTGCTTTGAATCAAATCTGAGCCTGGAAAAGAGGAATCTGTTTGAGTGATTAAAACCCAAAAACTTAAAACTGAGAATCAGCAGGCTGGGTACATGGCTGCTCAACTGTGGCACAGCTCCTCTGGGCTCAACGGCACCCATCATTTCTACCCGGTGTGGGCACAAGTGACACCTTTGCTGCCTTTTTTTTTTCTTTTTTAACAAGCATATCCCCATTGGATAGAGGGGCACGCAACTCCAGCATGCTCCCTTCCCTGGCATGGTGCTGGTTAGGCAACGGAGAGAGGGAAGTTAGCCGGGGTGCAGCCGGCTGTCTACCTGCACGCCAAAAGCCATGCAAGCCTCAGAGATTTATTTTGGTTAGATTTCATTTCTTGATCCCGTGTAATACCTTCTTTGTACATCTAAAGGCTGGGGCAGCAGTCACTGACTATTTGGCACCAACCAACTTCTTTTCCATACATTGATAAACACAGGTCCCAGTCACACACATTTTTCCCTTCCCACTTAAGTGCAAGAGAAAAATGCTCCCAATTTCCTGGACAAAGTTGTCAGCAGCAGCAGCCAGAAAGTCTGGCCATGAAGGACACACGTCAAACCTTATTAAAATAACGTGGCGAGGCTTTCTTCTGCTTCTGGGAGGACTCTGGTTTCTTCAGCCTCCAAGAAATCCGATGGCAGCTGGATGACCTAACAGCCTGGCTGGCAGTCAGGTCCAGGCTGCTCAGCCGGGGAGCAGATGGGCAGGAACGGGTGGTTGCCTCTGGTGCCTACTGACCCAGGACAAACAGGCATTTTGTTAAACATCATTGGCACGGCTAGTGCTCTTTCAGCAGCCTGAAATACATTTCAGAGTTCGTGATTTCCACTCCAGCATTCAGATGCTTATGGCACTGGGCTCATCCTGCTGATGCAAGGATGAGAGCATCTCACCTGTGTCCCGCTCTGCACACCCCCAGGGACCCCCAGACCAGAAGAAATAGGAGCAAGAAAAAGAAAGGACAGGCTGAGGAGCTGATTCCTTAGCAGAAGATCAACATGCCGTGTTTTGCAGCCTAGTCAGTGGGGACGGGGTGCTCCAATGTGCCCCAGGAGGCAAGCATGGGCTGTGCTGAATGCTGGGAGAGTGATCCCAAGCTTGCAGCAGGACTTCTTCAGAGCAAGCTGCCTCCAGCAGCAGTTTGAGGAATCACAAAAAAAGCCCCTGACCCCTCACTCCCGGGGGCAGCGTGGCTCTGTGCACATCTGTAAGCCCACCAGGCTGCCCCACAGTTCCTCCCCACTGCAGGAAGGGCCAGCAGGATCAGACTGGCAGGGCAGAAGATTTTACTCCCAGATTCACTCCACAAGTGAGGACGCAGATTATTCCTTGAGTGTTGTATCATTTCCATTTCTATCTTTGTCAATCTTTCTTACCACAGCTGAGCGATGAGCAGGGCCGAGGTGCCGCATCCAGCACAGAGCTGCAGGTGCGCAGGGCTCGCAGCAGGCAGGCGCTCCTGTGTGCTAAGGGTGGCAGGGTCTGCGGGGTTCTAGCACAAGACAAAAGCACTATTACTACCACAGTTGTTAAATATGGTATTTTTTTTCCCTTAAGAACATATCAGACCACAAGGTCTGATACCCATGCATACACATCTATTTATGCTGCAAACTTCCCATAGCCTCATGAAACAAAAATTTTACTGAGCATTTTTTCTCTTCCACTGGCTATTTAACAAATGTATATAATGACTGACAGTAATTAAAAACTGTCTAATTCTGGCATTGCTGCAGGCGGTCAGAAAATTTCCTTCTCCACAGACTAGGATGAAACCAAACCAGATCAGAGAGGCAATTCACGTTCATCACACCGCGTTCCCTCTCCTCCATTGTCCTCAGCTCCCTTCCAGACAGGGGATATTTTTCATGACAGAGAATGAGCAACTCCTTTTGTCCTAAGGCCACCGACCAATGCAGACCGCAGCACAAAGAACTGAGTAGCAGAAGCCTTGCTGCCTCAAAACAGAGTGCAATAAAAGGTAAAGTGATCATTCCCCCGCAATGATAGCGGTTCCCCATGGGCGTCGTGGTGTCTCTGTTATCTTTCCGTGCTCTCTGTAGGCGGGAGCAGCCTGGGACTGAGCAGAAGGCACCAGAACAAGGTGGTTTGTGACAGGCGGCAGCCCCTTGGGATCGCCAAGAGCACACCATGGGATCCAGCAAAAGAAACAGCGAAAAACGTAGTTTGCTTTTTGGTTTCCTTTCTGACAAACTAATTAATCCCTGAGGGAATCTATCAGTATGGTGTCTGAGGTGGTTTTCCAGAGTTTTTGGTTCCACCTTCCATCTGTAATAGAAACAATCTCTGCCTTTTTTTTTTTTTAAAGTGAGCTTTCCGTTTCTCACTTCACCCCTCCTTTTGCTGACACAATAAAAGACAATTTTCTAATTTTTTTATCATTAAATTTCTCCACAGAAGGGGTGTTGAAGTTAAGCTGTAACCCTAATGGAAGTTGGGATTTCATCATCAGAGGTCGGTCCCCATTTGGGAGACAAACGGCTTCATTTCGGAGGAAAATACTTTGATTTGTCATATAAATACTTTGCAACCCATAGCCTGATGAGGTGATAAGCTTTAATTTAATATTTTCTCTTGTGGTTATGTCATAGCACCAGGTATTTGTCTTTCATTTCATCGACAGAAGAAAAGTGGCAAGTGTGCACAGAAAATACAGCACTGATAAGATGATTGCTGGGGGGTGGGAAACAAGCAGGAACACCCCGGAACGTGCCCAGCTGGCTGCACGGTGAGGTACCCCCGTGAGGTGCTGTGCACCCGCCCTGCTGTGATGGAGATGTCTGGAAGGCAACAAAAGCCCAACACACCTTCGTCTCAGGCTCTGTGTGCATAATGGCCATGGAAAATCTGTTTCCATTCTAAATGGCTAAAAATTCTTTGTATTAATCAAATCAATGCAAATTATGTAATTTAGATGACTGGCAGCTGTAATGGGCTGTATGAAGATACTCTGCCAGCTTAAGTAGAAGTGGGAACGCAATCAACTCCCAGAGCTGAGAAACAGCTCGCAGCTGAGGTTAAAAGCACACAGACGAGGCAAAGCCCCGGTGAGTATCTCCAGACTAAAAGTGGTGGTGGGGTTAATGGGTCTTTCCAAAAGTGACCTGCTATTGATGTGTCGCCACTTCTGCTCGCTAAAAGCAGGGCTGTACTTGTAGGCGTCTAAGCGGCTCAGATCAATTTACAATCCCCGATAAACTTGGCTGCAGTGGTGGAAAAGGCTGTTCCCTTGTACCCCAGCTACATCCATCACCTAAGGTTAAGCATACATGGTCTGATGGGTCCTACCTGCAAGCTTACTCACAGTGTGTCTACTACCACGCTGACATTGTGTTTCCATCCGGAGTTACCGATGCCAGGCTGGCGTTGCAATCAGGTAACACACTGGCAGAGGACAGTTGCCAGTGAAATTTCCCAGGGAAGGAGTTTCTCCTCGCAGCTATTCCTGCTCTTACACCTGCTCCTGTTTGATCCACCTCAGGGCAAAGACACACAGGCTGATTTAAGCTGCTAGTGACAACAATTGAGATCATCCTTTGACTTTGACTTGAGATGGGCTACACTCCTTAGGCTATTTATAACCCATGCAGAGGTATTCCTCTACTTAATCAGTCTCCTGAGGGTGTGAGTCACACCACGGCTGGGTCAAGCTCCTACCAGACACCAGAGGATGAGCAGCTACTCTGGCTCCCGTGTCTCTCCACCTTCCTGCCCATGCACCTTAAGGCATGGGACTAAAAGGTCTTCTGGAAGCACCACACCTCCCAGGAGGGTGCAACCACCACTGGGGTTTAACACCAGGATGGATGGAAGTGGGGGGAACAATTTAAGGCATTGGCTGAGGTGGGAGATGAGGGAAGAGGGACTGAATGCAACACCAGCTCAAAAGAAGGATTAATAGAGCTGTATGCTGTGAGCAAACCTTTCTGTCCTTGCAGCGAGGACTCCCACTGCCTTCTGCGTTAGGTAACTTCTGGGGATAAAAGGCTGTGGGAAAACAGTATTTTATGCCAGAGAAGAATTACTTCTTTAGCCACTGTCCTCACCATGTACCGTAAGGTGTAGAGTTGAAGTCTGTTCCCTGTGCCACTCAGGACAGTGACTGTGATCCCCTGAAGTCTTGTTTCACGCATATCTTGTCGATTTGAGGACCACCCACAGGACACATCTCCAATTCAAACATCCCAATGTTGAGTTCAACTGATTTGTCAGCCTGTATTTTATAGAACTCACATATGGATTCTATAGCAAAAGGACTGCCCCCCCAGCTCACACCACAGCACAGTTTCCCTGGGGTTCTGTAATAGAACAAGAAAACACTTTAAAGACAAAAAATTATATTGAATTCTCTTACTCCAAATTAGATTAGCATTTTAATGTTGTTTAATTAGTTAGTTGCAGGGGTTTTGTATGCCAGTTTATAATGTTGGGAAGTGTATTTTACAACATTGCACATACAAATAATAAATTGTGCAACACAGATGTTGCCACTAATTGTAATATTTTAAGTGAAGAGGAAAACAGTCTGCTTAGCTTTTAATTAGGTTTATTCCAAGCAGACACAAAAATAAAAATTTACTTGTCTTTTAAGTAAATACCATCTGCAATATATTTCTATACCACAATCTAGTGCAAAGCGTATCTGCAGCCTGCTATGCTCCTGCACGATCTTGTTTATGGTAGAAGGCCTGTCTGTCCAGCAGAGGTAAATCGGTGGCAATGGTCGTATTACACAAAGCAAACCCCCAGCTTGCTCCAGCTCACCTCTCAGGCACGACTCGGGCTAGAGGTGCCCTTGGCCTGATGGCAGGAGTGCGCAGTAAATGTCTGCCCATAAGCCCTGTCTGTCTGTCACTTGGCACTGTGGGACAGGCAGTGAGACTGGCACGCTGTGGGCCACTGAGGGAACTATATAATGACTTGCTGAGCCACGCACATGCAAGCTGGATCATTATGTGAGCGGCATGAAAGCAGTAAACACTGCAGGGAGCCAGCCAAAAGCACCCATTGCCTCTTTCAGGCTAGCGTCCTTCAACATGCTGCACAACCACAGAGTTTCTTCCTTTTGTAAAAAAGATACATCCAAGTGACGTAACTCCTAATTTATTTTCCCATTCCCATTTTTCTCTTCCAAAGCTCAGAAAATGCCAATGTAAATGCCTAACGCCGGAGGAACCAGGCCACATTTGTCTCTGTTTGCTGATGTACAGTTTGCATAGACAAGTTTACTTCCAGCAGCAGGGTTACAAAAGACATAAAGTAAGAGGCTTAGTTCCACGTCAGACCGTTGCGAGTTAGTCACGCCCCGGGACTGGCGGCTGGCAGACAGGCATCACGGCTGGCAAGGGGGTGAGCCAGCTCCCGGGCACTCCTGGCATCAGGTCTACCCATTACCAGGCGCCTTTAAGCTCAGCCCAAGGGCAGAAAAGCCAGATAGGCTCTGTGTGCGCGTGCATGCACAGCAGCTCAACAGCCCCTTCACTGGAGCAGTTTAAGCCCCTCGGAAACATCTAGTCCAAAAGACATTGCTGCAGTACGACCTGCTGCAGCTCTGCAGGCTGTTTCTGCACTGATGCGATTCCCCCTCGCCCTCCCCAGCCAGGCGGTGACACCCTTCTGGGTGACTGGGAGCTGGACTTGTCAAAAGAAAAACTGCTGCAAAGGAGCCTCCCCAGCTGCCCCTCTCCTTTGCAACGCCACAGGAAACCAAAACGCAACAAAATCACCTGCCACCACTGCTGCTTAATGGGGAATTTTACATCTAAACCCTCATACCCTCTGTTCCTTCCAGACTGAGTTAAAACGTACCCCAAGCCAAAAAGGCTAAAGCCGTGCCTGAAGGCACCTTCAGCTGGTGACAGACGGGTGGGCTCCGTGTTCCTGCACGTGAAGGTTGGTCACTACGGAGAAGGGAGGCACGGGGCTGCCACCATCTCCACTTGCTGCAGCTGTAGTATTGGTTCATCTCTAAAGCCAGCAGAACCAAATTCTGGAAATATATAAAAACAAATATTTATTTCAGCTTTTGCTCTCTTTTCTCCTTAGTTCTTGGGGAAGGAGAGGGGGGAATAGGAGGAAATTATTAACTAAAGGGCTTCTTGTGCTCTCACACAGACTAAATCGTTTTAATCAGCTGCCGCTGAAATCTTGGGAGAGGTTGCAAGGTTTGGGAGCACTGAGCACAGGTGGACATGTCTCCTCCCCTGGTTCCCTCACCTCCAAGCCATGGGTGACCATGTGCCCAGCCCCAGCAGCTGCACTGGCCCCAGCACTGCTGCGAGGTCCCACATGTGGGGCCATGCGCTCTGCTGGTGAGGTTCAACCTGGGGACCCAGCCTTCGGTGTCACCCACCAGTGAGGTCCAGCCCCAGGACCTGGGGACTCAGCCTTCGGTGCCACCCACCAGCAAGGTCCAGCCCAGGGACCTGGGCACCCAGCCTTCAGTGTCACCCACCGGTGAGGTCCAGCCCAGGGACCCAGCCTTCAGTTTCACCCACCCAGCATCAGCTTCTCTTGGAGGTCAGCCCCCCTGAATTGCCACACGGCGACCTGCATGCAAAATAAATAGCTTACAGATGCTTTCTTTTTAAGAAATCTCATGGTATTCGAGGCAGCCTTACTTTTCTCACCTTATTAATTTTGCTCCGGTTAAATGCAAGCTGATAAAATAGAAACTGCTGTAAGACCCAGAGAAAATTAGGTTATGTAACCTATTTTTTATTTATTTAGCATGATATCAAAGTTGTTTCTTATCACTCTTCAGGTACATTGTGCTCAGGAATAAATTAAACTGTCTATTCAACAAAAAGGAGCTGCTTTTTCTACTCCTAATTTTCTCTCTTTTTCTCAGTTCTCACTCTATTATTAGGGGAAAAAAATAACAAGCTTAGCTGAAGCCAGAGGAGCCCTTCCAGCTTTGCGCATTCACACCACGCGATTACCTCGCATAATCCAAGTGGTCCATCTATCGGTCTCTGGCCGATACGACAAGCATCAAAGTCAAAAGTACAATGATGTTTTTCTTTACATAATTACTTGCTGATGTTGACAAATGGAGTGACAGCTGTGCCCTTTTTAGGGCAAGATTTGCGCAGAAATCAAAGTCACGTAAATAATTTCCCTGGGTGTTTTTTGCCGCTCTCTTGCTCCTCGCTGCCGCCTGCCCACCGCCCCGGCCATGTGCCCACCGCCCCAGCCATGTGCCCAGCTCCGGGGAGCAGCGGTGCTGGCTGGAGCTGCAGATGGACCCCGCTCCCCCAGGTGCCAAACCCCGCTCCCGACGCATCCCGCCATGTCTCGAATTGCTTCCATTGCAAGGCCAATTTGGTTTTCTGATAAATCGTGATGGGAAGGGCCAGCAGGGACCTCTGCACCCTGAACCTGAGATGGAGGAGCAAGGGGAGGGTAGCTAGAGACAAAGCCACCTCTTGGGAAACACAGTGGGGCTGCAGGGTGCAGAGCCCTACGGTCCCCTCCAGATTCACGTCTTGCAGCACCAAGCGCAGCCCACGCAGGGCGAGCAGCGTCCAGCCATCTCTGGCTGCCATTTGCAGGCAGAGCTCAGCGTTCCCGCAGGGCTGGGTCTCTGCTGGAAGCATCCAGCAAGGCAAAACAGGCTTCAGCAGGGAGCAGGGCTCAGGGCATGGCCAAGGGGCCACCGGCTGCCCTCCCTGCCCTGCTTCCTCTGGTCCCACCACTCCCTGGAGCCAGCACAGGCTGGTGCACAAGAATGCTGTCGGTGCCCCACCACACACAAAAAGCACAAAAGTACAAAAAAGAAACCTAAGAAAATTCACCTCTGCTCCTTAAAGAGTTCACCGTCAGCAGGACAGCTCTTCCAAAGGTGTGTGTTTCTGGCAATGGCAGAGGCATGGGTGAAGGTGACTTGTTCAAGGTCACCAACCCAGCAGTTACCAGTGGCTGCCACCACTACAAATTCAATGCAACGTCTACCTCTTCTGGAGTCATCTTATTGCTCCGCTTCACCCAGAGGGCAGCAGCATCTCGAGTCACCCACGCAGGCAGCTGGAGGACCGGGGGGCTCCATAGGGGCAGGTTGCTAAGTCGTACTATTCCCTGACCGGAGAAGGATGTGCGATGCTCACAGTTTATGCAACACCTGGGAGTAGAGCAAAGCATGTAAATCAGAGAGAGAAGGGGCAGCAGGGTACGCGCACATGGACGCGTGGCGGGGTTCTCTCCCAGTGCACGCTGTGAAGGGCAGGACTGCATAAGCAGGTCTATCCCGTGACATCGCAGTGCAAACACCTAAGTGTTAAAGTAAGTAATCAGAACCTGACCCAGCAAATAGATAAGCAATTCCAAAAGCACCAAGGTTCAGCTCCTGTGCTAACACTTTAACTGTCTACGTTAATCTCAATTAGGCAGAAAAGTCTATACCTATTAAAATTGCCAGCTTTCTATTTTATGTGTGTAAGGGCAAGAAAGAAGCCAAGTAAATGTGTGGGTGACACTGCTGAGGGAAAGTACAAGGTACACCAGGACAAAAACCTTTTTCTGTCCTTTTTTTTTTTTAAAAAAAAAGTCTATTATGAGGGCTATAGCAGGGCTCCTGAGTATGACAAGACCCCACCTGCCATTGCGTGCCATGGTGCCATCCCAGAAGCACCAGAGACAGCAGAAGGTGCCATGAAGGTCTCACCAACCTGCCACCTCCAGGACATCATTCCAGTGTTAAGCTGGAGGAGAGGTGGTATCTGATGGTGAGAGCAGGGGAATTAAGAGAAACTGAGGCGGGGGGGGCTGGGGTAAAAGGCAGGCGGGAAAATAAAACCAAATTGCTAAGGAAGGAAAGGAGGAATGGGAGAAGCCAGCTGCTTCTCAGCACAAGATAAACTTCACCCAGTGTACAGCAGTAAAACATTACAGGACAGAATATTTTCTATGTGTATTTGTGGGTGTTTAAAATTTCTAGCTTTGGTGCATCACTGCAGCTAGAAACGGCACTAACAGGTAGTGATTTTTTTCATCTCATTTTCAGTATGAATTTCTTGTCCTGCTTCTTCTGCTTCACACCTGCTGGCCTGAAAACAGCAGTTCACCAGTTCAGATTTCACTACCAGCTTTGGTAGTTCTCACATTTATGCTTATATAAAGGCTAAGAAAGACTTCAGTTCTTCTGTTTAAATCAAAAATAAAATCAATCCTTTTCTTTCTTTCTTTTTTTTTTTTTTACAAATGACAACAAAACTGTGAACACAGGTAGGAAAATAATTGATGCATTCTAAGAAACTGTCAGGTGTGAAAAATGTTGAAGGCTCAACAACCCTATTAATGCTATGAGAAGGTGTTAGACAGCAGATTTATGTAGCAGGACCAACACAGCACAAGATATATACGACAGAAATCAAGACAACAAAATTCTGTGCAGCTACTCCACATTTTTTTGCTTCTAGAAGCAGCGCTGCAAGATCTGAAACCCAGCAGCTGGCAGAAGGACATGGGGCAGGTCCACCCAGACAGAGCCTCTTATCAGCAGTAAGTACCTCCTGGGCATTCCCATGGGGTTTTCAGGAGCATAAATGCAGATGGCAATAAAAGGGCAGAGCTGTCTTTTCCCCCTTCCTCCATGTTTCTGTTGCTAGTTCACTTGCCCAGGAAGCAGAGGAGATACAGGTTTAAATGGTTTCCCCACTTGAGGAGCTTGCCCTCCCCTGCCTTAGGCCCTCCGTCCTGCCCATGAGCTGCTCTAGGCACCAGGACACCAAAGGCACAGTCAGTGCCCTTCTCCCCTGTTACCAGCCATCCCTTTGCATCATCCCAAAGACGGGTGGATCCCTATAGCCATGCTCCTTTGGGAGTTTGAACACGAATACTCCAAAAAAAGTCTAGTCCTATTTGCTTTCCAGTATTTGTAACCAGGCTTAAAGAGCTGGGGGCACTTTTCAAAGACTATGTGACTTCGGTGCCCCTGGAGGGGCTGGTTTCAGTCAGTACCTCTTTCCCTTTCTCCTTCCCTCAGCGCTGTGTCCTTTAGCTAAACCGCATGGTATCCTGCTCTGATCAGGTCCAGGAAAAAGACCCCCTTTTTCTACCCAGCTGTGGATAAACCCACTGAAGAGTATCTGCTGTGTTTGTCTAGAGATAAAGCACCACGAGAGAAAAACAAACTTCTCTAAAATAACCTCAGGTTTCTTTCTTTTAATCAAAAACAAAACAAAACCTCTGAAATGCATCAATTTCCCAACAGAAATGGAAAGGTTCTGACATCCAACAATACTGCCTTTGCATTTCACTGTTCTGCTGGCATTTCAGAGATTTAAAATGAAAAATTGGCTTTCAAAGAGTAGGATCTTCTTGATTAGAAAAACTTGTTGAAAATGTAATGAAAAGATCTGAACAACTTCATTAGTCTTCATTAAATAAAATAAATGTTATTTCTATTCCCTTCACATATAATCATATATTACAACTATTAATATTGCAGAGATGTTTCTTTTGTCCCAGAATTTAATGTATAAAGCTGCAAACCTCCTCGCATGAAAAAAAACTTACGATCACTGGAATGACGTGCAGTTCATCTTTTTTACGTTCATTAATTTTCTGTAAATAGAGCACAGTCGCTTTGCATTGTTTGCACTAATGGAGAGCTCAGAGCAGTTTACCCTGTTACTACTTACCATTTATTTGGGTGATAATTTTAAAAAGCTTTTAAATTAAAATGATAAAGATGGTTAGGGGGAAAGATACAGCCTTGCAGAATGTTTCAAGTATGATAGATTATCCCAGAAAAAAAGACGGTTCTCATTTGAGAGACGTGCCAGGGCTGGCTGCACATCTCAAGCAATTTTTCAAGCCCCCCACCTCGTGTTCGGCATCTTGCCCAAAGCCATTTTGGAGCATAATGGCCCCAGCCTCCTGCTCGTCCCCCCCGCCGGGGGCTCAGCCTCACCCAGCCAGCCCCTGGGGCACCTGCCAGCGCGCAGGGGTGGCCGTGCCCTGTGCCTGGGTGTGCGGGGTGACCCACCAGGGCTCTGCTCTGCTCCGCGGCTTGGGGAGGCAGGCAGCCGCCAGCGGGGGCCTGGGGACACCTCCGGCTGAACCCACCACAGCCTTCGGCCTCGCCGGGTCCCCGGCCACCCTTCAGAGCCGGAGTCAGGGCAGGAGGAGTTGGCACAGGGTGTAACTCCTGGCACACTTGGTCCCATATTTGCACCCCCTGTGCATGCTGTCCGATACACGCGCTCTCATCACAAGAAATACCCGGGTGTGTGATGGGGACATCGAGGGAAGGAGGGACCCCTGGTCCCTTGGCTGCTGCCCTTCTGCAGTGCTCAACCAGACACCTTCCAACCCTAGATTTAATTAATTTTTTCCCCTGGATTTAAGAACTATGAAACAACAACTAATGCTTCAGAAATTCCAGCTCTAGTGGCATTCCCCTTGCTCCTCAGAGACCTCCAGCCCCCATTGCAACGGGGCACCGTGAGCCAGGGCCCCCCCAGCCCCAGCAGCAGCCAGCATGCTGCCATGGAGGCCATAGGCAATGGCTGACACCCAGAAATCTTGTGTTTCACTCCAAGCTGTTAAAAGAAGAGAAGTAGCTTCACAGCGAGCATCACTTTTGGTCCGAACAAAGATGGCTCAGACCCACTGCCCCAGCAGCATTCCCAGCAGAGAGCACCTTCTGCTGCAGGGTGAACACAGAGCTGCTGGGGCTCACCTGGTATACCCAAAACCACATTTATTCCCACTGTCAGCCTTTTGTGCTCTGCTTACCGAGTCCTCCTGGGTCTGCGCACTGTTTGCATCAGGTGTCCCGATGCCCACCGGACCCCTTCAGCTGCGCAGTGCTGGCAGCAGAAGAGCAACTGCGACACCGGCCATGTGGTTGCTTCTCTGGGGAGCTGCTCCTCAGCTGAGGGTTTATAGAAATTCAGACTGAAAAAAAAAGGGAGACTTCTATATTTCTGGCATTAACGGGTAGTTTGTGTTGCTATCTAGACGTGCCCACCGTATCAGCCCAGACACTTTTTGAAGAGGGAAGCTGGCTTAAAATAGTGGAAGTAGAGACAACACAAGTCTCTACGGCACACCGCAAGGCGTGTCTTGCCACGGGCAGGAGCAAAGCCGTTGTTCTAACAGGTTGATCTAACCTAGATTAGAAATACTTTTTTGTTTGTTTGTTTGGAGCTGTGTGTGACAGATGGTACCGGTTTGATACGTTAACTCTCTAACTAGCATCTCCCTCTGTTCCTACAAGGGCTTCGGTTTCCTGCCAGAGAGATTTGGGGTGGGTAGGAAAACCTGGCCAGCTCTGGGGAATTATTTAATTTCCTCCCACTAATCTGGTTAGGGACTCTGAGACAAGGAAGATGAGGAAAGGCAGAGGTAACTAGAAGAGTTGCCCACAGAGGCAGCTTATCTGTTTCTGCTGAATACAGAGGGAGCCTAAAAGCCTGGCTGTCTAACTTAGAAACAGAATTTGTGGATCTAAAAAGAAAAAGAAGAAAAAGGAGCCAATACTCCTATCCTCCCCCCTGACCAGTCCTTCCAAGCCCTCCTCATGTATAATAAGCATCAGAAAACGAGCTGCATGTGTTAGCACCTCTTTGCTACTAAAATCAACCCAGGTGCCTCCAGTCAAGGTGCAGAGCTCAGCACCTGAACCCACCAGCCACCGTCAGGCTCGCAGCCTCCTCACCTCAGGCCCGCAGTGCAGGGCTGCACTGATGGCCACCCTGCAGAGGAAAGTAGCTCCAAAACACTGTTGCATCTAACTGGGCTGTTATGCATCACTCAATATACTTTACAATTCATTTTTCCAAGCCTTTCCTGCCCATTAACTAGGACAGCTTACGGTCAGCCAGATCACTCATCTAAATTTACATCAGCTATCCATCAGCATTTGTTATCTTATTACCATGCTTATATTATTATTGCAGCTTAGCTTGGCAATTACTTACTAACCAAAAAAAACAATTCCAGCAGAAAACCCAAACAAGTCTCATTTAACAAAATATCTTTTGTTTTCCTTTTTTTCCCTGCTAATACATGCAAGACTGCTGTAATTTCCTCTGGGTAATAGGCTTGCTTTGACTAAGCTTCTCAGGTCTGTGTTTCCCTGTTTGCATTTTTGCAAAAATTAATAACTAACATTTAAAAAAAAAAAATAAGCCAGTTAGTAGAGTGTTCCCTTGTCATCTCTAGATGCTGGGAGAAGAGGTAGGCTCTCCCTAATCTGAACCAACACCAAACACCATGCAGTCAGCTGAGGAAAATCCTTTATACTCACGTTAGTTGTGGGCCATTCTAGCATCTGGATGCTGAGAATGCTTCCACGCATTATGTAGCCAGTGAGGCACTGCTATAAACCTAATGTAAATTTAATATACAGTCATTATGCAAACCAGTATTCTGCAAGCTGGGCAGAGACAGAGGGGTTGGTCTCCATTCCCCATTTTTTCAGAAAACACCCAAGACTGCCCTCAGACTAAGAGCAGGTCAGAGTTTATTATCCAATGTTTCTAAATCCAGCCCCTTTCACTCCTCATCTCAGCACATTTAATAGTGTATTTCCATAGTAAAAAATGCAGACGGTATTTCCCAGCAGTAAGACAGTAAGAAAGAATTGCATATGATTTGGTATCAGTTGTAAATTGAGTTCATCATAAAGCACCTAGGGGTCGGTTTTGCTCGCAGTATTAGATTTGGGGAATGGCATATGGCATATCAAGTGATTAAGGCTCTAAACAGTACATTTAAGGACTGCTCATAATGAAGTTCTTGAGAATTTTGCAATTAATGGGAGAACTGGGTCTTCTGTAACCTATTTAAGTAGAAGACATCATGCGTCATGATGAGCTCCCCAGCATACAAGCTGTCTGGGCATTTGTGTCCCCTTGGAAGCCCTCAGCCCTTCGAACAGCGCTGGGCCTTTCCCGGCGGAGCTCGGATGCCAGGGCACAGGCAGGCGCACGGATGGCCAGATGCTCTGAATTAAGCAGGGTGATCCCCCCCCATGCCCACCTCCTGCCGCCCAGCAGCCCCCCAGGGCATTTGTTTGCTTTACGCAATGAGCATTTGTCATTCCGGCATATGTGTGCTTTTTAAAAATTTGTGCCAACGAGCCCCACTCTCACGATGTCCTACTCTCTTTCTTTCCACAGGCAATTTATAAATCCCTGAAAATAAGGAATTTTAATGGGAGTGCTGATTCAACCTGAACTTGCTGTACCAGCACAGAGTGCATTGAAAGGATAAAATAAAAGGACTTTACAAACTCCAGCTCTGTGTGCCTGATGGTTTTCTCTAGGGAACAACCTGGCAAGTTATCTGACAATACCCATCCAGAGAAGCTTTCGGCTTGCCTGTGTGCTGTGCATGCCAATGAGGCCGGGGATAAACAAGCCATGCAGCAAAGTGGTGTATTATTTATGCATCGTCACATCCATCTATATAGAAAATTGGCCCTAAATTAAAAAAGCAGGTATCAATACCGCCTGTGTGCTGGCTCCCGGGGAGAAGCTTGAGGGAAGAAGGAGAAATTTCAGTAATAAGGGCTCTTTTCCTCCTATCGATGTAAACAAACAACCTGTGCCACTGGAGCAATTTTTATGCTAGCAAATACCCTGACGTGTTTCACGGAAATCAATCTGCGGATAGAAAAATTGCCTAAGATAACAAAAATTCAGCAACTCCCCAACTCAAGCCCAGGCCTGGCTGCATGTTTGGGGCTGGGGGTGAAGGGTGAGAAGAGCAATGAGTCAACACTCTGAATTTTTTAGAGCACAGTTCATGAAACTATATCTTCCGAGCCCTGAATACCACGCTGGTTACAGCTTAGTTCGATTAAATTCAAGGACAGGAGAAATTGCAGGAGGGAAAGCATGTGGAATTGGATGCAAGCTGCAGGAATACGTGTTCAGAGAAAACTTCTGCAGCAGAGTGAACTGGGAGGGGACCACTTGTACGGAAACCAAATGACTTGGCAGGTAATTTTCCACCCTCCTCCTGTGGTTGCTTATTCTCATTGCAGCACAGCCAGGCCAGGGCATGGCAGCCTGGAAAGAAATGTCACCCTCGTCTCCGTCACCTCCAGGAGCTTCATGCCATGCAGTGACTGTGATATAGAGGACAGAATTATAGTTTCACTGTAAAACCAGGCAGTGAATGAAGCAACAGGTTGTCTGTGTTGATAGTAATTTGTGTGGCTGCTCTGCATCTCGGCCAGTGGGTCTAGTAAAAGCAAGTAAAGGAGTCAGCTAGCCTTAATTTGAACAAGCAGAAAAATTGAAGCTTTGCTCCAATTTTCACCCAAAGCTTCTGACATACCTATAGCAGGAGATACTGTCCTTACTCACGCTGTCTCCTTTCCTGTTCTCCCACTTTCTGAGCATATAGGGCTACAGGCACGCCAGCTCCTGCGGTATGGGTCTGGGCTCCAATCACTCTGTAGCTCAGTCAAATGCAAATCTCCATATTTCCCTTTAGCTGCTCTTTAACTTTCCTCCCTGCCTCAGAAATCACAGCAAAGCCAAACCTCCACCATGCAGAAACTAATGGTTATGAATGACCCTGAGATCACTCCGAGATGGAGCCGCTACAGGGTGGCCATGCCGCATGATGCTCGTGGTGCCAGAAAGAGCCATGAAGATCCCAAGACTCCATTCCCCAAGTCCAAACACCCCTGCAATCCCACGGACCCTTTATAAACACTGATCTTACCGCTACTGGTGTCCACGAACCATCCCGAGCAGCTGTTCTATACATGGTATAAAGCTCAGGTGGGGTATTCCCCGGGGTCTGGCATAACAAAGCCAACACTGCTGGAAAGACCTGGAAGAGAGCAGAGTGGTATGAAACAGAGCTAAAGAGACTGTCTTCTCTGACCGAGAGGTGATGGTGCCTCTGGAGAGCCAGGTCAGGAAACATTTTGCTTAGTCATTCACCACTTCCAGCTCTGTAAAACTGGGGTTTCGGATCACACACATCCTTATGAGGTTCTCAGTTATGACATGACGAAAGGCAAAGCTGGTGCTGTTCCAGCAGTGTCAGAATCCCTGTGAGAACTCCTGCCCACCAGGACCCTTTTATTAACCAAGCTGGTCAGAAACCAGATATACTGGGAGTGCAGAGGGGGAGAAGATGTTGAGTTAAAGAGAAATTATTAAAACTTTCTTTTCAAACCTGTTTTTTGTACTGATTATGAATGAAGATTAAAGTGGATTTTGTTCTGTTGATTGAAAAGTGGGATGATGGGTGAAAGTCATAGCGGAAAGGTTGTGAGATTTTTATAGAGGTGCTTAGATATGATTGATTCATATCACTGAGATTTAGAAGGCTAAAGAAAATCCATACAAAGGATAGGAAGGGTTTTTCAGATCTCAAACACCATCAAGGCCACAAATGCTCTACTGCTTTTTGAACATGAAAAACCCACACATTGAAAGGAGCCTTTGGACTCCAGCATTTTTAGCTAAACTATTATTACTATAGATTTTAGATTTCCCCTCACAGCATCTGTCCCTCATTCCATCCTCCTTTTCACTATAACTTAAGAAAAGCAAGAAACAAAGAGACTCACAGCCTGCCACTCACTGCCCTTTGTAACATCTTCTGAGTATATTAAGGAAGAAAGAAAGAAAGGGTTTTTTGATAGTCAGGAAAATCTAGAAAACACAGTCCCTGCAGTTACACAGTCGTGGTCCTTAGGCCAGGTTTGTGCCAAGGACGGACCGGTTCCCGGCAGTCTATCAGCAACCAGGTACAAATCCCAACCAGATCCAGTTCAGGCTTACTTACAACTTTACCTTTTCTCATGCGAGCACCTTTCACTTTTGTCCCAGTATATATATCAAGAAACCAGAGTTTTCATTGGGCAGTGGTGTCCCCAGCACCCTGACTCTCGTACCCATGTACACCAGGAACCCATTCAGCAAAACCCAGGCTGCAGCACCGCGGCTGAGTGCAGGCGAAAGCAGACTTTAGCCCCCACTGCCTGTGGGTTTGCTGGGCAGGGCTGTGCCATGGCTGCCTGTTCTTTTGATAAAGTTTTGCAGCCAAACAAGTTTCAGGATCAATTTGACTTTCTGCAAGTCTGCTATTCGGTCAGTCTTCCTGCCTCTCCCTGTGCCCTCTGCGGGTATGAGTCCACTTTCAACTTTGGAGAACAAAAAAACAAATGTGTTTCATAATACGTTTCTCTGGGACTGGATTCACAAACTAGTTACACAGTCCCTCAGCAGTTCAAAAGCTATTTGTACCTAAAATGTAGCAATTAAACCCAATTTACAGCACAGCACAATTCTTGGATGGGTGACATTAGCTGGATGGGTCTTGCTCTAGCTGTTAAGCTGTACTCTGAAACTGTGTTCAAGCTGAGCTAAGCAATGTCATCTCTGTCTGCAGGTGTCATTTCTAGTCGTGACCCTTGAGTTTACCTTGGCTGAGATGCTTGGGATCGCTGGCCACAGAAAGCCACCAACTAATCCGTCGTACTGATTTCTCTGACGGTTCAACACAGCCACCTCTGAGGATCTCAAAGCATCTCACGGGCTTAGCTGAGGGGACCATAACGCAGAACCTGTCGGCCAACAGGCAATACCACAGGCATTCGCTTGCTACTTTTGATCCTCTCTGCAAAGCAGCTCCCCTCAGATGACCCCTAACTCTCCTGCTGTTCACTTTCTTTAAACTACATCTCTCAACATCAATAAAAAAATGGTGACAAATGAGCGTTACAAAGCTAACTAGTCCAGCAAATGCCTGAGAACATGTTGATTCCCTTAGTCTCTACTAATAAAATTAAAACCTAAGAGGGTTTCATCCTTTCCAGAACATTTAGACTGCATTCCTTTCCCCATTACCTCCTCTAAGATAGAAGGTGGATGATACACCATTTGGGTGACAGGGAACCCGAAGGGGTTGGTTTTCTGCTGCTGGTAGTCTGGCAATCGCTGCAGCCCCACGGGGAGAGCTCTCCTCTTCCCACATCTCCGGAGAAGTGCCCACAGCGCAGAGTCCTGGTCCCCCCTCCATCGGAGTGCTGCAGGAGCTTGGGGCGGGGGGGGGGGGGGCACGGCCCCTTCACAGGTAGGCAGCCCACCTGAAAAGGAATCACAGCAGCCTCCACAAGCTTCTGGAGGGTCTGGGGAGGAGCCCCCTCAAGTCCCAGAGGTGCTTGTCCCCTACCCATGCCCCAGGGACACCCACAGGCTTGCGGCAGTTGTCAGCCTCCCCCAGCAGCTCCGGATCTTTCACTCCAGTACTTACAAGCGCTATCTACCAGCTCTGACTATTTAAAGCGATCAGAGATTTACATCAGGAGACTTTAAATATAGAAGTAATTTTGTGTAAACTCTTGCCTTTATTGCAGCAAGGAGAAGGGAGGGAAAAGCCTTTCTTTTTTTAGACTTGGCAGGAAACAAGCAGTTAAATAAGTGAATACTATAAAATGAAAATCTTAAAGTGATTACAAATATGAAAGGAGTGAATACCAAATGGAAACAGCCGTTTAATCAAGATAAAGTACAGAAATCCAGCAATTGGCCTCTTTCCATGATCCTGTAGTGCTGTGCAGAGGAGGCGGCTTACTGTAGCATTACCAATCTCAGTCGCTTGGCTGCTGACTGCCAATACCCCAAAGTCTTCCACCCTTTGCAGCTTTTCACATGCAAAATGCCTTCCTTTATGGATCACCCTTGATGTGAAGTGGCTTTAATTATTCAAGAACTGAAAGAAAGATGAAAAAGTAATTGCATTTTAATTGCTGTAATAATGGCAGGAAGCTGCACTGTGACTTAAATACTGAAAGGTGAAGATTAAGACTGTCTGTTAAGATGCTTTTCCTTCAAACACAGCTTCTTTGTATTTTGTTCCAGTCTTCCCTCACCCCATAAACAGTCACACTAGTGTACATCAGGTTTATTCCTAAACTCCTGAGATGGTTTGGTCTGTTAGACAGCGATATCTACAAATTGGAGCTTTTTACCATAAGCAATTTTAAGGTTGAGGGATTTTCTCGTAATGTACCAATACCAGACTTCTCAGCCTGAGATATTTGCTTACCCCAAGTGTCTACAGGCTGGGCAATAACGGCCCTTCACAGGTGGGTGACGGTGGAGGGGGGCTGCAGCGATGATGCTCTATGGTGGGGAAGTTACCTTGTCTAAGGGGCAGCCCCCACCACCTGGCAGCGTGGCTCTGGTGGCCCCTGCCACGGGGAAGCTTGAGTTGGTTTTCCTTCCTATGTGTAATCGGCACAGAAAATCCCCAGGATTTTGGAATGGGAGGGGAGGACATTAAAGGGGATTTGTTTTCTCCTCGCTGCACTTTACGTGTCCGTTATGCTAAAGCATAAGTGGGAACAAATCCCATCAGCCAGCCGCAGTGGTGGGAAGTGACCCTGCCAGGCAGCCTTTGGCAAAGGAAGCTTCAAGACTTGACCTAGGGTGACATTAACAAAACTTTGGAAATTAGTGTGAAAGTCACTGTTTGATCCTCATGTATCACCTCTGAATGCCTCAGCTGACAGTTTTTCCTTCTGCACGAGGAAGTTTTCTGCTTTTGTTGCCATCTCTGTCACAACAGGAGCTTTAATTCCTCACACCAGCTTCCTACCACAAACCAGAGCGCTCTCTCCTGTACACAGGGTCTCCTGTGACTACACCACCCGGCAGTATCAAGTCAGACAGAATAAGCTCAGGAAAGGAAAAGATGTGAGTGGAATACAGAGCGAGGCTATTGACTTGGCGTGCCAAGCCACGGGCTGGAGTTGACTCCAGATGTGAGCTGAACAATAACAAAAACCTTACACTTCATCACCTTTTAAAGTACATGGAGGGATGTCTAAACAATTGCTTTCAGTGAATGATTTCAGGCAGTCATTAGCCTCATACAGAGACAATAACACACATAAATACACAGGCAAGTGTATTGTCAGAAGAAAAAAGTTATCAAAACAATTTATAAGAAACAATATAATGTATGGGGGGAAGGGAACTTCATTCTCTCTCCCCTCCTCCTTCCTGCTATTCCTCTTCTTTCTTTCAGTGACTATGACGCTCAGCACAAGTTCAGTGTGGATGGAGGTTATGCAGCATCGCCATAAGTAGTCCAAAGAGAAGCCTTGAAGTTATAGAGATGTTATTATTGGGGTAATTTATTTTTGCTGGAAGAATCATCAATTCAAATTGAAAATCAAAATGGAAGCAAATTCCTCCACTTATTAACTTTTAGATCATTTAGATCATGCTCATTTAGATCAAAGTGAAAATAAGCCAGGCATGGGCTATGCCTCAGCAGACCTCTGCTCTGTGAACATTAGACTTCTACAGGTTGGACAAAGCCAGCTCCCGCCAGGAACAAAACAAGCAGGGGACTGTCAGTGACAAAATGGTCCCCCGCCAGCTGTCCAGGAGACTTCTGGCCCTGGTGATGCTGTTACCCTGGCGGGCTGAGCTGATCCCTCGGTGCAAAACTGCAATGCAAGGAAAAGCAACACAAAAGGCTGCTCTGGGATGAGATGAAGCTCACTGAGAAAAGATTTTGCTAAGCTAAAAGCAAGAGTAAAGTAAATATTATAGACATTCTTCAGCCCCATGTAATGGGAATACCACCATAGTTAAGGCTGAATTGCAATTTGCATTCAAAAGTAGGAAGAAATTGCTCCAGTTCACATTTCAATGAATGAAATTCATCTGATGAATTAGCATATGTTGCTGTGAGACAATTTCCAGTTTCAGAGGAAGCCAAATTTTGTGCACAAGGCTTTAAAAATAAAATGTTTTCTGGTTTTTGAAGAAATACTCTCAAATGGTCCTTCCTTAAAATGCTGCCTCTCTTCCCCAAACACCACTGGGGAGTCCCACCCAAGGGAACCTCCAGATTTCTGTTGCAATATGGAAATTTTGTGCAACCTCTTAACTCTTTTCTGAGCAGGGGAAAGGCCAATGGAGCTGTCTGTGGGCATGTCAACAGGAATGTGCAGTTGCCCTGAGGGAAGGGGCTGGTGTGGGGCTGGGCCAGGAGAAGACAGCGCAGCAGCAGCGCAGTGTGAGCTGAAGCCCACCATGGACAAAGGGGAAAGCCATCAAATCCAGAGATTCCACACGGCTTCTCCCCAGGAAACCTGATGCCTCTGCAAGGCACTGATGCTTTATGCATAAGCATCCCATAATGCTATTTATCACTGGCTGTACCTCCAAACTCCTCCGTAAGGAGCCAACCAGCACAGCACCTTGGCAGGTTGGGATGCTGTGAGCTGCTCCACACTGCCAGGACCCACAGCTGGTCCCCTCCCTCCTACCCTGCTGCAGCTTCATGCTCTGCTCCTTGAAGGATAATTTTGGGACACTTCATAGGGTTTCAATCTCCCTATTAATTGGACACATCAGATCTGAATATAGCACTCAACAGACCGCAAGGGAACACAGGAGATGGTGCCAATGGCCACATAATCTTGAAATTCCAACCCATGCCTCTGCTCCTACATCAAATTTAGCACCCCCACAAGAAACACCTCTGCCACTGATTTAAAGATGCACAGGCAAGACTTTCTCCCTCTGCATGCAGCTTAGACCCTATGGCTGGCCAGACCCTCTCTGCTGGGCTGCAAGGATAAAGGTAAAACTCACTCATGCGCTATGAGAGCCCCTGGATTATTTTTTATAACACACGTAAATGACAAATCACCTGTAGTAATTGCAACATTCTCAGGGTCGCCTCAGAAAAGGGTGCTGGCATGATCTGGCATGGCTGCAAAACAGGACTTAGTCTCACAAAAACAAGCTTTCTCACAAGGTACTTGTGCTTCCTGCTCCTTCAAATACACATAAAATAAATACCTTATTGTTACCATTAAAAATTCAGCACCTATATTGTTTAAGCCATCAAACCTATTATGAACAAAGTGCTAACATATTTTAAAGTAATGAACCAAGTACAGTATCTAACAGCGAGGCCATTGCATTGTTCTTGGCAAGTGCAGTAGAAGGATGAAATTATATTTGTGACAAGGGACATCACTCCATTTGAATATCAGCTCTATTAAACAGAAAATAGCAAATGCATCAGCTCTACAACACCTCTGATAGCATGCTGAGGAAAATATTTGGTAGGGTCAGTAGGTAAAAACTGAGCAGAAAAATTCTCCTTATTGCTGCCTTCACAGGAGGGTCCAGAAGTAATACGCATTTACGGGGAAATTTAACTGAGTCTATGGAAATTTATTCCGTGAGAATTTTCCTTTCTTCCATGGTAGTTGTTTGGGGTTTCTTTTCAGATTATGAAAATGATTATTTAGAGGGGAAAACAGCATCATACAAATGCCACCATGCAAACAGTAACTTTTGGAGGAGTAAAACATTATCATCAGACAAGATGGCAATTTGATTTACAAGTAAGCAGACAAGAAAATGGGACAGCAAGAGAATAAAGACTAGCTCTCATGGGGTGCAGCCACCTGTAGCGTTGACCTGGGCTGGTTGTGCAGCCACAGCACAGCCCCCTGCTGCGCCCACCAGCTGGTGCACAGCCTCTGCCACTCGCGGAGGACACCGTGGTCCCCAGCAGGTTAACCACAGCAGATAGGAAAACAGCCCCAGCTTCCCCCTGGCGAAAGCTTTCTTGAGGCTGTACAAAGCCCACTCCGCTAAAGGATAGTTCAAAGGGCTTTATGTTACACCAGTACTCCCTAAATTCAGCTCAATCATCTTAAGAGAAGTATATGTCCCTTTCTAGAGCCCTCTTCACCTCAACATGTTCCCACTTCTAAGGCAGAGACCCTTCAAAGCCCCGTATCTCAGTCTTTGCTGGTGACCCTACCCTACAGCTCACAAACCAGCCTGAGGCCGTATTACAGCCAGTCCACAGGCAATTTCAGTAAAGGCATAAGGGAGAACCCATCTACAGAAAGCATCATCCAGCTGTCAGTGGCCTCATTAAGCACAGGGCACCTCAGTCCCCAGACGCACAGGGAGAAGCACGTGGGCCATTAGCAAAGCCAGGGCTGCCCGGGACACAGCACAGGCTGCTGCGGGGCTTACGGCAGGATGAGCCTCACTGTCTTGGCAAGGGAAGAGGCAGAGAGCAGGGAGGTTAATTAGTTCATACGTTTAATTAATTTGCCATTCCTAATAGATGTTACAGATACAGTCCTGAAGTCTTGCTTATCTGACAGGGTAAATTTATTACATGTCAAATGGGCAGCATACGCTTTCCCAACCAGCTGTGCCCACGTGCGCACTGACAGAGTTCCTGTGAGCTGTGTCTAACTGGGAGAAGTTATTTTGGTCTCTAAGGCTCATCCACTCCTTTTCGGAGTGACCATTAATCCAGCCTCAGACAGGCTCCTTTACACCGGACCGCGATGTGCTCTGTGTGCCTGCGCAAGCTGCTTTGCCCACGGGCATGCACACTGCTGGGGTTTCTTGTTATTGCTAGAAACAGTCATGTTTGAGTCTGCACCTTTTCTTCCTTCCTGCTCCCTCTTTTGCAAAGGAGGGAAGGAGTTGTTCATCGCCTGCGGGGAGACCTGACCTCGGGCAGAGCCGCTGGGGGGGCAGGAGCTGATTCAGAGATCCCCCCAGGTCCTGCCAGCATCCCTGCCCACCGCGGGCTGCCAACGCCAGCGCTACGACTGCCACAGTCAGCCCACATCTCCGCTGTTTCTGCTCTGATTGCCGTCCTCCCAAAGCACACACACTTGCTTAGTTTAAAGCATGAGAGGCATCTCACTGAACATAAAGAGATGCACATGGATTTGAAATTAATCTTTCGGACAAATGCCTGAACGAGCAGGCTTCTGCTCCACAGTCAGCACAGCCTGAGGAAGCAGGCTCTGATACCCCCTAAGCTGTCACACCCCCCATCAGAGCTGTACCACAAAAGAGGATAGTTTAGCCCCAGAAATTAGCAGCTCACCTGCAGAAATGTCTGCCACACTTCCCAGTGGCTGAGGTACCATGGTTGCTTACAGGTAAGCCAGTGGTGCCCTGGGTTTGTATCTTAGAACTAGGCAGCTGCCCCCTTCGCATCACTGAGAGAGGTCAGAAAGCCGATGTCAAGCAAGAATGGCATTTCTGTTTCTTCCCTGCTGCATGAGGGGGAAAGGGGGGAGAAAGAAGAGGTGAGAGAATCCGACCTGAGTGTTTCCAACAATTAATAGCAAATCTGAGCAGCACACACAGAGGGCTCTGTGGCATCCATGCAGAGGAGCTTGTTTGAGCCAGAAAGCTGGCCTCCGAGACTGTTGAATCAGTAGGGAATATTGATGTGATTAACAATGATTTGATTTAGAAATCAATGCAAAGGAGATTGTTTGCTTGCTTTGTCCAATTTAGTCCATGAAATACTGGCCTCAATACAGGGAGAAATTCAGCCGAAGCAGGAAGGGGATTTTGAGGAGGGGTGGAATGGGGTGTGTTTGTTATTTTATCAGACATCCGTCTGGATTCTAGCTGGTGAAAACTTGAGCATTCAATCAAATGTTTTATGTGTGTCTATAATAATCTGAACAAAGGAACAGCTGACAGCTCATGATCATTTAAAGATAGAGCAACTCCTATTTAGCAATCTTGTGACTGCATTTTCTGTATCTACGTGCAAGGCTTCCTAATTGTTATGTGGGGTTTGTTGCAGTTTGGCTGCAAATGAAACACTATGAATTTACAGGAAACCCAACACAAACAAAAAAAGTCTTTAAGAGGAATATTAAGAAGCTATTCTCCTGGGCTGCAGAGTGAAGAGGCTGAATATGCACAGCTATTAAAGGTTGCCAGGTATAAGTTGTTGAGCTTATATTCTATCCCTAGGAGGAGTGATAATTCATCACAGATCATTTGTATTAGAAAGGAGACAAGCATTTTTTAAACTTCAGTCACATGAAATTGTCTCTTCTGCTTTAACTCCAGAGAGCTGCTTCTGCCAATAATTCCTGAGAGCACTGCAAGAACTTCTGGGTGAAATTTTTGTGGTGTAGGCTGAGAAGCAAACTAGTAAGTAATTGATAAATGGTCTCTCCTAACATTAATGTGTTTTTTGAAATATGTGAAAAGCTCAGTGATGAAATCCCAGACCCCATCTGAGGGTCTCATTCTGCCACATTAATTTCGCTGAGTAGCCACTTGCTCTATAAAAATCAACACAAGGAAGAGCAGTAAATGACACACCAGAGCTGAAAGCTTGTCATCTTAGTATTACCCTTGGGAAATTTATCCTCCTTAAAATCAGCAGCTTTGTCAGTTATGATGTAATTATTTCATCACTCACTGTGGGAAATTGTGGGTTTGTCCCCCTCCCCCCATCCAACAGGTTACTCAGATTCACATGAAGTGCTTGGTCTCTCCACTTAATTACTTTAAGGCTGCAAGGCTCTCCCTGGCTTGAATCAAGATTAGATGTCCAGCACTCAGTCAATTACGAGCAAGGGCAGTGGATGAAACACAACAGCGAGACAGCCCTGGCTTTTGCACAGGCCCTTCCCCCAGCCGGCGATGGGCACCGGCTGAGGGATGGCAGGACACGGCAGGACATGGGCTGCACCGGCAGCTCTGCCCACAGCAGCACAGCTGGCTGTGGCTCCCCGCCGCCCTCAGCACTTCCAAGGCTGAGCCTCTGTGGGTGCAAATGGAGGTATCAGAGGCTGCGTGAGTTCTGCTGAGAACTGGCTCACTCAGCAGTGCAGAAAGGAGCGGGCTGCCTACATGGCTTACAGGAGTCACCAGTTTTGGATACCCTCTGTTGAGACTGCTCACAGATAGCCCTGGTCAGACCTCACCCCCTTGCCTTTGCCATCCTTAGGACCAGCTTCTCAACCAGCTCTTCCCCTTAAAGACTAAAACTTCAACCTCCTCAGAAAGTCCACACCGTTCTGATCCAGTCCTTGACCTGCTAGGAACAAAGTACCTCTGTTGGACACAGGAAACCACATTTACAATGTTACCACCACTATTTCAGCATGTCCATGTAGGCCTGGACACCTCTGACATAAAAGTCCCACTGACTGAAGATACCTCACAGTATCACAGACCGGTTGGGGTTGGAAGGGACCTCTGGAGGTCAACTAGTCCAACCAACCCCCTGCTCAAGCAGGGTCACCTAGGGCAGGCTGCACAGTCTCATCCAGGTGGGTTTTGGATGTCTCTGGTGAAAGAGACCCCACAGCCTCCCTGGGCAGCCTGTTCCTGTGCTCTGTCACCCTCAAGGTAAAGAAGTTCTTCCTCATACTCAGAAGGAACTTCTTGTGTTTCAGTTTGTGCCCGTTGCCCCTGGTCCTGTCACTGGGCACCACTGAAAAGAGCCTGGCCCCGTCCTCCTGGCACTCGCCCTGAAGATATTTGTAGCCCTTGGTAAGATCCTCTCCCAGTCTGCTCTTCTCCAGGCTACACAGGCACAGCTCTCCCAGCCTTTCCCCACAAGGGAGATGCTCCAGTCCCCTGATCATCCTTGTAGCCTCCGCTGGCCCCTCTCCAGCAGTTCCCTGTCTCTGGAACTGGGGAGCCCAGCACTGGACACAGCACTCCAGACGTGGCCTCACCAGGGCAGAGCAGAGGGGGAGGATCGCCTCCCTGCCCCTGCCGGCCTCGCTGCTCCTAACGACCCCGGGACACCACTGGCCTTGGCCACCCGGGCACACTGCTGGCCCACGGGCGATTGGCTGCCCACCAGACCTCCCAGGCCACCCCCAGCCTGTGCTGGTGCCTGGGGCTGTTCCTCCCTGGGTGCAGGACCCTACACCTGCCCTTATTGAGCTTCATTAGGTTCCTCCCCACCCAGCTCCCCAGCCTGCCCAGGTCTCGCTGAATGGCAGCGCAGCCTCCTGGGGTATCAGCCACAAACGTGCTGGGGGGACACTCCGTCCCTCCATCCAGGTCACTGATGAATAAGTTGGAGGATGGGACCCAGCAGGGACCCCTGGGGAACACCGCGAGCTACAGGCCTCCAGCCAGGCTGCGCGCCACTGGTCACAGCTCTCTGAGCTCTGCCATTCGGCCAGCCCTCAGCCCACCTCACTGTCCCCTCATCTCACCCACATGTCCTGATTTTATGTATGAGGCTGTTACGGGAGACCCTGCCAAAAGCCTTGCTGAGGTCAGGGTAGACAACATCCACCACTCTCCCCTCACCTACCCGGCCACTCATTCCATCACTGAAGGCTGTCAGGTTGGTCAGGCATGATTTCCCCCTAGTGAATCCATGTTGACATTCCTGATGACCTTCTTTTCCTCCACATGCTTCAAGACGACCTCCAGGATAAGCTGTTCCATCACCTTTGCAGGGATGGAGGTGAGGCTGACTGGCCTGTAGTTGCCCTCAGTGCCTTTAAGCAGTGGGACCACTGCAGCTCTGCTCTCTGCCAGGACACGTTTCCCCTTCAAACAGCTCAGGGAAGTTGAAATAGCTACAGACCAAAGGAGATGCCAAAATATCAGCTTATAGAAGATGCTCTGCTGCTTAGAACAGATTAACACATTTTACATACAAAAGCACTGAATGGAAACATTGAGTTACTCTATATTTGGACATTGGACAATACCAACATAATCCAAAGAAAAGTCAGAGAACAATCTTGCAGTGGAAAATGCTATCAGCAGTGATGCTGAGCCCCGACTGCAGCAGTTAGCAAGTTAAAATGATTACAGCAGTTTGGGCTGTGATCGCCTTAGACCTTAGAGGTTTTTTACTAACCTTTTTTCTGCAACTAAATTCTTCACACAGTACACAATTTGAGTAGTGATTCAATTCACTGCAGTCTCCTCCATTGAGTCATTAGTGAAGCAACTCTTAAACAAAGGTTAAGCATTCTAAACAAATGGCTCTACCTTTTGAGATGGGATGCAAAGCCCAGCTGGTCACAACTAGACATTCAGACAAAAGGGACTTCAGTTCTCACAGGTGAGATCCATCCACAACCATTGATGCATTTTTATCTCAGCAATTCAATGCTACCCTTCAGCCTCTTTGTGCAACTGTTCAGTGAGGCTCTTTATCTCTCTGTCACATATTCGTAATATTTATTCACATTAAAAAAGACCTAGTTGATTTGGACAGCAGCCATAGCTTTTCACAGCCAAAAAATACCCCTACCATTAAAATTACTAACTAATCAGAGCAGTTCTGCAGCACTGGCAGCAGAGGAGACTGTTCTCTCTCCTGTGTGTGGAGAAGGAGCTTATTCGGTGCTTCTGTGCATTGTGGAAAGGCGGCTCTACCCACGGGAGGGCAGTGCCGGGTGAATTGTTTCTATTTCTGTAATATACTCTCCTAGCAAAGCACCTGAAGAGCTGCCTTTTTCCTTTTTTATTTCATCAGTGTGGCTGGAGAGTGACAGACACACAGTGCCAGCCCTGACAGCACTCCACACCTCCACGGTGACGGGCTTCCAGCCTCCACGTCCAGTCTGAGCCAGCTAAAAGCTTTCTTTTGCTGCAATAATGCCCCCAAAGATCTGCTGCCATAAGGATGCTCCACTCTGGGTCTGGGTTCAGACTACAGCCCTGGAGGCAATCGGCTCTGCAGCTCGGTATTAAGTTCAGCAGCTATCTAAGCTTCTACAATGGCCCAGTTGTGCTTAACTCCAATACCATTCAAACCTAATACCACCACTGCATGTAATGCAATAGCCGAGCCATATACAAACTTCGTGCGTGTGTGAGATAAACACTACACAGGCTCTTGGCTTGCCTATTAAGGAGTTTGCCCTGTTGTTCTTACCGACATCAGCACTGCTGACAAAAAGCAAGCAATGCATTTTAATAAAGCTGGAGAGCTGTGTTTGGCTTCCCAAGTAGCTCTGCAGGCAGCTTGATGAAAGGGCCCTACACGCTGCTGCAAACTGGGCTTTTCCAGGGAAGGGGGAAGGAGATGAAGCAAATGTTTCTGAGGTTCAGATGAGCAATCTTCTGTGCAAACAGACAATCCCTGAAGCAAAGGCAACCACAGAGCCGTTTTGATTAAACAAGACTGGGATCACTGAATCTCTTCCCCTGTAGAGGCCAGGAAAGGAATGGGACAAATTCCCACTGCCAGTCAGTGGAAGTAATGGTTTTGAGAACACACCCTTACTGACTTTACCCCTTGTTCCAATACCACCTGTAAATTCTTTGCTAAAATTAATATTCTTAAAGCAAAATCATAGAATCCTAGAATGGGTTGGGTTGGAAGGGACCTTAAAGACCATCCAGTTCCACCCCCCTGCCACGGGCAGGGACACCTTCCACCAGGGCAGGTTGCTCCCAGCCTCGTCCAGCCTGGCCTGGAGCATCCCAGGGATGGGGCACCCACAGCTGCTCTGGGCAGCCTGTGCCAGTGTCTCACGGCCCTCACAGCAAAGAATTTCTTCCTAGTACCTAACCTAAATCTCCCCTCTTTCAGTTTAAAGCCATTCGCCTTGTCCTGTCCCTACAGGCCCTTGTACAAAGCCCCGCTCCAGCTTCCTTGTAGCCCCTTCAGGCACTGGCAGGCCGCTGTAAGGTCTCCCTGGATCCTTCTCTTCGCCAGGCTGAACAACCCCAACTCTCTCAGCCTGTCTGCACAGCAGAGGTGCTCCGGTCCTCTGAGCATCCTCCTGGCCTCCTCTGGACTTGCTCCAACAGGTCCATGTCCTTGTGCTGGGGGCCCCAGAGCTGGATGCAGCACTGCAGGTGGGGTCTCACCAAAGCTGAGCAGAGGGGCAGAATCATCTCCCTCACCCTGCTGGCCATGCTGCTTTCGATGTGGCCCAACATTCAGTTGGCTTTCTGGGATACAAATGCACACTGTTGGGCCATGTTGAGCTTCTTGTCAACCAACACCCCCAAGTCCTTCTCCTCAGGGCTGCTCTGAAACCATTCTCCACCCAGCCTGTATTCATGCTTGGGATCACCCCGACACAGGTGCAGGACTTTGCACTTGGCCTTATCGAACTGTATGAGGTTCACACAGACCCACCTCTCAAGCCTGTCAGGGTCCCCCTAGATGACACCCCTCCCTTCCAGCACCAACTGCACCACGCAGCTTGGCAAACTTGCTGAGCGTGCGCCCGATCCCAGTGCCTGCATCGTCAGCAAAGCTGTTGAAGAGTGCTGGCCCCAATCCCAGCCCCTGAGGAACGGTACACCGTCTCTTTCACAGCTCCTACCTATAGAATTAACTAGCAAGGGTCCGTTGTTTTCCCTCCGAAATGCTCCACAGACGCTCGGCGCTCTGTTTCACTAGGTGCCCACACACCCGTTTGCGCCCCTTTCCCTCCCCCTCCCCTTCGGGAGCTGCGCACCTTACTGGCTTTGAAAAAGCGGAGCGCATTAACACCCCCTCCTCCAGGCTACGCAGGGCTCGCTTCCAGCGCCCAGGTTTGCTGGGCCGGCACCGTGCGGTGCTGCGCGGCGTTGACGGTGGTGCTGCTCTGCTGCGCGGGGTGCTGCTGTGCGCTGCGCGGGGTGCTGCTGCGCGGGGTGCTGCTGCGCGTGCCGCTGCCGCCGCCCCGCGCCCGGCCGGGAGCTCGGTGCCGGGTGCCGCGCGGTGCCGCCGTTCGCCGTTACGTTTGTGCCCTCTAATGGGCAAAAGGAGCATCGCAGGCCCCGGCTCCCCGCTGCCCCGCCGTCCGCTCCCCCGCTGCACCCCCTGCCCTGCTCTCCACTCCCCCGCTGCACCTGCTGCATCCCCTGCTCCGCTCCCCCGCCGCCCACTGCACCCCCTGCCCCACTGCCCGCTCCCCCGCTGCAGCCCCTGCCCCACTGCACTGTGCCCCGCTCCCCCACCGCCCCGCTGCCCGCAGGCATCTTCTCATCATAAAAAGTGACTGAGAAAATTCCCATTAAAATGAAAACTATACCAAGGTGGATCACCAGCTGCAAGTTAACTTACAGAGGGCATAAAACTTGCTGAAGGAAATTATCCCAGCATCATTCCCTGTCTTTGGCCTTCTAATTGTGTTCACTTGCTCCAGCCGCTGAAAGAAACCAATCTGACTTTAAACCAACAAACAAGAAAAATTTAAGAAGGTGTACTATAGTTTGTAACACAGTTTCTTGACTGCCTCTGTGCAAACTGAAGATAGTATTTTTTTCTTAAGTCAGATAGATTTGGCTCATGGTGCAACTGCCTCAGTACAATGTCCCAAAGTAGACGGTGTTAAGGCTATTTTAATCCACAGTTTGGCATTGATCCTGCCATACCTGCAGCATACGGATGGCAATGCAGTGAAGCCCTGTGTGCCTGTGCGCTGCATGTAGCACTTCCCAGAAAAAGGCAGAATCCCTCAGGGCTGACCAAATTATTCTCTGCTTAAGATCCAGTGGGAGAGGGGATGGACATGACCGGATGACGTCTCTGCAGCCCTCTACTTCCAGCCTCTTTCATGCTGTGCTGGTTTATAAATGACCTGGCTGGTACTCAGCAAAGGACAGGCACACCTCAGCTCTCCTCATTCCTGCACGTTCACCTCCACACCAAAGGCATGCAGGGCTGTGTGAATCCTTTGATATGTGGTTGTACTGCGACAGGGAAATTTTACAACATAAAACTGCTAAAGCCTAGATCCAGCCCTGAACCCAAGCCCTGCCTCTCCTTGATATCTATTAATGACTTCCAGCACGTTGCATGGTCTAGATGAGAGGATTCCTTAAGATCCCACCCAACCTTATTTTCTTTGATCCTCCTAACTTCTTAACGAACCAGAAACTTCCCACTCCAATACAGATACAATTCCAGCCCCTTTGGCAGCTTTTCTAAACTCCATTAGAGCCTCACAACCCTGAACAGTCTGGTTGGTTTAGTGCAGTCAATGGACTGGAAAGTTTCATCATTTAATTTAATATCTTTTGCAGTAGTGCAATTCCCCTTCTAGAGCCCTGCCTATCTAGTGGGCATACATTCTTCTGTGTCCTGGTCCTGTCTCCTCTGACGAGAGCACTAGATGTGGCATATGGATTAGACACTGGATGTCCATTGTGCCGGGAGTAGGTTGGAGACAATGTCAGCCATCTGACCTGCAGAATGGGAGGGCTTACAGGGTGCTGAACGTTTCACATCCCTTGCATGTTTTCTTTTAGATGTACTGGTAAGAAAAGTGAAAGTGATCAAGCCAACTCTTTTTTCCTACAGATTAGAATAAAGGAACACAAAAATCTTCTTTGAATACCTTGATGACAACTCTTCAGCTGGCTCATTATAACCTATTATGAGTCATTTCCAAAAATGAACATTTCACCATATGGGTCGGGAATAATCCTGTGGGTATGGACAAAAAGTGCCAACGCTTAGTTATACAAACTTGTGCTAGCTAAGAAATACACCTGTCCACACCTCAAGCATCTTCCAGTGCAAACCAGTAGCTTCAGACCTGCCCAGGCAAAAGCAGCCCCAAGAGAGATGGGGCGGTCATGCACCTACAGCGACTGGAGGACAAAAATCCCATCACTAGGAGCAGACTTCCCCACTGCAGCACTAGGAGTTTCCAGCAAAAGCCCTTGCTGTTACAGCTGTAATTACATAAATCCCTTCGATACATCTGTGTCAAAACCATTGATCAACAAACAGTATTAATTAGACCTAATCCACACTTCAGAGGCACCAGAAGATATCATCACGGCTCAAGGGGGTTTAGGGCAGTAGAGTGTCTGTCTCAGCAAGGCTTCCTTAATTTTATCCTCACAATTTTGAAGGTGTGCATGCACAAAGAGAAAGAAGAGGGAAGAAAACAAAAGAAAAAGAGCAGCTTTGCAAATTTAACCCTTCCAAGGTGCAGCTACCCCACCTCAGTTGTCTGTGACTATTATGACTGTACCTAGACAAACAAAGTACACCCTGAAAGTTTGTGCCTTTGAGAAGAAACATTGAAATATCATGGAGATATTAAATAATCTAACTGCAAGCACATCTACTTATTTCTTTCAGAGCAGACAGACACCTGGCAACCACATGGGCAAAGGGCTAAATAAACCACCTGGGTTATTTACTGTGGGAAAGCAAAGTCTGAGATCCCTGGCAATGCTCCAGCCCCACCAGCCTGATCCCAACACAACTGGTCGCCCCGTCCCTCCACTGTGCCACTACAAAACCAGCCATCTGCTAGAGACAGCAGGAGGCCAGGTGCAGACAGGAGGAACAGGCATTTGGGAAGTGCCCCAGGTCTTAGGCTCCGTAGAGTTAAAGCAGACAGAGGAATCTTAAAAAAAAAAAAAATAAAATAAAAAAAAACCACACAAAAAAAACCACCCACCAAACTCAGAAAAAGAGCTAAGCAACAGCTCTCACAACAAAAATACCGTTCCAAAATTAATGAGATTTTGATAACCCACCTTTAAAAATGGAATACTTCCATTTTAAAATGTACAAAGACTAAAAACTTCATAAATATCCTATTAAGAAACTTCTGCTGCTGTTTTAGCGTTTCAATTGAAATACAGTGCATGAAGGTTGCCATAGCTACAAGCAAATTTTTAAATAACTGTTTTTCATCAGAGCAGCTGCAGTATCACGCAGAAACGAGGGTGAAGTGGGGAAGCTGGAAGCAGGCCGACCAACTTCAAGCTCCTAATCAAGTGACTCCAAGATTTTCGCAAACACCACTTACAGACTTTTAATACACTTTCTGCTTTTTAAAGAAAATATTGCCTTTTATTATTTGGCAGCACCCCAGCAAATGCTGTCAGCAGTGTGTGAGATCTCAGTCAAGAGAAGAGCTTTGTTTTCATGCTGGAAAAGATAAAAATTTCCACTGCTAAGCCCCTACCATGGTGCAAGTGCCCAGGCACTGAAGGATGTGCTGCAGCCTTGGGTCCACTCTGAAGGGCTTTCTGTGTGAACAGGTTGCTTGGCAGCAATACGCCTAAAAATGCCACAAAAGCCACGGATTTCTGTATCCAGGAAAAACTCTTCCTTGCCTGAATTTGCACAGGAAAACACAGAAAAGAGGAAATGTGAAAAACAAGTGAAGTTGTAAAATTTTAGCAGCAGGCTTTTGAAGTGGGGCTGTGATTTAGGTGGTGCTGCCTCCGCAGGGGTTCGGTGATCCGTGGGCACGGGGAGGCATTGTCCTTTACTGAAAGATCTCTCCCTGGCAGGAATAGGCAGAGTAACTTTCTGTGCAACAGTGCAAGCAGAAAATGAACATTTCTGCACTACGGGCATCTGTTCAGAGGAGGGTTAGGCTACAGGCAACACTGATAGCCTCCTTTATACTCAAGCTTTCCAACCAGTGATATTAACTATGGCAACATTCCTAGAAAACTTCAAATAGATTAATTTTGTGTCCTCAGCCAAGTATGTCCCTGTGTCTCAGTCTATAAAATGAGAATAAATAAAGAATAAAATTTCTCACAGGAACACCAAGAGGTTTAAGTCCAGCACAACAGTAATTGAATTGCTAACTATAGAAAGTAGCAATGCTTGGCTGGGTACATGTGGGGTTTTTTTCAAAACAACAAATCCATGATCATTATTTAGTACACTATTGTAAATCTGAAATAATCATCCCAGTGATTATTTTTTTTTAAACAAACTGGTTCCTTTTTAATGACCTGCTTCTAAGAGGTGCCTCCACAGCACAGTGGGAGTGCTGCCTCGCACTTGGGTGGCAATGCATGAAGGCTCACGGTGCTCTGCCATCACCTGCTCAGCAGTGGAGTTCACAGGCAAGCAACAGGCATTAATCCATACAGACAAATCTTCTGGCAACATATTTCTATTTCAAATCTGATGTTAAAATTTCCTTTGCATCTTAAATGAAACAGTTTCCTGTACATTTGTTTGTTCCAAAAGCAATAGTTTTTTCAACAGCTAGTAGACAACGAAGTTTTCGCAGGGTAAAAGAGAAAGGAAAACAAAGAGAAGAGGAGTCAGAGAAGACTTTTTAAAAAATCTAGAAAAATGAAAGTAAAAAAAACCCCTATCTTGGCAGATTCTTCTAGCAAATGCCATTCTTTGACTAATTCCAAATATTCAAGGAAGTGTTCAAGGCCAGGCTGGATGGGGCTTTGAGCAAACTCCCCTGGTGGAAGGTGTCCCTGCTCATGGCGGGAGGTTGGAACTAGGTTATCTTTAAGGTCCCTTCCAACCCAAACCATTCTGCAATCCAGTGATTCTATGAACCATAAATGCTGAAGCAATGCAAGTCCTATCTTTAGTACAGAGGGAAAGAAAAAGGAAAAAAAAGAGGGGGAAAAAAAAAAAGAAGAAAAAAAAAGAGGAAAAGTCCCTCATTTTATAAACTAGATCCTCAGTGGCAGCCAGAAACATCTGTGTGCCCCAGTGAGATAATGGCATACCCTGCTTCAGCTGGCTTTGCCCAACACTCCTCTCCAGGTCAAGAGTGAGTGGTCAGAAAATGCAAAATAAGGATGACTACCAGAAAGACAACCTAGAAAACACCTTTTGTAACAACTTTAACCTAATGTTAATTTTAAAAGTGTCTCTTTGCCAGTGCAAAAATAGGCTAGTACAGCAGAGTAAGGGAAGGATGCCAGTGAGCAGAGATTTCTGCACTTGAGTGCATGTATCCTGTCAAAGGGACAGGCCTTCTAGGACACCTTTAGGTATTAACTTTTCTGACATAGAGGGTTTTTTAAAGTAAAGAAACAGAAGATAAAAAAAGCACAACCTGCTGTATGGCTGGGATGCCAGAAAAACAGATTGTGAGTCACTGAAAACTAGAGACCTTACTCAGCATATTGCAACTCCATAGCTTTTAAGCCCTGCTGTTTCTTTTCCAAGGCAGATGAGAGGCTTGTCAAAGCTGTGGTTTCCATATATACACATGCACACTCACGCTCACGTTAAACTGCTATTTCTCTCAACTGTGCAGACATCAGGATTACTGAACCTGACATAAACCCATCATTTTCCTGGAAGCAAAAAGGCATGCTAGCCAAAAAGATGAGCCACAGTCAGCAACAGCTCGGTTGTCTTGGGGTACCAAAGGGCAGCAAGAACAGAGCAATCTCTAGAGGAGTGTTCAATGCACAGCCACTCATTTGAAAAGCCCTAAGATCATTTGCTGAGAATAAATGCCTGTCTGCAGCGTGTATTAAGGCCTCTCATCAGCATTCACTGGACAAGGCACACACAGTATGAAGAAATGCAGAGGCTTAAGGAGAAGATGATAGGTCAGAGGCAGCAAAAGGGAGCAGTGCTTAATGCCATAGGGTACTTTTCTCACCTTACCTGCAATGCAAAATATGCAAACACCTACAGACCTGTTTCTGCTGCAGCAGCTCCCCTCTCTCTGTCTGCCTCTGTCCACTCCCTTCTTTGTCTTCCTTCACCATTTGTTTCCATTCTGCTTTTGAAGTAGTGCACAAGCCCCTCCAGCACTCATGAGGTTTGGTTTTTTCCCCACCAGATTCAAGCACTATCTTGACACAAAGAGAAAAGACTCCTGGGGGATGAGCTACAAATAAAAAAAAATAATTTAAATAAAAAGGAAAGAAAAAGAAATAAGCAACAATCCCACAATATAGAGGGGAGAAAAGCCAAAAAAGAAAAAAACCACAAGGAAGAGGCCCCGAGAGAGGCATCAAGGACCAAGGAGCGGGGACAGAATATCAGCCAAGGGAGGGGGAGGCAGCAAACTGCACAAACAGCAGCAGTGGGTGATACTGGGGCATGCTCGTACCAGAAGGAGTGTGTAGGTGTTTGTCCTCATTTGTTTGTTGTGAATAGTAAGCAGAAAGCCACAAGTGAAGAGCAACAAGCATGCAACAGAATTCTGGGCTGCTTCTCCATTTTAGGTGTTTGGACTCTCAGCCTATTCATCTACAAAATGTAGGTAGACTTACTGGTCTGCCAGAGCTATGTCAGGGGGATTCAGCCCATTGATTTACTCAGAACAAAATAAACAGAGTAAGATCTGTGAATAAGCACCAGAAGGTGGCACAGATCAGCTTGAGAAAGATATAGAGAGGGTATGACTTTTCAGCAAATGCTTTACTTGCCCAAAAATCAAGTTTCAAATCTACAGCAGCACTAACAAATATAGCTGAATTCATCTGAATGATTCTGCCAAGAAAAAGTACAACAAAAAATCATTCCAAAACGGAACATTTAGAGGACCAGTTTAAACAGATCGGTTTTGTAAGTCAAGGAACAGGAGAAGATGAGGAAATCCTTCAGAAGAGATGCAGTCATCAGAGTTGTGATGCTTTCACTTCTGGTGCTTGTGCACAAAGCTGGTGAATTCAGTAAGGAGTTGTATCAATCAATACACATGACGCATCTGTCAGAGCATCAGGACATGAGTCACCAAGTTCGTTTACCTTCAGCGCTGTGACACTGCACTACTTCTGTGTGCTGAGAGGCACGTATCCCTGTGCAGGCTGGCTGGGGTGAGCTGCAGGCTGAGGCATCCTGAGGACTGCCCTGGTTACAGTGAAGTAGAATAAACCCATAGACTGCAGGGAAGCATAATTAGACAGACAGAAGGTACATTGGTTTGAAGCCTCATGCTAAAAATACTTGCTGTTCTGCTGGAAAGACACAGCACTGTCAATAGGACAGCCTGGGACTTGAAAACTTTTCTAGTTTAAAGATCCCAAGAATATCCAATATCCAAAAAGAAGATGCCTTGTCATCCAGGGCAAGCAAGGTTCAAAAGTAACTACAGCAGCCTGTAGCAAAGGAACGGTCAGTCACTGCGGGGCTGAAAGGCAGGCTTGCTTCTGCTTTCAGAATAGCTCTGTGCCTAATGGTTTTAACCTGTTCCCTCTCACCCAGCAGCAATTGTAGAGCACACAAACCACCTAGGCAGCTCTGAGAGAAAAAAGGCTTGAGAATAACAAGACTCTGGGATCAACTCTTTCCTTCACCGTTTTTCACATGAACAGCTATAGTCAGAACATAAACATGCTCAGGATGCAAATACCAACTACTTCTTTACACATGGGCTATGCAACGTTTTTCCTGCATGCAAGCCCAGCATTCACGGAGAGCTGGAGCTCAAGAGCTAGACAGAAGTTTCATGACTTTCACCTAGACACAGGCAGCCCGTGGCACTTGGGGAGGTTCGGCGGTGTGCAGATGTAGCTACCAGCTATTCGGTAGCGATATCCCAATTGCAGTTCACCAGAGGTGTCATAATCTGCTGTGTGAATTTGTAGGGCATGAGGAACCACTCTGGGGGTACACGTGCATGGTTCTGGCTCACCACGGGAACCCCCTCACCCTTCCTGAGAGTACGATCGCAGGCACAACCCATTATCAGGGCAACAACAGCCCTGTATCTGCTCCCTCATGTACCCCTCCATGTTTTAACTACTTAAGCTTAATTTAAGGTAACATCAAAAGGGCTATTATTAGTTCACAGTTTACTGTAGACTTTTGAGGAGGGGAAAAAAAAAAAAAAAAGAAGAATTACTTACACCACATTTTGAGGGCTGCCCTCTGAGATGGGACTGCAAAGGCCTCTGTTCCAAAGACCATCTTGATTTCATCAGTGGCTTTGTGTGGTTACCACCATACACACATCATCTTCTCTGCTGCATTGCTGCCTGGAGGCTGGGCTTCGTAGTGGCAGAAGTGGATGAAGTTTCGCACCTTCAGCCGTTTAATATCCACCAAGCTGCCTGCATTATACATCCTGTAAAACTGCTCTGTTGCTCTCTCTTCTTTTGCAGATTTTGCTAACTCTGACCTCAAATTCCATTTCCTCTTTCTGACAGGGATGACAGAGGAAATGAAAAAATTAAACTTTAATATCATCCTTTGCTTTGTGCATTTCTCCCTTCTGTTTAATGGATATTCCCCCAGCAAGAGCTGGTAGAACCGGTGAGCTCTTCCAAGAACTACAATTTCTAGACTGGTGAGCATGATACATTTCAGACAGCCACAAAGAAACTCTTCAGTAACTCTAGAATAAAAATTTATATGAAAAGCACATCAGTATGAAGGTACATCTGTATCCACAGGCAACAGTGACTATATCTGATTATTTTTAGTGTAAATACATTTTCAGAATAAAAGGCACATAACAGTTTTAAGCTACTTAGCTGAACATGCTGCTCCTGCACCTGTGGGATTTTAATATTTCTGTGCTTTTAAGAGCACTGCAGCACAGGGATAAGATCAGTGTATGGTCTACTTTACTGAGCTGGAAAAATGTAATTTAGGAAGGTGCTATTGCAGGAAAGAAGTGGAAAGCTCATTGTTAATAGTAACTATTTACATGTATAAAGAACACAAATATTTTCCTGATGCCCGAATGAAAAAATTTAACATAGATTCTCCAAGAAAAAAAAAAAAAAATCAGCCTGTGACTTGAATGAATCCCCCTATAAAGAGATGCTTGTGCTGCTGAGCCTTCAAACAGCACACACGCTGCCATCACTGATTACACTAGATGCTCCCTAATCCAAACACTTTGGGAGCACATTACCATCTTCAGGAAAACAAATCTGTGTTTATGTAAGGGTGCTGGTGGCTGGTGCAAATGTATATTCTTTATAGTCACAACTGAAATTTATTTTTTCTGAAAACAGGTATTTGGCCTAAGTAAAAGAAACAATAACTGTACAGCAGCAGTACCGGACAGAGGAGGTTACAGCAGATTATCCGCTGGCAAACTTGGCATTCAGACCAGGGAGGTCCAGAGTTTCAGTGGTCTAGTGCAGGTCATCATAGCTGCTGTTAGGTGCACTGCACCACTCTGCAATATTTGGGGACCATCATTCAGTCAGCAATATCTCATGGCTTTATATGTAACCTTGATAAAACCAAGAGGAAAGAACAGAGTGAATTAAACAGTGAGAGCAACACAGAGCCTATCAGCTAAGAAAAGATTCTATCACTATATAGCTATTTAACATGAGAGAGCCTGGCCTTTGCAATGAAGCCTTCCTGTTAAAATGATTCACATCAGTTATTCTTTCTCTCCTGCTTGCTGCTATCACCATCCCGAAGAATCAGCGAATGATCAAGTGCTTCTTTGATCTCCTGTGTATGTGAAGACAGAAATATCCAAGCTGAAGAACTGAGCCCCATGGGTCTGACAGCGGATTCAATTACAACCCATGGAATTCAGTTCTCAAAGCTGAGAATAAACGGCATTCATTTTAAGGCTGTCCTGTCGCACAGTAGTAGCTCATACTCCTGCTTGCTCTCTCCAGTGCCTGGCCTTCTTCCAGGTGCTGTAAAACAGAAGCGTGAAACCTTCACTGCAGCCAAAGCAACTCTACCCAGACTGTAGGTCAGATGCAGAATAATGGTTCCAGGACATATATATTGAAAAATAGGCTACTTTATATTTCCTTCTGGCACCAGAAGTGGCCACACACAAAGACAGAATGTGTCCTAACACATGGCAGAATTCTTCGTAATAAAAACCAAAATTTATGCCCTAGCAGTAGAACAGTAAAACATTTTGCACTTTTCTGGAAGCCTCTGAGAATTTCAAAGAGGTAAGTTATAAATTTCATTCCCCTTTTTTTTTTAATACAACGACACAGATACAGAGCTAAAATCTTCCAGACTCACGCAGCAATCTTTGTTAATAAACTAATCCATGCAGAAGCTCAAGAGAAGGAAATGTAGTGCTGGTACAGCCCCGGAGTCTGGGTGGCAAAAAAGCAAGCAGAAGCCTTCAGTATTCTAGTTGCACGGTTGTGCCCTGACACAACTTTGTCAGATGTGACAGCTTCATCCAGGGTGACAATCTCACCCAAAGGCAGGAGTTCTGGACTACAGATAAATACTGTTCAAACGGCACTGGAGATCAAAGCTGACATCCCAGACAGAAAACACCTCGTCACTTCTGACAAACCTAAGTCACAAGATTCATTAAACTTCATACCCCAAACTCGAATTTTTGAGGAAAAATAGATTAGATAAGAAGTTGGATGATGCATTCATCTGTACATTAGATGTTATGTCTGCATAGTACCATGTATAAACAGTGTTGGTTTAGTTAGAATAATTTCAGATTTATTTGGAATATTTTAAACATTTCTTTATGTTCCAGTGAGATGAGACATCACAAAAAAAAACATTTGGGTTTCAGTAAAAATAAATATTTGGTCTGCAATAAAATATTTGGAGGTCAAGGGGATTTCAGATTAAAACTTTTAGCCTTAAGAACTTTAAATTTACTTAACAGGATGATTTAAAGAGAATTAATTATTTTGGTTTAGTATTGCTTTTCTTAAATTATAAATAAGTATAAATTTTTTGAAATAAAAATGTTGAATGACAATTAAAAAGCATCAAGGAGTTTCTGGCTTTTCCCTGAGCAAGTAATTTGCTTTAAAGCTGAAAAATATTTCCTATTTTTTTACTAGAAAATGTCCAACTTATTCCAACCAAAAATTTGCCCAGCCCTGGCAGGAATTCAAAGTTCCCCCACTAAAGCTCACTGGTGGAGCTGAATATAGGGGTACCGGTGACTGTGCGGCCAGCACTGCATGGATATGAAAACCTTATTGTCTGTACAGCCTGTCCTAGAGCAATTACTATCTGGTTTTCTAGATAATTTAATTTACCTAGGAATCCACTCTTAAATTTATCTCTAAACCCATCATCTCAGATAAACAACAAATATCTAAGAAAATTGCCATGAATGATTTTTGATAACACCCGGTATCACTTTTTCAGCTACATCAGCGAGACATGCAGCCCAACCAGCAGAGGCTCAGCGCAGAGCGTGTTGTTTGGCAGCATATCCAACGGCGTGCCGGCGCCTTTATGGCTGTAATTGTTTTCTTAGGCTGTTGAACCAGTCAACCAAACCGCTGAAATTAAAATGATGCTTCTTTAACTATTTCTCTTGCTGGGGGGGAAACCTGTGAACAAACATTTTTGCAAAGTAACTTGTCTTGTGCTACCTACAGCCCGGTTCAGTGCCACCAACCTGTCAGCGGATTCTGTGAGACTTCTATTACAAGAAAGAAAAAACAAATTAACAGAAGTAACATCTTGTTAAGGCCCTCAAATAAGATCCAATTTTATATGCAGCTGTGAAATAGGATGCCATAGCAATAAATTTTGTTTGTCTAATTTTTCTGATTGGTCACTGGAGTACTGCTTGCTAAGACGTTGTTGATGTTAAGGAAGACATTCACCAGCGGCGCAGCCCTTCTGTGATAATCACTCTTCCAATCTCAAGCAGGAAAAAAAAAAACCAAACGATCACCAATGAAAACATATGGTAAAACAGAGAAAAAGAATAAAGGACAGAAGTGCACAGCCCTTGGGACAGTCCCCCCTACCTGTAGTACCCGGGAGGAGCTGGCACTGCTGGGGCACCCGTGTGGCCAGCACACAGCTGGGGTCACCTAACTTTGGCACTTGTTTGTATTGCGCAATCAGGCAGGCTAATGGCAAGGAAAAATATTAAACGCCCCTCCACGAAACACCATAACCGGACCTGCAGTAGCTCTAACTAGCTAGCCCGGGCACTGCTGGTGGCTTTGGCACGGCAGCCACCACCCAGGCCAGAAGGGCAGCTGAGCACTGTGGCGCAGCGTGGGGTGCTCCCCAACCCGCGCTCACGGGCAGCTAAACCCAGCTCTCGCACCCCCGGGAGCACCCACAGAGCTGCCACCTGCCAGGGAGGGAGCATGGAAGCGGGCATCCCCAAGGCAGGGATGCAGGTGGATTTGCTTTCAGGTTATTATTGCAGACCTGGGAGCCTGCAGCACCCGCTGTGGCAGGCAGCTCTGCCCCCTCCCAAAGCTCGGGGTGGCCCTGCCCCAGTCTCCCTGTGAGGACAGCCTAGCTGAGCAGCCTACCAGCACAGCCAGCGTGTCACTGAAATCCCTAAAGGGCAGGTACGGACTGGTGCATCCTCAGAATTCCACAGTCACTTTTAAGTTAAGTTGACTTTACAGGTTTTTTAACCAAGCAGGAGAAAAGGTCAAACTCACTCTCTCTCGATTTGCCTGCTGAGCTTAATAGTGTCGCAGCTCGTTAGTTCTCTCTGATCTTAAAAAACACGATGCCAGTTTCAGCTACAGTCTGCTTTGACCCTTTATCAACTTCACATCAGCTATCCTCTATCCTTCCGGTGTCATTCCTGGAGTGCCCCCCTCCCTCTGAGAACTCATTTACTCAAAGATTAAATTCGTGCATTTGCAAACAAGAAGATAGCCCATAAAATTACATTGTTCTGCCTTTGCAAGAGCAGTGAGGAGGCGAGTCTTTTCAACAGGCCATAAATCTACTTTTTGAAAAAACATTATTTTTTCCTATTCCAGCAAGGTCACTTAGCACCTCATAGCTTGGAGGAATTAACTATTCCTACAGGACAGATACTTAATAGGCAATCATCATATACAGTTTTACTGCTACACCAAAAGGCAAACCTTTTCAGAGTGATTAAGTAATGTTAAGTGCCTGAAGACTATTCTTCCATAAGTTTGCTTTTGAATTAAATATGTTTTAACAGGAAAAGAACATAAAGATCTTAAAGCCATCAAGTTAATGGAATGTGTAAATTCTCTCCATTTTCCTTATCGTCCCCTACTTTTATTCTCTGTGTTGCCATTACCACCTTTTTTTAATACAGCATCTACATTCGTCTGAACATACAGCCGAACGGTGAGATTTTAATGCTTCTTAACCAGTCAATGATCTACTGCAGCTTCACATGAAATCCAGATACTATTCAAATGAGCTCATCATGGGTGGTAATTAACTAGCACCGATGGGGAACTTGAAATAAAATATGAATATGGTCACATTTCATTAGGAGCATAATGTATCTTCTTCACCCTTATTTAGTTAAATACATTTTCCCCACAGCTAGTGGAAAAATACATATCTCACAGCCAAAATGACATCTGGTTACTTGAAACAAGAGGGCAAAATGGAAGATGAAGTCATTCTAGGATCTTGAGATTAAAAAAGAAAGGAAAACTCGCAGCCAGAAAAGGACCACAGCGACACCAGAGGCAGTCATACACTCAAGCTCAGCAGAAGCTTTCAGGTTAAAACTGGCCGGCTGTGTTGCAGGGTGTGAGAGCGGAGGGTTTCGGCAGCGGGGCGGTGGGCTGCGTGCTCTGCAGAGCAGCGGGGTACTTTGTTTGCTGGGCAGATCTCATTCATCCCCTGGGACACCACCACCAGGTGCAGCTGCACATCAGCCTCACACTCACCTGCCTGTTTGCTGGTAAGGGCACTGGGCAGTGAGAAACTTCTGCTCGGCGTGATGAACCCCATCTCAACATTTAAAACATAGACCATCAACCTTTAAGACCCTTACCCGGCCTTTTAGGTCTTCTCCATTTAAAAATTCCCCATTTCTTTGACTTTCCCTCTTTCCTGCATTTCTTGAACTTTCCCCCAGAGGAAGCATCCCCATGCTGGCAGCCTCCCTTGCTCTCCAGAGTAACTCGTATTTCTTCCCTGACACACCTAAGCTTTGCTCTTTAGCTAAAGTTTACCAGTATCAAACAGTTCACCTCAGACACAGATATATCGGTGCTAAGCAAACCCTACTTCAGGATTACACCCCAGGTTCTCACCACATCAGCGAAGACCATCGGCAATGTCAGATGAGGAACTGCCTGTAGGTATTCCTTCTCCTGAACCCTTCAAGATGACAAGTGCATCAGGCCCATAATGCCTCCAGCCCAGCAACTACACAGAAACTCTCATTTTCCCCCCCACCCAAAAAAAAAAAAAAAAAAAAACCACAAAAGTTTTTTTAAAAAAACTTGGCTAGTTTTTGTTAAAAAAAAAAATAGATCTCATGATGAATCAGTATTAGCTCAAGCACATATTCTGGGCTTGGCAGAAGCAAGTGCATTTGTTCCCAATATGCTTTCTGAAACTCCCAGTTATTTCCTGGATGCATTTTTAATTTCAAGCGGTAGTTATAGTTCTACTGCCAATGTCTATGTCACGAACAACAAACATTTAATTTCCTCTCCTGTAGAATTATTCCACTCTGCTTATCTGGAGGTTCAATTCTGTTGTCTCCATTTTAATCACATTTTCCAACAACACAGTACTTTGTGCAACAGACCATTTTCCTTCAAGAAAGATAAAAATGATTGCATATTCCATTTCATTTGTTGACCTAAAACTTACTGATGTTTTTTGCAATTTTTACTAATTAAAAGAAAAATACAAGGCAAAATACATACCAGGCATAAATCACTAAGAAAAACATACATTTACACCTAGTCAACCATCTATATATATTACATCTGGTTAAAACAGTAATATGGAAAAGTACCCAATGAAAATGTTATTTCATATTTTTAAAAAGTTCTGGTCATCAGCAATAATAATAAAGACTTTAATACTAAGTATTATTTTTAGTAATCTCTATAGCATATGTAGCATATACTTACAGTATAGTTACAATATAGTGTAGCTGCAGTTATACTCACAGTAAGCTATAATAGGTCACAGCCCTGGAAACAATTTCAGCAAAATTTTTGTATTGAAAAATACAAATATTTATAGGATCCATATTTTTTTTTTTTATGTATGTTCTCAGATGACAGGATGAAACACAGTGTAGAGGAACATAAACAGTCTAAACCACATATTTTGCTCATTCACACAACTGTATTAACAGTGCCCAGATGTAAGAAACAGGAGGGATAGCTGGAAAGGCAATTTTCAGCATGCTAATAAGGGTAATGAGAACTGAGAAGTTAAAAGCCCTTGCAACTCTGTGAAACTCCATCTCTATCTGTTCTTTGTGATTTAGCAATACATTTTTACTCTAAACAAACAAGAAGTTCCATACCGGCTGACTAATAATGAGGATGAAGGAAAAGGTCTACCTCTTTGTATATGGAGCTGCCTCCAGACCCAGAAATATTCCCTCCCTTGGTCAGGATACCTGATCACCGTACCCACGGCAGATGCTGGAGGTGACACCCATGCTGTCTCCAGGCCTGTGAAAGGGCAGGCAGGGTGGCAGGATGAACTGTTCATCTGAACCAGCTCCTGATAAACGGTGGTGGAACAGAGTGAGCTCAAAACGACTGGTCAATCCATGTTTCAGATGTGATCTAAACACCTAAAAACATAAGAGGAGGGAAAAGTAGCTACAGGAGAATAGACAGCCATTTCTTGTTCCCTTCCAATTTCCACATTTTTAGTAATTCAAAATAACTGGCGATGTTTCAACTGCTGAAAGTCCACAGATATTTACATTACTTGTCACTCATAACTACTATACTATATATTACTAACCCAAAATGATTAGGCTCTGCATAAGCAGTTAAAAAACTAACAGGCAAACATCAATTAATCACCTTTTTGTAGCCCTCCCGTTATTTAAAAAAGGATAGTGACCATCACCCAGCAAGGAGTTTATTTGGAAAAGCACACTGTAATAAGTAACTGTAATGTTAGTAAATTCATTAGAAGCTAGAGATATTTTTTTTTTCTTCAAATAGGCTCAATATATAGATACTGGAAATACAGAAGATTACTGTACTTATATTGTAACTACGCTGTAGTTATTGAAAATAAAGTAGTCTATAAAAAACAAAAACTTTCTATACATACATGGTTTGTTTCAATATCCATTTGCTGAAATAAACCAGTGTGATATTAGAATAATGAAACAGCTCCAGTACTGTGGAAAACTGCCCACAGTTAATTCAGACAAAAGTATACGACAGTTAATAAAATAGTCTGGGAGGAATGAACTGTGACCCAGTTAAGGCACCCTAACCCCTGCAGGCTATCTGGGCAGCTCCACAGCCTGTGGGCTGTGGACCACTGCTTGTGGGCTGTGGACCACTGCTGTCAGACACCAGGAACTGGTTCATGAACAATCCCCTTTAGAAGATAAAAAATGCACATCTATGCCCACACTGCTGGCAGCGATGCACGAGCGCTGGCAGCCAGAGTTGGGAGCCAGTTTCTGGATGCTGCCAGGGACTGCCTGCAGGTACCGACGGCTCCTTTTCAGGCACGTGAAACGGTCCAAGATTTTTGTTTCAAAGGGGCTCCATCAGAGAAGGCTGAGAAACGCTGACACAGCCAGCCTGCGGGGGCCTGACGCTGCCTTCCTCTGGGATACACTCGCCTTCTAGTCACGATTTTAAGTCTTGTTCCCCTTGAGCTCACTGGATCTGATTTTAAAGAAAATAAATTTATGCACTATTTAGATTCAACATAATCACATCAAGAATATTTAGTCAAGTGTGCTGACTACAACTAATGATTACAGTGAAAAGTGAGGACATTCCTTGATGCATGCACAGACTTCTAACGAAAGACATAACGTAAGACGGACGTGGATATCCAGTATCCACTAAAGGATTAAATGTAGCTTTGAATCAATTTTTTCAGGCTTCTCCTTAACGAATCCCCCCAAGGTCACAGGTAGTCATTGACAGAGCTGGAACCTCTGTCTTGCAGAAGAGTCCCCACGCAAGTTCAGGCCCTTGTCCTGCCATCACAGCAATCCTCAAAGTCCTGCTCCCTCCAGGGGCTCCAGGTCCTGCTAACCCAACAATAAAACTGTTTTAAGCACCCATGAAGCCCCGTCCCCAAAGCAAATTGAGATGGCATACAGATACTTGAAAAGCTGCAGGAGAGTAGCTTCAGCTACTTGCTCAAGAAACTAGGAAACTGGTTCAAAAAATCCACATAAAACCTATTTCAGTAATGAAGACTGAGTTTTTTCCCTTCTTTTTTTAATTATGAGAAAAGAAGGATAATGTATCTTGACCAACAAAAAGACATAAAAGTATACATTTTTATCATCAAAATTTTCTTCTCTATTTCCCACAGAAAATAAAACCTCAGCATTCTCCCTGATGACCATAAAACATACCTGGTCTCGATAATGGTCTGCACCAAAGCTATGGCTATTAGCCATTTTTTCATCCACTAGCCAAAAAAAGAAGTAAAATGAGGTAAAAGAAAAATGTTACTTGTCTGAACCCGGAATGTTTTGGGTTTTTTTGGTTTTTTCATTATTTTCTGAAGACAAAACACATTGAAAAATGAAACAAAGAATTTTATTTCTTTTTTGCTACTACTACTATTATTGAATGAGAGCGATTAAGAAAATGAGAACAGTATTTTTATAGAAAAAAATGAGGTTTAATTCTGAAAATGTTAAAATATCTTTATCTTTTATTATTTACCTGATACTATTTGCTGCACTCAGTTGAGCTTTATAAATTTCAGTTGATTCAAAACTGTTTTTCAGCAAGCAAACTAGTCAGAAAAAGAAAAGAACAACTGCCTGTCTCTAATCAGGCTAATAGATGTAAGGATGGGAGCTGCCTTATCCTGCAGACTCCAGAAACCTATCTCTGCACCTTTCCAACACAACCGGGAATTTGTTGGAACTTCTACCAAGGAAAACTGTGGCGCTTCCTCCATCCCTTTTTTCCATAGTGGAAAAAAAAAAAAAAAGAAAAAAGAAAAAAAAAGCTTTCAATGCCTAGATAAGCTCAGAACACAGAGGAAAAAAATAAATAAACCATCTTCAAAAAAGTAAAGCATCAATGTGAAAGAGAAACAAGTACAGCCACTCAAACCCCTCGGCTGCTATCACGCATTGTACTTTCAAAATCAGTGGCTTTTGATGGAGAGAGAGAAAAAAAAAATACATCCATTAACTCACATCCTCTCCCTGTTTAAATAACTATTTAAGTGGGTTAAGATACAGATTTAAAAGAAAAAAATACATAAATCATAATGCAAGGAAAATATTAATGCACATAATGTTACCACCACCCCTTGTTTCTGAATCGCGGTTGGATTCAGAATAAAGTCACAACGGTGCTGGAATGACAATAACAAAAAATTCTTGCCGAGTGAAGAGAAGCATTAGAAAACGCGCAGATTCCCTGACACAACAGTATTTAAAAGTCATTCTAAATTTCTCATCACTTTAACATAACTACAACTCAAAATTACTTCAAACACTTGATCTTGATTCTGCTGCTGTTTTCAAAATGTAAATCCATCAAAGCTGACAGCATTACTCTGGTTTAAAGCTGGAGAAACTGAAGAAGAATTTGGCATTTTGGTTCAATCTTTCATGTGCAATTTACCTTTCATGTATACAAAGCATACTGGCTCTCAGACAGAGGATAAGCATGTAATAAATCAGCTTACTTTTTTTTCAGCTCTTACTCACAGTGGAATCCCCAAATTCATTTTATTTTATCTTTTTCCCACTCTTCAGCTTTTTCTCTTTCATTTTCCTTCCTCCTCTTCAATCACCACAGGTTTGCATTTCTCATTTTCTGTTTTACATGACTCCGCTTTGTTCTCTACAGTGGAAAGACAGACGGGCAAAAAGAAAGGCAGACAGAGACAGACAACAGGGAGAGACACAGCCAGTCCAAGGTAACAATCTCAGACACCCACATTCTGGAGGGTCTGTTTCTCTCTCAAAAATATTTTAACTTTATAAAGGGAAGGGAATCAAAACCCATTTGCATACGGGTTCATTCCATCTATTCAGCTCATATGTTTATAGCTCTGGAAAGTCCCTTTCTGATTCCCTGGCTGATAAGGAGCCAGGGGAGGTAACGCAGCAGCAGGGAGAGGTGAGAACTGTTTTGCTGACCTTGCAAGTGGGGCTTAAATGAAGCGCTCCATTCACCTTGCTTGGAGGACCCAACTGGGAGATTTGGGTGCTTTTTATCCTGGAGATTTCAAGGCTCAGAGCATGCATGTAGAGCTAAAGACTCAAGGCAGAGAAACCCCCACGCCTGTGCAGGAGGAAGCTCTGGTCAGGCGCTCAGTACTTCAGCTTCCTGTCTGTACACTCCGCGGTCTAATCTGGGGAAATCCTGAAAACATTATCAGATGCCTGATAAACTCTTTAGCTTTCAAGTACATAGTGATTCAGTTTCGGTCAAAACCTCATTTGAATACGGTTTTAAAATCTAAATAAAAAGCAAGACCCTCATGGAGAAGAGATGAGACTTGTAGTCTGACATCGCTGGCATCCGAAATAATGTGGCTGATGTTTAAAAACTGGCATAAACAAATCTACTCTTCCATACCTGTATCAAGATGCTCAGTGCGTGTAATTCGAGCTTATTAAAAAGAGGTGGAATTATATGCCTGGTTAATTAAATGCCTTTATTTATCCACAAACAAATACCGCAGCAGAAGCAACAGCACAGATGGCTTACTCCGTCCCGACGTTGTTCACGATTGACTTGAGGCAGATTGTTTCTGGGAGGGAGGGATTGCCTGAGACTCTGGTGCCCACTCGCCCTGCAGGCTTCGCGGCAAAGCTGGCAAGCGTGGCAATCCTTGTTTTGTTCAGCGTAGACACTTGTTTACTGGGCATTAGACAGATGTTTCCAAACCCATTTCGCAGCTGCTCATTGCAGGCTAACAGCAGGCTTTACACTTTGATCTGTGCATTTAGCCCTGGAAGAGTAAACCTCCACCACCGCAATCTGAATCGCCAACATTTTCCAGTTCAGATGGGTACTGAACCAGGACTCACTCACAGGCAATCCCTCCCACTCCACCAGTCACCTCAGTCAGGCCAGGGAGCTTTTCTAGGATACACTCCAGGAGGTTCTCCTTCACACACAACTTCTGCAGACCTTGGAGAAACTCACTCCATCTATGAGCCTGGACGCAACTAGGAACATTTTCCCAGGTATTGCCACTCTGCAGGCAGTCAGGGCTTAATCCACCTTCTGCTCCCAGAGCATAAAACATATCAAATGCTTTTGATGAGAGCTCTGATGTTTTCTGCTGCACTCACCCTAAGGTTTACCACAAAAACAAGCTCATGTATGGGCCAACTACCTTAGAGAAGTGAAAAATCAATAAAATTTATTGTTAATAACCACATTCCTCCAAGTCAGTACAAAGGCTCAGGTTGTCCATACTCAGGGCAAAAGTACGTACCATCTTTTGTTTCATCCCAAGATCTGGTTTACAGATCTCCAACTAGGCTAATACATAAAATCTATTTCACAAGAGCAGAGTTTTCAAATACAAACCCACTCATTTTAATACCCGTGTTAAAATATGTAACAACAACAGTAATTAACATTGGAAGGCAGATCCATTGACGCCGAGTCCAAACCCAGATGGGAAATAATCCTAAAGTTCTTAAAGCAACTGGAACTGAGATTTTGCTTTTCAGCAGCATGAGAGATCTGGTGTTGGCTAACAAAATACCAGGTGCTGCCCTCGTCCAAGTTTGGGCACGGAGAAGCAAAGGCCCTTGTGGGACTTATCAATAAGGATGCTTAAATGTATTTGCATGAGTCATTGCACAGGAAGAGAGAGACGGTGATATTTGAGAGTGGGATTCAGCTGTATTTGCAGTGCTCACTGGTACAACTTTCAAAATGCATCCTTGCCCTAGCCCCAGGTCTAAAAACCTCTTTGTGAAAGACAACTAAATTAATCTGTTCCCTGCTGACCAATACATCCTTGCTGGCTCTTTAAGTAAAGATTATTCAAGTTTCCTGGGTCCCAAAAGGTAGGTTTCATTATGCGCATGTGTCACAGCTGGATAAGCTAAAGCAGAAAGTAGCTAAACACAACCTGAGTCCCATGGCAAGAGAATCTTATTCCTCAGTCCACATCTTCCAAGCAAAAGCAGAAAAAACACCAGTAAAGCTGATCATTTACACAGGCCTTTAGAAAGGCAAGATGACAGGACAGGTTCTCCACTTTGCTTTGTGAAACAAAAGCAAAGACTAAGGGGGGGGTGGGGGGTGGGGGGGTGGCAGAAAGCTTGTACACAGAGACAGATTAGGGAAGAGACAGACAATAGTGTGCGCTGCTCTTGACAGCCGACATCAGTCAGGATGGTTATTATCGTCTCAGCATCTCATCTGGAAAGTTTTGACTAACTGAATTTGGGTTTTGACAGGAAGTCTAGATCTTACCCTAATTCAGTGGCTGGAATTTCTCGAGGTAATATTATGTTAGGCCAAACGAGATCGCACTACAGCCCTGAGTGCAGCACTATCAGGAACACAACGCGTGGTCATGCAGTGCTTTCTAAAGGCACTAAATCACAGTCTAGGTGCTGTTATCATCACCACCAGGTAGTTCCAGCTTCTCTGCTTTATTTATTGCTGTTCACTGTGTTCTGTATAAATATAAAGGGCTGACTTCCTTCTTTCACTGGGGAGGAAGGTCCTCCCAGAAGGGAAGATCTCTCCCAAGCTAGTTAAAATTTTTACAGCAGTATAAAATATGCAGCCATAGGAGATAAATCAGGGCTTGTATATAAAATATCCTTCACAAAAATATAGCCATCAGAAAAACACAGTACACATATAGTCACTTCTTGCATGATTTCATAAATCTTCTGTCCCTGCTTATAATATTTCTTTGTGACAGACAGTGAGATAATAACATGAGTTACGAATTCCAAGAGGAGCTGGAGCTCAGTCCCATTGAAAACTACAGCAAAATCCACATGACTTTCGAAGAAACTGCAATTTGTCCCTCAAAACTGTTAAGAGCAAACTTTCATTTGGCTTCCCTTGAGAGATAAGCTCTGTAGATCTTTTTCTACAATGTAGAGCCTTATACAAAGATTTTATTTTTTTTTTTTACTTTTGTGCATCTAGTCAGGTTTCTTTAAGCTGAACTGACTTACAAATTTTATGAGCTCTCCCACTGATTTCTGTCTCATTGCTTTAATACCCAATACAACTGATCCAAAAGAGATTGGGCTGACAGAGAAACCTAGGCAATTATTAAATCACGCCCCTTTCATAGATGACTTGGCACATTTACAAAGGCTACAGTCATATCACAAGCCAAGTAGGATCTGATGAACCACTTCTTATTTGGCACTGTAATGGGCCTACAAATTAGGACACTGTGCTCCCACCTCTTACACCAGCAGTGAAGAGCCATGCCAGGCATGCTTGGGTAGCAGAGTAGGCAGGGGATGGTAGTAACAGTTGCGTGTGCTCCTGATGACCTGACCAGCCTCCAGAAGCCACAGCACTCTGCTCATGGACAGGGCTCCCAAAATGGGGAGGAACATGCCAACACAGGAGAGCTGCAGCTACCCCTCCGTGACATGTTTTTTCTACACTGGGAACCATTCCCAGTACAAAATGCCTGCAGAGATTCATACAGAGGCATTAAACTTCTCCCCAGAGCCTGTTCGTGTATGTGAGTGCATGTACATGCACATATTTCTTACCCTAAAGAAAAACTTTTGCTCCATAGTTGCACAGAGAGCTGGAATGTTACCAGAACAGCCTGCAACCCCTGCAGCTTTGCTCAGTGACCCTCACAACAGCCAGATCATCTGTCCTACTGCCTTAAAACCGTGCCAGCTATCCCATACAGGTTTATAATTCTCTTGATTATTTTGCTGTGACTGGCTTTAACACCCATGAAAGCAAGACTATGAGAGCTGGCACAACGCAGTCAGACCCCAAACCACAGTGCACCCACAGACCTGCCGCCGCACCTCAGCCCTGGCCTGCAGCACCTCTGTGCCTCACTGCTGCCTCTGATAAGCCCTGGGCTTGCGTGCACCCTGGGCTTGCAAGCAAAGGACTCTCACTAAGGCGAATGCACCATTTCAACAGGTAAAAAAAAAAAAAAAAAAAAAAAAAATCTTGCTGCTGCCCCGTCATCCAGCTTTTGTGAAACGATCCAAAGCAGTATCACGCAGCACAGCGCAGTTTCCGTAACAAGCTTCACAGATAGCTCCACTAGGTGCTTTGTAGTCAGAAGTTAAAGCAAACAGGAAGGTTTCGAAGGCTTACGAAGGCAGGAAGTGAGTCAGCCCTGAGCAGGAGGGACAGCAAACAGCAACCCCTTCCACTGCAGACACCCAGCCACGGACACAGGCGTCCAGAACCAGAGCGAATGAACCTGAGAGCAGAGTGCACCAGCAGGACAGGAACAGAGAGGAGAAGAAACCCTTCTCCTCAACCACAGCCCAAAGCAGGGAAGCTTCTCTCCACGCAGAGGACTGTCTTCTAATCAGTTTTCCTTCTCCTTGCAGAGGCAGCCTAACCACCAAGCCACCAGCTTGTCCCCTCCCTGCCCAGGCACACTGAAGCCTCCTGCACAGTTCTGCTCAGGAGAAGCAGAGTCCTCCAGAATAACTCAGATGGGATTGGTATTTCAAGTCCCCTAAAGTGTCTTGAAATCCGAACACTGACCTCTCATGCACTCAGATGAGTGCTGTGCTATTGGAAATAGAAACGCCAACACCTCCTCCTCAGTTGCCATCCTACTCTGCCCACGTCCCACATGAGAAGAAATTGCTCTGAAGACACTGTCACATCAGCCTCCACAGAACAAGGAGGCCAAGGAACATCTTAGCAGGGCTTAGGCATAAAAGAGACCCTAGCTACATGTCTAGAAACAGATGCTTATTGGAGAATTCATTTGGAGTAAACAGAAGCCATCGGTGCTACCGCAGCTCAGCAGCATTATGGCAGGAGTGCTGAGGATCTGCATTTTGGGGATAGGTACAAAAGAGGCCCAGGTCCTTTTGTAGGTATACCTCCAGGCACGCAAATTACATCTAAAAATAGAACCTGGGTTCTGAAGTCACACAGACAGCTTTGAAAATTATACTCACACAGTATTTGAAAGTATTGCCCATCACACAAAAATGATGCATTCCCAGTTGCAGTACCAGGAAATAACACTCAGCCCTTAAGCCTGGACAGTCACACAAGCACCCAGGCCCTAGATCGGTGACAAGTTCCCACCAACTTTTCCCAGCAACTAAAGAGAGCAAAATAGCTGACGAATTCACTGTTTCACAGGTAGTGCATCAGGTTCCTAATATGTTGGCCTCTGTTTCAAGCATACTGTTGAAGCTATTAGGAGGACAAATCATTTTTTGCTCTCTGTATTAGTCAGAAAAATAGGATGCTAGTTCCAACTGAAGAAAAAAAAAAAATAATCTGGAGAAGGACAAACAGAACTGGCAGAGTTCTAGCACTCAGAAAAAGCCCTTGCCCGTCTGCTTCTTCTAAGAATAATCTTCTATAAAGCAGCAAACCACTGTAGCAAAAGACTTAAGAGTCACAGCATGGTCACATACACCAGGTTGGGAAACCAGGACACAACCGAAGTAGAATATGAGCCTCCTTGAGGCAGCTAGATTTCAATGCAAAGCATTTCCAGATGCTTCCTAGTTTCAAAAGAAACTCAGAATAACGTGTGGGAAGGTGGGCACAGAAGAACAAAACACTTCAGAGGAAGGTTTACTAACACTGAAAGAAGTTGTTGAGAACTTATCTGAAAAAAAAAAAAAAAAAAAGGCTGGGGCAAGACTAGGTGGAAGGTAAAAAGCAAAATCCAGTATCTGGTTGCAACTTGCAAGTTTTGAACATTTGCCAGTGGAATAATTATTCTTAGAAAAGTGCTGTGCTGTTGGAATCAATTTCCCACAGGAATGTTTCCATTTAAAATTTGATTTTTTTCTTCTCACACATGCTTTGATAGGTTAGCACACTTCTGGAAGCAGGGGACATTGCATTTACAAAATTAAGTTTCATTCCGAAGTTTTACAGAGTAAGATTTTGTAAGTCAACTTTGGAATTCAAAGTCTTGGTTTCATAAGAATAGGACAATTTAACTGACAATTTAAAATACCTAAAAAGAATTTATAAGCTACTTCACAAAATCCAGGAGATTAAACATAATAGGCTCTTCTCCAAGCAAAGGATCATGCAGCTGCCAAAAACAGCTTTCAAGGGTTGTGTATTTTTTAAGAAGGTGGTGATGGACAAGGACGAGGCAATACCTAAACAGCCTGAGGAAGAGAACCGTACAGACAAAAGTTTCAAACTGAAAACACATTCATAGCAAAGAAACTGTCACTTACTGTTTGCTGTTGATGAACAAACTCAGTAGATTCCCCAAAAATACACAGAATCCATCAGAGAGAATCACAGCTTATTTCTCCTGCCTGGAGTTTCTACAACCAGTAGGTACAGAAAAGCCCAGTTCTCACTAATTAGATTTTTGAAAAGAGGTCGCTACCGTGCTGAATGAAATGCAAAACACTCTGGACTAATAAATTCTGACAGCACTTTGCATCTGATTAAGGAACAAGATGATAGGTTAGCTAAACATGATGCTAGTTTATTAATTCCTGAAGCTGGAATGGTTTTGTTCAGCCAGCTTACAGAAAACTGAAGCCAATCAATAACTGATTCAAGCTTGGTTTTGTTGGGTTTGTTTCCCCATTCCAAAATTGAGTCATAGAGACTTTGCAGAACCTGCACTGGAATGACAGCCTGAGAAGATATTCTTGTTGAGGAAACTGTTCCGCTGAAAGCTGATTTCCCCCGACGGGGACATCCCAGCAGTGGGTGTTTGTGCCCACATCCACCTGCCCCGCACCGCAGCCTGGCCCTCTCCAGCCAGAGGATCCACCAGCGCCGGAGCAGCCCTGTTATTGCTGCCTGCGGAAGCATTTGGCGCTGCTCCTCCAACCCCAGGGACCTGCCTGCACGGCCTTGCATGCCTGCCCGGGCTGCTTCGGAAGGGAGGCCGGCCATGCTCGCCCACGGGCTGGGAGCTGCACCTTGCCTGGGGAGCAGCCGAGCCTGCGGGGCTCACGTCGCGCCTGCCCTGCAGCATGCCAGGGACACCCTCGCTGCGGGGACAGGCACATGCTGGCCTCGTGCCTTTGTGTATCCACTGGGAGTTTGCCAGAGAGGGAGGAACAGGGTGACTGGCACATCAGGTCCCCGGGAGCGCTGCTGGCTCTCCCCTGCGCTCCCGCTGGGGCACGGCTTGGTCCTCGCCACCTCCCCAGGCATGCGCCCACACTGCAGCTGCAAAAATACACGGTGGGGATCGTGAACGCTGCCAGGGATTTTTGCCCAAACCCGCAAACATCCAGTATCCCAGCTGGCTGTTTATAGATTAACAGCAGCCTCTTGCTTGGATGTTAGAGGAAATTCCAGCGGCAGGAGCGAGACAAGCGACAGAAGTGTTACAAGGCACCTGCCGTTCCTGCCCAGCAATCACGCTGTCACAGTTCCCAAGAAAACGCGGTTGTTCGGTTTGTAAAGAACGGGTCAGCCTCGGCCCGCTGGGAGGACCGGTGCCTGTAACTCAGGACCAGGGATGTCTGGGATCGCCGTCACACGCACCCACTGCTGCGGCCACAGGGAGCCGGGCCACGGGGCCCCGGGCCGCCCTGCGTGGAGCTCCGGCGCGGCTGGCACAGCCCCGGCCCGGCGGCAGGGCGCCCCCCAGCGGCTCAGCCCGGCCGGCACCGCCACCGCTCCCCGCAGCCCTCTCGCAGCGCCGTACTGCCGCACCTCGGGCGCCGTTACCGGCGTCTCTGGCCCCTTCCGCAGCCATCCTGCGGGATCGCTCACAGCAGGGCCCGACGCCCTCTGCCACCGGTGCAATACCTTACCCCAAGTAGCCCAAACCGTGCCATCAGCCTTTTCTCCTCATCCCGCAGAGCTCCCACCCCGACCTTGCCCCGCTCACTCGGGCTCCGGCGGCCGGGCCCTGCGAGCAGCGGCGCAGCAAGCTCAGTGCCGGGCGCCTGCGACCCCGGGCTCAACGCACAGACCCGTGGCACTACAGGAATCATGAACAATTACCCTTGCAGTAAGTACACACAGATGTGTCCATATTTAAATACATACTAACTTCTACACTCACATAGGAAGAGGGGACTTGCGGCACGCTAAGCTCACCGACCGTGTGAGGCGCCGGCTCCCCCCGAGGCAGCCGTCCGGCAGGAGGGGGCTGCCCTCCAGAGAGGCAGCCTTGTCCTTCGTGCCCCACAGCACAGGGCTGCCCGCACCCAAGGGATCAGGTCTGTCTCTCCCACCAGCAGCAGGAGGTCCCACCTGGTGGCTATGGTGAGGACAGGCCAGTTCTCCCAGTCCCACTGCCTCCCAGGTGTGGTACAGCCCCTCACCATTAGCCTGGAGATATCCAATTCTGCCTCCACAGCACACAGCCCACCCCGGGGGCTTGCCCACCACACATGCAGTACCAAACCTGAGAATTTGGACTAGTTTGCAACCTGCAGCAGGCAACGGGGACAAAGGCACCAGGAAAAAGACAGCTCCCACCAGTACTGCCTGGCTACACCTGCTCCGCACAGCCTTTGTATGCCAGTTTGGTTTTTGAGACACGCCAGTTTCACTGCGTGCTGAGGGAAGGGCCAGGACTAAAGGCAGGATTCACACAGCAGCACTAGAGCACAACCCAGGAGAATCCAAAATCCCACCCAGGTGCAGCACACCTTGTGGGTACCAACAACACTAAGGCCACAGTCCCAGAAGAATCACCCTGGAGCTGTGTTCCCACCAGCACAGCCACCCAGACGCCCCGCGGCAGCCCCCAGCTTCTCCCAGCTCCAGGTGCTGCCAGGAAGCCTGACCAGGAGCCATGCCCTGTGCCCGCAGCGACCTCCCCAGCAGGTGCCCAGGGGCACAAAGGCCAGGCTGCAGGCTCCACAGCAAGGGAGAAGAGCCAGAGGATCACGGGGTGTAAGCCATGAGGCTCAGCAGGTCTAGAGAGAGGCAGAAGGGAGCTTGGGTGTGTCCACATCAGCTGCAATTAGACCTTCCTGATGGCAGCACTGCTGAAATTCCTGACTTTTTACTCAGTGCTCTCTGGAAGTTTTGCTGGCAGAAATTTTGTCTGAATTGAGAAAGAGCAGAGAATGCGGGATCTGGCCTCTCCTAAACACTGGAGCAGATCCCACAGGATTGTTGAGCACCCACATAAAGGTAGGTCTCAGCTAAGGCCACAGAGCTGTAAGAGGCTGGATTTACAGCATGCACCCCAAAGGTCACTTTTAATTATGCTGGTATTTTACCTCTGGACTGCTGGGCAGAAGAAATGAGGTCACGTTTACCTTCAGAGCTGTCCCAAACATGCTTTTATTTCTTTTCTGCAAGACTTTTTCTTAAGATCTTTTACCTGAATGTAAAAGGTTCTTTCCTAAATGTTGAAATAGCTCAAAAAACAGCTGTTGGTCAGGGATTTTCTCCAGCAGTCTGCTTCCTGTGGAAAATACTCAACCCCAAAATTCTACAGTTCATAGCTGAAGAGAGAGTGCCATCTAAACTGGCGACTGCTGCCAGAACACGCCTCAGTGGAATGGCAAGGTAATAAAGGTTTTTCTGCGTTCAGAAATCAGTGTTTTCTGGGACATTGTTGGCCGTTTTAAGAGCTATGAAACTTACTGCAGTGGTTTCGGCTGGGATACGGTTAAACTTTCTTCACAGTAGCTAGCATGGGGCTACGTTTTGGGTTTGTGCTGAAACCAGCGTTGATAATAGAGGGATGTTTTTGTTACTGCTGAGCAGCACTTACACAGAGCCCAGGCCTTCGCTGCTGCTCACAACACCCCACCACGGGCAGGGAGTGAGCACACAGCTCTGTGGGGCTTGGTTGCCAGCTGGGGTTAAACCACTACAGTCCTTTTTGGCACCCAGCGTGGGGCTCAAAGGGTTCAAGATAACAGATCTGACTGAAACATGCTAGATTGAATTTATAGCTGTTAAGCTATTAAAGGGCAGGCTCCTGTGCTCACCATGGGGCTTGCTTGCCTCACTGTCTTAAAGTCTAGTGCTCATTAGTGGCTGCCTTCTGCTTTTGATGCTTGCTGTACTGCTGCACTGCTTATCTTACTCTGCTGCACCTGGACACACGGTGACAGCAATGGCAATGCATCTGGGCTGGCGGATGGCCAGGGCATCACTACTGTTTTGCTGCTGCTGTACTAGACAGGCCAGAACTCCAGTGTGAACTCAACACAAAGGGACTGTTACCTGCAGATGAGTCCACACAGCAGTTATACCTCTGAAGGGACTGTGGCCCAAGCACAAGTCCACGCTGGAGAAGGTACACGTTGAAGCATCTGTGGCTGTGGATAAGCCCATGCTGCAGCAGGTACACCTTGAAGCATCAGTGGCTGTGCATGAGGTCATGTTGGAGCACCTCAAAGTGTGTGGCCACGCATCATAAGCCCACACAGAGCAGGTACACCCCTGGAGGCACTGCAGCCAAGGGTAAGGCCATGTGGGAGCAGGTTTCTTTCAGAAGGGCCTGTGGCTGTGGGCAACACCAAACTGGAGCTAGAAGCTGAATTTAAGATGAGAGAAGCGTCACCAAGAATGATATGTCTTTGTACACATCTTGTTGATCACCCTGCATCGTTCTGGTTATTCTTTGAATACTCAGTGTTCCATGCAAAAAAGCTTTCTTTCCCCTCCCCTCTTTCAAATCCCTTTGTGTATAGCTACAGCAAGCGTTATACCATCTCAAAGGAAGCACCTCTAATTCTGCTTTAAGTAACTGAAAAATGATACATGTAAAAGAATCTCCATCACTAAAACAGAACCTCTGTCTTACCTGATCTTAAAGGCCCTCAGCAACTCTTAAGACAAGTTTAGCATCTGTTAGTGATATCCTCGCAGACCAGATCTTAGATCTTCTTCAGTGCTATGTCAATCATCATTACTTGTCACAGTAAGATCAAAGTCTGATCTTGTTCCTTGTTTAAACTTTTCCAAAGTTAGTATTTGGGATGGGCTCGTGTCCCTTCAGACTGTGGTATCATACACATAAAGGACATACCTGATATAAGCCCTTATGCAAAGAATTCAGGTCTGCAGCAAAAATACTGACTCAGAGCAGTTTTCAAAGCAAATACATGCATTATAGACTCAAGCTCTCCCCTCTTTCAGTCTTTACATGTTCTTGCTATGCATAATCATCTCAATTTTGTCCCTTAACTAATAGAAAGAGGAATCGCTTCTACTGGAACCTGTAGCAATTCACTCAAACTGGTTCTGTGATACAGAGGGACTTACAAGATCCTTTTACTGCTTGCCTACATATTTTGAGCAGAAGCGCTCAATGGAAGCTGGGCTTCCAGCCTAAGCCACTGAAAATTAACATCTGAAGGTCTCCGAGGACTCCACCTTCCGTACAACTTATGGAAATAATTTGGCTAGCACAAAAACACCAACATGCTACCCAGAGCTAGAAGTATGTCTTCAGCTCCAGGAACCCCCCTCCAACTTCATTAACTGGGAGAGATTACCTCACCTGTTAGAAAAGCACAAAACACACACCCCACTAAGTTGTTTGCACACTCCTTTTTCATCCTGGTATTCTTCAAGAAATTCTGCAAGAAAACACATATTAAGACCATGTTATAACTTTTCTCTCTAATTTTGTAGATCATTCAAGCACAGCGGGTCACAATGCTTTTAACTTCTCCCAAATTGCAGATGTAAATTTATCAATTATGCTTTTCTTACATGCTTTGCAAAGTTTATGTTAAAACACATGCCTGCAGTCAGATCCTAAACAACCAGTCACTAAACATATATTGTGTATATAAACTGTATAGAAACCTCATTATAGACATGTTGATCTCATCAGCGCCTGTATCTCTTGGAGCACAGTGAGTACTACTTCGGGGCTAGTTAGAGGGACATTATTACATTTCTATACAGTACTTCACTAACACTAATAAAACTACAGCGAAACTAAAAGTTACAAGATTCACGGCTTTGCTAACCCTAGAGAGACCAATTGCCTCCAGGCTTCTAATTTCTGTTCTTTTTAAACAACGAAAGATAAAAATGCCCTTGGCTGATATACTATTCCCTGCAGTCACAGGGTAAAGGCATACTGAATTCCTTAGCGCTGACTCTTATACTCCATTTCACATTAACGAAGCAATGAAACCCATTACAGATGCCTGCACTGTGCATGATGCACCAAAAGCAAACATCAACACACCACAGCTGTCAGGTTGCAGGAGTGAGAAGCCATAATACATGCTGTTACCATGGTGCCACCCGCTGCCAGAACATTACAAATAGGATGAATTATCTGATGTGCACTGAAGTAATTTTACTCAGCCTGCTAAGACATTATTTTTATATGAATCTCCAAGTTCTCCTTACAGAAATTCAGGTAAGGATTTTAAGTGATTCTCACAGCCAGAACGCTGTCAAAGATGCTTTACAGAGTGATAACCAACTAAACAGGTACCTCTGCTCTGTGGACTTGGTTACAATCCTGATTTCCCAACTGAGGTACATGTTACACTGGCCTATTAAGGCTCATTCAAACTGAGAACATGCCACCAAGCAAGCATTTGTTTTCATCACAGCCATGCATTTAAAGTCCCAAACATCTCAGGTCTTTGTGGAAAGCATGAAATGATCAAGCAAGTAAACGAAAACATTGCAGGCAGTTTTAAACAGGACTTCTGTTGTGCAGGGTAGTGCTCAGACACCATTTTGAACTCAAGTTGCACCTATTCCTGACAATACCCCAACAGAAAATGAAACTTTATAAGTATAAAAAGTCATGTATGCTGTATCAACATTAAAACAGCTCAGAAGTTGATTTTTCAGTCACCAGTAGAAGTCAGTGTTAACACTTACTGGAAGGGCATGAAGCAGCGCCAAACTGCCAGCCTCCAGGCTCCCTGCACCACAGGAAGCCAGCCTTCATGGGCTGACACCAGCTGGTTTTGCAGCCCTGAGGCGAAGAGTTTACATTTTCTAAATAGTAGACTATGCTTTTGTGACTGGGATCTCCTCGAGTCACTGCAGGCAGGAAACTGAATCTACAGACCGAGTCTCAACACAGCTTTGTTCTCACAAGTCACAGGAACGTGCATTTCCCTTTAACCCCAGCCAGCTGAGCTGAGCAGTACATGAAACAAAATAAAAGCCAGCTGAAGCAAATGGATCTTTCTGATGAACATTTACAAAACAAAGCATTTTAAAAGCGAAAACTTGGACCTGCATCAACCAGAAATCCCAATAAGAACAGAAAGCCCCAGATGGGGTACACCACTGCAGGAAGCAAGAGTATTCCCAGTCACCTAATATTTGGTGCTAAGAATTAACATCTAACCAAAACCGATGTTAATTTCACCATTTGTCTGTTATAGAGACTTCTTAATTCTAGGTTTGGTCATGGATGTGTCTGAAATTGGACATTAGCCTTTATTTATTTTTAACCTTTTAAACCAAAAGGATCATGGCCAACAGTTTAAAAAGCTAGTTAGTTTTTAAACACTAAATATTAATCAGCTATGGTATTAGTATAAAGAAAACTGATTTTTGCATTGTGTTGCTGAATACGGGTTTTTATCCCATACAAAGGATTCCTAGCAACACTCCTGTTTTGGTTCAGAGATGGGCTACATGATGTAACATACCCTTTTGATCTCAGCTATTTACAGATAAAATCTTGAAAACCTAGCCTGCTGCTTACCTTAACTGTGACTGACTTATGTTTCTTGCCAGCAGCTATAAGAGACAATATTTGTAGAAAATCAGATGAAAGAGCTGGAAAAGGATCCTACAAAGAATGCTCCTCTACATCCAAAGCACCCTTTCATAATTTTACAGAAAAAAGAAAACTGAGTGTGCATGAAGGAGGAGATACAAAACCTATGACTGCTTTTTACCTTTGAAAGGATTTAATAATTTAAGTGAAAGATTACACTAGTGAACTCATCTAGTTTATTCTAGCATTACTTTATGTTCTACACTTCAGCAGCATTCATTCTCACACAGACAGACCAGCAATATCCCCAAAACTCTGACTCACACTGTGCTTCCTGCACATCCATTCCACTGTCCCCACAAGTAACAACTTTCTGGGCTCCAAGGAAGTCTATCAGTACCAAGAGGCCTGTCTGAATCATTTAATTATCACCTTTACAAACATTACACAAATGCTTATCCAATTTAGTATGAAGTCCTACAACCAGCAAGCATGTTTTAAATGTTTTGACATGCATACATGTATACATACATGCAGACATGGCACAAAAATCTTATTTCTGGAGGTTTGAATAATACATCTAGGTGCTTGATCACACTGAATGTTTTAAATCAACCAAAATATTTATTTTTACCATGATAAACTTCCATAACACATACAACACAAGTGTATCTCTCCAGCTGAGATGTCTGTACATATAAAGTAACAACCTACATTTATGTTGACTTAATTGTCATAGCCTTACGGTACCTCATACCACGTTACCTGGTGGTAAATCATGCCAATGATCATTTTTACTTGTGTGGCTGCATAACAACAGGCCACGTGATGGCACTGTGTAACTAGTTTCACTACCTTAGTCACAGGGTTTTTTTCTGTAAAATTGGGCTTGGACTGTTTTCTCACAGCTCACTTGAGCTCATAAAAGCAAAAAGTCAAAGGAAGATTCATTTTGTCACTTTCTTTTATGGTTACTACAGCTTAACTCCTGCAACTGGTAGACTATACCCATCAAGCTTTGATCTCAATTGAGATGGCCAAGCTATTTCAGAATCAAAAATCATTAAAACACAATTAAAGATCAGCCAAAACCTGAAATCTCTATACAGTTTCCTTAAAAGTATCTTTTTTCTTTCTGTTTAGTTTGATGTTTCTCTGAATTCCTTGAAGTTTCAAACCAAAGACAAGAAACTGTAAAGACCCACTATTGTATAATTCATTACAATTTAGTATTTCAACTGATAGTGACAAGTTTGAGCAAGAAACAGAATGACTGTTCTCACTTCATCAGATGCCTGATAATTCAGAAACAGCAACAGCAAATTTCTAGTCCTAACAGACTTAAGGCCAATATTTGCAACAGGCAGTTCCCAAAAGGCCCATCTACCTCCTGATGAGTAAAAAGCATTAAGGAAATGAAATGCCTTGAGGAAACATCCACAGCTAGGAAACAGTGAAAATAGGTATTCTCTCCTCTGCCAGTTACCCCTTTCCAACACTAAAAAAAAGCCTTCATTACTTACATTATCACAGCAGCAGCACAAATACATTCCCTTCAGCACTTGCAAACTAGAGAACTTTTTAGAAAACAAGGGTTCCTTCACTGTCTGCATTTTTAGGTTACACATTCACATCTCATCTTCACGTGCAGTCAGACTGTAGCCATTGTATGCCTCCAAGAAGCAGAACTGTGGGATGCAGTACCAAGCCACACCAAGTTAACCCCATTCCTTAGAGCATTTTCATCTTTCAGTCAACTTGCACTCATTACAGTGTATTTCTTGTTACTTCAGACACTACTGTAAGCATGAGCTGAAAAGCTGGTATTGCCAGATGCTTGCAGTTATAGTGCCACAGTGTACTACTAATAGTAAACCTGACACAGCCATTCCTCCTGTTCAGAACTCACAGAAGAGCACCAAATCCACTTCAGCACAGCACTGTGATTCATGGTAAGGGCGAGCAACAAGCTGAGGGCAGCCCAGGCTGCTGTAATCTGGGTAAATCAGAGTGCTGCCCAAGAGCTATAAAAGCAGTTTAAGTGAAGGCTGACCACCTCTACAACTGACTTATGTGATGAAGAATAACTGGAGTTGAGGCCATTACAACACAAAAGATAGATTTTTAAACCTGTGCGTTTATAATTTGAAGGATGGTGTTCCACCAGCCTTCCCTTACAGAGCACAGACAGTACCCAGCAATGAGAGCCACATAATGCTGTCACAATTAAAATTAGTCTACAGCTGCATAAGAATCCAACATAGACAATCCTAGACAACCACTCTAAAAAGCAAACAAGTTCAAGAAAGTAAAAGTGGCAGAACAGTACTAGCTTTAGTACTTATTTACACTAGATAAACCAATTAGTATGTTTAATGGATGAAGTTATGTAAATAGTGAGATCAGAGGGGCCCCTTAATCCACCATGACCACACAGTCAAATCAGCAGGTACCAACTCCTGGATACGGCTCACAACAGCATATTACAGTCTTGCTTAGAAGCTTACCCAGGCTCTGCTTTAACTGTCAGCCTCCTTTCCAAAGCACTATTTTACTACCTGCATCTCGGGTCTACTGAAAACCAGTAAAAAGTCCAGTATCACACATGTTAGGTTAGCCTTTATTAAAATACAGAGCTACATGAAATTCAAACTTAATAGAAGCTTCAGAATATGAATTAAAGGTCATAATTTGGAGGTGGCATGTCAATGATCTCATCCAGGGTAGCAAGAAAGTCAGCAGTTGATTGTAGCAAGTCTGAAATAGAAATGGAGCAAGTTAGTTTCTCATGAAACCCAGAATTCATACTCCCTAACATAACCTAGGTCCCAGTGGATTAGCATAAGCCTCTCGAATGACTAAGGGAAATATTGTTCAATTGCACCTAACTGATCAGTTAGCAACACACTGTAAAAGATTCTCAGCAACATCACTTTGAGACTACCTGCTGGTTTTAGCTGGGATGGCATTAAATTTCTTCATAGTAGCTGGTATGGGGCCATGCTTTGGATTTGTGCCAAGAAGAATTGATAATTTGGGGATGAACCTGTTATTGCCCAGCAGTGCTTACACAGAGTCAAGTCCTTTTCTACTTGTCATACCACCCCAACAGTGAGGAGGCTGGGGAGACAAGAAGTTGGGAGGGGACACAGCTGGGACAGCTGATCCCACCTGACCAAAGGGACATTGCAGACCATATAACATCATGCTTAGCATATAAAGCTGGGGGAAGGAAGGAGGGGATGTTCAGAGCAACTGCATTTGTCTTCCCAAGTAACCATTACACATGATGGAACCTGCTTTCCTGGGAACAGCCAAACACCTGCCTCCCAATGGGAAGTGGTGAATGAATTCCTTGTTTGGCTTTGCTTTACTTAAACTGTCTTTATCAAACCCACAGGTTTTCTCACTTTTACTTTTCTAATCCTGTCCCCCATCCCACAGGGGGGAGTGAGCAAGCAGCCATATGGTACCTAGGTGTCAGCTGGGGTTAAACCACAACAGACCACTATCTGTACAAGTAGGGTTGACCAGTTGAATTCAGCTTAACTACACAAAGAGCTGTTGATACTACTGTGCTATTCTAGTATTTAGGACAGCAATGGCAGTTCACCACTGTAGCCAACTAGCTTCCCTCCCAAACCACTAACAAGCACAGTATGTACTGAAAATCATGCTAAATTTCCACTTACTAGACTCCCTTGAAATCTCCTCAATCTTCACAGGTGAAGGAACCATGTTCACACATCTGTCATATGTCCTTTCAAATACCATGAGGGGAACCCCACACAGGTTGATATTGCTTATTTTGTGCTCTTCAGGAAGATCAAAACTCTCAAACTCTGAGAAAGACACACTGCAGTTTAGTAACAGCACACAGCAGCAGTAGCCTGGGAAGGTGCAAGCTCTCCTAGCAAAACACTACAACTCAACAGTCCCCTGCTAAGGGGTATTTAGTTGCAGTTACACCTTGGTGTATAGGATTTCATGGACAACTAACACTTATCAAAAGACTAGACTGCATAGCATAACTGCTAATGTAAAGCAGGAGCTTTTAGTAGTTTCTTTCCTATCACTATACCAAGTCAACTTCATCAAACACAGCATCCATTTCACCAACACTGAAGTACTCTTTGGTACAGTAGTTTTTGCACACTTGCTTCCACATGAACTGGATGGTTCAAGGACACTGTTAAGGACTGAGATAAAAATATCTGCAAAGGGGTGTGCTAAGAACAGCTTTAGAAGTTTAATCTTCAACTGTTATATTCCACAGCAGTAGGAATCTCTTCAGTTACAAATTACCATCTTGGCACACACTCTTAAGAGAACTATATTCTTTAGTACTGCTGAAGTATTCCTTTCAATACTTGTCTACTAGTTGCCATTTAATGTGTAAGAGGCCATCACAAGGTAATTTAGAACTAGTTTCCTGCCACCATAACAGACTCTACTGCAGATCTAAAGCAGTTAGAAATACTTAACAAGAATAAGATAGTATTTCAGAAGTAGGAAGCATCCTTATGTTTAAGAAAGGGCTCTGGAGAAATGCAATGCTAGCCGTTTGCCACAATAGCTTGGCCAAAGTATTACAACAAAGTCACCACTCATGATCAGTAGTTACACCAATAGTTCTTACCTCGAGGATCAAAAGGAAACATATTTTCTATTTCTGGCCAGTCTTCTTCAGCTATTGCATCACAGCTTTCTGATTGTGCTGTCTTTCCAGTAATCTTAAAAACAGAAAGTCACATTATTTAAGCTACTGCAATTTCCCTTTATGGTAGGCTTTCCTGTGCTGCACGGTGTACAGACAGATGCCTGCCATACAGTCCTCAGTTAGGCTTAAATCCTAATACCTTCAACACAAATAAGCTAGAGATGGGCAAATGCTTCAGATGAGTTTGTGTAGTGCAGTACTATATAGTGCAGCAAAAAATCACTGCACTGGAACATTTAGGTTCATAATATTAAACTCCTGATGCTTAACATGTGAACAAGACCTCAAGTCAGCTAATTTTCTCTAGAGCCACTTGTTTGCCACTAGGTATGTTCTAAGTTGCTGTACTCCTGTTGCTTATGTAGGCATGATGGTTTGGGCTAGGATAGTGTTATTTTTTTCTTAGTAGCTCACAGGATGCCACACTTTAGATTCACGGTGAAAACAGTGTTGGTAACACAGCTGGTTTAGCCATCACTGTGCAGTGCTTACAGAGCCAAGGCCTTTTCTGCTCACCATCCCACCAGTGTGAGGCAGTGCTACTTTTTCAGGCTGCAAGGCATAGCAAGGACAGCTGACCCCATCTGGCCAAAGGGATATCCCATACCATATGATACCATGCTAAACAATGAAAGCTAGCAGGGAAGTTTCCCAGGGCTGCCACTGCTTAGGGACTGGCAAGGCATCAGTCAGCTACTGGTGAGAAACCGGGTTTGGTTTTCTTTGACATTTTTAATTAATAAATTCTTTTAATCTCAGCCCATGAGTTTTCTCACTTTTACCCTTGCAGTTCTCTCCCACACACCCTTCATCACCACCTACCCCTGTAGAAGTGTGTTGTACTCACTTTGGTGGCAGTGCAAGGCTGATTTTTCTGTCTTATCTTTTCTGTCTTGCTTATGACTCCTTCAGTTCTATTCACATTTCCAAGAGCCTTTCTGACAGAGCAAGGGGTGGCTGGAGATCTACTGATTGTTTTTTTAGGAAGTGGAGTGTTAACTAGCATTCTTTCACATAAGACTTTTGCTGGAGGGAGGGGAAGGAAGAAGCAAATTTTACCAAACCTGAAGTTTGCTTCATTAAGTACATGTGACTGAAAACGACTTGTCAAAAATCATTGCTCACCATTTATAACTCACAAGCATAAGCCACATCTACAACAAATAGAGTTATTTTCATTTCTGTAGTAATTGACGAGCTTAGCAGATTTAGTTAGATAAGTAGGTATACAAACAGAAAACTATTACTGTTCAAAATAGTGAATAACAAGACATGACTTATGCATTTCACTTGATCCCCTACTGGCTCAGGGCAGTATATACACACAAGATCCTGAAGGGCGTCTTAGCTGATTCTTAGCAGCACACACTTCACCATTCTCCTTGTTAATAAGGATCAGCGTTGCCATCTTCAGGTTGACAGGACCACTCTGTAAAGCCCGGGGGGCGGGGAAGAGAGAAAATCATTCTTATCATTTCTTCTTCCACAGTACACTTTTTAAACAAAACACATTAAAAACAACATAGCTGCCATGTGCTGGGTCCCAGAGCAGAGGAAACAAGCCCATACCTTACAACACTTCATAGCAGCTCAGCTACAGACCCTTACATTTGAAGGCATTATTAGTACACATGGTAGACTCAAAGTCCTAAAGGAGCCTGTACAAGTTCGGGCAAGTAGCAAGGTTTCACTAGCAGTCTTATGGACTTAATACATTTGGTTTGTACCTCCTTTATAGAATTTAACTGCTTCCTCAGTGTAAGAAAAGAGTGCAGCTCCTAGCCTAGTGATCCAGTCCTCAGGTCAGCTTGGAGCACTTAAGCAGCCAAGAGTAACGCCGGCTATGTTACTAGCTGAGACATCTCTTCCCCAGAGAAAGAAACCATTGGAGAACACCCTACACAAACCGACTGCCTGCCTACCGATCTCCAGCCCCATCTGAGGCAGCACACCAGAGTGGGCCCTTGCACCCCTACCAACAGCCAGGCAGCTCCTACTCGGGGCTTACGTGGCTGGGTAAGCTGTTCCTCATTCACAGGTCTGCAGAAAAATCTGCTTTTAGCTGGTACAGCTTGGAGCCTAAAGCTTAAGCGTGAAGCCAGAGCAAGCTTACAGGGCTCAGCACTCCCCTTAAGCCACCTCCTGGCCACAGCTCCAGCAGCCCTCCCCTAGGACACCCCGGCTCTAACCGCGTAATACCAACCGCCCTCCCAGGCCCAGCGGCCACGCTCACCTCGGCACCTACGGTTGGCTCCGGGGCAGGACAACAGCGGGGCCGTACTCGCCTCAGATGGGGCCTCAGAGAGCAAAGCAGCCGCACCCTCCCGCTTCCCGGCTCTTAAACTATCCCCGCAGCGCCCATTGGCCGCTTCGACTAACGCTCGGCCGCCGATTGGCTCAGCAGCGCCGCCCACGGCGCTCGTGGTTGGCCGAGCAGGGCCGCGCCTGTCACCGCCCCGGTAGTGACGGAGAGGGGCGGGGCCGAAGGCGGGGCCGCGGGGCATTGTGGGGCATTGTGAGATATTGTGGGGGGGCGGTGCGGCCTAGCTGGTAAACAGGGGTGGCGGAGGTGTGGGTGCGGGGCGTCCCGGGGCGGCGGTACGGTTGTCCGGGCGGGGGTCGGCCGCCAAGCAGCCGCTTTGGGCCGCGGGGAGGTACCCGCATTGTGGCGGGCCGGGGGGCCCCGGTGGGGCGCCGCTTTCTCGTGGTCGCTGTTCTGCTTTGCCCTTAGGCCGCGCTAGGCCTCCGTTTGCGCGTTGTTAGGAGGAACGTTAATAAGTTAATTTTTTTTCTCAGTACTGCTGCATGGTCTTATGGAAAGATGCACGCTAAGAACGTTTAAACTGCGTTACTGTCTTCACTGAATGGTACAAAACCACGTTGAAGAACTGTACTGTCAAATGGTATCGATTGGTAATACTTTTTCAGTTTTCTTCTTTTTTTCTTTACAGGGAGAAAACCAAAATGGCATCAGGGACAGTAATGAATGCCACTCCTTCAGGAGGATCAAATGATGTGAGCCTAGAGGAACCAAAGAAGATGACACGGGAAGACTGGAGGAAAAAGAAGGAATTAGAAGAACAAAGGAAACTAGGGAATGCACCTGCTGAGGTGGATGAAGAAGGAAAGTAAGTTTTGTTAAAAATACGCTTTTTCCAAAGTTACTGGTGAAAACCATCTTTTTACCTGTTGTGATGTCAGAATAATCGTGAGAGTGATACAAGATTTCCACATGACTTATGGTAGAAGTAAATAGCTGAACTTCGTGCACTTGCTTTTAACGTTTCATTATCCTCAGGGAACTGGTATTTTCCAAAAAAAAATAGCTTTAGTGTTTGTCTACTGTATGATCTATTGATGACGCTGCTAAAAAGTCCCATCTGTGCAGCTGCTTACAAGTGATACTTTAAAAATGACCAAAGCATAATACTGGGGGACTTTGCTGTGTACATCATCTGTTCTTTCTCTTGCTTCTGCAAGGCTTGTTACTTCTGAGAAATGTTACTATTTTTGTGCTAAATAACACTGTGTATAATAAGGTATTTCATTTGAAGTCAGGAGTTCAGGTGAATTAGATGGAAACAAAATCTCAGTGAAGGTCTGTGTTTAGTTAAGAGTTCATGTTGCAGTGCCTAGTAACAACAACACTATTATCACTCCTAAAGCACTGAACTTTAATGTGAGATTTATTTGTTAACATAAATTGTTGGGGGGTGGGGTGGTGTCCCTATGCCATGTACTTATTACACAACATTTTTTACAGAGATATCAATCCTCATATTCCTCAGTACATATCCTCAGTACCGTGGTACATAGATCCTTCTAAAAGACCTACACTAAAACATCAGAGACCTCAGCCAGAGAAGCAGAAACAGTATAGCTCCTCTGGAGATTGGTACAAACGAGGAGTTCAAGAGGTATGCAAAATGTTTTTGTCATAAAATAAAGATGTGGTTTGATTCCACGAGGAAATAATTTCCTATTATGTGTTTTTGAGGGAGACGGGAGGTGGGAATTTTTACTCAGCAGGCAAGCAGCAGTGTTTGGTGATAATCAAAACATGTGTTCTTGGGTTTGTGTAGACCACACACGCTTCAGTTGTATTGAATAATGAATTCGTTCCTGCAAACACATATATGAATCTTGCCACAAGTTTGTACAGCACTGTCTTTTTGTTGTTTAGCATGCTGTAGCAACTAGATATCGTAAAGGAGCTTGCGAGAACTGTGGTGCATTGACACACAAGAAGAAAGACTGCATGGAGGTAAACTTGACTTTTTTGTTGTTTTAATGGTTTTGAAAACAGTGAATTCTAATCTTAGGGGAAAATGGCTAGCTACAGATAAAAATTACTAATTTTGAAAAAGCCATTTTGAAAAAAGTTTACAAATGTTGAAAGGTAGATTGAAAATTTCTAAAGAAGTTATGTACAGAAAATGAAGAGAGAAAATGATACTATCCAGGGTGTTGCTCATCAGTTCTGTCTGTGATGAGCACTGCAATAATAGGTGAGAGTGTTTAGCTCTTCCTGTTAATTTGCTTTAATGCAAGTGCTGCTGTGCTTGTCTTTCTGTTTCATGTCAGCTAGAAGCCATACCTAGAAACTGTGTTTTAATTGCTTTCTTAACTGTGGAAAACAAGAGTTAGAAATTGATGGAGTTTGGAGCCAGTTGTGCTACTTTAAAATACAGAAATGAGCTACTTGCATTTATTCATAATTCATAGACTTATAGTGCGAATTTTACTGGCTTTAGAGGAGCTCAATTGATACTATTTTTAAAGGGATATCTGAGTGAGTAACATAGTTTAGTTTAATGGACTGATCCAACCATTTTTTTTCTTTCAGAGACCCAGGAAAGTTGGAGCAAAATACACAGGCATGAATATTGCACCAGATGAACATGTGCAACCTCAGCTGATGTTTGATTATGATGGAAAGCGAGATCGTTGGAATGGTTATAACCCAGAAGAGCACATGAAGATTGTAGAGGAATATTCCAAGGTTGATTTGGTACGTAGGTGCTATGGTTTACTGGGGAAGGCTTTAGTGTTTGGCTTGGCTGGGAGGAGGAGTATTTATGTGCACTGTTAATATTAGACCTTGTGCTGTATTGATAATGAAAAAGTGAGATGGATCCTGTGACTGACAGTGAACTTCACTTAAACTGAAAATTCAGATCAGAACTGGCAACTGCATATGGGTCTGGAGAATAAAAGAAATGTCTCTCCAGATTGCCTACTTTTAATAGACGAGCCTTAGAATTTATTACCCAAGATGCAGATTGAATCACAGGCAAGAAAGGAATTTATTGTGTGGCTGTATTAGAGCCAATAAATCTATATCTATTTTATAACTCATTCACATTGTTTTACTTAGGAATCCTTTTTGTTACCGTGATGGCTCAGTGGACTATTTGTACATCTTTGTGCAGATTGGCACCTTGCTGTTGCATTTAACTTCCTATCTGTGTGCGCCAAATCCATGTGGACATTTAACTTCTTAGAAGAAAAAAAAAATGCTAGTTCACTACCTTGGCTGGATGTTGGCTACCTGTTCCAAAAGGTGGTTAGGTGCCTAACTCACTCACTCCCATTGGTGCATGGTCCTCGTGTTTTCCTATAGCATGTAGGGAAGCTAATGCTAAATGTGATCTGATCAGTTTATGTTTAAATGTCTAATCAGCATGTTTAAAGACAGAGCCAGGCTCTTCTTAGTAGTATCTAGTGACAGGACAAGAAGCAGAGGCCCAAATTGAAGTATAAGAAATTCTGTTTAAACAGGAAAAAAAAAAATGTTCCACTGTAAGAGTGATCAGACAGTGGCACAGCTTGCCCAGTAGGGCTGGGGAGTCTCCCTTCTTGGAGGTAATCAAAACCTGCCTAGACACAGTCCTGGGCAACCTGTTGTAGGCAAGCTTGCCTTGAGCAGGGGGACGGTCCTCGGCAGTCTCCAGAGGTACCTCCAGTATCAGCTGTTCTGTGGTTTGATGGTGTCAAACTTACACAAAAATTCACTACATGCTGCATTAAAATCTGACTTCACATGCTAGATTTTGGTACCTCCTGGATGAACCCAAATGCTTGCAGCGTCAGTCATGAAGTACCTTAAGCACTAAAGTTTTTAACTAGATTGTGAAAACACAATAATAAAACATGTTTGTTTTTAAACACTTTTGATCTAAAATAAGCTATCTCTTTCTCTAAAGTATGATGAATATAGTAATTGTATAGCTGCATAAACTCTAGTAAACTCTTATTGAGCAGTATAATATACAGTAGTAAAATGGTTAGTAGACTTCGTTTCCTTGAGGCCCAAAAAACAACGCAACAAAGCATAAGAGGAAAGGAGACAAGCAGCAGTCACAAGAAATGCTTATGATAAGCATTACTACACACTTGCTATTAAAAAGAAGTATTAAAACAAATGCATTTTCATGATACACAGGCCAAACGTACACTGAAAGCCCAGAAGCTTCAGGAGGAGTTAGCATCAGGGAAGCTGGAGCAAGTGGTAAGTAAATTAAACCTTAATTTATTTTTATTTAGACTATATAAGAATGCAACAGGTTATGTCTGCTTTCTGATGCTTTTACTGGCTGTGCAGGGTCTGCTATTGTTTTTTATGCCCCTCAGTAATTTAAAGATCTTCCTAGCACTGACATGCTCTGCGTCACATTCAAGAATTTGAAGCATCTTCTTTGAAATGAGAGTTGCTTTGTTTTCCCTTTATGGGCGAAAAATCTGATTATTATTATTGCTACCATTAACGACATGGAATTTTTGGTCAGAAAAACTCATTTTCATTGAGTAATATTTTTCTTACGTTGAATTTCTTTTTTATTATTATTATTTAAAGGTCATTATGTCTTGACTTATGTTGAATGTGACTGTAGATTGTTTTGGTAATGCTTAGTATAAATTGGAATAGGAAGGTATTTTCTTTATCTTAAACCAAACTTGTTTCTTCTTCAGTCGTTGCTGTAACTATTTGCGGTGTCTCTGGTTATTGAAGGCTGAGCATGTATCTATTTCCCTCTGGCTTTTAACTGCAGAGTTGGCATCTTCTGTTAACTTCTACTACCTTCTCTTAGGTTATAGACAATGCTTTTGATAATCTTTGATATAAAATTCTCATCTTAAAAGGCATTTCTGATAATATTCTAAGTTTATAAAATGGGTAGAAAGTAGCAACTGCTGCTGGTCAGAAGTAGGTTTTCTTAATCAATATTGTAAGAAACAAAACAAGCAAAATACTACATAGATCAGGCCTCCATTTCCCAGAGGTTGTTACCTTGCATTTTATCACTAGATGGCAGAGTGAGCTTAAATCTCCAATCCAACACAAACTATAGCGTCTGACCTTCCCCATAGAAGAGATTCTTTCTCTTTTTGATGCCTTTTTTCACCACAAGGCAAGCATTGTTGGCTTGCATATACTTCCTTATAAAACGGAGCTGTAAGAAGAAGCGTTTGAAACATAAAAACTGTCTCTGATGGAGAGGACCAAGGCTGGTTTTGCATAGTCAGTGCCACTTTGCTGGTCAGGACTCACAGCTGTTTCATGTTTACCACTGCAGGTATTCTCAAGTTAGAGTCTAAGCACGTTAAAAAAAAATAATTCTGGCTATGTTTCTCCACGTTAAATTACATCCTCTGATTCGTGCTCAGTATTCCTGTCAACTAAGTACTTGCATACATATCTTCTTGATTATGTTTCTTAAGCGTTCAGAGTTGAATCTTGGTTGTATTTGCATGATGTGAAACAGGCTAGTATAAACCATTAGTGTTCAAAGGAATAGCAAGCTCTAAGTAACAGCAGCAGTTCTAGAATTTCCTGTTCATGCAAAGGTTTGGAAATTTAGTTGGGAATACAGTGAAAAGGTCTCCAAGAGGTGTCTGCAATAGAGATGCTTAGAAGCTCTTCCCTAGAACATTATATAGCAGTCTTTGTGTGTTTTGTGCCACAGGTAAATTGTATTTTGCGTGCAGTGTCAAGCTCTGCTTTGATTGCTCTTTATACCCCTGCCATCTTTCCTCTCTCCGCTATCTTCTCTGCTGATGTGTTCTTTGTTTGCTGCAGAACTCCCCAAGACACCAGTGGGGAGAAGAGGAACCAAATTCACAGACAGTAAGATGATTACCCACTGCATCACACCACGGGCAGAAAAAAAGGACCTGTAGTTAGTCGAGCAGTGAAACAAGGGTGGCATAAGGCTTTCAGTGTAGAGTTCATGCCACTGGCTGCCTGTTCTTTTGGGCAGAGGTTGTTGGATTTCACAGAGGGATTTTTGGTTTTGTTTTTAATTCCTGTGTGTTGTCAAACCTTAGAGATGCAAGCAAATAGCTAGTTCTTAATATGTGGTAAGTTTTGCCCAAGATAACTGTTTTCTTGATATCATCACAGTTATGTTTTTGTAACTGTTTCCACATGAGGAAGTAGAAATCCTTTAACAAGAGTGTTTCTGGAAACTGTTGAATGATAGATTAGCATGACAGCACACTTAAGCCCAGCTAAACGATGCTAGCTTTTAACTACAGGGATTGCAGAATTTTTAATGAAACCAGTAAAATCTAGAATGAATGTCCTCTTTTATTTAGAAGTTTCCCATCTTTCCTCAGGAAAGAGATCATAACAGTGAAGATGAAGACGAAGACAAATATGCAGATGACATTGATATGCCTGGGCAGAACTTTGACTCTAAAAGACGTATCACAGTTCGAAATTTACGTATTCGGGAAGACATTGCAAAAGTGAGTAAAGAATTCTTTACAGATACATTTACATGTATTCATGCGAGTTTAATTTTTTTAAAAAATGTACACTCGATTATTAGTGAGTTTGCATATAGGTCTTTGGGTTTGAAGGTTAAGGTCTATTTTCAGTTCTGTTCCTGCTCATGTTACGACTTTGTTGGGATCATCCTTTTACAAAGATGTGATGTTTTTAAATGTCTAAGCTGGGGGATACGGGAGTAACTTCAGTTCTTTTAAAATTATAAATATCAAATATATTTTATGTTGTTTTCTTTCCCTAGTACTTGAGGAATCTAGATCCAAACTCTGCTTATTACGATCCCAAAACAAGAGCAATGAGGGAGAACCCATATGCCAATACCGGCAAAAATCCTGATGAGTAAGTTATACCAGGGTCATGCTTGCGTATCCAACAGAACTGTTAAAAATGAAATTAATAGTTTTGTATTTTATCTGTATGTCATTTTATTGATTAATCTCTAGTCAGTTATGGATAGAAGTACGAGTAAGAATTGTTTTATTTAGCAGCAGGTTTAGGTTTAGTATATAAAATGGTATTTTAGTAATATTGGCCCTTCATCTTCAGGGATATGTGGGCCGCCATTTAGTGGAATGATCCATACCAGGATTAGAACACTCTGCTGTATCCAGAGGTGATACCTGTAAACAATAGTGATGTTTCTGTAAAGTGTTCAGTAACCACATCTTAAGCTTCATCCCTTGTTTGTTGGGAAGCATTCAGCACTGGAGACTAGCACAGAGTATCTAACCATTCTGTGACTGTGTAATTAGGAGCAAGAGCTCATCATATTAATGGAGTCTGCATCGAAAAGGTCTGAAAGCTTTGGCATTGTCTAGATAGACAACTTAATTAAAGAATGCCATAGGCTGGCTGTTGGCTGCACATAAGGCTGTCTCACTTAAAACCCCAGTCAAGCACTTGAGCTGTGACCCCGCCTTGACCTGTGTAGTGCTGTGGACTTCCAGAGTAGACAGGCTGTGAGTAGAAACATTTATTCAGAGTACAGTAATTGGATTAGCTCGCTGCCTGAAATAGAATGGCAGTGGCTAAATGCTAGCAAATAATGCTCTTTCCACCTCTCCTTGCCCCCAGCTAGAATAATGCCAGTCAATTCTTTTTTTTTTAGATGCAGATGGTTTCTCTTGTCTCTACAGTTGTAATGTGATCTTTGTTGAATCTTGTGTTTCTGCCACAGCTCTGCAGACTGTACATTTTTCACAGTGGCTTTGGGGAGATGACGAGAGTGGAAAATTGGACTGTTAACATTACTTGATTTTCAACCTGTATTTTATATACTCTTTGTGAATCTCTTCATGGGGTGTGCAAAAGATAACAGAGCAATAAAGCTGTTACCACAAAGGAGAATTTTTACTTTCCTGTTGGTGTTCTGTGATTGTATTTAAGAGGAAATCATGTTACTTGAATACTAAAAATCATACTGTTCTTTTCTGCAGAGTTGGTTATGCAGGTGACAACTTTGTTCGCTACACTGGAGATACCATTTCAATGGCACAGACTCAGTGTAAGTGGGTTTTGGGTTTGGGTTTTTTTTGTTGAGTATTTTTTTAAGGAAATGGACACAAAAGACTCAAGTTAACAATACTTTTCATAATTTGAATATATACGTCAGTTTTAGGATAAATACTGAGTGAAATCTCTTGTGTACACAGTGTTTGCTTGGGAGGCTTATGACAAAGGCTCTGAAGTTCATCTTCAAGCAGATCCTACAAAATTAGAGCTACTTTATAAATCCTTCAAAGTGAAGAAAGAAGATTTCAAGGCACAGCAGAAAGAAAGCATCCTAGAGAAGGTAATAGACAATTGGTTTTATTTAATAGGAATTCTGTTGGAAGTCTGGGTCTTGAGGAACAAATAAGATTAATGTGATATGAAAATGCATCAGCTATTCTCAGCAATTTGGATATATAAAAAGATTTTTATATCAACACACTCTCATCAGTTGGATTCATTATGTTATTTAATATAGGAAACTTTGAAGATCTGTTATTTTTTCTTTGGATTATTGGGAGGTCTTCCCTTAACTGTCAGAATTTCTCCAGTGAAAAATTGGACAGCAGTATGTAGGAAGAGTGGGAATTTAGATATTTTATTTTTTTTAAATACAAGTGGTTGAAAATTTACTGTTTGAAAGTGGTATCTTTTGTAAAATATCCAACTAACTGTCTCCTAAAATTATTTTTAAACTTTTCTCTTAAATGTGAAAAGCAGAATTTTCAGACTCTTTTTTTGGGTGCAGTCTTCTAGATAAATAATTATTTTCTGTTTTGCAACTGGTTTCTTGGACAACTGACAGCTGACAAGATTTTAACCTTGTCAGCGTTCATGTTTGGAAGGGGAGCTGGAAATACTGCTCTAGGTATACCACAGCCTTTGGTTTGGTATAGAAGGTTTTCTGCTTTGAGTAAGGAATATCACTGTGGTAATTCTCCAGGTAGAAAAAAAAAAAACCAAAAAAACAAAAGAAAACAAAAAGAACCAAAACACTGAAAAAAACACCACAGTGGCCGTAGGAGATGTATTTCTCTTAACTATTCACTCTCCATCCACTACTTCGGTGTCTTCTTTAGAAGGTACCGAAGGTGACATTTTTGAAATGTATGCTTAACTACGTAAAAGGTTTGGTGTTGTGGTTTTGGGCTTTTTTTCCAAAACTATGCAATGTCATTTCTTATGTGCATTTTAGTATGGAGGACAAGAACATCTGGATGCCCCACCAGCTGAACTGCTGTTAGCTCAAACAGAAGATTATGTGGAGTACTCTAGGCATGGAACAGTCATCAAAGGACAAGAGAAAGCTATTGCTTGCTCTAAATATGAAGAGGATGTAAAGATCAACAACCATACAGTAAGCCCTAGCTTATGTAATTTTAACATTAAAAAAATTATATTCCTTCCCACCAGAAGGGTATGAGGTATGATAGGATACTGTATGATATAATTAATACAGCAAATAAATTTCCTCTGTCTCAAATGTGACATTCTTCCTTTTCTACTAAGGAATTTCAAATTGTCATGGTTGCAATACGAATTTGAGGGGTTGTGATGTTGATTTGAGGAGTTGCGATGGCAGTCTTAAACTGAAGGGGAAGTTACTGTGTTTCCCTTCAACTTTGAATGGGTTGATCACATCCTGTTGCTTTTCTCTTTTTTTTTTTTTTTTTTAAACTGTACCTGTAATGCTAATGGGAAAATCATGAGAAATATTTTTGTAATTTTACTTCTGGATTGTTTGAATAATTTACTTAGCAGGATATAACCTCAGGAATAAATTGCAGGCTGCCTCTTACAGGAGTATCATTATGGACATAACTGCTATGGTGTGTTCTCTTGCAGTGTATTTGGGGTTCATATTGGAAAGAAGGCAAGTGGGGTTACAAATGCTGCCACTCATTTGTCAAGTACTCGTACTGTACAGGAGAAGCCGGGAAAGAAATTGCTGTAAGTACTGTCTCACTTGGTCACTTGGAAAGGGCTAAAAAGCATTCATCTTCCTACCTGTTTTAGACTGATTTGCTTTGGGGGGGGGTGGGGGTGGTGGTGGTGTGTGTTTTTTGTTGTTGTTTTGGGTGGGGGTTTTTGTCCTTACTCTTTCAAAAGTGCTTAGTAAATGGGCATGCTTTCTCTTGTCTGTTGTACAGAATTCTGAAGCAAGCTTACTGGAAGAGCAACCCAGGGAGGAGGAACACATGACAAAACCCAAAACACTGATGGAGGTAGGTTGTCTCCCTTGCCTCAGGAAGGCAGATTCTTTCCCTCAGTATTTTAAAAGATGGAAAGGTATGTATAACTACAAAATTATGTAAGTCATAATGAGGCTGAAAATTACTAGACTGCATTATTATATCATTAACACCTCTACTGAAAGCTAAGCTTTGAAATGGCAGTAATAGATGCTTGGGATTTAATGGCTTGAACATTACTGATGTTTGCAAGTTGAATCTTAATAGTAACTGGGTTTCCACCTTTATAGATTCACCAAGAGAAACAGAAAGAGAAGAAAAAGAAGAAGCACAAGAAGAGCTCCAATTCAGATAGTGAGGGTGAAGAGAAAAAGAAGCAAGAAAAACTTAAAAAGGTACACTATATTCTTGAGTGGTTTTGTGGCAAAAAGAACTTGAGATACATTTTAAAACAGTGTCAGTTCTATGAAGCCTGTAATGCAGTTCTTGTAGTATTCTGTGTTCTTTGATGCTAATTTTGAGCTAAAGCAAATTTAAAATGCTGTTAGATGTTTGAAAGTACATTCCCTATTTCTCAGGCAAACATGCAATAAATACTTAGTTTTGGGAGGCTTAGTTTAGATTATTTAGGAGCACTTCCTGTCTAGGCAGCTCTTACAGCTGTAGATCTATAAAAGACATTGCAGAACACAATGATTTGTGTACTGAAGAAAGAGAGGGAGATCAAAGGCACTGTCAAAGTTTAGCTTAGCACTTTTTATCCCAGACTTGGGCCCAGTCTCACAGTTGATGCAGTAAATCCACCCACCAAGCGATCTGCTGACTGCTGCTGGCCAGCCCTTCCGCAAGCACAGCAGCCCACCTCTGGATATTCGGAGTGTGAAACTCATGTTAAACTATGGCTGAGCAAAGCATTGTACAAATGCAGCTTCTTTTCCGTAGCAAGAAGGAGCAACAGTAGTAGTTTGAGGAATGAGATAACGTGTATTTCAAAAAGCATTTTAAAAAATGCTCCCTGACTGGGGAAAAACTAAAACAAAACCAAAATCCAAACAAAATCAACTCAACAAGCAAACCCAAACCCCTAAGATCACATGTTTGCTTACCTGCTTTTTTACCTGCTGGATCATGACTACATTTTAGGTAAAGCTGAGGAATTTCTTACTTGATTTTGGCAGTTGAAAAGAGATTAAAATATCTTGTGCACTAAACACCTAAAAACCGAGCGTTAAATGAAGTGTGCCATAGGTGGGCCAGACGCATGTGCGCTGCTTGTCCCACCGTTTTCCCTGCTGCTTGTTCGTTATATTAGGCTCCAATACAAACTTTCATTGGGTTTTTTTGCTTAACTTTCATTACTGTTTGGGTTTTTTTCTTTACCTTTATTTCAGGCACTAAATGCAGAAGAGGCTCGTCTTCTCCACGTTAAAGAAATCATGCAGTTAGATGAAAGGAAAAGACCATACAACAGCCTGTATGAAACCAGGGAGCCAACAGAAGAGGAAATGGAAGCCTATAGAATGAAACGTCAGAGACCTGATGATCCCATGGCCTCTTTTCTTGGACAGTAGTCGCAGTGAAAATCATTCCAGTACACAAGACTTTTTTTTATACTTGTTTACAATTCCATAGATACTTGCTTATCCTCCACGTGCCCAATAAGTGCCAGAAATGGCAGAGACCGTTTTTTGCACCAAAGAAGTTGGTGAAAACTACTTTCAACAGACATGAGCAGTTCAATGCTTACAGCAATTTTGTATATATATGTGTATGTATATATATACAGTCACAAATATATATACACACACATATATATATATATAATTATACATATATATAAAATTCATATACCTACCCTATGAATTTTTTGCTGGAAGAGAAAAGATCTGATACTGTCTGGAATTCTACATTTGTTTGGCCAACTAATATATGCATCGAGTCATGATACATTCAGTAAAATTGTCTGCTCAAAAGGAATGCTCAGCAAGTGTCACTTAACATACAACAGAAATTGTTGGGGTGAGGGGGGGAAGAAAAACCTGATACAGCTACTGAAGCCTCTTACTTGTAAAATGAGTTGCCTGTCGTGTAGTTTTAAAAGGAGAAATAGATTCTTTCTTGATCACTTTCTAGTAAGTATTTTGGAAATGTAAAAATGATTGCTTTGTACAGTTTTGGTTAAATTATTATAAAGGTCTTAAATGCTGTCTGGCCTTTTTAATGAAGGGGTTAGGAGTAGCTGACTGTAAAGCTTTTAAATTCTAATTTACTTCTGCAGGTGTTGACATACACATTTCAGTTGCAAACATTTGAGTTCTTTGGTTTTCTGTTTGATAACAGTATTCATCTTACCCTTGTAACTGCCAGTCCTGTTACATGGTGTAACACCAAGTGCTGGGCTCTATTACCTCATGATAACGTGAAGCGGTATCTGCTTTGTGTTTGGCAGTGTTAGCCCTTGAACTGGGAGTTTTCCCTTTTAACTATTAAAAGTTGGAAGAAATGGGTGAAAAAACTTCACAGTGTGACTTTAGAGTTGGAAGGCTTGAGAATTGTGGCTGTTAGGGTTTAAACTGTCTCATTAAGCATGGCTTTTATAACCACATTTAATGTGGTTATATTAATGGTAGGACAGGGAAGACTGTAATCCTGGGGTTTCTTCTTGAAATTAAGAACCTGATTACAACTTCCACTTTGTAAACAATGAAGGAAGTTAAAGTTACTTGGAAGAAAATGAAACTATGTTGTACTTGTAATTCCTACCTGTAAAGCTGGTTTCCTTTTTTATTAGGTTTTCCTGAAGTCTGCTTCCCCTTTATTTTTGTTACAGAAATACTAATTCTGAATGCACACTTTATTTTGTAAGACTTACAAATCTGACTGCAGACTTTTATTTTATAAAACTTGATTTAAAATTCTTCTAGCACTTGCAAAAAAATATAACCAACTAGTGAGATGGAAGATCTGGGGATGGAATTGTTAATATAAACAAGGACCAGGAAGGAAGAACTTTAAAAGAGTAGAAATCTGTGTTTGCAAGAATAGCTTTTGTGTTTTCACAATGTGGATCTGGACAGTCAGAGGGAGAAAAATAGTAGGGGATGTGATTTTCCTTCTGCTATACTAGTGACTCATGTTCTAAGTTTCCACATTGGCTCGTGTCTTGGATCTTCCTAGGTTATGGATAATTTCTAGGGAAAACTGCTCTTCTGCACAAGTAATTACATACAAATAAACATACATTTAAGTGTCATGTGCATGATTTCACAGCCGCTTTGAGGATTGAGTATTTTAATGTAGCGTGCATAGCTGATAACGGAAGTGCTGCATCAGTCTGCAACGTAGTTCCATGTTAAAACTAGCCAATACTGATGATTAAAATTTTAGGCTGAATATTTACTGTTAGGTTATTTACTACATTCCTAGAGATGCTCTGGTATATGACCTGAATACAAACTGTCTTTGGATGGTTTTTCTGCATTGGCTGATTTGAACCATAAACGATTACTCTTCTCAGGGCTGTGACATTGATGTTCCGGCCAGCAAACCTCCAGCTGCAGGGGCAGCAACTGCCAGTCAGGGCCAAGTTCAGTTTCAGGGAAGATGAGGTGTCAGAAGGTTGGTGTTAATCAGTTCCTTTCTAAGAGCAGCTAGAGACTTGATTCTTTATAAAGGAGGCGGTTCAGAACTAACACTGAAAAGAGCAATTTAGAATGAAGAACAAATAATTTGCCAGGCTAGGCAGCCTGTAAAGTTCAGATTTAAACTCATAATTAGTGAGTATTTTACATCAAAGAGAAAAACGGGGAGAGTGTGAAAGATGGGTGTATTTTAGAAGCCAGTAGAAAATGTTCAGTACTATAGGGAGATTTGCTTATTACAAATAAACACACTGAATTCCACAGTAACTCGGTGTGGATGGGTTTGGTTGTCAATACCGGTGACTTCCTGGCGTGCCCTGTCTGGCTCCGCTAGGAGGGAGCCGGTGGGAAGCTGGACCAGTCTCCCCTCTGGTGAAGCAGGAAGGCAGCTCTAGGGGGAAAAAAGCAGTTAGCAGACTTTTACTCAAAATACAATTCCTTGAGCTTGCGAATGATGCAGAATAGATTTTGTCTGGATCATTCTCAACAGTTAAAGGACAAAGCTGAAAACATGTTCTCCTATTTATATCGTGAAGGTTAAATGTTAAAGAACATTGTGGATCTGATCATGAGGATTAGTTTTCCTCCATCTGCTTCCCCTTGGATTTGGCATGCAATGTGACTGTGCATATCCAAAGGCTGCTTCCTATTGCACAAGAAAAATGTTTTCTTTCCTCAAATGAGTTTGAAACAAGTTTGTAGGCTCGCCTGGACAAAACCAAACACACAGTGAAAAGGAGCGTACTCCAGCAGAGGCAGCTGAAGTTGAGAACTGCTTTTCACATGCACAAGCAACCGAGGGGAGAGGAAACTCCTCAGCCTCAAAACGTCAGGATCCTTGAACCACAACAAGACAGCCCCTCCCAGCAGCCAGGGTGGCTTTCTCTGAATCTTGTCCTTGGCAAAGCTCAAAAGTTATCTCAACTCCCTTTTCAACAGCTGCTCGGAGTGCCGTCATTTTTCGTCCCGTTAAGTTTGGTTGGCTGAGGCATGCTCAGGCTGCAGGCTGAGCTCGCCAGCTGATCAGACGGCATTTGTTTGTTAAAACACATAGTTTAAAACTCTCTATTTTTGGTTGAAAAGTTTAGCGTTCTGTGTTATTTTTCAAGGCGCTCCAGAAGGTAGTTCTTCTCCTGTTTCCACATTTCTTTGTAGTTGGTTCTTTATGGCTTTCCCGAGCGGGCTGATGAGTGGGGCACACTGTTCCACACCAGCGTAATTGTTTTAGGCTGTTGAGGGGTCAGAAGAAAGCAGGAATGATAGCAAGTAGTTAAGGATGACATGAAGTTCAGCTTCTAGGAAAAAGAAAAAACAACAGATGAGACAGGATTTGCTGTGCCCAGTAGCGCCCAGCACAACCCAGTACTGGTGGTTTTCCATTCTGCTTTAGGGTAGAACTCCAGTTCCTCCAGGCCAACACCCCGTGGCCTGAACTATGTGCACACAACTCCCCGCTGTGCTGTTAGCGCTCCTGTTCACATTTATCTTGCCAGATGCAACAAAGAAATGGGTGGAAATATCATTATAACTTAAAACTAGTTATTTTACATGAAACAAATTCATTCACATCTCTTAGATGACCCAACCAGAACCCCACCAGGGTACCAGATAGCAATGATTTTGGCTTCTGCAGGATACAAGCGCGTTTCAGACCTCAGCGAAACAGAAAAAAATCACTTTGCCTAAGAAAACCTTGCTCAGTGGGCAGATCAGCAAACCCAAAATTACCAACCTACAAATAATACTTAAAATAATTCCAGTAATTCCAAAGCCTTTTAGCAACAGCCTCCACCCAGCCACTCGTCCACGTGGCATTTGATCTCAGCACAGTCCCTGGCCCATCATTCTGTGATCTCCCACCACCTCTCCTACAAGTGGGACTTCTTTTCAGATGCGTTTATGGCCTTATCACATTTGCACGTGCATCTGTTCTCCATTTTTAGTATACAGCTCAGAACAACAGATTTGGCTCCAACGCCACCTCACAGCAGAGTTTTAACCCATCGCCACTTTTTATCCACGAGCCGCCGCGAGGGACGCGTGCTAACAGCGCGTGGGGGAAGGATGGTGGAGCCATGGAAGCAAGGCCGGAGGATGCAGTCACCTGCTGGAGTGCCCCGTTAGCAAGGCAGCGGTTACAGCAGCGCGGCAGAAGGAGAAGGTTCCTCCCGCCAGCATTGCTCCTGGTGCTGCGCGCCCTGGTTGGGACGGGGCGATGCCATCAGCCCCCAGGGCTGCAGGACACCCAAGCCGGGGGAGCAAAACGGTGCCTCCGGCTGGCACCCTGGTTTGCCCAGCTGTGCCCTCGGGCTTTACAGGTCTCATGCCAGGCATGTGCAGGAGCAGAAGCACTGGGCTGCAGGATTTAACGGCCAAGAGGCGGCACAGCCCCAACGTATAGTCTGCTGATGCATTAATATTTTCTTAGTATTTTAGGAATAGCTGAAAGACCATTTTTAACAAATTATCAATTCTCTGAGAACAGAAAAGCCAGCTCTAATGCAAAATTCCCTGCTTGGAAAGCAGCAGCAGGAGAAGGGATTTTATCTGTAGCTGTTACTATCCCCACAGACTGTCACTGCTTGCATACAACGTAAGTGATTTTTCACTCGTCTCTGGGGGATGCTCCTGTGCCCTGAAGGATAGCGGCACTGTACCATGACACAGGTAAATAACATTTGTCACTGGCTTTCCTGGCTTAGGCAAAGGCCGCCCGTGTCCCCAGGTACTGAGATTGCTGATGATGACGCTACAGACTCCAGAAGTAGGGCTGAAGTTTTTTGTATTTTGGGAAATACGGGACACTTTCAGAAGAGTCTTTTCTCATCTGACTACGTTATTAGACACTTAGGCAGGAGCCGATTGCAGCAAGTCAGAAAGATTGCTGAATTTCACTTTGAGTTAGAAGGGGCATGAGACAACGGAAAAAACTCCAACCTTAACACACCTTCTGCACTGTGCTTGCAGTGGCTCCCCGGTGCCTGGGCTGGTTCCCACTGCCCTCGTCCTAAAATAAGCTTTTAATGGGTTAGGGCTGCAGTTCCTAAGCAGAGCTAACGGTCCCGAGGGCATACTTTAAGTTTAAACAGAGATTTGACTCATTTTTATGGGAGCTTTTGGAGAGGGACAATCACTCTCTGAAGACTGCTCACAGACCTCCAAACTCCTTTTAGGCAGGGCAATAAAAATGACTCAAATCACCATTCCACGCTAAGCCAGGAGGCCTGCTGGGTAGAAAAACTGTTTTTCCCTCCCATTAGTCTCTCCCAAAAGAACGCCAAAGCCCCTACACTTTCAAGAGCGGTACCTCGTGTTGCCACTGCCTGGTGCAATGGGACGGCTGCACTTCGGGCTGCCTCCAGCATTTGCAGAGTCATTTTATTTGGTTACAAGGTCGCTGCTGCGAGGTTGGTGTCTGTAACGGTGAAATGTGTCAGTGCTCGGAAAGCAAACAGGGAACATCCACAGTCCCCTCTGCCACCCCGGGGCAGGAGCCCACGATCTCCCACCTCTGGGCACTCGCGCTGCCCACCCAAAGCGCCTGTGCAGGCAACACCGGAGCTAAAATTATGCTTTTTACTCTGCAGGTGCTGGATGATGCACCTTCCCCTGCCCCACCAGCCACACGTCCCCCCAACAAGCGTTATTTAAAGCCGCCGTGCGTTGTGCTGGGGGTGCTGGCGGGGGACGCGGGCAGGGGACTGTGAGGGGCGGCGTGGGCAGGATGGCTTTGCTGCTCAGGAGGGAGCACCACAAGCCCCAGTGGCTCATCCACAGTAGGGACCTGCACCCCCCATCCTCTGCGTGTCCTGTGAGGGTCTGCCAAGGCGGGCGCCAGCCCGAGCAGCTCCCCATGCTGTGGCACGAGCCACCTTCCCGTGATCGACGGGCAAACCACCGCCCCGGCAAGGAGGTTTTTGCTAAAAAGCAGCACAGGAGGGGCATGATCCCTTGCAACGCCTCCTGCAACGTCTAGCTGCAACAACATGAACAGAGAACAGAGATTCAGAGCTGCGCTGTTCCACCGTGGACGGGCAGTTTATTTATTTAACAAAGCATGCTGCCAAACGTGCTCCCCGGCAGGGCCCGGGACCCTGCGTGCTCGGCGTGGCCCTGCAGCACAGACATATTTTCCATCTGCCTGGCAGGAGCTTCCCAGCGCTGCCTCTCCCCGCACTGCCAAACTAGGTCAGGCTCTCGCTGCGTCCACATGCTGTGGATCTGGGCACGAAATCACCAGCAACCACAAATTCCCCAGTCACACCTCAGCCTGCCTGGCAGAACTGCTGTTATTTTCAAGCATCGTTTCATCCCTGGCCCATTTCGGGCTCATCCCAAAGTGCTGGTGCCCCAGCACAGCTGCCATGGGGCAGGCTGGGGATAACCAGCAGAGATTTTTCTTCCCAACAACGTTAGTGTCTGGGGAAGCTGCTGTGGCTTCCCAGGACAATTCAACTGGCACCCTGGCAAAGCCCACGGGAAATTTTCATCCGGTTTCATAGGGAACCGGAGGCAGGACCCCCACCGTGCAATGCCTTGAGCCTTTAGGCTGACTCCAGCCTCACACCTGGCTGGAAGAGGCTGTCCAAGAGAGCTGGGCTCCTACAGACTTCATGGAAACAAGCAAAAAGTGACAATTCCTGTTTTGACGGACCACCAGAGCTGTCCCAGGGGAGAGCAGGTCCTAGAACCCATGCCTGGGGGCATCCCCACCTGCGGTCACCCCAGCGCTGGGGTCAGTGTGGCCCTGGGCAGCTCCCACAGGCGTGCCAGAGCTCTGCAGCCACATGGCAGCTTGGCTAAACCAGCCCTTAGGGCAGTGGAAGGGAAGGTGGTCACTGCAGGGGTTTGGGGAGGGGGGGTGTTCTGGAAGTTGCTCAGTAGCAGGACACACGGCTGAGCCATCAGGCAGCCGGGGGCCAGCTCTGGAGGAGCTCTGCAGGACCACCAGCACCAGCACCACCCTGTGCTTCCTCCACCAAACGTTCCCACCCCCCAAGAGCAGCCAAACCGATTACAGCTCCCAAAGCAAACTGTATACATACTTCATTTTTACATTATATCCATTCCCACCATGTTCCAACAGCAACTTCAGGGAAAAGCTTAAAAAAAACCAAACCACAACAGCTCTGATAAGGATGAGTTCTGGCAGAGTAAGGAATGATACTTGCAGTGTGCTCCCAACCAGCCAATGATCTGCACTGAGCAGAAAATATTTGCTGGCTGCAGAGCAGGCTCTGGAGCCCTGCCACTGAGTACACTCTGTCCCCCAAGCCCACGCAGGATCCTGGCCAGGACAGAGCGAGAACCACGCACCTGAAACAGGGACTGCAGGCTGCAGCCAGGAGCACCAGCGACCTGCTGTGGGTGGGTGATGAGAGCCCCAGGGCCACCACTGCCCTGCCAGAAGGGTGACGGGTCCCCATCACCTCCCACCCCGCCAGCCTGGGCACCCATCATGTCTGAGTCATGTCACGGTTCCCGTGTAGACTCTCCCCATCACTCCCTTAATAAGGCAACTCCAGTCTGTACCGACCCTGGCAGCACCACAGAGCATCCTGCAAAGCAGGGAGGGAGGGAGGGGTGAGCAGGGTCAGGAAACTCTTCACCCCCCGTTTGCCTTTCTGTACCTCCCCCCAGGGGCTGTCAGGGAAGCGCTGTCAATTTTGAGAGCTGTAAGGCATTTGCAGATTCTGGGTTTAATGTGCTGGTGTAAGCCAGGATACTGACCCTGCTCGGGGCTGTAGCACCGTGACTTGCTGCAGCTGAGAGGCAAGAAGGGACAGGGGTTTACTGCGACCCAACACTTCTGTGGTGGCAGAGCTCAAGCTGAACTCCAGCTTGACACTGCTGGTGTCACTGCCTTACCTCCAGCAATTGCTAGGGTGTTTGTAATTGCTTTGCAAACTTAAAACAAACTCCCAACCCTTTCTAAAGACAGAAGCATTCCCACCCTGCCATCCCTATTGGCAATGTCTCCATGGTTTGTCTTGTGCATCCACCTGAAGCAGCACTGAGGTACATGCAGTTTCCTCTCCAAATCTGCATTTGCAAAGCTGCTGCTTCACTGCTATGTCCTGTAATTCAAGCCTGGGGTGATGTGCCTGGGTTTGTCTAAGTTGTTTCGGAAGAAGCAAGTGTCCCCCTTAGGACAAGACTGGCTTCCCTTGCCAATGCTCCAGGATCAAGCATCGCAGTTGCTGCCTAGCTTGATCTGCGTTACCATCCCGACACACCGCCTGCGCAGGCAGCAGCTACAGCGCGGAGGGGCTGAAGCTGTCAGAAATGATCGAGGCAGCTCCTGAGCCTTGACTGCAAGGGAGAGAGAGAAAGGGAAAAACTCCTCAAGCACCAAGAGCTTCCCAGCCATATGTGCATAAAAATTTCTTCCCGTGCCACGTGACAAGAGGAAGAGGCGCAGACCCATTACACAATAATAAAAATATGCCTTTAGCAACGTTGAGCCAAAACGTGGAGCTGATGCAGGAAGCTAGCAATCCACACAAAAAGGAGTAAAACGGTAATAAAACAGAAAGACCAAAGTCACTATTGCACACCCCTCGGAAGGACACCGCTGTGGCAGGACGGGGCTTGGGCTCTGCGTGTGACAGCGACCTGCAGCAAAACATCTGCTTGAAACTGTGTAGGTTTCCAGCGCCTGTCAAGAACCCACTGAAGAGATTAATTGTGGTGAGTAGATGAACTTTTCCTTCTTTTTTTCTCCCGCCTTTTAACCTTAACTTTGAAAACTTCCCAAATAAGGTCTAAGTCCCTGAGTGCTCAGGTTTCCAGTGCCTGCACAGGAATCCGCAAAGGCAACAGTCGCCAGGCAAAAGAAATACTCCAGGAAGGAAACATTCCTCAGACTTCTTGCTGGGAGCACCCACCTCATACAGCTGAAGCCACAGCCTCTGTCTTCGCTTTGGTACAGATCCAGCAGTTTCTGTGGAGCTTTAGCTCAGGGCTGGGGAAGGTTTGCCACGGGCATCCCCGGCTGCCTAAAGCTGAGACAGTGATACATCGCTCTCCTTTGACATTGCTTTCTGCAACAGGAGATAACAGATCAAACCCCTACCTGGGATAACGAATGGCTTATATCAGAAATTAAATACATCCCTTTCAGCTGCTGTCACCCGCAGCACACCTGATTTCATCTAAACCAGCCCCACCTGCCCACAGGCTCCTTGAGCCCCAGGGCAACCAAGAAGGAGGCTCACAGGGATAATGATTACTTTGAAGGGTAATTAAGGTGCCTTGAGGTAAGCTGGGAAATTGTGAAGCAAGATGGTGGTTTTATTTAAGAAAGCCTCGAGTATTGAAAGGAAATGGCGTAGAAAGCCACAGTTGTTCATTCCCTGCTGGGTCCCCTCCCATCCTGCTCCCCTCTCTCTCCAAGCAGCAATCTCCCCCAAACTGTCTCCTCTTCTTTCCCCCACTACACCTTTCCCCCCACGGGCAGGCACACACCCCGCTGCCTGGCACAGGGTGGCTTCCCCAGCCAAAACCCACCCTCCGGCTACTGGACGTGCCACCAACTGGATGTGCCACCAAACCACCCCACGGCAGGCGAGCCCTCAGGGACCTTCCCTCTGATGGGATTTCAGCCCAGCCGCCCTGTAAGCACCAGAAAGTACAACTGATCCTTCGCACGTGAGGCTTACAGGCAAAATCTTTTCTGACAGAAACACCTTTTTAATGCATATAGATCTCGACAATCCTTCTGGCTCCTTAATGAAGCAGCTTGGGAAGCTCCCTGCAGCAGGGCTGGGGTGAGTTGCACAGGGGCTTGCAGGAGGTGTGCAGAGCAGGGTGCTGCGGCAGCCAAAGCTATAGGGGACACAGGGACAGAGGTATGTGCTCCCAGGCTCCTGCCCTTGAGGCTGCTCCAGCAGCAGCAGCTCCATCCCACGCCACAGCAGCCAGCAGAAATGGGAGCCCTGTGGGGACACAGCTCCTAGGGAGGGAGGCTCTCGGGTGACAGAGGGATGCACCATAGCTCCGGCGACAAGGAGGACGCACAGAAAAGCCCTTGGAGAGCATGGGTTTGCAGGCCCCCTGCACAGATGCTCCATGTGCTACAGAAGCTCATGGGATGCTCAGGTTTCAGCATGGAGGGGTCGGTTCCAATTCCTGCTGAGGGCACAAGTGTCTGCTTGGAGCAGGCTGGCGGGACAGCTGGGGAGGCGGGCAGCCCCCCCACTGCCAGCATCCCTGAGGAAAGCTGAGCCCCAGCCCCGTGGGAGGGAGAGCCAGGGCACGGGGCTGCCTCTGCTGAGGGCTTGGGCTCCAGCAGGAGGAGAAGGACCCACCGGAGCAGCAAGCAATGACAACAAAATGTCCTAAAACAGAAAGAGGGGATCACATACAGGCCATGGGGCAGAGTCAGAACAACCCATTTTAGACACAATCTTGCTTTGAGTCATTTATTATATTGTGCTATGTAATTGTAGCAAAGGCCCCTGAATATGTGGCTCGTTGGGAAGAGAGACGCTAGTAAAGGCTCAGCTCTGCCTGCACTGCGCCTGCAAATCAGAGACGCTCTGTCTTTATTGCTTTATTTTCCCTGAGGTGCACTCTGAAGGTGTGCTCCAGCTCAGGAGAGAACATTTTCCAAAACTGTCCCTTTCCTGGTTTGCTTCCCAACAACCATTCCCCAAAATTACCCAGTGGAGGTCCATAGCACAGTTTTACAGACTACATTGATCCCAGGGGATGCCCTGGACCCAGAGCAGCAATTTCCACTGATTCAGCTGAACCAGGCCACAGGGAACCATTGTCTCTCAAACCCAGATGACAGACACCTGTCACTCCACCTGTCTGCCTCATACTTCCATCTCAGGGCCCAGATGTTTGCAGCACATTCTGGAGCCTCTGTCCTTTCTCTCTGGGTGGAAGTTTGACCCAGCTATGCTCCAAACATCAGGTCCCAGCCAGAGTCTACCTAGCACCTGGGAGCTCAGAGGGTCTTTCCTCCAAGATCCTCTACCTCAGAGCAACTCAGTGCTGCCCTTGTCCATCATGTGTCCACCACGAGTTGTACCATCTCCTGAGCCCAAGGGCTTAGTCTTCTTCAACCGAGCAACCTAGTAAGCACCATTGCTGCCAAATATATGAGAAGACATCATTTCAGAGTGACTTAATGGATGGATATTTTTAAGTATTGGGAAGAAAAGCATTTCTGTGCGCATGAGATCTTGCCCATCACCAACACGCTGTCAGCGAGGGAGAGGCACTCCACACGTGAAGGGCCAGAGCACTTCTGCACTGGCCCAAGCTCAGCACCAACCCCTCGATAACCTCCAGTGGGTCCTGGTGCTACCCCAGGCTCTGCAGGGGGGAAGCCGGAGCCTGGCCAGCCATGCCTACCTGCCGACACCTCAGCCAGCTCCTTCCAGTAAACCTGGTCTGCTTCCTTTTCCCATGCTGAAGTCGGTGCCCGACACCGGCGTGCTGTCCCTGGACGCTGAGGAGCTGAACACTTGCACTTCAGCGGCAGGTACACGCTCCAGCCACCACAGCCCCCTTGCCCATCAGACAGCGCAGGTCCCCTCCCGTCCCCTGGCAGTCCTCCCCCACCAGCCCGCTCCCGTCACCTCCTGGGCACGGTGCGCCCTTCTCCACAACAGGCATCGGTCACGGCCAAAAAGTCTGCAAAACCCTATTAGCAAAGACATTAATTAAAATGTCATTAGAAAAGTGAGACCTCAGCTGAAAGCACGCTGCACGGCTTGCTGCCCGTACTGCGGAGAGGAAAGATGCTGATCTGTTTCCAATTTGCTTCGTGGAGCTCATCATACATTCTGTATCAAGGAGCAATTTTCCTTTTAAGGTGGAGCAGCATGAGGTTTGTTTTCTTTCAGAGAGATTTCTTTAAGAGGTTATTTATAGATCCTCTTGTGAATGTGACTGTGCTTTGCATCCCACACGCACGGCTGTGATCTGGGATGAAACGTTCTTGTGGAGCCGTTAATTAACACCGACTCAGGAGCTGCACCAGAGCATGGCTCCAGGTAGCTGCATTTTCCCCATCTATGCAAGTACCGGTACTACTGATCTCCCAGCCTCGGGGTATTTCGTCTTTGCCACTTTTTACCCTGTCAGGTCAACTAGCTGGGTTGTCTGAAGGCAACAGAAGTACTTCTGATAGGGAAATAAGAAAAGGAGCTGCCCTTTTGCCCTGTGCTCCCTCTTGCCCATTTCTTCTCCACGTGAAGCAGTCCCAGCTTTCTCCCAGGTTGTGCTCCACAACGACATTTTTCCTTGCCACAACTTATTAGTGTCATCCACCTCCAGATGCCTCTCACTTCTCTTCTGCCCCGTTTGAAGTGGTTTCTGGGAAGCAGGGATGTAGCTTGCCTTGGGATCTCCCCACTCTGCCAGGCATTTTAACACCTTGTTCCTTTCTGTGAACTGAGAAGCCTTTATTCAACTGTCCGTATTAATACTGGTTGGTGATTTCCACCTCACAAGACCATTAAATTGATACCTTTCCCCAACAGCAAATAAACTTAGATGTAAGAAAAGCAAAAGAGAGCTGAAGAACAAAATATCTTAGCAGATGATCCAGCCCAGGGATCTGTTTTGAATTTCCCACTCCTCTGCATGTACTTAATTATACATATCGCAGGACTGGGGGGCTCCCACTCGGCATTAATATGCAGCATATTGCTCGCTGGATTTGGAGCATGTAACATGCATTTCCTCCCCCTTCAGGAGCTGATACCAGGATAAGGGCGCTAAAGCCAACATGAAATTTATACAATACTTTAATCATCTTATTTCAGTGCAGGAGTTAAGCATAACACTGCTGGAGAGATGCTGAAGCCTCCTAGTATTTGATGTAATGCCAGGCAGGACTTCGCCTGGCCAAAAGGCCACTGGCAGACTGAAAGGTCTGGGATATCCCGGCTCATCTTCTATTGCATCTGCGTTTAACTACAGATTTGCTTCAGCACCAAAGTTTGAAGCAATAGATGAAAGGCAGTTTGCTTGCTTTTCAACCCTCCCTTACATTCTGTATTTTGTTAGCAGGACTTGGGGATGTGATAAGAAAACCCGTGCAAACAGATGATTTTTGAAAAAAGTTTAACCTCCTGCCATCAGAGGTAGCTGTAATAAGGGAAAAGACCAAATTTCATAGGATTCTTTTCCATCAAATAAGACTGTGCACCTCTTAGCCCAGGGGTAGGAGTTGTATCAAAGTGATACGTGGCTAATTCCTTTAAAAAAAAAAATCTTTTGGCTTCAGCTTGATCTCCCCTAATCAAAGAGCTACTGAGCAAAGAGTGAACCAGCCACAGATTCGTATGGGGCAGTTTGTGTCTCATCTCTCCAAGGGCTACTCCAGCTACAGAAGCTGAGAGAAAGAAATGGGGCCAGGGGGTGCCTTTCATCCCCTCACCAGCTTGTTCCTTACAACTGGAAAAGAGCCCGACTCCCTCAGCATCTCCCCTCATGGCCAGTGCCCAGTGGGGAGCACCGGCCCTACTGGGGAGCTGGTGGCCATGGCCATAACCTCCCTCCCTGGCAGAGCAAAGGGCGTGGGGAGGGGATGGCAGGAGCACCTTCACCCATGGGTGGTCTGAAACTGATACCATAGGGGAAATTCCCTTTTTTACTATATCTGTAATCACGTGCAGAACCCAAATGCTACTTTATATGCTTGTAATACCCAGAGGCTCAGGTGGGTCATGCATGAAGGTGGGCTCTCATCAATCAGCCTGATCTGGGGCATCTTCTCCAAGCTGCTGATGCATCTGAGCACTCATTCAAGATGCAGTGGAGTTACTCAGAAGCTGCACAGGCAGCACAGCGATTTACAAACAGCTCCATGTGCAGACATCCAGAGGGATAATTTACTGTATAATAACTGTTCTGTATCATTAGCAGGTTCATGGGAATAGCTTTATTCCAGAAATAATTTTCTATTGCTACATCCCCATCTGGGAGTGGAGTGAGACAAGCCCAGGAGGCTCAGCCTCAAGCCGTGAATGAAGGCAGAGCCTGGAGCTCAAAAAAAAAGCCCTTGGCATTTCCTCTGCTTGAAGCAATGGCTCACTTTACAGAGCCTGGAGACTAACAGCAGCCGGGTTTTTAACAGTTACCTGTCTCTCCAAGGTGACTGTTAGCAGCAAACATCAAGGCTGAGCTGCTGCCCCCCCCCCTTCCCCCCCGAGAGGCAGGTCAGCCCTGCGAGAGGTTGGACCACCACCGTTCTGCAGTGGTGCGGTGTGAGGTGTGGAGGTGTGGCGGAGGCTGCAGTGGGGCGCTCACGGCCGCGGGGGCAGCTGCCCCCCGATGCTGCGGGCTGTGCAGCACCCTGCGGCTGGGCTGCAGTGAGGGCAGGGACACTCTGCTAGCCAAAGGGCTCCATTCCTACTGCCAGGCAAAACGCATCGAGGGCTGCCTTGGCCCGAAGCCTCCACAAACCCATCTTCTAAATTCAGCCATGCCTCCCACGGTGGGTTTTGGGCTTGGTAAGCAACCCCAGTGACCCCACCGCACAGCAGGTCTTGCTGAGGAAGTTTACACCGAGCCCCCTTCTCCTTCCTCCACTCCGCTAGTGCCGAGCAGCTCCTTGTGCACCCCTGCGCCATCACTGCTTGTGTTTCAGGGGAAAGGAGGCCCAGGAGACAAAACAGAACAAGGGATGGCCACAGGTATGGACTTAGAGAAGAGCAAGTTTGAAAAAAATATTGGTCAGATCTAGAAAACTCCATGAGCCAAATCCTTGGATTCATATCACACCAAAACAAACAGCTCTCCCACCCTACCGACAAAAGCTCAATTATCTCCCATTTTCACGCAAGTCTCTACAACACCCCATCCCGGTGGAGGGGCCACCACCGTACCCTCACATGCTGGCTACGGCACATCACAGCCACGTCCCGTCTCCTCCTCACAGGCTGCGCCATGATCTCTGCTGTCCTCCTCCTCTGGACTGTGCCTTGCGTGGCAAACCACATCCTTGGGGGCTTTGCCAAGGGAGCACTGCAGGAAGGGCCACAGCTAGCATGCAGCCTGCCGGGACCCCCCGGGCCACCTGGCCCCCCCGGCGCACCCGGGGCTCCAGGGACGGTCGGCAGGATGGGCTTCCCGGGCAAAGATGGCAAGGACGGCAGGGATGGCGATAAAGGCGAGCACGGTGACGAAGGTAAGAGAAAAGCGCTTCTTAACACAACAAGGGTAAAATGTAAGAGCAATAGTGCGACAGCCCAGTTAACAGCAACTTGTCACCCCAAATCTGAGCGCCAGGACAGAGCACATCTCATAGGAAACTCTTCTAGAAATTTCCACTCTCCTCCCTCCAACATCTCACACTTCCCAGCTCCTGCCGGGGGGTTCAGACCAGCGCTATTTGCAGATAGCACCTTACTGCTGTACGCCATTGCTAACGGCTGCACTTCGTTACGAAGTGAGATTTTCCCTGCCTTAATATACACCCTCTGGATGAGACAAAGCGGTGGCCTCTGATGCCCGCTCTCAAGAAAAACAAAGTCAGGAGAAAAAAAATTAAGTACTTTCTCCCCAGAGCAGTCTAGCGGGGGGACAGGCATTGCTCCGACCACGCTCAATCTAAATCAAAGCAAACAACCCTCTCTGACCCTGAGGTGGGGCTCTCCTTTAGACCCAGCTTACAGTCGGTAAGCATCAGGACCAGCTGCGGTGGGAGAACAGTGATTTCCCATTGCCACACTAGAGTGCACTCCTGGTTCAGCATTACACCAGCGCGCCAACGCTGGGTCTCACTCTCTTCTCCTACTCCCAAAACAGGGAATCTGGAGAACAAGTTTCTACCCACAGCTTGTATTTAAATCTACTTTTGCCACAGCAGGGCAAGAGGCAGGGTATAAATCCCCACAAATTTGTCCTCTATCAGGCAATACCATAATCAGCACTGACCACCAGTTTCAGCATCACTGTGACAGCCCAACTCACTTCTCATCTCAAGGCAATCCCAGCACCAGGTGTCTTCTGGTTCATGACTAGGTCATCCCCCAGCTAGGCTGAGCTTTTTACTACACCTGTGTTATTTTTTTTAAACAACAGTTTCATGTTAAATGTAAAAAAATAAAAAAAAAAAAAAAAAGGAGAGACAGAAAATGAAAAGTACTCCATCTGCTCCAAGCTACATTCCAAAAGCTTCACAAACCTGCCCCACTCCTGAAAAACCCAAACATTTAAAGCTTGTTCTTGGCTAGCTTTATAATTAATTACTCCTTTTTCTCAAGTGAGACAGATAATCGAACCAGCCTTTTGGTCCTTGAAAGGGACAGACTGTCCTGCTCCAAGTCCCATTGTCCTTATGCCAACTGCCCACCTAACACGGTTAGTCACTCCTGACAGATGTCCAGCCCCAGGTGCTATTTCATTTGGATTCTCACTGGCAAGGTTTTCCTCCTACATGAAAATGTATGGCTGCAACAATACAACCCCTTTCCACTTGCCATATCATCTCTTTCACTGAAAAATTTACAAGGTTATTTGTCTTCTAGGTCCACAAGGCAGAACAGGAAACCCCGGCAAGCCAGGACCGAAGGGGAAAGCAGGAGCTATTGGCAAGGCTGGCCCACGAGGACCCAAAGGTTTAAAGGGTAATCCTGGAAAAAACGGGGCACCAGGAAAGAAAGGGCCCAAAGGGAGCAAGGGTGAGGCGGGGATGCCAGGACCCTGCACCTGTAATGCCAACAAAGCCAAATCTGCCTTCTCTGTGGCGGTCTCAAAGAGCTACCCCAGGGAGAGGCTGCCCATCAAATTTGACAGGATCCTAATGAACGAGGGAGGACATTACAACGCTTCCAGTGGGAAATTCATATGCAGCATCCCAGGTATTTACTACTTCACTTATGATATCACTTTGGCCAACAAACATTTGGCTATCGGCTTGGTCCACAACGGGCAGTACCGGATCAAGACTTTTGATGCCAACACTGGGAACCATGACGTTGCCTCTGGATCAACCATCCTTTCTCTGAAGCAGGAGGATGAGGTATGGCTGCAAATCTTTTACTCAGAACAAAACGGGCTCTTTTACGATCCCTACTGGACAGACAGCTTATTTACTGGCTTCCTGATATATCCTGATCAAGATTATCTCAATGAAGTATAGAATGAGAAACAAGCCTCTGGGAAAAAGGAGGAAATTAATGAGAATTCAGTCCAGCAAAGTGCAGCCTGTACATGGACATGTGTGGAATTACCATACAAGTCTACATTTTTGGCGCTAACAGCCTGCATTGGCTATTTAGATATTTACTTGATGTCATCCATTAGTCCGCAGGGTACTGGGACCAGTAGGACTCACCTTTAAGCAGCCTCATGAATCTCTCAATCTTGAAGCCACCCATCTGACGTTTTCCATCACGTTTCCGACATGCCACGGACATGTAACTCAAATACTGGTGCAGAATGCTTTCATTATGACATATTACTATAAAGCATGGAAACCAACAACCATGTCCTGAAAGCTGAGTTCAGAAGTGCCATTGATGCTGGAGAGTGTATCCCTGCGCCTCCCCCCCGACACCCCCCCACACCCCCATAATAGTAATAAACCTTGGTAATATAGAGTTACACTTTGCCAACTACTTAAGAGTCAGGAAGTTGTCAGCCGAAGCTGTAAGAGTAGTTCTCAGCCTCATCAAAGCAGTACTAATAAGCAAAGGCACCTGGTCTAAATAGGGAATGACACAAAAGAGAGCTGTCCTTTTGAAGGTTAAAGGTAAGGCTCCTCGTAAGACACAAGCTGTTGCACTGAGCTCCACTGGCGTTTCTCAGACTTCAGCCTCGATACACCAGTGCTGGAGTCCTGTATCTGGTTTTAGACCAGTGTTGGCAAGCTGTCACCAGCGCCTAAACTGGACTGTGCAAGCCAAGTATCTGTGTGGGCTTCCGAGCCACGGTGGAGGATGAACTTTACAGATAAGACTCAACTGTCAAAGACAGCAGGAACCTTCACCAGCAGAAACAGGTTAATTGATAGTCCCTCTCCTTCATCCCTGCCAGCTTTTGCTGGAAGGAGGTACATGTGGTGCTGCTGAGATCCTCCTCAAGGGCTTGATGCTGCAGCTAGACACTACCTTACTGCTGCTTTGCTTTTTTGATGTTGTATGTCAGATATTACAGGTGCTTCAGAAGCAATGTTTTGGTTCTAAACTGTATGGAAAAAAACGCTGAGAAGTCAGAAGCTGAACTTTTGCTCAGCTGAGCTTTTTGCTTTTGCTAAGCTGAGTTTAGCCATTTTTTTTTTTCCTCCTCTGTATCAGCTATTACAGGGACATGCTCCAAAATGGTTTGCTATTGCCAGAGGAAGGAGTTCTCGTGCTACACAGCCACTCAGGCTGGCTGCCTTGCCCCAGGGTGTCCAACACTCCTGTAACACAGAGCTCTCTCTCAGCAGCCAGATGGAAGGAGTCTCTTCCTCACTGTCAGGTGCATCTTCCTGGTTTCCAGTCATACTTCTCATCTCCTTTATCACTTGATGAAAATTCTCATGAACTTCCAGCTCCTCTAATCCTCATATTTAGGCATTGAAGGGATATCCCGTAAGAACAAAGATTTTTCTTTTTCAGTCTTACTTTCACAGCTCCAAATATTTGCATGATGTTTATGAAGTACAGTAATTGTTTTATATCTTACAAAAGTCTTTTCAAATACATTTTATAAAATAAAGCTGAACAAAAGTACTGCTGGAATAGTCTTGATATTTATGAGTGGTTTCCCAGAAGGTATTTCAAAACTGTTACAGATTCCACCGGCCCCATTGGGTTTGGTGATGAATTCTGCAAGGGCTGGTGCAACAGGAGGATTCCCCTCCTCCCAGCCCAGCAAACTGAGGAACGCAATGAGTTTCCTGCTCTCTGTGCAAGAAAACCTGCAAGGTAGAAGCATAGGATCTGTCTGTTCCCCTGCAGCTGCTCACCCAGATGGCAGGTATGCTTTTCCTGACAGTGGTTGCTCAGATTATATATTTAATAAATATATGTGAAATAATATAAATAATACCCGGGGTGTCCTGGGGTGCATCTGCAGGCAGCTTCCCAAAGGCAGCAGCAGTTCAAGAACTGCATTTCTCCCCCATTGCCCAGCGCCGCACTCCCGCCCTGGCAGCCCAGCGTGGGACATGCCTGCTCTGAGCTGCATGCAGGTCTCTACCCGACACAGGTCCCCCAGCAACAGCATGTCTTTGGGGCAGCTCAGGGGAGGTGGTGGGACACACGGGAGGATGCCACCTCCCCACATCACCGCGCCGCTGCTCTGCGCCCAAAGCACAGTACAGCTTTAGTTCATCCAGCACACTGCTGCCTAAGGACAGAGCCTTGCTTCCCTCCCCACTTCTTTCCCCTGTATTCAGTGCATTGCCCAGCTCCAAAAGTGGGTAGTTTTGAGTTTGGCTTTTTGTAATTATTATTGTTTGTGTTTTATTTGTAGACAAGTTAGTTCCCCACTGATTTGTATGAGCTGAACCCACTTGGCCCCGGGCAGGTACCAGGGCTGGGAGGGGATGGGAGAGCACCACAGGGAGTAAGCGAGAACAGGAGGGTGGGGGGGACGCAGCAGCGAGCAATTAGATCCACAATTAGATCCCTGTAGCTGCTCAGCCTTCCCTTCTCGTCCCCAGAAAAGGCCCCAGCAGGGAGCGTTTCCTCTGGGCATCAGCCCTTTCAGAGGGACACAGCTTGGTTTCCCCAGAGGAGAAGCAAACGGGGTTATTAACTGTCTGGCAAAGCATCCTTTTTATCCCAGTGACAAGGAAAACCTGCAAACAAGTCTTGAGTCTGCAATATCAAAATGCAAATTATAAAGGGAACCACTGACCCCCGCTGAGTGCTCAGTTCGACAGCACTTGCTTCCAGCTGGGGCTACGAGGTCCTTCCCACCAGAGCAGCACTGGGCCACTGGCTCCCACGGGAACTGCCCCGGCCACCCCACCAGCTCACCAGGACACCCTCTGCGCTGCAGAGCTCAAACCCAGCCCTGGGCATCTGCTGCCATCGAGGAGTGCGAGCAATGGAAACCCAAACTCACAAAGTACAGCAGGCAGGAGGGAGAGGGACAGCTTCTCCGGACTGTGCACCCTCCCACGGGGCTGAAGGCATTGGAAGGTGCCAGCTATCGTAAGTATTTCTGTGAGAGAGGCCTGAGCGTTTGAAGTGATACATGCAGGTTCCTCTGAAAAAAGATGAATTTCCTCTTATGATGCCTGATGAGCAACTTGCACGCTGAACAAGATGTCTCCACTCAGCCCAGTCCTGCAAGAAGAGCCACGTGAAGCAGCTGTGGGCTCCCCTCCTGCTGCCTCCCCCAGGGGAGGAGGGAGGGAAGGGCAGCCCAAGGACAAGTGTGTCTGGGTGCCTACAGGGCCAGTCATTGAAATATTACAAGGTGGGGGGGGGGGGCAAATGCCACGCAAAACTCAAAATGACTGGCTCAGACTTGGAGGATTTTAAAAATAACACATTCTGGCTCGCTTCTGCATCTTCAAGCCACATTTTAGTTTGTGCTGCTATTGTCCTCCAGCCAAGCATTTATTTACTTTTGTTTTAAACTGAAAGTGAGATTTACATAAAGTCTTTTTATTCCAGAAACACAAAGTTTCTGGAAAGCCACCAAATAAAGAGCCCTGGGTTTCACAGCCAAGCTGACCCAAGACAGCCCCACTCCTCGGCAGGCTGCGCGCCCCAGGAGCTGCCTGCACCTCGGGTACGGTGGGGAAGAGCTGGGAGCAGCGGTAGCTGGGGCAGCACGTGGGCAGATGCCACCAGGGAGGAAGGAGGAACGTCCTGGCTGAACAGGGTGCCACCCACAGCTGCCACAGTTGCACAAGACCTGTTATGCTGCAGCATCTTCCTTCACCGCAAGCATCGGAGCTGCCCTTTGCACCAGGTTTTGGCACAAGTGAGTCCCTCTGGCACAGCCGGCGTGCCGGGGCAGGGAGGCAAGGAAAGGCAGGAGCTCCCACCTTCAGTGTGCAGCCAGCAGCAGGGAAAAGGCTCGGCTGGCTCAGCTCATGGCTCGTTAGAGACCAGCATGGACCCGGCTGCGAGCACGTGTGCTGCCCAGGTCCCGTCCGAAGCAGAGGTGGCTTTTTCTGCCACAGGATCTTGTCTCCGCTGCCATCCCCACATCCATCCCCAGTGCCACGTGGCAGCACACTTCCAGCTCAGGCGAAGCTGTGATTCCGAACTGTCTGAGCACTCTGCACAGACATCAGCAGGGTGGGCAGTGCTCAGTGCTGGGTGAGCCCCAGGACAGCTCTTCCTGCCTGGTGCAGCTTCTGACCCCTTAACTCAGCCTCCCAAAGCCCTTTTCCTCCTCGTCAGGGCTGAGCTACGCAGAAGGACCTCAGGGGTGGGTTGTTGGGGGTTTTGTTGGGGTTTTTTTGTTTTGTTTTGTTTTGTTTTTTTAAAAAAAAAACACCATACATTTCAATGCTAAGAATGAAAAGAAAAAATAAACATAAAATATTTTCACTGTGCAAATTAACATTAACCATGGAGTCAATGTACATGGGGTATCTGGAAAGTAACGATGCAGTGTCACAGCTGGAAACAAAGGAAAGGAGCCAGAACAAGGTGGCACCTCCCCCGTGCAGCCCTGGCCATGTGCCCCACACACTGCCCTGAGATCCGGCACTGCTGAGCTTCAGCACTCACCCAAGCAGACCCAGCAGGTCACAGAACAGTTCGGGTTAGAAGGGACCTTAAAGATCAAGTCTTAAAGTCCAACCCCTCCCAACCACGGGCAGGGACACCTTCCACCAGGGCAGGTTGCTCAGAGCCCCGTCCAGCCTGGCCCTGAGCATCCCAGGGATGGGGCACCCACAGCTGCTCTGGGCAGCCTGTGCCAGTGTTGCACCACCCTCATTGTAAAATATTTCTTCCTTATATCTAATCTAAATCTAGTCTCTTCATGTTTAAAGCTGTTGCCCCTTGTCCTGTCATGATGTCATGTTTCAGAAGCCTCCAATCATAATGGGTATAACTATAAAGAAAATTAGACCTGGCCATCTTCTCCCTCCACTTGGCAGGTGTACATCCTAGGAGCCATCAATTTTGTCTTCAACTGTTTGATCGTATCTTCCTTCTGGGGGATTAAGGGACTAAGGAGGACCCAGGCGCATTCACCAGTCACCCTGGTTTGTGCTGCTCCCCAGGTGAGCCCATCTCAGTTACACCAGTTAACACTCAATAGTCAGCACCCCAATGTTAAAAAAAAAAAGTCTCTTCTTTCTGTTCTTCCAGGTTTTGTCAATGCTGCCCCACTAAGTAACACCATCACCCTGAAGACCATGTTCTGGCAGGCCCACGGTAACGTTTCACAGCTCTGGGGGCTGCATGGCAGCTGGTGCTTCTCTGCACCATCCCCGCTGTCCTACCTTCTGGCAGCTCCCAGCCCCTTCCCACTGCCAAGGGCCATTCCTGCACTTGAAACAAGCCAGGTCCAACAGTACAAACTGCAGAGTTACATCAGGACAGCACAAGCCTGTGCCCCACAGCTCTCAGTGCCCCACTCCAACACTCCTGTAACCTCATTAATGGCCCTGTCCTTTCTCCCTGCATTTTTTCAGCAACTGTGTGTGGGAGAAGTCATGTCCCCTGGGTGCTTGACAGGCAGGTAGAGAAGTGAAAGACCTCTACAAGGAAGGACATGTTCACAGAGTTTCTAATTTCCACATACACCACTGGCCGAGAGGAGGAACGAGGAACTGAGTGCTCGGACCAGGAAGGAGCAGGGGCGAGGGGATGGTGTGCCCGAAGGGGATGCTCAGGCAGGCGGCTGACTGGTGCATCTTGCCCGCTCTTGGGCACAAAGCTCAGATGTTTCAGGCTGCTGTGCAGGACGGGCCAGTGAGCCTCTCCTGGGGGTTCTCAATGCCCCAAGGCAAGGCACAAGCACCCCAACTCAATCCACTCAGCATCAGCAGAAAGTTAGGAACTGCAACCATTTAAAAGCCTTTGAATAAAACAGGCTTTTCAAGCTACACAGAAGTACAGCAGCATTTTCCTTAAACCCCAGGATACCATCTGTAATGCTGCTCTTGTATGGTCACAGGCTTAGCCTGGGATGGATGCACACCCAGCAGCAGCTCAAGGGGGTTAAAGCCCATCATAGCAGCCAGGCTTGATAACTACAGTTCCTAAAGACAGTCTTAATCCTGTAACTTTGTTTCTTAAAAAAAACAAACAACAAAGAAAAAAACATAACATTCATAGCTTGCTTCTACCCATAGCGCAGGAAAGCAGGTTGCAGCTCTCCAACCCCAGGAGCCCCGCAGAGAAAGCGGCAGCTCTGCTCTCACCTGCCTTCATCCCTGCCGTCTGCAAGGGCACAGAGCCTTTGAGCAGTGTGCTGAACAGCTGCGTGTTAAACCCGGTCCCACTAAGTCAGTAAAGCAAGGGCACAGCTCCGTGCAGCTCACAGGATCTTCCCTGTGCGCGTTTTACTGCGCCACGTGCCCACCGCCCAGCCCCACCAATGCTGGCTCTTGGATGGAGCAGGACCAGCCACGTTTGGGCACAGCTCCACAAGCCACATTATCCCAGTTTAGCACAGTTAAAGGAAGAGGTCCTGCTTACCTCTTGCCACTCAGGCCTGTACCTCCACACTGATTGCTTTGCACTGGCTTCAGATTGCTCTGTGAACCAGCATCACTTCCTAAAAGCACAGAAAACTAACCTAGTAGAAAAACTAGGTAAGGCAGATCAGATAACAAAAATACACAAGAGCTAGCAGAGGAACCACACAGGAAGGGCAGTAGAAGGTACAGATGGACATTCAGAACCAGAGCTAATAAAGCTCTTCCCCTTATCAGCAAAAAAAATTTACATTGTGTAAAGGAACTCAAATTAGCTTAAAATAGGTGCTCAAGGTGTTGCTGAGCCAATCTGGCTTTGGGGTCCTGGTGAAATGGGAGGCACCTGGGCAACAACAAGCTGAGCTGCTCATCTGGGGCTGGGGGCTGTGCAGGTACGAGGGGGTGCCTGTCTGCACTGGCCTCGCTGGCTATGAGGGATGTTTCTCTCCCGCTCCAGTAGCAGGTGAGGTTGAGGGGTGAACGAGTGTCTTTTTGATGTCTTACCTACACGTGGAGCCTCCCTGGCAGAAGCACAGGTGCTGCCTGTGCTGTACCTGAGACTTGACTTAAAAAGGCCTCTTTTCTTTTTTTCTTTTTTTCCCCTGTGCTCCACCAAGAGAGCCCAGCTCCTCGCTGACACAGGCACAGCCTCCCTGTGCTTGGTGCTGCCATTTACCATGGCACTGCCACCGCATCGCCCCCCAGCCCAGCCTGGCCCCTCCTGGCCCCCACACTGAGTAAGGTGCAGGTAAGGTGCCAGTTGCCTGAGCCACCGGGTCACTTTGTGGCTGATGTTCTCAGTTATTTGCAGATGGCTTTGTTGCCAAAAAGCGATTTTATCGCCCCAGCACTCAGAATGTTAGCACTAGCGGTGAAGATGTTAACTTGCTTAGTTAAACTGATTTCTAAGGGGAAACCCCTTGGTGTTAACAATTCCATGGAGTTACAAGCTCCGCTTGCTTCAGTGAGGTTTTACTGACTCTGTGCCTGTGCTTTACCTAACCGTGACTTACTGATGCTGAAAGAGTAACGTAAAACTTCTCAAAGTTAATATAAACCCTGTGCAAACCTACTCTGGGAATCTCCATGGGATTTTACTTTTATCTCTCTCTGTTTTTTCAAAACACTTGAAAATTAAATCAACGCAGTGGTGGCTAAAGCCTGTATTTTAACCCAAACTTCTCTGATTATATCAGAACCTGATGAGGATTTGAATGATCCCGGTTGGATGGAAAAAGACAGACTGTAGCTGGAGTCAGTTTTACAATGCCAACGAGTTAATGTCTGTGTGTTCGTTTGACTATCTCATGGAAGAGTACTGGATTCCCCGGGCTGCGTATGGCCTTGCTGGCACTCCCTCCCTCAAAGTAACGCAATTCCAAGGTTCAAGGCTGTGTCTGAGCTCTTATCAAGCCCAGAATTACTGCTCTCACTCATTCGTTACTGTGAGTATTTTATGAGATCAAAGATGCTGTCAGTTGGGTGTTTTTTAAATCAACAGGGCAGTCTATCTGAGCCCTGCTGACAGCTGTGCTACAGAAAGGAAAACCTCATTCGTTATTTGTTTTCATTTTTAATGTTAATACAGTTGCTGAAGGAAAATTTTGACACATCATACTAAATTTTCAAATGAAACAAATGAAACGAATGAACCATATTCTGGAAAAATAAAATATTTTGGCTGCAAAATTAAAAACCAACATTATATGGAGCAGTTTATTATTTCACGTGGATTCTCAAGATTTCTTAAAAAATGCAAAAGTTTTAAACCAATAGATGCTATGGACATGGATTTCTGAAAATCCCTATCATGCTGACGTTATTGAAACTTTATTTCAAAGAACTGATACTCTCTTTCAAATAATACTATTGGTTTGATTTACACTCAGTTGAAAAACCCTGAGAATTATATTGCTACAATACACATATATAAAAAGTGTTAGAGGAAATCAATATATTATTGTATGAACCATGAACAGAGTACTTGTAAAGAAAAGGTCTGGTTGTTACTCAACAAAACAGTTATGCACGTGCTCAGTTTTAAGCAAAGAGACCAGACAGTTTTTTCTTTGCCTTAATTTAAGGCACCCGAGTACTTTGTTTAAGGGATACTGGGATGTACTTAAAAGAAAATTATTTCTGATGGACACTTGGTGGCAGCTTTTATCTGTAAGCTTAATAGCTCTTGCCACTTAACTTCATTGCTTTTCCTTTATAGTAGGGGACAAGGCAGCAAACAGAGTCTATAAACAACCGGGGTATGTTTTCCCCAGAAGATTTGGTTAACAACTTTCTTTGATCACAAAAATATTTTCCCAGGAACACTAAAGTCAACACAAATATTTATTTTGACCGAAGCTGCCAGACTTCTGTTGTTTCTTTCTTTTAGGAAACTGAGGGACAAATGTTTTGTGAAGTTCTTTGCAAATTTGAATGCAGAATGGGATTTTTTTAAAAAAAAAAAAAAAAAGTCCTCATCTAAAAATGAAGTTTAGTTATTTAAACAGGAAAGCCGCTGCTAGGCCTGGTAAACTTTCTCATGAGAATTCTTTATCCTTAACGGATAAACAATGAGGTTTGGGTGTAAAACAGGTTGTGCGGTGGGTTTTTTCCCCTCTTTTCTGGCTCCTGGAGTTGCTGGAGTGCTAAGAAAGCCTTGCTGGAAGGTTCCGTTCGGCCTCGGGAGCTATGCCTGGCAGCCCCGGGGCTCTTTGGATTAACCCTTGACAAGGGGGGCGTCCGGGGGGTCCCGCGGTCCCGGGGCCAAGCCGCGACGGACACCCGGGGCCTGGGAGCTTCGGCCGGGCTGCGCCCCGACGGCGAACCGCGGAGCTCCGGGGTCCCGCTGCGGCCGGAGCTGCGTGGCGGGGGGGACCCGGGGGACGACTCTGAGGAGCGGGGTGGTGGTGGTGGTGGGCCCTGGCCCGTCCCCAGGCCGCGAGCTGCGGGTGGCACCTCGAGAGCAGCGGGAAGCGCGTGCTGCTGGCGGGGGGGGGTGGGGGGGGTGGTGTGTGTGTGTGTGCAGGCCCCGACGGGCGGCCCGGTGCAGCGGGGGGAGGGGGGGAGCCACCGGCCGAGGGGATGCTGGCCCGCTCGTTCCCTCCTGCCAGCGCTGCGGGTGCCGAGTACCCCGAGCCCTCACTGCCGGGGGCAGCTCTGCGTCCCGTGGCCGCCGGCACGACCCCCTGCAGCCCAGCCAGCCGCGCCCGGGGGTCGCCGTGCGCCCCGACACGCCCGTCCCGAACGGGGGCTCCTGCCGGCGGGGGCCGGGCGCTGCGCGCACAGGTGCTGCCGGAGCGCTGGGGCACGGCGGGGAAGGAAAAATGCCCCTGCCCGCGGCAGCCGGCTGTTAATTAGCGCCAATTAAGGGCGGAGGGGGGCAGCAGCGCTCCCCCTCCCCCTCCCCCCCGCCAGCTGCGGGGCTCGGCCCGGGCCGCCCGCCGAGGCTGGCGCTGCCGCCGGCCTCCCGAGGGCTGCCCCCGCCGCCGGCCCCGGCCTGCAGCGCCTTCGGGGGGGGGGGGGGCGGCCGATAAATCACGACGTTACGGGGCGGCCGGTGCCGGGGGGGTGGCCAGCGGAAGCTGCCGCGGGCTGCCCGCGACTTGTCCGGTCCCTTCTCCCTCCAGCGGCGCGGCCCCGTCTCTCCTGCAGACCTTTGTCTGGATGGGAAGGGCAAGGATGGAGCAGCAGTGGTGGAAGGGGGAGCTGGCCGCGGACATCCACCAGACCCTGAGGACGAAGGTTGGGTCCCACCTTGTTCCTTTCCCCCTTCCCCTGCGGGGCTCGGGGCGCTGCCCGGCGGGGGTCGCCTCGAAGGAGCAGGGTCACCCCGGGCGCCTGCTTGCCCGCTGCTTCATGACCGCGACCTGTTGAAGCCAGCCCTGGGCAAGCTGCTGGCCACAACTACCTGCCCGCGGCTTCCCAGCAGCGGTGACCGGGCCGGGGGGCCGTGACTCGCTGCGTTCAGCGCCGTGAGGATGCTGATGCTGACCCGCGAACAGCGGGCTGGAGGAACCGCAGAAGCAGCGTCGCAGCTTTTTCCGACAGATAAACGCTGACATTCGAGTCAAGGGGAGGGGGCCGTTCGCTGGCCGGCTGTAGAGGCGCTGGGGGATGCGCAGACACGGCTTGCCGTGGCTTTTCTCGAGGCGGGTGCAGCGTTTGCACCTGGGTGGGCGCCGCAGGGCAGGGCCGGCCGAGCGGGGCAGCCGGTGCCTGCGGGTGCGCGGCCGCAGGCGCTCGGGGCTCCCCGGTCCCTGCCCCTGTCCCTACCCGGCCGTGGGGGGCTCCACACGCCCTCAGCTGGGGAGGGGAGGGGGCCTGCCCCCCAGCAAACACTGGCTGCCTGCACCCACACGGCTTCTGAGTCACTCGGGTCAAGGCGAGGTGGGATCTTTGCAGATCCCGTTCCCCGTGTGTGCCCGCTGAGCACACAGCGGTGCCGGTGGGCTGGTACCAGCTGCTTCGCTCTCCTGCCCTCCAGCTGAGGCAGGTTTTCAGGCCCGGGAGGGGGAGGGGCAGGGAGTAACTGCGAATCTCATTGACAGGGTTTTACAAGGTGGGGGGAAGCTTCCATCGTTTATTTATTCTTGTCTCCCTGTACCCGCTACCTTTTAATCAGCTGTTTTTCTTCAGCCTGCTTTCTGGAAGCATCTGACAGCTCTAGAGTGCTAAAACTCCTGCTCAGTGTATGGATGCTGACCTGGGCCTGCTGAAATCACAGTAATTGTTGGAATTCAAAGAGCCTGCAAAGAGGGAGAAGGGTCTCTGGGCTGCTCTGCTTTTTCTGCTCTGAGCAAGGTCTACAAATCTTTCTGCTTAGACAATTTTAATCTTCATTCCACCCACCTTGTAAGGCTGACTTTTCTTTTTGGAGGCAGTGCTACATGAGAATCCTGAGCGCAAGTACATCAAGCAAAAATAATCGCAGCCCCTAAAACTTCTTTGGTTCACTTTCTGTGATTTTTTTTTTTTTCTCCCAGATAATACTTTGCAGAAACACCTCTCAAATATATCACCAAGGTTTGGTTTTTTGGTGTCTGAAGTGTCAGAATTTACCGTAAAACATTGTGGAACTCCTCAAAAGGATCCTTCAGCAAAGTTTGGGAATCTAAGTAATTTTAAGGTACTGAAGTCAGTTTTGTGGGTGTGGACCAGTTTTAGGGATGCCTGTGGCTGTTGCATAGAATAAAATATGCTTCAATAGTGGCATCACCACTAGAGTACCAGTATGTTATTAGTGTATTAGTGTGTTCATACTGGAATACAGAAAATTCAGGCAGTGGTACCCTCAAGCCTAAATGACTTCTCTGGTTTAAGACATTTGCTGAGGAGTCCTAGTCTGGAACAGCGTGTGTCCCTGGTCTTGGGTGAGAATAAACAGGTCTTAGTTTTAGCATGTGAAACTGGCAGGAAGATTGCTTAAAGCTGCTTGTCAAGGAGGTTGAAAATGCATGTTGGAGGTTGAAATGCATGTTGCAGGCTATCCCACTTTTTTTTGAAGAATGCACTTAAAGTCTGGGTTTAAGGTAAGAAATAACATGTCCTTTTTAAAGAACATAAATCTTATCTTAAAACAACTGAAGGATCATTTGAAACACTTCCCCCTCACACACACACCCCTCACCCCCCCAATAATGTAGACACACAAATGTATGGCTACTGTGAAACAACCCAGATTTTATGTTAACAACTGGAAAAAATGTCATGCCATCCCATCCCTCTCATGCTCCCAATTGGGTCTGAGAGTTCTTCACCTCATTGAAAGTTGGTGTCCTTTGTGACAGATGTTGTGTGCTGTATCTGATGGGTATGTTCTGCATGAGAGCAGATACTGAATGCACTGGTATACCTGGCTTCTAATTCAGAGAGGGCTGAAAGATGCTGTGAGGCTTTTGACTTCCCAAAGGCTCTAGCTCAATGTGGAGGAAATTAATAGCCCCTGAATTGTCCGGCTCGTAAAGTATCTGTGCTGTGATTATTGGGATGTAGTGCTCAGCTTAGCAGGGCTGTATTGTGTTAGTTATTGAGTGTGCTGACCTAGTGGAGCAAAACGCTGAAATTCCAAAAGTGCTACACATGTCCTTAGACTTGAAATGAAAGGTTAAAAGTGTTCCCTGGCTTAAGCCAGAACGTTTAAACCTGTTGCAAGACTGAGCTGGGAAGGAAAACAAAAATTTGAGCATACATGTGCTAGAAAAGCCTAACACACGCTAAGCCAACAAAGGTGCTGGGTGTGTGTGCGTTTTCTGGTGCTTGAGCTACTTCTACAGTGGCCCTACGTTACTGGCAGTGCCGGGCTTCAAGGCAAAAATCAGAGACCTCTGAATGGAAATGGGATTGCTGCAACATCTGCACGGAGCTCTTCTGTCTGCTTCAGTAGCCCCGAATACTCCACAAGTGTGTAGCGCTGAGCAGCATGTCAGTGTTGGTTTTTTTCCCTTGCTTGTTGTTTAAAGTTGAGGAAATACTCTACTCTAGAAAGCAGCCTGAGTGTCCCAGAAATAAGTGATGACTGCTATTCCTCCCCCAGTTTTGTGCTTATGTAGGGCTGTTTTCTTCCAGGATATGTTCATTTCCTGCTGTTAATGAGAATTACTATATCTGCCTGCATTTCCCTTACCTATCTCTTGCATAGCTTCTCAGAGCAGGGCCAAATTTTACAGAACTTGTTGCTTGAGAATTTAGAAGGTTAATAATTGTAACTTGATCTTTTTAAAGGCAGTCCCTGTTATTGTCTGCAGTTACTTTCAGCCATGTGAGGAGAGCTGATCCTCTTTCTGCTGAAAGCAAACAGTCCTTTGCTGTTAAGCGGTAAAAAAATCCGAGTGATTTCCTCTAGGTGAAGGCTGCTCCACACCTGTCTCCCACCAACTCTTGGCTTAAAGATCTTAATGAGGAAATGCTGTTAACCACCACGATGTGTTTCATTATATTTTGATGTGCAATGCCTCCCTTGGCTGGGTCCATGGTGTCAGTTCGAACTGTGGTCTCTGAAGCAGGAGTGTGATCCGTCCAGGGTTTGTTGTGAGGGGGCCTCTTCTTCGCTGGTCTCTGGGTACTGTCACCATAAATGTGTTTCTTGCAGTCTTAAGTCATCCTGTTAGAAGTAGTGCAGGATCCTGTTATTAACTTAATTCAGTAAGAACTTTGGTAAAAACATCACCTCTTCTTCTTCTCCCTGCACCCAGTCTATGTCCCTCTCTCTTCTGCAGTTGTGCCAAAGCATCTGGTTTACTTGACCCATTGGCAGCGTGAAGGTCTTGATGTACCAGGTCCTGTTTTATCTTTTAGCCTGCAAGTCCACCCTTGTCATTGTTATTTTAAAAAGCGGTCATCCCTTCAATGTTTAATTAATTAAATGGTAAGTTTGATACATTCAGATCTGCCTGGCACAGCCTGAAATGCAGATTGGCACAGACTAGACAGTTACACTGAGCAGAGGGAAAGTGTTGGGGCATTGCAGCAGTGCATCTCCCGGGGTTTTAAAACAAAATCTAGATGAGAACTTCAGGGGTCCGACATACCTGTGGACATGCAAAAGGTTTTGTGCTGTTTTCCATTTCATTTAACAGACAGGATAAAACATTAACCTCTCATTCTGATGCACCTTCCCAGTTTGAATCAGCTGTAAAAGAAAGTAGGTTTAACAGGCATTGAGGTGTATTAATATCAGGTTTTTAATCCAAGACTGGCAGCCCAGCAACAAAAGCATAATCTGTTCACTTAATAGAAAACACATAAAAAACCCGCTAGCTTTTGAAAATCAGCAACAATAGCATTACTGGTTGCTAGCTGTAATTTGCTTATGTTATAGATGGCAGCATTGCGTGAAGCTGAAAGGAGCAGGTGTCCTAATAAAGTCCGTGGTTATTCATGATCTCTCTTCTTTTTTCGTTAAAGTTGGGACTTCAGTTTTCACACGTTTTCTCTGATCCTTCTCAGATTAGCTGCTGAAGTTCAAAATACTTTGAAGTGTTTAAGAAGGACTTTATGAAATGCTTGATAAAATACCACAGTGGAACATGCGAAGTAGTAGATTTTCAAGCACAATACTGGTTCAACTCTCCTGCAGCTTTTGAATGCCTGGGACTGTTGTGGGGATGCTGAAGGGTGGAGTGGATTCAAGCACAAAAAGCTTTTACGTAGAGTTGCAATACTGTGTGGGTCTGCCACAGGTTTCTTGTGTGACTTCTCAGTAGGTGCCTGAAGCTTAATTTGTCTACGCAAAATTCAGATCGCGGGAACGGAGTCTGCGTTTACCTGTAGGTATTTTGAAAGGCAGAAGCGGGTGATATGGGGTGATGCTTGAAGAGCACAGAATGCAGTCAGAGATGGCCTTTAATCTAGGTAAAGGGAGGAAAACTACCGAAGGCTCTTTGAAAGAGAAAGTGAAACAACCCAGTGTCAGCCAGAGTCACTGAGCAGGTTGGAACCTGAGGTTCTGTTTGTGGCCGGAGACTGGGCCCTTTGCAGAAGATGCTGTTCCTTTTGAGTGTGCAGGAACAGTGGTAACGCAGAAGAAAATCGGAAATTATGCTGTTTCATTCGCACATCAGTGGAATGCATTGTAGATCAGTAAGGGTAGCTGCTGGCAGTGCTATCTAGGCGGTGTAATGAGTGTGTTTAGGCTCTGGTTCTGTCTACCTGATTGGTCACCGTTAAATGAGGGGGAAAATAAGGGCTATATGGCCCTTCCTTATTAGAAACTCACTGGCTTTTGAATTTTCACTGGAAATAGAGAGGAACTGTCTGAAATCCTTTTTGAAACACGCTTCCGTCAGGTTTGTGTCTTTACTCCTATGCACTGAATCCAGACGCTGTGCAAGACTGGCACTTCTCCTGAAAGCTGGTTAAGGCTGGTCTGAAACAGCTGAAGGTTGCTGAAATAACGGGAAACGCTGTCACTTTCAGGACTCTCAGAGATTCAGTTATGGCAGGGCTGAAGAGGAGTAATAGGTCACGCAGAGAATGCTGGACTGTCCCTTGCTGCTCTGTCTTCGAACAGGTGGAGTCCTGGGTCTCTCTGTCTTACAAGACAGCGGGGCTGGTGCTTGCACAGCAAACCGAGCGGGGCTGTTTCAGAGAATTGCACTGTGGGTTTTTGCTGGGTGAGGAAACACATCCTGCTGGCCCTACCCGAAGTGCACTGCCCTGCCGGTTATCTTTGCCCTTCCCTTTCAGTTTGCCTGGCCAGCTTTAAGATGAGTAAAAGCTAAATGCATCAGCTGTGCTCTGCTGTCAGGCTGCTGCCAAACATGCTAACTCTTCAGCTTCCTGACCAAACTGCAGGCAGCTGCCAAAGCACAGAAAGACTTACCAGCAAGTTTCATCCAAGTGATTTTGTTACTGGTAGGCACAGTGCCGCAGTCTGTGCAGGGGCAGGAGGATTGTTTCTCTGAGCGAGAGAGAGTAGTGTGGCAATAGTAGCAAAATTAAATTGGTAGCGTGCTACCTAGTCTACTGCAAAGAAGCATGCACAGTGCTCTGCATTTTCAAGCTCCTATAAAAAAATAGTGTAGTCTAAATTTTTCTTCTTATATCATCTTGCCCGCATAAATAATGCGTCATAGAGGCGTTAGCTTTTAGTGGTTTCTCATGTGGGGTGCAATAATTCTCTCAGAGATCAATTTGGCACCTTTCTTCTGCAGCTGGAAAACTGTTTGATTAGAACACAAAACAGGAAGGAGTTTGTCTCTTTCAAAGAACAACTGTTAATGGGCTGCTAGATAAGCTTTCCCTTTATTTTTCACCTACTGGCATTTCTTTTTCCTGTTCTAATGCTAACAACTTTGCAGTATCTGTTATTCTTACTGTAGGAATTCATAAGAATCTGGTGGAGGTCACGTATGTGCTATTTTTCTGGAACACGCAATGCGCAGAGCACTAAATGATTGTCCAAGTTAGCTTTTTACTAGTTTTATGACTTAAATACTTAGTAGCCTTCCCTCCCAGGTGTTGATTTTTTGTTGGTTTGTTTTGTTGTTTTGGTTTTTTTGTTTGGGTTTTTTTTTGTGGGGTTTTTTTGTGGGTTTTTTTTTTTTAATTTATATTTGAGTGCCTTATATTGACACACACAAGTGGTATCTTGAGTTTCTGTACTTTTCCTCTGGATTAATAAAGATCATGCAGAACTTGCTGAAACTTGTTATACTTCACTGGTTATCTTTGTTTATCAGCTGGAACCTTTTTTCAGATTTTGGGTTAGGATCAGTGGTGAACATCTGTGGGCTGTGGTGGCAGGGGCCATACACTGGATTCTGTTTACATATCCAGAAACAGATAATAAGATTAAAAAAGAATAATAATGAGAGAAGTATGAAGTTCATAGTAGTTAATGAAGCCTGTGTGTGTGTAGAGGAGTATTGCAACAGCTGTTTCTAGATGAATAGGCTTTACTGTTACTGAGTAGCTCTGGTTTAGGTGGGTTTTTTTGCTACAAAATGAGAAGGTAATTTACCTGGCTGCCCGCAGGGGATGCAGCTCTCTGGAGATGCCCGTGAGCAGCAGCTGGGTAGCTGGCAGCTGAGGCAGCTGGTGCTGGGAGGCAGGAGGGCAGTAAAAAACACCGAAGCTGTTGCAGGGAGTGAGGAGATGCTGTGTGTTTGACCTGTGGCACAGAACGGATCCTGACTGCCTGCGCCAAGCGCTTAGACATGGTAGAAAACCAGATTCCGTTAACATCTCCCTGAGTTTCAGAACCCAAGACATATTTGTTTCAGCCTTTCATTTTCTTTGTCAAAAAGCCTGTGAGTTGTACTAAAATACCTTGATGAATTCCACTTTTGTGCTAAGAACTGATCATTATAGTGTGACTGATTACCATAATGTCACATCACTTGCTAACTAACTTTTTTCTTGTGGCTGCTTGTCAGTTCGTTACTGGCTTTCTATCAGTGGAAGAACAGGTTTACTGAAAATAAATTGGACAGAAAAAATGTACGCATGGAATTTCTTGCCATGTTGAATGGCAGACCATTTGATATGGTACTGTGATGTAGGTGAGTGCTGGGTAGACTGGCCTGGACCAGCTGCTCCTGCTTTAAGGGAGCTGGAGGAAATAATCCTGTTTGCTCCCTCTCCACTTCAATCGCTGTTGGGTTGATTTAGTTCAAATGGCCGGGGAAAGCCTAACCTTCATGTGGCTGCTCAGAAGCTTTAGTTTAAGTCTTGTTGCCTAGCGTCTCCTTTGGGAGATGGATGCTGAAGTGCGTTTGCTCAGCCCAGTTAGGAAGCCACCCCAGCATCGTGTCTCTTGAGCTCAGGTGATGAACTCCGGCTGGAGCGGGCAGGTGAGCTGTGCTGTCTGCGGGGAATGCCTGATGTCTGGAGCCTGGCTGACTTTCAGATGAGATTGCTGAGGAAGATTTGTCTTTAACACCACTTAAAAGTGTTTACACCGACTCACTCCTTTTGGAAGGTCAGGTCTTGCAGCTGGTAGGAGGTGGCAGCTTAAAATAAGTCTTCACCCTTTAACACTGACTCTCTGCCCAAGTCTTACTTTCCAGGTTTTGAGATGAAGTGGTGATCCCTTTAAATGCTGTGCTCTGACTTTCTGGAGGCTTTTTGTGGAGAGACACTGATCAATAAGTAGAGCAAAGCTTGTTAAGTAATTTCCAAGACACCTGCGAGTCTCCTCTGTGCTGCCTTTTAGCGTAAAAATGTGGCAATTGCTCAGCAGCCCAAAGCCAAGTCCTTGAAGGAGATAAAGATGAACAGGTCAAAGATAAGCAGAAGCAGCATATGAAAGGGCGATTCCAGCAGGCAGCAGGACTCCCCCTTTCTAATCTGTTGCTTTACTGAAAATAGAGGGAAAAAATTAAGCAATGGAAAGGATTCATTTTATTCTTGCTCCCTGAAAGTTGAGGTTTTTTCCATAGAGTTGTATTTGCTGATCCTGCATCCCTATTCCCAAAGCAGCAAAGGCATTTTTTGAATTCAAAGGAATTTTTTTTTTCCCCTTTGATGAATTTATGCTAAAGACCCCAGTGGGGGGCTGATGGAAAGGGGTGCATACCCACAGAGGTGTTGATAAGCGTAAGCCTGCCATTCAGCTCTGGCATTGTTAGGCTATGTACTACTTGCTTTCCTCTACAAGAAAATCTCATTTAAGACTGATCTGTCGGTGTAAAAGCATTGAACTGCTTACTAGCTGCTTCATGCTAGGTGATGCAGGGCAAGGCTCTTGCCTATACACAGGTAATTACCCTCGATCAATTAATGCCTAGGAACTTGATCTTGTAAGAAACTACTGGACGTGGCTCTGTTCCTCCTAATATTAATCCTGAAGCTGAACCCTGCCTGTGCTGTCAGGTCTCGTTATACAAAGCCCACGTGGGGCTTTTGGTGAGCAAAATGGGAGTGCCTTTCACTTATACCCTTTACTAGTAACCGATTTAGGGCAGAAGGGGAGTAAAAATAAAAAAGCAGATGTCATATGGGGGGTAAATGTCTCTGTTAAACCAGTAGCAGAATAATCCTATTGGTTTAAATCCAGCGCTTTGCCTGGCCTTTGAATTTTCTAGTGCAATGGGCTTAGTAGGGGTTGTTCTGGCTTCCGAGTGTCTGAGGTTTGGGTGCAAATCTCTGGATCTCTGCTTTCATTCTGAGCCTGTCCTACTCACCCAGTGAACTGTAATGTTTAGACAGATCAGATTTTTTGACGAGGTGTGTAACTGGAGTTACTGTTCATTTCTTGCATTTGGTGTTATGGTCTAAAAAGCAAGCTTCACATTAAATATGTATGCTGACCCTGGAGTATAGAGTATGATTTTGCTGGGAGACTTAGCTGTAGAAGCAGGATGGCCATTTCAAAAATTAAAATTCGAAGCTCCTACCAGTCACCTAGAAGAACAAAGTATTTTGGAGGTAGAATTGCCGTCTGATCTTCTGATAGCTTGGACTGTGTATAGACATTAAAAAAAAGAAAAGGGGGGGGGCAGTTATTTTAACTGATGTAAGCACTGAGCTTGCAACTGTTCCTGTCAGAACGTTCATGTTATGGCTATGCCATGAATTCCTGCTCTGAACCTGGGTATGTCACTCGAACTGATGGATTGAAATCTCCGTACATAAGGCAATTGAAAAACCAAATTTATGGGCTTTTTCTGGGTATAAAACAATGGGGGGCAACATGTTCCATTCTTTTCCTCCTTTATAAATTGTTACGGGTCGGCGATTTCTTTATAATCCGCCAGCAAAGGCTGTCCCAGGTTTCAAAGGGCTGTTTGCCCGTCCGCAGCGTGTGTCTGTTCGGTCGGGAATGCTGTTTTCCAGTGACTCTCTTTGAGCAGGCTGGGAAGGAACCACCCGTACCTGCGGCCAGCTGGCCAGCTTTGCGCGCCGCTTCTCCTCTGCAACCTCCCTGGCTTCCACTGCTGTGCGCCCCTCGGAGCCTGGTTGTGCAGCTATTTTTTTCCCGATAAGTTGAACCTCCTCAAGGAATGTCTCCTTCCAGGGGATGAAAGGAGCGTGGGCAGCCGTGATGCTGGCTGTGCGAGGTGGTGCCTCCTACTTCTGTAAATGGGGGAGCCAGTGCAGCTATGTTCACAGAACACTTTTTTTTCTTTTTTTTTTTTTTTTTAAGTCCTGATTTATTTAGTAGAATTAATTGCTATGCACTGCTTTGTATTCCACTATAAAACACATCTATCTCGCAGCATTGCACTACTTCTAATTTATTTTCAAATATATGTAAACCAAAAATTACTTATTCCCTTGATGAATTACTGAGAGCTATACCTTGCTGAAAGAGCCTTTTTCTAATCCGTGCCTATCAACGTGTGTTCAGCCCATTCGAACTCAAGTCTGGGCATGGTAACTGCATTAGTATACGACAGTGTCTAAAGTCAGAAAGTGTCAACTTTTAAGTGGCATTAGCTTGTTGCAGGTATTCCTGGGGGTCTTCACTCCTTCCCTTAACCCGCTTTTTGCAAAGCGGCTAGCAACTGGTGAGTAAAAACCCTTGCAGGTGAAGATCTAGCATAGGTAAATCACAAACTTGTATAATTCTCCCTTTAAAATGAAAACCCATATATTAAATTTGAAATACAGTCTGTCAGTTCAGTAACTAGCTTTTATAATACTGTAATAGGTTACTACAGAAAATACTGGAATTTGTTATAATTATAAAAGTAATCATTCTCCCACATTGGGTTTTTTTCTTTTGTTAATGTCTGCTTTTGTTTCTTGCTGCAGCCATGCACCATGTGATTTCTTTTTTTAAAAAAAAAAGTTAGATAAATGTTATTTATTCTGAAGATATGCATGTTTTTTGGCACAGGATGTCGTAACTTGGGCAACTGAGAAGAGGCAGTGTCAGAGAAACGTTTCTTACCTATGACACTCTATTGAAGCCATACTTAACAGTCCAAATTGGGTGAACAAAATGTAAAAAAATCCTTCAAGAATAATTTTTATGGCCAAGAAGTTTGGTGTTTTGTAGAAAGTGACAGAGGTTGGTCCTGGGTTAAACTGTAATTTACAGTGTTTGACCATGCTTGTAAGGAAAGCGTGTGGATGGCCGAAGTCCCAGAGGGGAACTGACTGTCAACACACGCAGTAATCCAGCCCCGATTTCTGTGTCACTCCGTGCTGTGGCTGCTGAGCATTTGCCATGGCAGGTGGCAGGTGTTGGTTTGGGATTCCAGATGCTGAAATGGTATTTGTCTCAGTAACTCTTTTTTTCCTACCCCTTTTTTTCCTCTCTCCCCGCCCCTGGCCCCTAGGAGCTGAAGTTGCCCATGTATAAGGCTCATTCACCGCAGATTGGGATGCGCCGATACTTCGTTGATCTCTTGACAGTCCTCTGCAACCGCTGCGATCTCTGCCCTACCGCCCGTCATCTCGCTGTCTATCTGCTGGACCTCTTTATGGACCACTATGACATCACTGTCAAGCAACTGCACATCATTTCATTTGCCTGTCTTCTCCTAGCAAGTAAGTTGGCTGCTGTCTATTAAGGCTTTTTCTTCTGGAGCAGATGGTTGTTTTCCTTATATATCATGTGCTGCTTTCTCTGTGTTAACAGCTTCCACCCACCTAGGGTAAAGCCTAATGAAGTCCAAGGCAAGGCATAAAGCAGTCTGTTAATGAACTCTGCTCAGCTTCATGTGTTCATGCGCAGAGGAAGTTTTGGCAGCTGAAGCTGTCAGTGGAAAGGGACAATGTGTATCAGGGTGATGGAGTGGGAAGGAAGTGGCTGGACTGGGGGAGGTTAGTTCCAAGGAAGAGTTGGTAGTAGGGAATAACGTCTGTGAAACACGCAGCTTCTCCTGGAGAACCATCCTTGGACAATGTGTGCCTCTGCTATGATCACTGGGCATAATCAGTTCCTTGCAAATTGGAAGCTTCTTATGCAGGGGCCAAAGGAAAATTTGCTTCTGAGGCGTTTAGTGGATGTGTTGATGATGCTGGCATGCATATCGTTTGCTCTGGGCTTCTGTCAAGTAGCTAGGCATTGCTGTTAATGCTAAAGCTTCAGCACTGGCATCCATTTAGCAAATGATCTTGAATGTTTGTCATTAGTGCTTTCTTGAAATCTTCCCTGCAGCTAGTGCTGTGCAAGTGGAGGAAAGCAAGACTGGTGCCTCAAGGAACTGGTGCCTCAAGGAACTGCCGTCTGTCCCTGTAGACTTATGGAGTCTGTAGGTTACAGAGAAACTATCCTGCCATGTGGGAGCCATGTAGAGCAATGCACTACTGTGGACAACAAAACTTATGCAAACTCTAGCACTGATGGCTGAAAAGTGCAAGTACTCATATTGGTTAAGATAAAAAAAATAATAAAATATGGAGAGCCAGAAGCTAGAAGGTAAATGAGGAAAGAAGGTGATACTCTATGTTTAGCTCTCAGGATAAGGGATGCTACTGCTTTTCCTTGCTCATTGTGGTCTGAAGAGCTTAAATTGAAGGGATAATGGTAAAATAATAAACCCCCCCCGTACATTTAATGTATTTAAGCATTGCTGTTCATCTGACTCTAGTGAAGATGGTTAATATATGTGGAGCAGTTACTGATTCGTGTTGCAGAAAAGGCCAATATTAAAATCTGAACAAAGAATGTACATGGCTGCTGTAGGTGCAGTCTCATGGCAACCTCAGTGACTCTCACATGCTGTAGTTCTGCTGACCTGAACCTCTGACAAGCTCCTTCAGAGCAGCAGACTGGCAGAAAACCATCCCAGCTGAAGAACAGTTTTCTTTATTTACCAGAGAGTTTTTTTCCTGAGGAGCCAGAGAAGCTTTAGGCTGGTGCAATGGAGAGAAGAGGGGCTAGGGATGATTCGTAAATTGTTGTGAAACTGTACTCTTAATGTCAAACACATCAGACTGAATGAAATGCCATGTTCAGGTAGCCTGGAGGCTGACGCCTGCTCAGAGGTGTACTCCTTCAGCTTTCAGGCCATCTCTCTTTTTTGGGTAAACTCATAACTACAAAATGCCTTGCAGCATTGCTAGTTTTTTTGTGGATTTATTATTATTATTATTATTATTATTTTCCCAGTGCGTGGATGAATATTACCTTCAGGAAAAGAGAAGATTTTCTTTACTTGAAGTTGACAGATTTATCTATGCTCCTACTCTGGTTTTCCCCAGCATAAAATTGATGCTTCAACAGTTCTCCTAATAACTTTTCATTTGGACTTAGAGGAAAAAATTATAGCTGGTTTACATTTCCAGTGCTACACAGACAGCGTGAAAATGATACCCTCAAGCCTTGTATGAATAATATGGCTTGCCAACTGTATCCTGGGCTGCAGCCAGCCATGTCCTGGGCCACATCGAAAGCAGCATGGCCAGCAGGGTGAGGGAGATGATTCTGCCCCTCTGCTCAGCTCTGGTGAGACCCCACCTGCAGTGCTGCATCCAGCTCTGGGGCCCCCAGCACAAGGACATGGACCTGTTGGCGCAAGTCCAGAGGAGGCCAGGGGGATGCTCAGAGGACCGGAGCACCTCTGCTGTGCGGACAGGCTGAGAGAGTTGGGGTTGTTCAGCCTGGAGAAGAGAAGGATCCAGGGAGACCTTACAGCGGCCTGCCAGTGCCTGAAGGGGCTACAAGGAAGCTGGAGAGGGGCTTTGTACAAGGGCCTGTAGGGACAGGACAAGGCGAATGGCTTTAAACTCAGAGGGTAGATTTAGGTTAGGTATTAAGAAATTCTTCTCTGTGAGGGTGGTGAGGCTGCCCAGAGCAGCTGTGGGTGCCCCATCCCTGGGATGCTCCAGGCCAGGCTGGACGGGGCTCTGAGTGACCTGCCCTGGTGGAAGGTGTCCCTGCCTGTGGCGGGGGGGTGGAACTGGATGGTTTTTAAGGTCCCTTCCAACCCAAACCATTCTATGGTTCTATGAACTGTCAGAGCTGGTATGCTGGGAAGACCTTGGCAGAGGCTTGCTACATGAGACTGGGAGAGCTGGACTGCTGACTTCTGTAGCTTCTAGGATTTAAAAAGAAGCAAAAAAGCTTTCAAGATTTTTATTATGTACATGACTGAAGTAAAATGCAACTTCAGTCCACTTCTCTGCAACTGAAGCAAAAGGAAGTTCACAAACTTCCCTATGATAAGACTGCAGGGAAATGTTTTTCAACTTCTGCCTATTTAAAAAAAAAAAAGGCTATTTTCTTAAAAGAGCAAGCCTATATCTAGAGAGCTAGAGTGTGAAAATCTTTATAAATTAAGATTAAATCAATGCAGTAGCATGTATACATCCTGATCTGGGACGATACAATTTCTTACAGGAAGAGGAAAAGGTCTGTTATTGTCAAGGCAGCTTTCCTATCAATGTGTAGAAACCAAACATTGAAAGTTGAACCAAAGTAGCTTTGTGTGAAGTTAATGCCTAATTAACTTGTATAGCTAAGGCTTAAAATACTAGGGCTCAGTCTGGTGACTTTTAGGAGCATAGTAAGCTGTTTACTGTTTGGGCCATCTTAATGTGCAATAAGGATATCCTCTTCTGGGATGTATCGTTCTAAGTGATGTAAGTCAAATCAGGAAAAGCCACTTTACAGTAAGTGGGAATTCCTGTGTTTAGTTTGTTACCTTCAAAATTATGTGAAATGGAAGAAATCTTGTACTATGATATTTTTTTTTTTAAATGTCTTGTAGTAAAATATTCTGAGTAAGCCAGAAGTATCGACCCAATGTCACCTTAAAAGTTCTCACTGTAGCAAAGAATAAAACCAGTCCCTTGCCTGTTACTTCAAATGCAGTAATAGGAACTTCCCGCAAAGCATTGCCGTAGGAAGTTGCGTAGTTTTTCACCAGAGGATTGCAGCAAAAGTGCTCTTCAGGCTGTGTTGCAAGACGCTTTTCAAAAAATTGTATACCTTTACTGTAGGGAGAAAAAAAGCTAGTCTTTTTTTTAAATAGCTGTGGTGTTTTCATGGTATCAAGATGAATGTTTAATGCAGACTGTCTTTGTTATTGTTATAAATTGATATAATATATATAAAATATACATTATTATATAAGTATTTGGGGAAACTTTAGATTTTCTTCCCGATTGCTTCCTTAGAAAAGAGTAAGAGATCAAGGGTAGTGTGCAGACCACAAGCAAGATGAGGTGTAGTTAGAGGCAAGATTACTTATTCCCAGTAATTACTGTAAGGGGGTTGGAGGTGGGAGGGGCATAATAGAGAAGGTTTTCAACACTAACTTCTGAAATAGAAGCAACAAACTTCTAAGCTAAATACAAGTTGAGCACAATTTTCGAAGCTCAGATAAATTGTTGTAAACTTGTGTTTAGCTGTAAAGTTTGTTGCTTCTCTCTCCAATCTAAAGAATCTCAAAAACTTGTTATTCCTTCCCCCCCCCTCCCCTTTCCCTCCCAATGCCATCATGTATTTTCACTAGCGTAGGACAGCAGTGCTTTCATGATGGGAATGTAGCGTTTTGCTGTGTGTCCTTTAGTTAGCTGGAGCTAATTTCTCTTACTGTATTCTAGAGATGCATTTTGACCGGCTCATGGGTTTCCCCAGATAGGGAAACTGGGTGATGATAGTGCTTCCCACTTTGGTGATAATTGTGGAAGAGATGAGGGAGTGAGACCATAATACTGTGCCAAACAAATCACGCTAGCAGCCAAGTAACATCCAGCCTGGGCTTGCCGCAGCTGGGAGGAATGTGGGTGTGTGTCCCTGGAATCATCCAGTTGTTCGCTAGCCGGGCGATGTATGTCTTTTTGCAGTGTACGTACAGTGTGATAACTGGAGAAAGCTCTGGAAATTCCTGCCAGATAGTTTTAGCTCCTCAGAACAGCTATAAAAGGTTTGATTTACTAATGTCGTCAGTGTTATTATTTCCTCTGAATCAGTTCTGAAGAAGAATGGTAAAAATTGTTCACAGTAATCTAGGGGTGAACTGAAAGCTGTTGGGGGAGGGAAGGAAAAGTTGCTGGAAAAACAGATGTCACACAGGAATGTAGTTAGTCTGTCATACTTGCACTAAGGGAAACTTTATGAGCTAAATCAGAATCATAAACTAAATGTGTTTTTGCAATACAGAAAGACGAGGTCCACATGGATGTTTTGGCTAGGTACACAATCAGAAGACAGAGGACCTCCTTTTGAGGTCCAGCTGTAGTAATATAAGAGGTTCCTGCTGCTGCAAGATCGTTAGTGAAGTCCAGTGGTTTTAATTGCTCAAGACAATCCATCTGTCCCTTGCTTGAAGGAAATTAGTGTTGCTCAGGTGGACTGCTGTGAGGTCAGGGAGATGCTGGCTTTTGGTGAGAAGTAATGCTGGGCAACTGGGACCGGTGGTCTTCAGGCAAGGCAGCTGGCTCTAGGGCAGGACAGTGACCAGCACACGTGCACAGGAGCCAGCGCGGCTGTCTCTGCACCAGGCACGGTGTTGCTCACTTTGCAAACAGGTAAGCGACTGAAAACATCACTGCTTTCCTTTTCCCTGCCAAAGCACCCCAGTGCGTCGAGTCAGCTCCTGGTGTTTCTTTAGACAGAATGAGCTGGCTGATGCTTTCAGTAAGTGGACTGATCTAATTTAACTGACATGGGGTCTGAAGGGAGCTGAGGAACTTTCAGGTCTCCTCCCCGGCAGCTGAGCAGGCAGCCCCTTGTAGAGCAGCACTGTTGAGCAGCAGCAGGTTGTAAAGTTCTAAACTGCATCTTCATTGGGCAATTTATTATGGAAAATGACTGTGATATTTTAAGGTGCTGTAGCCCTAAGTGCTCTGTTAGAAAAAAGGGATTGTGTAAAGATATCCCATCTGCTGTGGTGCTACTTGGCTCAAATTGCCTGCAGAAAGCTGTGCAAACCAGCTGCTCCAAAGTAGATCAGATGCACTGACACAATCATTTGGATGGTCCAGCTGCAGGAGCAGTGAACTGGGGAGAGAGCAAGTACCTGGGCAGTCCGTCCTCAGCTGCTGCAGCTATTTCTTCTGTGAGTTTTGTAACTGCAGTATGCAGAGACCGTAACATTACGGTGTATCAGTGTAGTTAAAGTAATGCAGCTTTTGCTTGTTGCTGTAAAATCCCAGCTGGGTCTTAAAAGCTGTTTCTTTCGTCCCTGAAGAGCTAACCTTCTTCAGTAGCAGGTGCTTCAGTACCTGATAAAACCAACATCTCTTTCAGCCGTTCAGTGGCATTGAATGTTCCAGCAATTCAAGTTCTTATGGACTCTCTTCCTCAAGAGAATTCTGCTGCTATGGAGACATGATAACAGTTTTTAAATTTGAGTATTGTTTCAAGCAAAGCTAGCTCAGTGTTCAGCACATCCAGTGCTGGGTTACTTCACAGAGTACTTGAGTACTTCTTGTGGTTTTCCTGGCTTTATTTTGTCCAGCTCCTTAATCTGCCAGTGGATTCTCAGCAGCTGCGTTAACTCACGACAACAGAAGAAATCGGAGCAAGAAAAGATGTCTGTGCTAAATGGGCTGAGTTTAGGGCATGGGTAATCCTTTATCACCTGATTCCCCACTGACTATCTGGAGTCGTCATCAGAGATCAGGCAGCTTGTCTATCGGACTGTGCTTTGCGATCCATTCTCCATTTATAGTCCCACCTTGGTGAGCAGGTAACTGTTCTGACAAAGACAGCTGAGTTACTTATTTTCATTAAAGGATACTAGTGGGTGGCAGTCCAGGATATAATTTGTGCAAAACTGAAGTCTGTAGTCCTAAATTTGTTGTTGTTGTTATTTCCCTGTTGCTGTACACGTACAGAGTATTTTCTTTAGTAATTGAACTTTACTGCAGTAAGGCATTAAAAACTCAGGTGCCTTGACCTGAGTGGTTTGCATGTATTGTACAGACAGATGAAGGACCCTGCAGAAAGAGGAATGAAGCAGGCTATCTCTGAAATAGCCTGTCTCGTTCTTGCCTCGCTTGGAGGACAGTTAGAAGCTGTGCTTGTATCTGAGGGTGGCATGGGAGAGAGTCTCAGAAGTTTGTTGTACCACCTTCTGCAACAACATAGGAATAAAGAAAAGTGGTCCTTCAGCTGTGTAAGCGGCCATAGGTCTTTTCTTTATGCTGGACTAGATGGGATTGACTGGTTTATCCTTCTTTTGGGTTGATTTTATAGGACAGAAGGTACTTACACTTAATGACTCTTTAAACTGGCAGTCCTTTTTGTTACTCGGTCTTCTTAAGGACGCTGAAAATGTAATAAAACAAATTGCCTGCATGTCCTGCTTTTGTTTTGCTACCCGTGCAAAACCCCAGGAAGATCATCTCCCCAGGTACCAGCAATGTCCGAACCGCATGCTGGGCTAGGTGTCTGTACCAGCTCCTGCCTCCTGCAGCGGGTGAGTCAGTTCTTCAGGGTACGTTTGACAGCAGTGATGCTTCCCTGAGACCCTGAGTGATTTTTTCCTAGTGAAAAGCTGGCATGGATCCATAAGCTGTTTTGATAATGTGACAAATGTACTAATGAAATATACTCTTTATAACTTAAGTCTGTTCCCCTTGACAACAGGACTTTGGCTTTCATTCATCAAAACAGAAGTGTGAATGAGTAACATAAACAGCAGTCGCTTTTTCTTTCTTGCAGGAGCATCTAACTAGAATTTGGAGTGGGGCAGAACGTGATCTAAAGTAACTTGGAAAAATCTTTGCATCATTAAACACAGTAATACTACACACTCTTAAAAATGTCCCATGCTGCCTCTATTTAGATTTAACAAAAAGGTTGGTCACCAATGTGAACCTACGTTACATACTCATTTTATTCATCCTGTTGATCTATTAAGCTGCAGCAGGCTTCATTGTATAACAGATTTGCAGCATCCATATACTTCCTAAATTAAGCACTGATTTAAAGGCTTATGATTCTGTTACCTCAAAAGAAAACTATTTTTGAGAGCAATAGTGACAACTAAATAGTTTTATCAGTAACTGGAGCCCAAAACACAACAGCAAACTTAATTTGAAGTGTCTACAGTGGCATTTCAAAAGTATGCAAATTACTTGTACGCAATTCTCACGAACTTCAAACTACAGACTCGAGGTGATAATTTATTTTTCTTTCCAAAGCACAATGTTGATTAAACCAGCCAGTGTTACTTGTTTGGCCACTACTTGACTTGCAACTGTCTTGTCTGATTTTTTTAAATACTCTTGCAGTAATTTTATCGGAGGTCCTGGTCATCTTAGCCTAAATATGTTGTGCGTAAACTCTTAGTTTCTGGTGTAAATGAAGGAACAAAAATAAGAATAGTATATCCTGGTATCTTTAAACTAGAGAAATCGGGGAACTGGAAAAGGGCACGCTATATTTTAAAGCCATCTTAAGCTTGTTCTTTCCCAGCTTGTCTCTGATCTCTTTGCTCTGATGGAATGAACTATTGCTGTCGTCTTCAGATTTCAATTTAAAAATAGGTAGGAAGTGCTTGGTAAACTTGAAGCAAAATGTTTAGGTCAAGGTGGAATTGGGAAAGAAAATGTGATCAAGTTGCTTGCATAGGGCTTTGGAAAGTAGCTTATGTTCAAATTTTACAGTTTATTTGAAGCAAAACTTCTGAGTTGATTACTCTCCCCCATTCTCAACTCAGTTTTGGAGCCTTTCTTCAATTTATTTAGCTACATTTATACTCAGTGTCTCCAATCTGCTGCAGTGGCTGCTCTTATCTAACATTGAAGCTAGGAATTAGTGTGTTGAGAAACAGAAGGGGGAAAATCTTAAATGACTAGTTACCTAAATAGCTAAATCTAGCTGTTGTCAATTATTTTTAACTTTAAAAGAAAATCGAAGTTCTTGATCAAGTCAAATAGCTTTGCCCTATGCTGGTATAACATCTTCCTATCCACTGCTGTGCTGATAGTCTGCTTTCCAGAGGGAAGGAAGAAGGAACTAGAACTTATGGAAGCCAGAATGACAGATCTCATCCTTAGTTTCCTAAGCAGAATGCAGTGCATGCACTGGTTTTTCCTCCTTCTGCTAGCATACTCCTTAAATTTCTCTATCAGGCTGTGATGTCACCTTGTGAGGAAAAAACCCAAAGGGTTAACTTCTCTCAAATTTCATTTTCTTTAAAAAGTTCTAAATTCAGATGACAAGGAGATTCATGAACATGTATACAGACTCCTGAATTTTAAGGGGTTTTTTTGCTGACAGCATGCCCACAATCCTTTTCCATTCTACTTCATATGATGGGCAAATTTTGTTTTTTATTGTTATGCTCTTTTATGGTGGGTGGCAGCTATATTACACTTTCAATGCATTTCATATCCATGATAGCTGAACAGGCTCAAAGATGGAAAATCCATTTTTAAATGTGTTAAAAAGACATTTTAAAAAGACAAGCTGCTAATCGTACAGAAAATTGTCAGTTTTTTAATACACTAGAGACACTCTGGATGGAAATACTATCCTAAATGGATAGCAAGATCTTAATTGCTTTTAAAATAATTTTCTAGGGCAATACTCATTCTAACTGTTTTTAGATTTGACGAGAATACTCTGAAGCCATATGACATGCTAGTATCTTGTCAGCTGGTCTGTGTTGGTACAGGAGGACTCTTACAGAAGAAAGGGAAGGACAATGGATGCAAGAATCAATTGTGGATTATATGCCTTCAAGAACAAAGGAAGAATAACTACAGAGTACTTTTAAGTAGCTATGGGTTTGGATTTTGCAGCAGGGGTGTTCTTTAAGCTGTACTGGAAACTTATTACTGGTGAATGTTTGTTGCTGGCTCTTGAACAAGGAGTGGCTCGTAGATAGGTCATTTTTGGCTTTGTAAAGCTAAAGTGTGAATTTGAGAAGACTTCATTGCTTTCTTAAGTTTGCAGCAAAGTAAAGCTGTTGCTTTATTTCCGAGAGATCTAATCCTGGGAATCAAATCTGATAGTGAATGCTTTTTTATGAAAGAAGAGTGAATAAAGTGAGACTCTGTTTTTCTGTAAAAAAAAAAAAAAATGACAGCATTTTGTAGTTCCTGGTGAAAACTGAGTCATTCTAGAGACTACTGCTGTTTCAGTAGGCTGGTAAATACAATTTAGAAAAAGGTGCAGCTTTGCCTAGCTATCTTGACTCTGAAAATGTATGCTCTCTCCTAACCCCATAGGAATTATTTATGTTAATCACTTGGTTACACTGTACTTCTCCTAGCCTTTCGGTGACCTTAGCTAATGAGGCCCTCCAAGACAGGAAGGAACAAAGAGAAATTCTGAAGCAGCAAGGGCAAAGGTGATGTTGCCCAAGGGTTTTCAATGTCTTCCTTTTTGTAGCACGTGCATTTAGCTTCCATACCCAAAGGAGCTTTTCCTCCCTCAATATTAGATCTTCTTTTGCCGTATTTTCCCCATACTGCTTGCTTGCTTCGCACTTGACTGAATGCCCTTCAGCAAACTGCTTCCAGTTACTGTCAGAAAAACTATCTGTAATCCTAATGAGTTTATAATCTTGGCTTTGGCATCAATACTATAGAAACAATTAAAAACAAAGTAACAAAACCATAAAAGGGATACAGGAATATGTTGACCAGTCTGTTGGCTTCTTTCCTACTTAAGTCACTGTCCTTTCCCATCCTTCTTTAAAAAACACCTTTTATCATTAGACTTTCTGGGTTTGGGAGAGCTCTTTGTTGGCTTTCGGGCACTCAATCATGATGATAAATCTTACCTGAAAACTGTCTCTTCTGGCAGGTAAATTTGAAGAAAAAGAAGACAAAGTTCCAAAGTTGGAGTACTTGAATAACCTGGCATGCATGTGCAATGTGAATGTGGTATTGAACAAGAAAGATTTGCTTAGAATGGAAATGCTGCTTTTGGAAAACTTCAACTGGAACCTCTACCTGCCAACACCAGCACACTACATTGACTACTACCTCCATGTGTCCACCTGTGAGAATGACCTTCACAATGGCTGGCCAATCACCTCGCTGGCAAAAATCCAAGATTTTCTGGAGAAATATGCATATTATTTCCTTGATTTCTCAGTGCAAGGTAAGAGGCTTAGCTTTATGCTAGAAAGACCTTCCATTTGGCAAAAGACAAAAACCTGAGAGACAAGGGTTTTAAAACTTCTCATAATATGGATTGCACAAAATTATCTGTGCAGAAAGGTTTCTCTTTGCAGTTATTTCAGGTGGCAAGTGGTACCGTGTCCCTTCTTTGCACGTAAGCCTCTTGCCTCTTTTCAGAAATCTCTAGATAACATCAATTTTTTCCTTCAGCTTAGCACACTAATTGGTGAGACTGTCAGAAGTGGAGTCTTAGTTTTTGATCTGCCTCAGAGTATGAAGTACTGTCAGTTGCAGACATAGTATTATGCACTTCAGTGTATGAATCTTAACGGCATTTTTTAGAGAGTCCTGTGCTGCAAGGCATGACATATTTAGAATGATGGGGCTTTTAATGATTTGGTTTGCAGCATTGCTTCCAGTATCTGCCCCTGTGCGAGGCAGCGAACTGCAGCATCCTCATAAGCTGGATTCAGCACTAATGTAAATATGTGTGTGATTGTCAATACCAAACTTTGGTTCAGTTGAGACCAGTCTACAAATTTTAGCATAGCTTATTTCATGGCTTGTTCTGAAATGAAAGAAACTACAGTGAAGTTTTCATAGTAGTTATGAAGAAATAGTACAGAGATCTTCAGGAAAGCTTCATCCAGTTCTGAGAGACTTTTTCTGCTCATGAGTTAATACTCTGAGATATGTGGAACGAAGCTGTGATTTAATTTTGTCCTGTTTTGCCATGTACGCACATAATAGGCTTACTGCAGTGATTAGTAACAGTATAATTCTCGCTTTTGTTTTTTCTTCTGTAGATCACACTTTCCTCCATTTTCGGCCATCTCTGATTGCTGCAGCTTGCGTGTGTGCCTCACGTATCTGTATGCAGATTTCTCCTGCCTGGACAACACAGCTTGAATTGCTAACATGTTATTCCTGGGAACATCTTGCCCAATGCATAGAAATGATGCTTATGTAAGATCAGAAGAAAAGAAACCTGTTTGTGCTCTTAAGAATATGTTAATACTCTGTTTTGGTTTGGTTTTTAATTTATTTCATTTTTTTAAGTCATTGTTTAGCTAGAATTAATATACATTGGTATTCTCTATCTTCAGTTCGGGGAGAGAAATAAAAGGGAAAAAACCCAGGTCCCTTTACTAAATACTGTATTTTAACAATATTTGCAATGCAGAATGGAGTGCACAGTTTGGTGTTCGTTGTGTTTTCTTGTACTGCTTGTCTATGTGACTGGATAGAAGCTTTTACAGAGGGCTGATGAAAGCTTTTTTTCCCCTTTGTTTTCTCATTGTACCTGCAATATATTTGCTGCAGACACACCAGTGTCTAACATCAAGAATACTGTAGGGAGCCGTTTCAGAACTATTCTTTGTTTTTTCTCCACTAAATGGTATGATTGTGATGCATCAATACTGGTCTGGTATCTGAGCACATACAGTCTTAATAGAAAATAAAAAAAAGTTTAATAGAATGATTTAGGTTGGGAGTGATGGTGGACCTTCTGAGTTCCTCCTTAAAGCAGGGCCAACTGCAGTTAAATTGGACTGGTTGGGGTGTTATCTAGGCAAGTTTTGACTATCTCCAAGGACAGAGACTTCCCAACCCCCCAGGGCAACTTGTTCCAGTGCTTCATCATTCTCGTGATAATCAAAAGTGTGAAAATATTTATTCTTAATACCTAACAGGAACTTGCCTTGTTCCCTTATAGCTACGCACTTTGATACTCTGCAAATACTTACAAAGGCATTTTGAAATTGTGTATTGTGGACTTAAGGTTCCAAGATAACCAGTCCATCAGTAACAACACACTTGTGATGTAAAATGATCCATAAACCTAATGTGTGAATATTGTGGCAGGATAATTAGAATTAATGGTGAAAGCAGATGAGGATTACTACATCGAGCTAGGGCCAAAAAGCTGATGATGTAGCCTGACTGGTGAAATTTTGGGATATATGCAACCTCTGTGAACTTTTCTCTTTGATAAATCTTACTTATAATTTGTTTCAGATATTATGAGAATGACATCAAAGATGCCAGTAACAAAAAAAACCAAGTAACAACTCCACAGCAAGAGCAGGAAGCAGTGGGAAATCTGAGCAATCAAGCCACTACTCAAGTTCTCTTCCAGCAGGCGAGTTACTACTCCCTAGCCCAGCATTCAGCTACGCTTTCCCAGTTCCAGTCGCCAGTGCAAGACCTGTGCTCTGCTTACCGTGACTCCCTACAGCCCCACAGGCCCAGCAGCCTGCTTGCCCAGAGCACCGAGGGCTCGCTGCACTCCTCCGCGGCTCTTCAGGCCAGCCTCCAGCCGTTCGCCCAGCCTCTGCCTGCCCCAGCGCCCATTGCCGTGCAGGTGGCGTTAGGAGCGGAGCCCAGGCACTGCATTTCCACAGTTTATGGCAGTAGTTACTTCAGTGGTCATCACTCACATGCAGCTGGGTGTTTTGATGGATAAATATTGACAGGAGAAGATGGTGATATCAACAGAAGTTGAAGAAGAAGCCCTGTGTGCGATACAAGATGTGTATCTGAATGAAAGCAGTGAAGAAACTGAATCCATACGACTCGTTTAGAGGACGTTGATCTGGATCTGCTGATCACTGGAACCTGGGTGTCCTTCTGCCAGGAGTTGTACGTTTGGCTCTTGGAGAGAGAGAGAAATAGAAATTAATATACGTCACTCAGTGTCACTCTGAGAGGCATCTGCGTAGAAACCCTGTGGAGCTTACTTCCTCCTAGCCTTCAGTTAGTTACTTGCCAGAGTTGGCTGAAAGCTTGTGTTGAGGAGTTACTTCAGGCTGGAGCATTTGTTGAACTTTTGGCCCAGCAGCAACGTACCTAGAGGATGTTGTTGGAAACATGGAGTGCTCTCCTCCTCTCCCAGTGATGTATCACTTAAACAGTGGCAGCTTATACTACTGAAAGCTTCTACTGAAATATATTGAAATTGGTATCAGTTAATGTAAACTTTGTTTATGCAGAAATGTATGTGTAGAACACTTTCCATCTTATTTGAGCAGAAGTCATAATTCAGGAGTAAGACTTCAGAATAAAAGGGGAAAAAAAAAAAGAAAACTATCAAATTAAGACTTAAAATTCTCCTGGAATCCAAACATCATGCTGCTGAACAGAACATCATTCTACCTTCAAGTATTTTAGAAACAAAAACAAAACCTTAATCATCTCTTAAACCTTTAACATGCTGCTGCTTTTCAGACTGGAGATTGCTAGTAAAATTGTTCATGACCTTTATCAGGGATTTAACATTACTTGAAGAAATCCTTTTGGAAAAACTCTTGAAAGGTTCAGTGCCTTCAGTTATTTTATTTTTCAGGCTCAAAGACTTGTGGCAGTAGTTCAGGCTCAGAACAGAGGAAGCGGTGTTAATGGGGCAAAGATAGGGAACTGGTTAACTTTGCTGTGAAATTAGTGTGGTTGCAGTGCTAGACAACGCTGACTTAGTTTTTTAAACATCATCTCAGCATTCTCTTGGAAAACATAACTGGTAAATTGAAGATTATTTTGCTTCTTTGCAATGAGACACACACATACTGTCACATGTTCAAAGGTTTCTTTCTCAACTGATTCCAGGGATGATTGTTCAAAAAACTGTATAGGCTTTTTTTTTTTTTTTTGGTTAATGTAGATATTTACAAGAAATGGACTTCTGCAAATGTGAAACTTTAGTTTTGATATACGCCACCACTATTGTAAATTTATTTGAAGGCATACGCTTGGTTTGTCTTTTCTCTGAACGTTCTCAGGACAGCAATATGTAACAGAGTAACGTGCAATATGCTTTTACTGACTTGGGGCAAATTTTTCAAGTCATGTGTCACAGTGCTCTTTTAAATTATATTTTCAGAATTGTTTTTAAGGGTGTTTTAGGGTAGAGGGGGGAAAAAACTAGCCTGTGTGCTAAGGCGTGTTTGCGTAACTCTCTTCTGACAACTTTTGGTGTCAAGTTAATTTCTTCCATTCAGCAGGCTAGAGGAGTCTTCTTTCATTAAAAAAAATATGCAAACCTTAAATGAAGAGGCAGTACTCTTCAGAAATTTGTCTAGAAGGTTACAGAAATTAGTTCATCTTCTATTCTGTTGGCTTTGTATTTATATTAAAACTTTATTTTCAGAAGACTTCAGTGTATTTTTTCGTGTCATTCAACAGACATAAAAAACACGTGGCAGTATTGTTGTGTGGGTTTTTTTGTTTATGACTTATAATCTGCATCATGTTCAGTGTTATACTTTGGACCGCCATCGTGCTCAGTTTTGAAAATACTGCCTAAGTTCCCAATGAAAGCTTCCAATAAACAAGGGTACTTCAGCTATGTGTGGTTTGTTTTTTGTTTTTTTTTTTTTTTAATTAGTGGTTTCTCCTTAGCTTTTAAGAGCTAGCAAAGAATGTATGCCTATACCTTATAAATAGTTGATCTGAGCACTCCTAATATTTCACAGAACAGAAGAGTGGTAGGAAAGACCTTGCCAAATAATAAATTGTGAAGGATTAGGCAGATCAGGAATTCAGTCACTGCACAAGAAAGGCAGAAAATGTTCCAGCTTGCATGGCCAATGTGTCTTGGGGGTGCCATCTTACCGGAGGAGGTTGAAAGGCTGAATAGGAGAATGCAGTTGTATGTTCAGTCTTTCTTCTGCAGATTGCATCTTCTAAGCAGGAATTGTCCATTGGCTTCTAGGTTCTGTTCTTGCCATTGTATCATGGGTGGAGCTGGGGCAGATTAAGTCCAACGGCAGACTCTGAAAGGGGAAAGACTTATGATTTGACTGACAGTTCTCTCTAGAATGTTTTAAATGTTAGTGGCAATTCCACATGTTTCATTTTTCAGTAAATACTTTTTTCGTGTCACTAATTGTTTTGTTTCTTTTGTGAAAACATACCTCCAGGAAAAGTGAACATAGAAGAGTTCAGCCAACCTAAAAATGCTTTTCTGAAGACTCTTCGCCACAACTTTTGGAGGGAGCTGCAGAGGTGCGTGTGAAGCTGAGTTAATTTTTAAACAAATGGAAGTAAAACTTCACACCTTGTGCTCTTTGATGCTGCCACTTGTAGCATAGTCATAGATCAGAATTTTTATATGCTGATTAACTCCTACTCTCCTGGCAGACTAGGAACAAAGAAAGGCTGCTGCAAAAGCAAATGCAGTGAAACGTGGCCAGGGGTATGGCACTAGTTATCTCCCTTACATGGGAGGATGTTGCAGATACAACCAAACAAATGAGAAAGCTAACAGTAAAATTAAACTCTATTAGTGAGTCCTGATAAGAGCTGCAACAGGGACACAGGCAGAAAGAAGTCTGCTAATATTGATCAGGCATCAAAGGTTAAAATGAACTTATTTTTGAAAAATCTTACAGTTGCAGCTTGCTGCTTTTTTAGACAGGAAAGGGAAGCTACCTACTGTGTCCCTATTTGTGAGAAAGCCACAACCCTCTGTTTGCAAAGCTGTCAAAGCCACTTTTGGTCCTTTTGTTTTAGCAAGTTTTACACACTGTAGGGAACAATTTAAAGCTGAAATAATGCTCTTTGATCAGTATAATCAACTCATTGGTAAAGCGTATAGGTGTAATAAAATTTAGCTTAGTGCTATTTTTTACTGAGAAGTCTAGATTCCAGCAAATGTGGGCCAAACACTGATGGATTCTTAGTGATAATTTTTGCCTAAGGGTTTTTTTTGTTTTGTTTGTTTAAGGGGTGTTTATTTTTCTCTCTGTACTGCGATTTCAAGAATGTCCTCCAGTTGAAAAGACAGCAATGCTTCTTTCCCCACGTGAAAGCACCCCTTGCATATTTTCTAGAGAGCCTAGATAAAAATCCCACCCTTCTTTTCAAAGCATTGTTGTCTGTATAATGGGGAGTTAATTGATCACCTGCAGAATGTGAAAACAAAGTGTTCCAACTGCATAACACTTAAATGTTGTTGCTTCTAGAACTGGAATTTGTGTTGGCCGGTTTCATTTTGTTTTCAAAGCAGGGAATCATCAGGTATCAGCATCATCTCCTTCAGAGCACGTTCTTGTGGGTGTGAATGGTTCAGACAAAACCACCATCCCTTAATTCTAGTATGAGCTTTAGTTTCACGTAACACTTGCCCCATATCTACTTATGTGTAACTCTACAAGTCATTCTGTGTAGTTGGTTAAGTGTTGAAAGTGATGGGCACATTCTAAATCCAAGTGTTCTAAGATGTCCCATAATTACTTGCAAAGGCATATACTGGCTGACTTGAACTCAGATGAGGGGTAAGCCTGAAGAGATCCCTTATTACTTCTCAACATGACCTCATATAACTGAAGAGGCTGAATTTCAACAAAATTCTATTAAATCAGTAGATACGTTTGTTGCAAGTACCAAAAGAGCATCTCAAGATTGAACAGGTTTCAGGTTTGACTTGTGTTTAAGAAGAGTTCAGCATTACACTTCGCCTTGGAAACACAGAGTAAGTAATATATTGTGCAACAACTAGTCATAAGACATGTGCAGCCTGTTTTGTGTAAACTGATGGAGTCTGGATGAAGCCTTGTTGCAGGTGGAAAGCTTAGCAAGCTCTATTGAGGAAAACATTAAAAAGGAATTAAAAGTCTTTTTTAATGCAAGATAGCTGAAGTGATTGGGATCATCAATCATGTATATAGGCCCATCAGAAAGTGAACCTTTGTGTACACAAAACACATGCCCTAGTTATAATTCTCATTTCTGATTAGCTTGTGAGGGCAAGCAGCTAGGTGGATCTAGAAGGCAAGACAGCTGGAAAAAGGAGCCTGAAAAGCGAAAAGCTTTGTGTTTGGCCAGAGGTGATTTGGAACAGTGAATGCAAAAACTGTGTTATATTTAATTCCTCCTGTGTTCAAGAAAACAGGTTTTCACATGCGCTCTATGTAAATAACAGGATTGCACTGAGAAAATAAGACTCCACATTTTCCCACAGAAGTCTGTCTGTAAAACCTTATATGTCTTCTAAGAATCTGGGACATCAAGAGACACTGATGAGAATGAGAAAGCCATGATAACAGTATGAAAGCATATCTTTTAATTAGTGATAAACTAAATTTTCTCTTGTTTTCAAGCTCCTAAATTTCTGTCCTCCAACCAGCAATAGGGCAAAAGGTTTTCATCAGGTCTTGCATTTTGATGTACGCTTTGGGCAGAGTATTGTCCTGTTCTCTAGACAGATACTGAATAGAGGTTCTATTAAGCATGTGGTAGACCACATTTGAATATGTCAAGTACGTATCATATCCTGAAATACTTAGACTGGACAGCATCATTAAATGATTTGTGGCATCTTCTGATTTTCTGAGTATTTGTCAGATCTTTAGGAATGGGGTAAGCAGTAATGCTGAGGATAATATTACTCTGAAAAACAATTCTTCATGTTTGTAATACAAAGAAAGAGGGAAAGACAATCAAAACTCTTGTTTATTTGTCCTGTTCTTTGTTTTTCAGTGCACTGGAAAAGACTGACTTTACTGCCTTAAGCAATCCTTTTGCTGGTCCTTTTGTAGACTACACCAGAAGTAGTAGAAATCTGGAATAAAGAACAAACAAAAATATGGTTGAACAGTGTAATTAGAGCTTCAGTGTTACAAATGAAAAGACGTGCTGACTGGCTTACAGAACCTGTCCTTTACCAAAGCAGCATTCACCCTTCTGTAGAAGGCCTATCTAGAAAATAAGCTGAATGTCCTTGGCAAGTCTGAAATACACAGTGCAAAAATATTCTTACACAAAAAGCACAACTTCTGAACAGGGGTTTAGGGATAACTTAAACATATCCTGAGTTAGACATGGCTTCACCAACTCCCAAGTTTTCAGTTTTTTAGACAAACGAGATAAGTGTTCTCCAAAAGCAATAAACAATTGACACTATTACTTTCAGGAAGGGTGAGTGTCCCTTGTTGATTCACAGAGTAACACTTCTGGTTAGTCTCTGGTGAAGATGCACTCGGACATACGTAACTGGCATGGACATAAGTCAATTCAGGAGGATTTTTGAGAATCAGAAATCATCATGTTTGGCAATCCTATCTGTTTCACAGGTTTTACTATAAGTATTGTAGTTTCAGTAATCTTCCAAAGCTATATTGCCATTTTGTTCATAAAATAGGATACTACTTGAAATCCAGCCTCTTTTGTGGTGGGGTTTTTTCTTTCTTTTTTTTTCTTTCCTTTTTTTTTTTTTTTTTTTTTTGGTAAGACTAAGGAAATAAGAGTTCTACAGAAATTCTGTGAGGAGCTGCAGCTAGATAGTTTTCCAAGAATGAAACAAAGTGTTAACTTTCTACAAAGTAGTAGGTGAAATGTTTTTTATATATTATTTTCTGTTCTTGGAGCATAGGCATAATGAATACAATCAGGCATGGCAGCTTGGGAATATTTCACTCCGAACATTCCAGTCTTCAGCTATAAAACTGTGTGTCTGCGCCTAAGATGCAAGATCTACGTTTCAAGTTTATAAAAAATGTATGATGAAAAGTTTGCTCATTTAATTTTTGGATTAAATCTGCACTAGAAGATTATCGAGTGAAGAAGAAAGTTATTTAAAACTTTTGCTTTATCTAAAGATTTTTTCTAAGCTCAGAATTTTAAGCCTGCTGCTCTTGAGGGTTCTGTTTTGTTTTTTATAAAATAACCTGGATATTTGAGAACTTACCTCTACTAGCTTTCCTCCACAAATCTCTGCAGTATGACGATAGTTGGGAAAATCAGCTACTATTTTGCCATCTTCCATTTTAACAGTTGCCTGTAATAGAGAAAGGGTTGATGTTCCCTGGGGTTACTGGCATTTATATTATCAGATACACTGTAAAGATCTGTACACCTGATGCTTAAAGTTTTTACTTTTTTAAAAGTAGAAGTTCTTTACACATGAAGCTTCATGAACAAGACAAATTCTTGTGCTTTAGTTCTTAAATGTTCACAATTTAAATAGAAAAATGTTCGTCTAACAATACGTACACAATATTCATCTATAGCTCTAAAAATGATCTGACTACAGGCTATGCTTGTCATTCCGTCCTCAGTGTTTATGTGGTTCTCTTGTTTTGACAGTGAAAGAAAAGGCATGATTGTAGGAGTTAATTTTGAAGTAGCATTCTCAGACACTAATAACCTGCCTGCAAGCAGTTACAAAACTCACTGTGGACAAGTGATGCCAATCTTTAGTCCAGATCCTGAAGCTTCATACCTTTAACTACACTAGAATTCATCTTGCTCATTTAAGTAAAGGTGAACATGGCTGCACAGTCTGCAGCCGTGCCTTCATACTGTAATATGTGCCAATTGCTGTAAGAGCTGCTTCTATATGGAAGAAGTATGCCAGATGCTACTATGAAGACCACAAATACGGCAGCAGCTCAGCTGACTGCCAAAACTCGATACGCAGTTCCATCACAAAGCCAGTCTTGCCCACACTTTTAGTAATGCAGATAAGCCAGTCCTATTTAGAGGAGAAAAAAGTAATTTGCAAAATGAAGAGATGAGTGGACATTTTTTACCAGATACAAGGAAAACCACCTTACTAGTTTATATATTATTTAGTGACACTATAATAAAATGCAGCGGTTTCTCTGCTGAAAGTAATCTACTCTGCCTCCATCTTTAGTTATCTAATAGGCTTTGGACTGCCAGAGCCAAAAAGAAGAGGATCAAATTTGTAGTATTTCAAAACTGTTATGTTTGTAATAAATTGACCAAGTTGATTGTGTCTTATTCAGTCTGTTAGGTTTCACAAAGATTCCTCAAAGCCAAAGAGGTTTTTTCCTCTTGTAATCAGAAAGGTGTGAGTAAAGAAGCCTTCTGGAAATCATGCAGTGCTATTGCTGTCTCAGTTTGTCACAGCTCCTTGATGCAATTGCTGGTTTTCCTGACTCTTTAATATGTATAAAGCATTTATACAGTAATCTATTGTAGGGTTCTGGACACCTCACAAATGCAGAGTTTAGCAGTCCCAAACTGTCTTATCCCTTTAAATATATGAGAAATGAGTAAGTTAAGTAACTAAACCATTTTATGGTAGGTTTTGTATCCAGATTTTGTCCATGACAGGAGTAGATCGATACGGTGTAATCTTAGGTCTCACTAGAGGCTGCTTAAGCTGCAAGTTGCTCTGTACTTTTCAACAGGAAGGAGGACATGGAGAAATTTATTTTTTCCCCTTCACTTTACACAGCATTTTGTTTAAGGCTCAAGCACAGCTGACGTCACAAGGTAGGCACGGGCAGAGCTCGGGCCCACAGCACTCCCTCAGAATGTGCTGCAGTTGCTGGACAATGACACAGCTGCCAACCAGCTCTTGAGAGTTTTAATGAGCATTATGTTTGCTTGAATTGCGACACCAGTAGATGCTTGCCACTCTATCCTTGTTCTTTATTAGTATGTACAGTTCTGACGCTCTAGCTCTCTTTAAAACCAGATTTAGATATTTTGCTAGAGGCATCAAGAAATATGGGCAAAATTGTATGTTTCTAAGCTATGACAGATGAAAAAAAAACATTTAAGGAAAATGTCCCTGAGACAGATTTGATTTTCACCCTAAATTAAAAAAATAACTGAGACAGTGTAGAACTTAAGAGCTAAATTAATTTACCTTGAACTTTTTACCGCCCATTGTCTCCATGTCTGCTTCCTTGCCGATTGTGAATGTGTTGGTCGTGGTGTGGCCTCCTGGGAAATGCTGTGTCCAGGTGAAGTCATTTCCATTCTGCACCACCTCAGTGACTATTTTGCAATTCCTTCCCATTTCAATCTTGTCACTGGGGAGACCTTAATCAATACAAACATACAATTTATAAAATCTAATAGCCTACCAGCTGTATTTGAATGGAAGCATGCCAATGGTATGTTTATTCTCAAATACTGGTGTCTGAGCATCTGAATTTTTTTTTTCTTTTTTTTTTTTTTTTACAGCAGTATCAAAGCTCTGAGTTTATACCAGTGGTTTAAAGGAAAATATAGGCACACCAATGCATTTCCTGAAATAGTAAGTTTTGGTCTTGCACTCTTTTCCCTAAGGAATGACACACAGAATAAATGCATAGATGTAAAGCATATACAAATATTTCCTGCTGCTTAATCTACACATGCAGATGTGTGGAATTTAAATGTATATGAACTTGTGCCTTTGATATATAGCTGCATACACCTATTTACTATTTGCTATTGCTTTTTAAATAAATGAACACAGGCACTGAATTTACGCACACCGATCATAGCATCCCTAAGAGCTTTTACGGGGTAATCTCTGAAAAAAGGTTTGCACAGTCTTCTGATAGCATTCACAGAAAGCTGTTCCTGTAAGATTTTGACAATCATCTTCATACTAAATTTATGCTCCCACTGATGAATAGTAAGGACAGAAAAAGCGATTCACAATCATCATGCTGCAAACATCTTGGCCCTTCATTCTGCTGCCACTGAAAAGGAATACTGCTTCTGTAGAACAGGACCGTTTCCTGCAGCTGACAGTGCTTTACAAGAATGAATCTCCTTGCTGAAGTGCAGAGCACTCCTACCAGTCTTAGCCCCTGTTGATCTCAGCACATTTCAGTAAAAAAGCTTTTTTTGAAGAAGTATTTTTAACGAATTGATAACCTTTAAGACTTACAACCCAAGACATGCTTACCAATCTTCTTCACGAAGTCATCGTAGTTCTCATCGCCTTCAAATTCGTATTTGCCTGCAAATGCCATGTTGCCCTGGTGATGTGGCTGCTAGAGCAGAATAGCAGCTGGAACAAAGAAGAATGGATAAGTGCAGATGGCTTGAGGCCCTTGTTTTTATAAACCAGCCCAAGCTGTTCAGCCCACCTATACCCACACCCCTTGGAAATATACTTTTATGACCTACATGAGTCACTAGCACGGATACCATTGACCTGTATGAAACTCAAGGTTATAATTCACTTATACATCCTTGACAATAATCTGGAGATCAGCAGAAATCAAGGACAAAAGCTCGGTTTTCGTTTCAGCGCATATTTAAACAAAGTGATATATTTTTACTTTCAAGATTCCACTGATTTTGCAGTCAGGATGGCATAATGGTAAAACATTTATAATGAAACAGGGAGAAAATTACTTCAAAACAGTGTCCTGAGATCACAGCCTTGTTCTATTTGGAAGCATACCCTATATTAGTTAAAATATGAAAATAAGAAAGAAGCTGTACATATTCTAAGTAATTCTGGTGGGATACGAGCCATGACAAGATTCTGGGTAAATTACTGCACCTGCACATGTCCTACCTTATCTCCACACAGAAAAAAAGAATTCTGAAATATTTCACGCTCCTTGGACGGTAAAGTACACTAGATTAGTCTGTGGCACCATATTCCCATGCCCTATTTAATATCAAGAGACAAACAATGCTTTGCATTGCTTAGCAAGTATTTGCACAAAGTACTAAAAAACACACTTATTTTGGAAAAGCAGAACTCTGATTTATGTAAGATAACCATATGTTAAAAGCCAAAGAGTCTGCTGGGTAATTTAGAATGCATACAGGAGATGTCCTATGCTTAATGACTCCAATGCCACACACAGATAGCAGGGTAGGAAATTCCCAGCTGCTATGTATTGGCATAGCTCCACTAGCTGAGGATACAGACCAACAATTTTTAATCCGAACAAAAACATTCCTAGGATTTATGTGAAATGGTGTCATAGATTAGAATTTCATTTTATTAAAATAATACATTTAGGAAGGAACATAAAAATCTATTTTTCTCCAGTTTTATAAAAGTCTGGAGAAACATGTAACAGTGTTCAACAAGTTTTGCTATATGCAAAGTGGGTTCAATTTCATAAGTGAAATTAACATAATCTCACATGCTAATGCAAGAATATGTCTATTTAGAGTCAAGAAGCTGATCAGAAGAACAGGAACATAGGCTGGGTGATTAAAAACATGGGAAACAAAGGTACACTAAACTTCACCACTGCTCTCCTTGATATACTTTCAAATTAACGTATTCTGTGTAACCGTTTCTATATTTCTTCTTAATAGACTTATCTATACTCTGCTCTGTCAGAGAACGAGGCAAACTTCAGTATTATGATGAAACTCCAGAAAAATCTTCACTATCATAAATCATGTATACTGTTACTGTAACACTATACAAATTAGAAGCACTGCTACATCTAACAAGTTTATTAGCAAAATTATTTGAGTTCACACAGTCAGCTGTACACTCTCTCTGCCAGTGCTCTAAACGCTGCATGTTGGAGGTGCAGTGCAGTTTGCAACTGCTCTACTGAGTGGAGACAGACTGGTGCCTCCAGTGAACCCTGCCTCCCACGGGTCCTCTCTTGTACGGCCACGGACTGGCTGTGTCTTGTAGCCTCACGGATTCGGGACTTGGATGTACATTATGTCATACCAGCATTAACTCCAAGAGGAGCTAGACATAAAGCCAGCCTGTACCCAAATTTTTATAGCAGCATACCAGTGTGTAAAATCAGTGCCTCTCGGGGGGGGGCGTTAAGGTTTTATTCAACTGAAAAACATATTTGCTATGTATATGTATATATTTAATGGCATATTACTTGTCAGGTTGCAACTCAATGAAAAAAATCCTCTCTAATTTGTACTAATTTTTTGTTTTACTTACTAAGCTGCTTTTATACAAGGCCTCTGTTGTCTGTAAGTCATACCGCCTTTAAACCAATTACAGAATACACAGGGCATATGAGGTTTGAGCGGGACAATGTTTCTTACCTTAGGAATATTTTTGCAGTTTCAAAACTGCAAAAAATGATGGAAAAATAAGAAGAATTCCAGAATAATATGCTCACTGATGGGTGAGAAGTCTGAATCAGGCGAGAAAGGGATTTCTAATAGAAAAGAATTTCCTGACCAGAAAAAGCTTCAGAAAATTCTGAATCAGTTTTGTGAGAGATTGTATCTGTGGACTGGAAAAAAAGCTTATCTTATGCTTATTAGTTGGGAATTTGTGTTATTTCTGTTTTGTTTTTTGTTTTACCTACTTCCTCTTCTGAAGTCTGAGAGAAAGTAACTTCAAAATCTTAGATCCTCTTATACAAAAAAACACAAAACTTTCAAATGGCAATGCATTTTTTTGAAGTTGACAACAATCCTTTCAAAACTCTTTGTTTGGGTGGATGCTCCTGGCAGGAAAGCAGTCTTCTAGAACAGATGCAGAAAGTGAACAAGAGTGAAGCATAACAAAATCGCGGTCAATTTGTAAAATAAAAATGAGACAAACGTCCTAGGAATTACTGCCTTTCCACCCCTAACTCTTCACTCTCCCCATATTTACTCAGCTTTAAATTGTACCATGCTGTGCAGGGGCTGACAAAATTGTGCTGGAGTTCATGATGCCACAAAAGCCATACCATCTGCTGTCTGCACGCAATTAAAAGGATGTCTCCATATTGAAATAGAAGAGAGCCATATACCTTCCCTCTGTGAACGTTCTCTGTGTCCTGTGATTAGCATTCAAAACACAGGAGTGTGGGAGAAAAGGACAAAACTGAGGGTTTCTGTATCAATTACAAATACATAAGATTCAGGGAAGGAACCGAGAAACTTGTTTCACCGCCAATGTTTCCTTTGCACTTTTGATTTAAAAGCGTCTGTAAAATGATTCTGACCATCCTGCAACCATATTTGACACTTTGTTTTTTAATTAAAACTCTTTCAGCTTAATCCCAGGATTGCTGAACTCAATGACCAATTGTGCAGGAGCAGACAACTGAAAAGGAAACTTTATCAGCTGGACCCAGATGCTTAGGCACTATCTATATAAAGAAAAACTGCATTAAGCATGGAAAACAATGAGGTGGTTGCACAAACATAGAAGCTTCAGTTCTTATTGCTATGGTAAAGCTAAGCAGATACCAGTTAAGCTACAGCAGTGTAAACTCCATGCCATTAATTGAAGCACAAACCCTAGTAATTTCAGTTATACACAGACTCAAAAATACCATTTAGAGGAAAGGATCATCAAGCCTATTTCATACATGAGAAAACTGAAACACTGAGAAAAAGTGACCTGTCAGAGCTTATGATAGAATGAATGGATGATGCAGCCAGTAAGAAATCCTAAGTCCAGGCATTAACCCAGTGTCCACAGGATAGCACATTAATTTAAACATTCGTATAATAAACAAACCCTTAGAAGCAAATGAGAGCTCTGAGCAACCGTTTACTTTCAAACAGTCACCCAGGGAGTTTTACACTTGCTCTACTGATGGACTGTGAGCATCTTTACAGCTGCTTAGCACAACCGGCTGAACAGGTCTCCAGGTAAGACCCTTGCCCTCTCCATCTGGCTTAGTGTCCATCTCCAGCTGCTCTTGGAGAGTGGGTGACCAGTGAGGCTGTCCTCAGGTTAGCTGAGCACTGGAGGCCTCTGGCTTGCACGAGGCTCTCAGTGTTCCAGAGAGACATTCACAAACTTGCTAAGAAGGTAAATGAACTCAAGCCATACTCTTCTGTCTACATAAAACTTCTTTGGGGAGATAGCACTGGTGTAGTAACACTACGTGGACCTTGAAAGATAGATCAAACTGGATAAGAAAAATGCCTCAGTTCTGTGAAACAGGAAAAAGATAATCAGATTATATGAACAGTACTTGGGTTTTATGATCTCTCTCTCTATATAAAGATCAAATTAAATTTATGGCTTTCTTGTGACGTGATATAAAAATGCTGATATCTACACAACTATGTAATACTTGGAGCTTGCCTGCAGTGGGAATGTAGTGGGCATAAGGCCAGTGTGTAGTACAGTAAATTACCAATGAATAACTATTTCACTGGGTGGGTCACTCTTGCCACACACTAGAGTTTATTCACCTCTGAGGAGCTGTACGCTAGGCTGTACATGAGAGTTCCAGAGCAGGTTACAAACATCCATCCAAACAATAAAGGAAAGGCTACATAGCGTTAATAAATGTGCTTGCTCCACCTGGCTGCTCAGGATCAGACTCAGTTTAGAACAAGTTTTGAGCAAACGTGCCATCATCTGTACCTGTCTGTGCAGAGGAGTTTTTAATGTGCATTTTGAATTTGCAGCCATGCTTCCACTCACTTACTCTGAAATAAATCCTTATTTTCATTCCTGCCTTTTTTGTTATAAAATGTAATGAAACTCAATAGCGCATTGGAGAATGAAGAATTTCATTAAGTAGTCTTCCAAATACTGAGTAAGGACAATGTTTATTCCAAGAATAAAGGAATGGAGGCCCTCTAACTTTACTGAAGTTATGGTCACTTGCACAATTGCTAAGGTTAGTCATCCAAGTCCCTATCTCTTCTGTTTCTGCTAAAACCAGTACCCATTTAGTGATCTTACATTTTGCATTTGCAATTTGTGATTTCCCTGACTCTTCAGAGCTGTGAGCATGTGATGTTGCTCTTGTGTACCTCTACAGCAGTGCTTCATCCTTGGTGGGCTGGTCATCAAACTAAGTGGTGCAGAGAACTCCAGAATTGTCCAGTAAAAAAAAAATAAATTAAAATTATATGTCTATTTAGGCATGCATTTAAAATACGTTATGTATATTTAATCCATTCCAACTACTACTACTACATATGGCCTGCACACTGCTGCAAAAAGCCTTGGTTATATTAATACTTCTGCTTAACAGAACTCAGTTCAAATCCAACTGAATTTAACAGCTATAGCTGAGTCAAGTGGAAAAAGAAATTTCCTTGGCACAAGGTGAGAATCATAACAGAGAAAGGCAAAAGAATAAAAAGTTTCAGGTGTAAAACCTGAAAACAGCTTTCGGAAAGCGGCCATTATCTTCGGTGTACTTGGCACTATCTATCATTTTCAATGGAGAAAGATGCAGCTGTTCTTTATGTAGGTCAAAGAACATATAATTATTCTATAGGAGACTGTGCCTGCCATCTGGTGGCCAACGGTCAGGGCCTGTATGCCAGGCAGCATGTCCTACACTGAGCCCCCACCTCACCTGTGTAAAACCCCTGACTTCAGCGAGAGCATGCTTGGGTTTGCAGCTAGCCCCATGCCACAGCTGAATCTCCAAGATGAACTGCTGATCCCCTCATTCTCTAACTAAAAAAAAAAAAAATAAAATAAAAAAAAATTCCACCCTGAGCTGGTTATAATTAGCTCAAAAAGAGTCATCTTAAATGTATAATTTATATAACACATAAAAATATATCAGTATTTATACAAGAAATTATCTTCATATGTTTCATTTTGGGACACAGCTCTAAATGAAGAGGATTTCCAAAGCATTGGTTTATGGCATCACTGGCACAGCATATAGTATCAGCCTTTGCTTAAACACAAATACATTTGTATTGCTATCTCGGCAATCAACAGGACACAGGACTGCTTCATACAGATTTAATTAAACTTTACAGATCAGAAGCCAAGTACTGAATTCCCCTGAATTCAGTGGGAGTCATCTACAGTTGAACTAACTTCAACACAATTTAATGAATGCAACTTAATGTGCAAATGCTATTTGTGGCAGTCTGGCATTTGTGAAACCCACTGAATGGATTCAGCTGTCATAAACATAAATAAGGGTGTGCACGCTTAGACAGAGCAGCACTGTTTGCAGGCAGAATACAAGGAAATGGCATAACATTATTATGCAAGGTCTAAAGGTACATAGGCTTTTTACACTGAATTTGTCTTGCTGAGTGGGGAACCCCCTCCCAAAACAACCCAAAAATGCATTCACAGCTGCGCTTACCTAACTTTGAAACCTGAGTCACTGATCTAACATCAACACACAGTAAAACTCATATTAGAGTGTATATTGTCAGGACTATGGGCAGGAATCAAATTACTAGTTACAATGAGAAATTATGCAGAAAAGCTCAACACTATTTGAATTTAATCAGGATGACGTGAGCTGCAACTGTGTGCTGTTGTAGACAGTCAGCATGAATAAGTTGTCAAAGAAGCAAAACTCTTGCGGATGCTTATACCCAAAAGAAAAGTTTATCTAAAGCAAGTAGTTAATTCCCTCTGTCTCCCAAGTCATCTACCTCTGATATGCAAAACAGCTAAGTCTTCAAACGATGGTAGGAACAGAGGGAACTTTCAGAAACCAAATCAAAGGCCTTGGATATCTTTACTTTCAGAATTTACTTGCCACAAAGTCATAAACATAATGCTTTTGCATCTTTTTGTCATGTCAGAGTCACCCTGCCCTTGAATGTCTCCCAGCATGCTTTAAAGTTTATTAACCTTTCAGATGTGTTGTATAAAGCCAACTGAGATACACTCAAAGACAAAATGGAGATAAGGAAAGTAATTCCATTAGTGAATGAGCTAGGCTGAGTGACTATCTTTGAAGTGCTTTTAGAACTGGAATGCAATTGAACAAGGAGTACAGATTAAAAATAAAAGTAGGAACTCTCTAGTGAAAAGAAAGTTACACTTAATGATTCTTTCAGAATGAAACTTGATCAGGAAGGCTTGTAAATTCTTAAAACAGCTGTATCTGGCAATTATTCAGTAACCCTCCATAGTAAATGGCTAATGATTAATAATTCCTTTGGTATTCAGGGTAATCATTCATAATGAATTCAGAAAGAACTCATCTGGTGTTAATGTAATATGTAATTCCATGGGAGTCCTATTATAAGGTTGCCTTATTAAGTATCCACTTAATGTAGTACTAGGTGTTACTATTCTAAACCCATAAGCAGTAGAAAAGCAATTACCAACAAGACTGGCTGAATTCTTGAAAAGCTAATGCTTGTAGAGAGTCCAAATATTTAATGCACCAGCCAGCTCTACAGGACTTCAACAGGTGACACAGTACAGACTTGGTCCTCGCCTCAGATGGGTAGGATCTGCCTAACAAAAACAGGACAGAAAGGATGCTACCAAAAGCTCAGATAGAAACATTTGCAGGGGAGGAAGACACAGATCTTCCAAAAATCCAGTATTTCTGGGACTCCCTAAAAAGAAATTTTATTATTTCTTGGCAAAACACTCTACCAGGAAAACCTTTACGCCATTTAGATCTCCAGAAAGGTAGTTTCCAGAGAGCAACACAACCAAGTGATTCATTCAAGCTGTACAAGCTGGCATAGCTTCTGTAAGAAGTGTTTGGTTGTGCTGCCCCTGGCCGGCTTTCCCATCTCCGAGTGCTACTCAATGGGACTACCAAGGTCTGGTTTGGGCAACTAAAAAGACAGAAGACTAAACCTAAGGGGAAGGAAAAAAAAAAGATGTGTTTAGTTTTCAGGTGGTTTAATCAGTTTTCAGCTGATTTGGTTCTCTGAAATGTCTCAATTGCATAGCAAGGCCCTGCTGGTACAACAGGAGGTATGAGAGGGAGGAGGGGAACATGAAAGCCACCATCATCACCATCACCACCACCACCACCACCACGCAGCCCTTTCACTAGCCAGCCCTGACTGCAAACCACTGAGGGACTGAGAGCAGCCTGAGGATATGACAGTGCTGCTTCAGTTGCTCAAGTATCCTTGAACCCCCCTCCTGCTTTGTGCTGGCATAACTATTTATGTAGCAGTGTAACAACCAGAGCGAGGGCATGATTTGAATTAAAAACACCAAGGATAAAATAAAAAGGTATTTTTCAGCTGGATCAGTGCTCTGACCCAGTTCTTCTCCTGATCACACAAACAGCTGTACTGGCATAATGCAAGTATTGGCACAGAGAAGGGAACAAGCAGCTGGTGGAATATCGGCACAAGGTGGCCATGCCACTGAAAAATGCTCACTGTAATCACAGAATTGTTCAGGTTGGAAAAAACATGGACAGAGTTTTAATATGATTTCTATTAAAAGAATAAAGAAGTCCAAACTGTTAATTGTAAACAAGGCTCTGGAGAGGAAAAGCAGAAACATGCTCATGCTAATTGAGCTAGTGATGTGTGCCTAGTTCAGGTTCACTGAACAAATCTTCCACAAGCTGAAGGCGCAGTACAAATTCTCTGAACTCATTATTTCCTATTGTCTCTTCAGAGTCCAGCACCCAAGTAAATCAAATCAGCACTCCTGGACTCAGAAGCACAAAAACAAAGAAGTGGGAGGGACATCTCTGTTATCGTTTCAGTCTCTTCTAGAATTGATCGCATTCTATTCAATTTCTTGCCTTTGTTACCATCACAGCCAGTTTACTCCCTGGTATGTAAAAATCTTCCTTTAATTTCTGACTTAAATTAATGCACAGTTATTTTAAGCCTGTTGGTACTTGGGCCAGCATTGCCCCTTCTCTCTCTGGGTTCACCCCAAAGTTCTTAAGAGAGCAGTTACACTGTCCTTTTTGCTAAGGTAAATAAATTGAGCTAAGCCATGCCAAACTCTGTTAGATACTTCAGAAATAACAGACTTTTCCCCTTATCATCTAAGCGTTCCTCTTCACTTACCCCAATTTCAGACAACCTTTTTGGAACAGAGGTGACTGGGACCTATAACGTTTTCCAGCTCAATGACAAGTTTCATTGGTACACACCCCACCTCTTAAACTAAGATCACTTACAGAAATACTAAAATGTTTTGGGTTTACAGTAAGATTGACAACAGCAACTTCTACTGAATCTAATTGTTCCTTTCTTTCTTCAGGATTCTTCCTTTTAATTAGTTATCTTCTACTAAATGTTATCAATTGCATCCAGTTCAGTGGTAATGGGGAGTGATAGCAGAAATGGGAAGCTATCTTGAATTTTAAATTCTAGTAATGACTACAACAGAAGACTTTGTGATTTTTGTTATGCCGGTTTTGACTCATGTAATCTGAAAATGCATAGTAAAACTAATTTTGGCTGCTATCAATTTGGCAGATACAAAACTGGTAAGATTTGTTTGGAACATCACCTTTGGATTAAAAACCACTATAGAACATTTTGAACCTCAATGGCTTTAGTCTAATACAGACTATTTTTAAAAACTTGCTAAAATGAAAGATATAATTCAACCTTATCTGCAGAGTCTTCTGGTAAAAGCAAACTGAGTTAGTTACTACCTCTCTCTATTTCTTTGTCCCATATATTTATACTGGTAGTCCCTAACAGAAACTCTAGTTCTAATAAAGTTAGTAACTGACAACCCTAAAGATAAAAATCATTATAACTACTCTTTTGGACTCTTCTGACCAAACCCCAACAGTTATCTCCCCTTTATCTACATAGTTCACGTGATGTGTCGTAAAGATTTTATTATGTGATTGTATCTATATGATTGTACTCGCTGACACATCAGGACAACATAGGTCCAAACGGGAGCTTATCTTCAAAGTAATCTAGTCTAATTGGGAGACTTCAGTCACGTGGTTGTGGTCTTCTAAGCAACCTTCAGTCTTTGAGCAGGGGAAAAAGATGTGTACCAATATAAAACGAATGTGCACTGTACCAGCATTTAAAGTTAGGGGGGACTGATAGCACTAACGGAGTGCAATAGACTGTCACCACCACACACCAGCACCACCACCAAGGAAAAAAAAAAATCAAATTCTTTTTTAGCCACAATATATTGGGAAGGTATCATGATTTGGAAGCCTCCTCTCTACAGCTACAGTTACCTAAAAAATTTGATTGTTAATTTATTCAAATTAGATTTAGAAAGCAGCAGGATGAACATGGGAAGAAGCCAGGACTCTGTGTTTCAGGAACTTGTCCTACTTCTGCAGCACAAACTGGAGTTCTGCACGGGCTCTGTTGGCAGCAGGCCTCTCACGATAGCTGGACAATTTGCTGAATCCAGTCCTAGAGCTTGCATTTTCATATAAAATACATATTTTCTCTGAACTGACTTGCATATTTTACAGCTTTTGTTACTTCTCACATGCCTCTTCTGCAGCACCCTACAACTGCATTCTAGCAGACTACATTCACTCCACTGTAAGATCACAGAATGCTTTGCTCCACCTAAGAAAGGAAGCAACTGATGGTTTAGAGTACATGTTGATTTAGACTTTCTTGGAGAAATGCTACACAGAGCTTGGCTTTAACTAAGGTTACTGAAGTCAATAAAGAACAGCACATAACACCATGTTTTAACTTGTTTTTCAGTAGGTATTCTGCTAAGAGCTGCTCTGTTTCCTCCAAAACATATCATGTTATAAAACAATAAATCAGTTTTCAAGTGCCATCTGCTACACAGAAAAGAGAGGTTTTCAAAATCTACAGAGAAATAATATAAGGTGCATTGAAACCAGAAAGTTATTTTTAAGAAAGAAAATTATTAACAAATTATTTACCCTTATTTTACTCATATTATTGGCTTATTAAGCATAGGCTACTGGTATGTAGCCCATGGATGATAAGGAAAAAAATGAGACTTTTAACAACAAACATTATCTATGTAAAAAAAAAGACCTACTTAGTCTTGCAACACAATGTATTTTGTTGTATTAATTGAGACTAACAGGAATTGAAGGTGTTCAGGATTTTGCAGAACTTTGTCATATTTGATAACACAAAAGATTTCTTCATGTTGGTAAGGAGCTGTTTAAAAAAACAACCACATTTTGAAGCACAGTGACATAAGATTTTTCCACTTGTGTCTGTTTCTGCCTTAACACTGTTTAAAGAAAAACTCCTTAGTTTGAAGTACTGTTTCAAGGAAGAACAAAGACATTAAGAGCTTCTGTGTTTTCATTGTTTTTCTTTTATTTTAAGGAATCAATGTGCTCAGTGACAGCAATCCAGAGAGACGTGTAAGTGTCTCAAATAACCCCAGCACCATGTCTAGTCTAAATTGCTCCCATATCCATGGCCAATGTGTGTTATCTAACGTATAACTAAAGCTGCCTCCTCAGAAAATATTTCAAACTTACAGTGTAGATGCTGAATTACATTCTCTCTGTTCAACATGCAAGCCTATACATAGTTTACATATAAAAAAAATGATTTCTTTTGTTGGAATAATTTTTACATACTATGCTGCTTCTGGATTCTTTTTAAAAATCACAGTTAATACCGGAAAAGCCACATTTTTTTTGTCTTAAAACAAATGCATTTTTAGAACATTTGAAATGTTTGTTTTCAAATCCATTAATGCATTATATACAAGTGCCTTTTAATAACTGTACCTTGACAGCAGTCCCACTCCTTTCACCTTTTCCCTCTAGTTTGGGATACTCAGAGCATTTTCTTTAATATATTGGAGAGTTTACTCCGTGATACATACAATGAAAAATGCAGGCTAGCAATAGGTGCTGAGAAAGGGATTAACTATCAACTTCAACAAGACAATTCCCCATTTACAAATACAGATATGTGTTTCCTATGTCTCAAAAGAAAACCTTCTAGGTCACTCCAATAAATTGAAGTACATCTTTTGATTTTGAAACAGTTTCTACTGAAAATGCCAACACAACATTTTCTTATTTCCAACATGGAAGACAATAAAAAAAATTATTTTTATTTTTCTTAAGATACTGCAATTTCACGACTTCCTTATTTTCATGCATCTTTACTTCTGTAATGCCAGCATCTCTGTATCTGGATCATCAATGGTTACTGAAGCAAATACTCAAAGCTGCAGAGCTAAAGAAAGGCCAAATTCCCCACTTGGCCTGCCAGGGGAACTCCTTCTACTGCAAGGGTTACTCAGAGTTCAGTACGCATGGAATAAACACAGCATACTTTATTATGCATCCTGCTTTCCAGACTGCTGCTCACCAGCCCTCCATCATTAAAGCAATAGTACTGTATTTTAAATACAGATTATATAGTTTGCCCGAGGTCATATGAGATGGGATTAACAGCCAGAAATCCTGATTCACTGCTGTCTGTTAAAACAATAGACACCCCTCCATCTTTTAGATATAATGGTTTCTCCAGCACATTGCCTTGTATCACCACTGATTTTCCTCAAGTGTATTAACCTCCATCTATTGCACTTGTAAAGCCTGCTGCTTTATTTGTGCACATAAACCTCACGCACAGCTAAATTCTGCTATTCCAAAGGAATCCTTCAGCTGCAGTTCCTGAATCTCTGTTAAAGGGAACATTAAATTCAGATACGTTATTTTTTGGAGGCACATCTGTTTTGTAGTTGAATTTTTCCTATATTTTAAAATCATCCTTACTAGTTCCATCACCTTCACTCTCTCAAGCTTTTCCTCTGTTCTCTTGCACCTCACCCGAAGAGAAGAGTGAGATGGAACAGACAGCTACCTGGTGATGGTGACAAGCTATTTGCTACCCCAGAAACCCAAGCAAACAAGGATTTAGTATCAAAGAATCTCAAAAGCAAATGTAAGAAACCAGTATTTGACTGAATTTTTCTTATGCTAGTGAAGTGTTTACAGTGTGCCACATGGAACAATTAACCTGCATCAGTATGTTCAGAGAACAGAAAGAGTTTGAAAGCGTGAAGTAGAGAAGGATGCATTTCTTTTCTTGAAATATAAGAAAAACCAGTTTTCTTTGAATATAAGTACTCTTTGGGGCTTCAGCTATGCTTTGATGTCTATGATTCAGTTACATCTCACTGCATATTTTACAACAATCTGAAATTGTTTATATTTCCTTAGATACATTTAACAGGAGGAATAAATATACTTTTGTAGCAGAGAAAATACATACATCTCACATGTCATTTCATCATCATCTCCAAAACAAGCCGACATTTGCATTTGCTTGTTCTATCAACTGCTTTTATTACACCTAGCCCGTAGTGTCTCTCTTCAATGGTTTTATTTATCCTTCAGTTGGTCAGCAATAAATTTGACATTATTAATCACACAACACTGGTGTAAAACTGAGAAAATGGAACTATATTGTTAACAGCTGTAACTTTATCTTAAACCCTAGAATAAGACATATTTCTCTTAAAGCTGCCTTCTGGAATCATAAGGAAAATCTGGAAAACACTTCAAAATCTAAACTTCTACTTAGAATGCTGTTTCTTTACTTCGTAGTACTGAACAACAGCTGTTTCCCTCCTAAACATGGGAAAGCAACAGGGAACAAAAAACCCTAAAGTGACAACTGATTATTTTTTTAAAACTTCATTTTTAACATAAACTTGCATTTTTTAATGTCTGTTTTGTAACATATATAGATCACATCATTTTCAGGATCCTTAAAAATCTGGATGCATACTTAGGTCAGTGACTGATTAGGGTGCCAATTTCCCAGTATTCTTAAAACACCAATTCTTAATGCTTTGACAAAGTTGGCACAAACCTTAAAAACCAGTCGGCGGGATTCTAGTGCCAGGATTATCCTCATGACTCCCCTGGTGAGCATGCTGAGGTGGTTCTAAAACCGGTCTGAATTTCTGCGAATGCTTCTCCAGGGGAAGGCCTGGCCCTTGGGAGCAGGCTGAACATCGGGCAGGCACATCTGTGTCACAAGCCATGCTGCCATCTAGTGATGCAGCACTCACTCTGCCGCTACCCAGTGATGCAGCACTCACTCTGCCCCTACCCAGTGATGCAGCACTCACTCTGCCCCTACCCAGTGATGCAGCACTCACTCTGCCCCTACCCAGTGATGCAGCACTCACTCTGCCCCTACCCAGTGATGCAGCACTCACTCTGCCCCTACCCAGTGATGCAGCACTCACTCTGCCCCTACCCAGTGATGCAGCACTCACTCTGCCCCTACCCAGTGATGCAGCACTCACTCTGCCCCTACCCAGTGATGCAGCATTCATTCTGCTGCTTAGCTGCATAAACATTCAAGGATGCCACAGATGGACTTCTGTGCCAAAATCTGTGGCTTATGAGGCTAGTTGCTGCTTGTGTCCGAAAGACAGGAGATCTAGAGAAAGCAAAATACTTAAGCTCTTCCTGCATGATACTGGAACTTTTGCCCAAAATTTGAGATATAGGCAGATTACTGAATATATTGACTAAAAATGCTACACTGCACTCGTTTAACAGCAAGTCTTCCACCCACCTTCAAAGCTCTTCTTTGCTAGAAGCACCTGATGAGATTCTGTAAACAAGCCACCATTATCCGTTTAAAAATGGGCTCTCTTTGTCTTCAGGTTGCTAAGAACTGCCTTGCAACACAATGTTACCTTGGTTCAAGGTGGGCTGCCTTTTGCTTTCATTTTGCTCGTTATTTTCATTTTGCTTGTTATTTTCATTTTGCTTCTTGGTAAAATGCAGAATAAGCCATGATAATAACTCCCGCATGCAAATCCAGGATGACAGCAAAATCAGGCTTATCAAAAAAACTCTCTCAATGACCTAATGCAGAGAGAAATTTTGAGAACATTCCAATAGTGAATTGAACTGCAAGGTCTGTCTCCGAGGATTGAAATATAAATTTCTTTAAGACCTTTGGGATTATTAATTGCTAATTCTTAGTTTTCTCTTGAAGTTTTCGATATCTATGTTGCTATCTGAGCTAGTACTTTTCTTAGGGTCATGCAGTGATGTCTGCAGGTCCACTACTGTTCAGCATATCTGAAAATTAGCTCTCACCTTCTCTTAGGATTGTTGAGTTTCTGTTGTGATTATGGGATTTCTTCAAGGGTATGCTGGATATAAATCACTATCCAGCTATATTCTGGAGCCTGGAAAACAGGCAGGCTGAGACAACTGTTTGAAGAGAAATTAAGTATTATTTATCCTGCTCCCTATTAATCTCCTTTGAATGTTAGGCTCATTGCAAGTCTATGATGCATTACATACCAATATTAACTATTTCCTTACTTTCATTTTGGTAGACAGAATAGAGGAGAAAAAAATGCTGAAACAGAGAAAAAAAGATGAGAAGAAAGGCTAACAAATTGAAAAAAGTAGAGTTAATACAAAATGGGAGTGGGTCTTCCACTGAGCAATACTTGAATCAACAATAAAACACAATTAACAGCAACTAGAGTCATTCTTAGAGGATTAAATCTCTGGTTTGCCTACATTTTTATGCCTAGCTTTCCTCTTGCCACCTGTGGAAATGTTAAAACTTAAGGGTATGATGGATGAGGAGAGACTGAAAGAACTGGGTGTCTACAGCTCGGAGAAATAGAAACAAAGGGGAGATCTTACTGCCTTCTACAACCACCTCAACTGGAGGAAAGAAAGATGGAGTCAGATGCTTCTTGGAGGCATGGTGAGAACAGACACAACTGGGAATATGAGAGATTCTATTGGCTATTGTGAAATATATACTTTTCTTTTTTTAAAAAAAACATGAGCTGGTGAGATACTGGAACAGGGAGCCCAGAGATGCGGAATCTCCATCCTTGCCACTGGTCAAGACTCAAGTAGAGACGACCCTGCCCATTTAAACTGTAAGCCATCATGTCTAGTTAAAGACATGTTTGGGGGGGTGGGGAGGCAGACTAGATGACCTCTGGAGGTCCCTTCCAACATAAATTATGAGTCTATGACAATATAATCAACCATTTCTACCTCAGCCGCTGAGCCAAGTGTAAAATGACCTTTGTCCACAAATGAAACTCACAACATAGTAGGAAAATATAAACATGAAACATTCTGTTTCTTTGCCCCATCTCTCTCGAAAGTTATACTTGGCACAAACCTGAAAAATAATTTCCAAATGTTTTAAAACACTTAGAAAGTCAGTTCCTTTAAAAGACTCAGAAAGTTAATTCCTTTACCAAGGATTCAAAATAGTATCGATCACCTTGATTATTTTGACAAAGTTAGTTTACCAAAACACTTCGGTTACTAGAAAATGTAGTAATTAAATAATGGCTTTATAACAGTAATCTGGTAAGGTAAAATCAACATAATATTTTGAAAATATTGCAGCAAAATAAAAAAAAAATGGGAACCCTACAAAAAGTATCAAAAGGCCACTCATTCAAAATTAAAATATGTTCTTCTACAGAGGAACTTCATTCTCTGAAAGCGTATTTGTCTCAGAAGTCCTAATCTTTTCACAAAAGATGATTCACTATAAAAATATACCTCCATTGCTGCACAATACCTTGAAGTTATTACTATCTCCAGGGACCAGCACAGAAAAAATAATTCAATTTTGCTAATCACACATGCATGGACTGTGATACAAAATCTGGGTGCATAATATGGATTTTTAAAGCTAAGGGGAATCTACCGGTTTCGACCGTTGATTTCAAAAACATTAGACTGCACCTTCCATACAGCTTTTCTACAAGTGATTTGTACTCTTAGGCCTGGTTTATGCCTTGGTTTTGTGGGGATTTTATTTGCACTATTGCCACACAGCATTACTATTTGTAACCCAAGTGTCACTAAGAGCTCTTTGGCCAGAGGCATTTAAACCTTCTGTGCCCTAACTCTTCACAGCTGCATCACTGCCTCCAGCTTCCTCTCCTAGCAGAAATGCTTATTAGATTATTGTTACATGCTGCTATTCTTGTGCTTGCACAAAGATTGACCAGAGGGCGAGACAGAAGATCTGCTTTCCCTCCCCTCTTCATGCTCCTCAAAGCTGAAAAGTAGTTTGCTCAGAAAAGATGTACAGACTATGCATACAGGATACAGAGACGCACAGAATCACTAGGGTGGCTATTGGCCACTGAGTGATGTTCACAAGGGTGGAAGCAGCACAAGAGGTTTTTGTCCAGACCCTTTCAGGAAAGCAGAAACAGACCAGTATGGGGATCTGCAGTGAGAGGTTTCACACCTCTCTATTCCTGAGGAAGGGTGATCAAGCTAGAATTGATTTATACGAGGTCATCACTGCACAAAAAGTCAGGAAGAGAAACGGCTTGAGCCAGCTCCATAGCATCTTGATGCTGTGCACTGGATAAGCTTACAAGCAGGAGACAAGCAAGCTGAGAACACAACCCCTCTGCTCAGTCACTACTAACTGGAATCACAGCTAGCTGAAATACCTGTGCACAGTAAAATCCTTTCAGTACAAATCTTCAGTCTTCTGTTTGAGAAAGATTCTTTCTCCTACAAAAACAGTATTTTTTTTGAAAGATTTGGTTTTGTCTGGACAGTGCCTTCTCTTTTAAGTCATTGTGACCTACATACAGGCATGATCCAAATAAAAAATTAAAGAGAAAGAAAGCTCTATGTGACACTGCCTGGCTGGGCCAGCTCTGGAGTTGCTGTGGCCTCTGCATTATTTTTTCACACAGGGTCAGATATGAGTTTATATAATTTTTGGTTGGTTGCTTTTTTTCTTTACTATCATAATGAATGTTTAAATAACTCTGTCTCAAAAAAAAATATCTAGTTTACTCACTGAAGGTGGCATTGATGGACACAACCTTGCTAGTGTTGTTATCCTGATAGTAACAAACAAACAAAAAAAGCCTGGAATTATGCCTCTGAATAAAACACAGGACCAAAGCACACAATGAAGTTACTGTGAGTTAACACGTTACCAGTGAGCCACAGTAACTGATACATGGGTTCCCTTAGCTGCTTGCTAACACGCAGTACAACATGTTAGCTTAAATCATTTTCACCAAGACACTTTGATGAGGTTTGGATGGCACAAGAAATTACTCTAGGGGTATGGAATCCAACCCCTGCTATAACTTACATTTAAATCAAGATTGGTAGGATCATTACTACCTGATGACTGTTCATTAAGTCTGGCTGAGATAAATTTGGTAGTCAGTTCAACTCCCAGTGGCTGGAGACTTGCTGCGAATGGATTTCACAGCACAAAGGTCTATTGCATTTGGAATAACTCAGGCTATGAACTGATCTCTGCCTGGTTCACTGGCTGGAAGCAGAGCTGTACTGCTGTTCCAGAACATGCAATTCACTGCCACAGCTGACACCATTTTGACAAACAAAAAATTAACCAAGAACTGAATTGCCCCGAAGGATCTCCTGCTTTGTGATTTCTCCCTGCAGGCTAGGGCTGTATCTCACCAGAATAGCAAGGGGCACTGTCAGGGCTTGTGATATACCTGCACTCTGGGTATAAACAAAGAAGTGCAGATCCCACTGCTGTCAGTCTGGCACCTTTCACTAGCCCTACATTACTCAGCAGTTAGCAGGGAGAAACAACAGGCATTTCAGCATAGTGAAGGAGAAGCAGCTGGCTAGAGGATGAAGGAATAGAAAGAAGCAATTATACTATTATGGCTATCAAACAAGCCCACATCACTCTTACTTGTGCTTGGGGGTGCAAGGCCAGCTCATATCCACCTTTGCTGCTGATTGTTTTTTGACAGAAATTGCTCCCTAAACAGTCATGTTCAGTGATTATTTGTCTCCTTCCTTCTTCCTCTGATTACAGCCAGACTGGGATATCCCTGATCCGCATAGAAATGAATATTTTACAAGTCAGTGCTGTCCTCAAAGGGGCTTGTGCAGCATTAGGTCTCCAGATTTACTGTACTAGCAAAGAACAGTGTAGTAATGAGGTAGAAGCAATAGGCTACAAATGAGAAAAGAGCTAAAATAAAAGGATTTTGTCTTGGTACATATTTGACTGTAAACTAAAATTACCATTGAGGTCCTGCCTTTATATATAAGGAATTCTCACCAAATTTTGTAACTACTCTCACAGAGCCAACTCCACATTGTATTAACTCTTCCTGACTCTTGACTCAGAACATGCACTGTATTTTGCCTATGACCATGAACAGCCGGGAAGCACCACTATCAAAAAAGCAAGCACATTGAAGTATGATTTTTGATGTGTTCGTGTGTTGTATCAAGTTCTCCTGTTTTCCAGATCTCTGCATGAGAAGTTTTCCCACAGCTAACAGCATTTTGTGCAAAATAGTAACTACTCCCTGTGGTATATGACAGTAGCACAGATTTTCCCAGAACTATTGAGAAAGCACAGTTACTAATTGCAATATGCACACCCAGGCTGATACAGTTGGCAACAAAAATGCTAATGAATGCAAGGAATTTTGTTCTCACTGTGTAAGACCTGTCACAGCCTCATCAACTGCCTTGAGAGTTTTAAGTCTACTGCCTACTTCCATGTTGTTAATTATCCTAGTCTCCCCTCAGAAGAACGTTCAAGTCCAAGTCACACACAGCTCAAACCTATTCCCTTCTGGGTGTATTGCTTTACATTAATCTATAAACAAATGCATAACATAAGTATCAGTCCAGTTTTCCTCCCCATTCATAGCTCTCATACTTCTCTTCTGACCATTCACCAGCTCTGCTAACAGAAGAGCCCTGAAATCCAGTTATATTCAACCTTGACTCACTGGGTGGACCTTCTCTCCCATTCAGCCATGTGAAGTTTTGTGGTTGCTTTACGCCTAATGACTGACTGTCTCTACTTGCTTAACTCTTTGAATTGACTCATTTTTTCCAGCATTTGGGAATGATTCAAGAGCTTATTTTGGCTTGACCAGATCTGACTCACCCTGGGTGACTTCAGAAATTAGAATCAAATTGAGGTTGGGGTAGAAAAAGCAAAAACAACAGTCAGATTCAGTCTCTCTACTGATGTGACAAAGAATTCCTGGCCTCCAATCTGAATGCAGAAGCAGTATTTTATCTGGTCAATCACTGGTCCAAGCTTGCATCAATCAGCCAATCTGATTTTATTCTGAGGGAAAAACATAATGAGTCTCATGAATACTTTTTATATTAGATTTATGCCAGAGGAAAAAACAATTACAAAAATTTCACTGTACACAGTGATAAAAATTTAAGAAACCCATTAATATAGATAGATATAGGAACCCACGATGAAAAACCAGAGAAACAGTACCAAATTTCCCCAATTACAATGCATTAAACTAGACATCAGTGTTTTGAACTATAAAATACTACTTTGTTCTAATAGAGTAGCTTACACAAGCATTTAAAACTTTTATATTTCATACATGAGACAGTTGCAAAGTCTCTTCTATGCCTGCAAGCACAGGGTAGGCCACGTTATGAAATATGCATAAAGGGACACTGTCAGGTGAAAAACATCAGGCAAAATTCCAAGAGCTTTACTGCGTACTTGATCAGCTCTTTGCTGGGCAAACTACTATCAAATTCAATGGGAATTCTGCCTGAGCAGAGAACAAGGAACGTAATACTCAACAAGCAAGCAAGCAAACAAAAAATGTATTACATAAAAGTTGGTATTACTAAAAATATAAAAAATGCTACAATATTAAAGTCTAATGTACTACTTATAATTATGCAGTTAGCGAGACTTATGCAATCTCCAGGCTTAGGTTGTGAAAATAAGTGTTCAGCTTTTTTAGTTCCATTCTGTTCAACATTTGCTAAGATGCTACTGTTGCATGTGAGCTATCAACATTCCTTTATTAAAAAAACGCAACCAAAATTTCTATTGAAAAAGCAGTAATGAATTGGATTTAGGTTTAGAAAAACTTAGCATGCAAATCCTAAAGGAGCAGAATTTAACCTGTCTACAATTTGATTGCAGCACCTCATCAGCTAAGGTGTCAATGTCAAATCATTTCTGTCTTTACTCATTTCAAGGACATTAAGAACTTCCTCATCTTTGCGTGAGGGCAACCCTTGGGGAAAAAAAAAAGAAGTTAGACTACACTAAGCTTTGGATACCTTGTTTTTCTTTGGAGCCATCAGTAGTTTACACATCTAATCCAAAAAAACCATACAACTATCTGTTGTTTTGCAAGAGAGCTTCAGTGAAATTAATTTGATAGCACAAGGCAACTGACTTAACTATATCAATCATGTTGCAACAAAAATTTATTAGATCAGAAGTTGCTCCTAAATACATCTTCCTCAAAGGTATGTACAATGCTTCATCATAATTTATTCTATTCCAATTATTGAAATTTAATCAATACTGATTTTTACATCTTTGATTCTTTATGGATAAGAGATTTCCTCCTTCCTCCTTCTGTTTGTTCCCCTGCACTGCTAAGATATTTGGCTGTTTTAGCTTTTATGCAGAATCCTAGCTGCAACCTCTCCACTACTATTAAGAGATAACATGATTTAATTCTGTTAATTCTTTTGGGACAGAGACCCTTACATTGCATTTTACAATTCACCATACCTTATTTACTATAGAAACATGTCACTTGACAGGATACATCATGAAATTCAAGTTGCATTTCAGAACATTTTTGTCATTCAAATGGATGCCAAAGGAGAACAAACTGACCACCCCCAGACATGTACGAGATTGAAGTACGAGAACTGATGATGAAACAGTCAGTAAACATAACATCTAACCGACATAGTAATCAATGACAAGGGGGTGAAAGTAATACTAAATGCCAGTGGTGCTCCAACATTAATTATCTAGGCTAGAGATCTCAAAAACACACAAAAAAAGCCCCTTGTATGAAGGTCAGATTGCTTAGAAGCAGTGTTGCAGTTTTAAATAATTCTCAGTCTTTCCCCCATAATAAATAGAATGACACAGCACGGTTCATTTGTTTTTCTAACAGTTTTCCCTCTCTTTTTATTCCATTAGTTAGGTTGAGCCTAAATCGAGGAATCCCATAATCTTGCAAAAAAGCAGTCCTTTAATATGTCTATCCTTTTCAGAATTAAGTATCTCTATTGCAGTTTAATTTCTGTATTTTTCAAACTAACATAAACCATGCTAGGAAAAAAAGCATTTTTAAATCCATTCTCAGTGTTTTTGCTGCCTAACTATGCCTATTAGAAGCATGAAGAAAGACAACCCCACTCCTAACCAACCATTTCAGTAAATAGAAATAAATTTAAGCTGGCGAAGGTATCTCTTTTCCTAGTAGAGTATGTACTATTCAGCATGGTGGTTTTAGCTGTTGTGGGGAAGGAACTCCATCTGTTAAAAAACCCTGTGCTGTACAGCTACATCAGCATATCCTTGATACTGCAGACTTGGCCCGTATTCTGTGATAAGCCTCCACATGGGGAATTAGATTAGTACAGCTATAAAGAAATGCAGCATAGCTACACCAACGTATTTCCTCACAAGGATGGCAAAACAGTTGTTGAAAGCTTGCATTTTTCTTTTATTATTTGCTGGGGAGTGAGAGGGGAGAGTTTCAGTTGGACAACTCTAGAAATAAGAGAATTTGTGTTAGAAGAGATACTAATTCTGTATCATCCTTCATATGTAATTCAGTATCATACATTACTGCTATTACTCCAGTGAAATAACATGGTGTGTTTAAACTTTCTGCGCTATTTTCATGCATTCTACTACTATTTAAGAATCTGCAGTACCTACTGAGCACGACTGTTCAAGTTTCCTTCCCCAAGGCAGGCATATTACTTCACAACTTAATCTCTAGCAGTTAAATTAGTAACAAAATAAACAAACAAACAAAATAAACAAAATAAAAGTGTGGTGACATTGAGCATTTGCCTAGAAAATACAGTTATATGCTTTAATTAGAACATTTAAACTCCTAGTCTACAGATACCACAAGTTAGTTTGAAGAAAACACTATACAGCCTCAGCAGATTCCACACCAAGAGTTGGTATTAACCAGACAAACAAAGACAGGATTTGGTACATGACAAAAATGCAAGCATTCCTGATTAACATCAACAATATAAAAATTGGACTTTTGCAGCTTTAGAAGTCACTTGACCAATAGAAGAATTGCAAAAATCTGAACCACCCCATTCCAGTTTTCAGACAGAGGCACATTCACAAAGTCCTGAATTCAGCCTTGGTGTCAGTCGCTATGGGCCGTGCACAGCTCTGGAGAACTGTACAATGCGGGTAAAAACATTCTGTGAAACACCACCACCTTCCTTCTTAGGGCCTTGTAATGCCCACCCGTACAATCCAACAGTTTAAATTTCATTGAAATGCTCTGAAACCCTGCTCAATGTCCCAAAATCACCTGTCAAAACTCTTCACGGACTCCTGCTAACAAAACAACCCTCTTTGAATATAAACAAGAATCCAGTTCTGCATATTACGTGTTGGCAAAACTTGCATTGGCTTCAACTGTCAAGTAGAACACAGCTGATAATCATGACAAACAACAAACGCAGAAAGCTCAGACACAAGACCCAGCCACTCTTATCTTATGGAATGCAGTTAAAAGGAACAAACAATGTTTTCCAAATTATCAAGATTAGTTCTAATCACATTCATCTTCTGCCTTTAGACTTGCCTATAAATAAATATTCAGAAGTCATGGCTAAACACAGCTGAATGACAGTCACAGAGTTGTTGTTATACCTTGGCATCTGCAATTTTATGGACTTGTCTGTGACAGGACCAAGGAAAAGGATTTATTAGAGTTTCCACTTTGACTGCATCACCCCAACTCTATGTTCCCGAGAAACATTTGGACAAGCAACATTTACTGTCTTGCAAATTTTTCCACTGATCACCATGTGTCCTTATCATTGACAGGACAATCGAGTCTCTTATGTTAATCGTCTCTGAGAAGGTTTTGTGGACCAGCTGCCAATCACCTACCCCGACATAATAAACCACAGTGGTTTATTGATCACAGTACCAGGACCACAGCCTATTTTGATTTGGAGATGATGGAATGTTTTTTCTGTGGCTGTAAGGCTTGAGTTAAAGGGAGTCCCTGAACAAGGGCCACACACTTTCCCAACTATTGACAATCAAGCATACCCCTAAAAGATAACAGAGCAAGCTTGAAGGATTCTTTCCCTTGATGTGCAAACTAATTGTAAATAGTGTTTTCTCAGAGTTAGAAGTTAACTTGGTAAGAGCAATTAAAAGTGACCTGACTTTATCAAAGGAAATGACTTGGCAAGGACGGTGCTGGGTATTGCTGATGAGCTCTGATGGGAAGATAGGCTGAGCCCGAGTACTCCATAAATTGATCCTACCTGGAATTAGATTAGGTAATGGTAAGAAAGCATGCGTGTCAGATATGCATAAAATACAGGTGATACACTTTCCCTTGTTTTGAAATACACTTAGCACAACAGGTTCTACAACTTAAAGTCCACAAGAAAACAGAACATGAGACACTAACAAGAGTAAAGATCTGTAAGAGAACACAATGTGATATATTGAGAAGAGCAAATGGTTTAAGATCTAGAAAGAATTAAAGCAGTCAGAAGTGCAGATACCTTAGTAATCAGGACCTAATGTTCACATTGTCATTTCACTGTGTCAATGATGGAACTCTGCAGTCTTGTGGCCAGACTGTGCCTTTTAGGCACTCTTATTTCAGGGAGTGCTGAAAGTCACTGCACGCCAAGCATAGTTTGTTGTCAACGTGCAGCACAATGCCTGTGTCCTGAAAGCAGTACAGTTTTTTCTCCCTTGCATAACTAACACTCATAGGTTTTTAGCAAAGAGAGGTCTCTACAACTTTAGGCCAGCCAAGCCTGCTGATAGAATTAAGGCACGCAGCTATCCTTAATGAGGTGAAGGAAGGTATTTCCCACCTGAAACTCCAAGTAGCACACACTTCTTGATCTAAATGAAAAGCTGTTTAGCACATGGCAGAGAACAAAGAGATTTTGCAAGATTAACGTCACTGTTAAAGATGAGGTGGGATGACAGCACTCAGCTCCAGCTGCTGAATGCTATATGCATACCCCTAGGCTACTGACAAGATGGTAAGAATGTCCTCAGCTAATCCTCATTTTGGGGGAGGAGGTGAAAGGGAAAAAAGGACCTTAATTTGAATAGCTAAAAATTTGTACCATTTTCCAAAGAAAGTAAGGACATAAGGACACAACTACTCTCCTCTTCTGCCTCCTTTCCCAAAAGGCTGACTGGGAGAATCTCTGTAGTTTATTTCCCTATATATTCCCCTTCAAAACTTGCGATATTTTAAAATTAATAATAAACTTGTCATTTTTATTAGACACTAGGGACTATTCATTATTTTTATCAAGAATGCAAAAATACAGAGTAGAGAGAAACACATACAGTCTGAGGTACATTTTCAAGATTAGAGGAGCTGAAAATACTTGTCTGTGATGACAGCATTTCTTGATTTGGTAAAACCATGCACATCAGATGAGGCCTGAGTAAGTAAGAGGGTTGATAAAACTGAACTCTACTGAAAGACAGAAAGAGATAGACAAAGGAGGAATACGAACCAATCCTCTAGCAAAATGTCACCAAAAAAAATCTAGTAAAAAAATGTCTGGCATTGAAAATTGCTAACTGCAAGTTTTTATTCTAATTTTAGTCAGAGAACAGAGCATCTGATAGAGATGAAATGTGCACATCAGGCACAGAGACATTAGCATACACAATTGGGCCATGACCTCTCCAACTGTTGTTAGTGCTTTTCCTGTGTGTTTTCTGACACCATGAGGGACAAATTCATTCTCAGTGTAATTGGATTAAAAAAAAAATATAGGTGGAATTATATCAGAGATATTACCCTGAATGTCTTTATACTGATGTGACTATACGGTATTGGAAGATTCCAGCTCAGAGTTGCTTCCTACACAGCCCCCACCCCACCCCCCAACTGTGGACCTCAGTAACAGCTGATGGGGTTTTGTTGCTTTTGTTTGGTTTGTTGTTGTTTGGGTTTTTTTAACTGAGCGCTTAACTATATGGCATGGCTAAGCTTTCAGTGCTTCTGTTTGGCCTTTTTAAGCTATGGGGAAAGGCTTGAAAAATTTGGATACATTGTCATTTACGCCACACCCCTCCTCTTTGAACAGTTTCAAAACTGTTATTACAAGAGAGACAGAAAGAACCCAGTTAATGTGGAATCCTAGGCTCCACAGTGTCCCCATTTTACAATTCTCAAAACATCAGATAGATAGCAGATAGTGAACTCAAAGAAAGATCCAATTACAAAACATACCAGTTATGAATGGCATGTGGACAATAAGACAAGGATGTGAGACAACAGTTACTCCATCTTATTCAGGTAAACCATGAAGTCAAGGTGACTTCAAGAGGCACTGCCAATTACAAGCACACTTTTGAAATCTACCTAGAAGTTCCCCATACGAACTTGTCCTATTTTGTTAACCTTACTGCAGTGCTTAGCTCTGATTTGCAGCCCATCCATATATAATTGTTGTATGTAAGGCAATATCTAGCTGGAAAACATACTTACCTTCACCAGTCATTTTACTGAAATACATCCTATGGGTCATGTAAACCAATTAGCAAGAAAGCTGAATGTGTCAAAAACTCTCAATTGATGGGGAGAAATTAATTTGTAATTTATGGAATAACTAGATGCATCTGAAAGACTAATTACCTAGTTACTGTGTCTTTGTCAAGGACAACAGTTAGCACTTACCTGGCACTTTTCATTCTCAAGTTGTTTTTAAACATTCACTATAATTAAACCACATTACACCTCTGTAAATGAAAAGTTATTGTCCATATTTCACAGCCAGCAAAGCTGAAGCTACAAGTGACAAAGAAAAGGACACAGGGTCAGAGATGTGTTGGCATCTGCTTGCTTCAGCTTGGGAAGTACAATAGTTCCAAATGATTACTAGTCAATTCTGTTTCCTCTATTGTCCCATCTTCTTAAGCTTTATCAGCACAAAACCCTAAATGAGAATAGACTATGTAAGATTCACATTTCTGTAAGTAATTAAGGTCAGTATTTCACCATTTGTTATTCCTATATGACACGAAATTTCTCTCCAGGGACCACAGGTAAGGAAAAGCCACACCTCAACAGTTGTAAATTCTCTTGATCCTGGGGTCAATAGAGCTTGTCTACAAATGGAGAATAACCTCAGAATAACACTGTGTTTCCACAGCCAAGGAACAGAACAGATGCTTGGATATATTATTAAAGGCGAGACTTCTGTAATTTGCTTAGAAGACTTTACAAGAAAATCTAAATAAATTACGCATGCTAACTTACCTATGCTTAAGTTTAGCCCGCCCAATGTATCCTAGCTGCAGTGATAATGTTGTCAAACAATGACAAGTGAGAGGAATTGTGTATACCGTGTCACCAACGCACTACAGGCATGTCAGTAGTTTATGTGTTTCAACCCACAGCCTATGCCAAAACAACTAATTCTTGAACAATATATGCATTCATTTGAGAAGCGTATTTTTGCACGGAGGCAGGGAGGGATCAGGATAAGAACAACACTGCAGTTATAAAATGGGCTGCAAGATGAAATGCAACACACTTGTATGTGATACAAATAGTCTTTCTGGTACTGCAGGAAAAGCTGCATAGTTATTTGTATTACCGTGGCAGGTGAAGGTTACAGCCAGGGTTGGGCCCAATTGTTTTGTGCTTTATATAAACATAGAAAGAGACATCCATGTGCCTGGCAATCACCGTTTTTGAAAGTACTTCAATCAGAAGGAAAATTTAAAGATAAAAATAACAAAAAAATAAACAATCCAACAAACACAAACAAACCCCTGTTTGGTAGCTTGTGTCAAATCAAAGTGAGATGCATTTGTGGAGCAGCCCTAGAGCTCAAGGGTTAGGTGCCATACATTACTGGGGAAGAGCGCAATGCTGCCGCCTGCTCATGCTGTGCACTTCCACAGAAAACAAGAGCTAATCAAGTTCACATAATTCATAAACGAGCACACAGAAAATACCGCAGAAAAGACTCAGGAACAATTTTACACATAAAGCAAAGACTGGTGCCCAAGTTTCTTCTCATTCAAACAGTGGTAATATTAACTACCCAGCATGTTCCTAGAAGTAAGGGGACAAGAAAACAGGTTGCAAATAAAAAACAGAACTGTGAAATAATCAGAAGCCCCAACAGGCTCTTTTACTTCAAATGCCAGTCCTGCCTTAGACATTTTTTGTCCTTTCAACTCTTGAAACACTACACACAAAAGTTATTTCTCATAAAGATGCTGCAGTAACCAGGAGATCTCTTGACTTGAATCAATCAAGAAATTTCCAGAATAGTTTCTCAAACACAGTTTGGGAGGTCAATACTGTTGGGAACAACTTTACAGAACAAAAGCTCAGGTATCTATTTATACTGAACTCATTGCTGTTGTAAGTTGACTCATAGTAAGAGGTATCTGATCCTAAAGAGCATGTGTATCTATAATTCTATCTTTTGTGCATTTAATATCTGATAAAATATTCTAATTTCACAGTCCTACAAAGAAAATCATCTGTACATTCACAAAACAAGTTCCTTTACAGCTCTAGTATGTTCCATCCCTACCAGAGAATGTATTGACCTGCAGCCCTGTCCATACATTGAGATGGATGCAGCTGCATGTTTGTCCTGCTTTCTTGAACTGGGCAACGGTTGGGCATAAACCAATGCCAATTCACAACCTTTTAGACACGTTAATATAAAACCGCCTTTGCAGGAAAAGAGCTGTCCCCCTGCGAGGCCCTTAATTAACATAGCTTCACAGGTTAAGCTAATGTGACCGCATCTGAGCATGTCTATATAGACATGCTGTGTCAACAGTCCCCTACTGACTGGCTCTGCGTCGTGAAGAAGGGGCATCTCTTCCGAGGCAGACAGTTATCTGAAAGGAAGTGGATGGCGATCTGCAACTCACTTTCTGTAACCACGCAATGTTCACGATCTTGGTATGTGATGATGGATCTGAATTCAGCCTAGATCTGTTTATGAGACGCACACTCCCACGTAAAGTTTTGCTGTACTGATGTTACTGTAGCTACCCACCGATCATTTTGCTTTGGTCTTAGCTCTTAACTGAAGGCCAGTGGGCAAGTCAGTGTGGCAGGCTGAATCAAGTATTAAAGACAATCATCCTATTCTTCCTTCTTTCTTTCTCTTTTGAAGAATGTAGATTATGTAAGTCAGTGTTCTGTAAAGCACTTTAAGAGCCAGTGATTGTAACAAGCAATTTCTGTGCCAGCTCAACACAGTACTTGAAGGAGGAAAGATAATTACTAATAGCACAAAACAATTAAAAGAATTGTTTGAAAGGGACCGTGTGAATAAACAGCTCAAGAATTAAGGAAAAGAACTAAATATACTTGAGACACCTTGGTCAAATCATTTTCATTTAGAAAAAAATATATTGTTCAATGATTTTCCTCTATATTATTCACAGATGGTTAAGAGAAATATTTATGACAAAAGGAACAAGACAGAACAAAAGCCTAGATGAAATAAGAGCTATTATTGAGGAAGAGGTACAATGGCAGAAATAAAAAGATTACATTTAATTGTCAGAAATGAACTGGGTCTTTGATGTTCAGCAGACATGAACTGAAGTCATCAATTTAAGAGAGCCACTCTTAGGCCAGCTGAGCAGCTACCTCTAACAGTTACAGGAACAGAGTGATGTTTACACCACTTGCAATGATTTGCCATGTGCCTATGGAGGAAAAACAGTTCTAAATTTTCAAAATTACCATTTGCTTTGGACATTGAGGATTTTCACCAGCTGATTTAAGGTCTGGTTTAAAAGGCCCTGAAAGCCTGTGAAGACATTCTAGTAAATGGGTTTAATTCCTATGCTGAAGGAATGAAGCATGTTTCCATCATACTTTCGAATGTATTTTGTATTTTGATGTCAGTGTTTTAACAGAAGGACATCAAAATGTTTATCTGCTGTGTACCCAATGCACTAACTAAATGCACTAAAGAGAAAATAATTAGAAATTCATTTGCTTTTTCATGTAACAAAAAAACCCAACACTGATCTTTAAAGGAAGGTGTACCCTGTTTTACTCGGCAAACAAGGACATTGCATATAATTTAAAGGTGAATGTTATATATTTTACTTTAACTACACAATACTATATATAGTAATGTATGTGTTCAACACCAAGAATAATTTTGCGGAAAGGTTTAGGAATGGCAGGGGAAATCCTGAGAAACTTTTCACTAGTACTTTCACTTAGCACAATTTGATCCCTTCCAAACATTTTAAAATGGTTATGATCAAACACAAACAATTTCCAGCAGCTTAACAGATTACAAGTAGTCAGCTGAACCACTGCATGAGCCACTGGATCTCAGTCCTTCTCTGTCACGAAATGAAAAATAATAGCTGACACAGCAGTAAAATACATCCCCTTGTGACAACTTGCAGGACTTTCTCTTGTAGAAAAGAAACAATGTTTCAAGTAACCTCACCCTTGGAGTAGATTCATATAGGCTGCTACAGTAACATGGGTTACATTGGGCAATGTGTTAAAGCAGTGTTACTTAATTATACGCCTATATAATTTACAAGTTGGTTTATCAGTCCCAGGTGAATTAGGTAGTATAAGAGCTTAGTAAAAGAGAAAAATGGAAATCAAAAGAGGTAAGTGAAACTCTCAATCCTCTTTTCAACTTGCTTATCAAGGTAGTTTTTTTCCCCACCTTAGTTCAGTTAAGACAAAAGAAAACTTCTTCAATGCTCATTCTTACACAAGCTAACGAAGTGACAGTTACATCCTTCTGAAAACATTTTCTTTCCGCTTCCATGAGTAATTTCCCTGGCCTCCCCTACATGTATGCAAAGTAATTGACCAGCTGCCTATTCTCTCACAAAATCAAACATAACCCAACTTGCAACAGGTCTGGCTATATGTCCTATCCACATAGGACACTTTTTGTCCCCGTCTTTGCTGTTTTATTATTTCATTAAACACAAATTTGAATACAAATTTACTCCAGATTTCAAAAGGACAGTGAACCTGCTAGATATTTCTTTACCTGCAGCAGCACAGACTTCTTCAGCAACAAAAGAATTATTTAACATCTAATTGACACTCTGCAAACAACTATTATTAAACAAAAATACTCTGTGAAGAATCCTAAACAAATATATTGTCAGATATTTTAAACCAAAAGATAATAATGTGCAGAATCCTCCATTAAATAATAATATTTAGTACTTATAACTGGAAGTCTAATGTGTCAGCCAAATATCAGCTATTACTTGATCATTGCTTTTCTCAGGTGCCCTGACATTCTGTACCATTTCTTCTCCCAAAACACAGGTGACTAGCAGTAAACAATAAATATGGTTTTCAGAGGTGCTGCTCAAATACTTCCAACTCGCATTTTCTGGTGCAAAAAAAATATAGTTGCTGTGCTCATCCCATAAGAAAATCAACCTAGATGTGATCTGATAAGAGACAACCAAACCTACAAGATGTTAAATAAACTAATGATGAGTTAAAAGGTATTTGAAAGATTTGGCTTACTTGGAAATTTCCAGGAAATATTTGTATAGTATATTTTCTTGCTGTTCTCCTTATGACTTAAAATACATATTAATATTTTAAATTCATAGTTCTAATATTTTAAAATCATATTAAATACATTCCTGCCAAATATTTGACTTGTCTTGTTTATTTGTCACAAACATTCCAAGGGAGCTGTTTCACAAACAGCATTCTTAAAATAATTAAAAGAGACTGAACAGAAATTAATGGATCTAGATAATATATTTATAGAAAAAATAATTATATTTGTACCTTAATTTACAAACAAAGAAATGCAAGAAAAGACAGTAGTTGCATGGGTAAGAATAGAAGTCAGGCAATGCCAAAAGTAAGTTTGCACACACATCTTTTGTCTCTTAATACATATTTGTATAGATAGCATTTAAGTACCTGGTTGCATTTTTCAGTACCATATCACTCATTTTTCATACCTTTAGCCATAAAAATGTCTCAATTATATTCTGAAACTCACTTATATATCAAATATTCATAAGACATATTGCATTACTTGAAATACAATTTCTGATCATTTAATTGCACTGCAATTTTACTTTGCCAGCTGGAATTATTGAGACTTAGAGCTACACAGCATTTGGCTTTTGATAAATTAACCATTCCTTCATTTTCATTTATTCCCTTAATATTTTTCAACAAAAATCTAAAAATCTCTCCCATAGGTGTCCTGAAGTATTAAGAACTAGAGCTTAGAATGTAAATTCTTACACAATCTTAGTTACAAATAGCCCCTTTCATCCTAAAGAATACCTAAATGTCCATGCATAACACATAGAATTCACTAAATTAGACATTCCTGACTGGAATTCAGGAGCTAAGGAAGGAAGACATAGATCCTAAGAAGTTGGTTTATATTGCTTGAGATATAAAGCAACATTAAATCTTGCAGAACCTGTCATTTTTATAGATGAATCTCTGGGTGATCCTGAAGTATCCTAGTGATTCTAAGAAAATCATTATCATGGCTTTATGAGGACATGTTGGCAGGGGATTAAAGCCAAAAAGCAGCTTCTGAACTTTCATCTCAGGTGGGAAAGTCACTGAAACCCAATTCTGTTCCAGAGCAGAACCTCACACATTTCAGCTGCAACTTAAATACCTAAGGCTACTGCATTCATTTTAACTGGAAAAAACCCCACCCAAAACAAAACCCAACACACAAACCACACCACCACAGAAACAAAAATGCCCAAGTCATCAAGACTAATAACCTAACTCTTAGGAAAAGTACCAGGAGAACTTCAGTTGCTTATTTTACATTCCAAGTCAAAGACAGCACCTCCAGGACACTCCAAAGACTACTCCCTAATCCCTATTCTGGAACAGCTTCCTTGAAGGAATTATTTTCTTCATTCTTGGATAATTACTTTAAAGAGAGAGAGAGAGAAAAGTGAGTTTTGCTCTAGAGCAAATCTTCAGGTACAAAGAGAGCCATTCAAAGGAGGCCATGCAAGCTAAGGCCAAGTAACACACTGGTATTAGCAACGACAAGCCCTTACAACAAGTCCTGGAATTGTTTCTTCTGCACTGCAAAGTAAAAGAAGTCAGTCAGCAAGTAGAACTGGCACAACTGCAGAGCTCTCCACACTGACAGCTGTGGCACCAATAAGCATCAAGGCCACTTCTACAGGTGCTTGGGCAGCTTGAAAAGATTATGCCACAGCAGCAACAGTATCTGTGAAACACAGTAACAGTTAACAACCGAACTATGAAAGTTGCAAGTTGCATGGCAAAGCCTCCCTAAGGAACGCCCTACTCAATCCGAACAGGGAATTGTTCTATAAAAGTTTCTGTGAGCAAGTCCTCTGCTACCTGAGCCGCTACTCGGTGTAGGATGCTGATTTAGTACTGATTCAGGAAAAGGCTGTTACTGACTCAATTAGTAAATCACTTCAGTATTCTGTAGGGATCTCCTACTCAAATTCAGGTAAGGCCCTGTCCTGCTTGCCATGTCAGGACCGTATTTCAATGAGTAACTGACACCTACTGTGCCATAAACTTCACTGCAAAATACATAAATAAGGAATGAAAAAACATACACTCAAAGTTTCCTCTTCAATCTACAATTGAAGGGGTAAAGATTTGGAGAATACAGAGCAGGTATCTATTAACTAATTACTGGTCAAATGTCAAAGGAGGTGCTATCATCCAGATCATTAAGGAAGAAAGGAGCTGCAATCTAACAGCCACAGGGAAGATCTTTAAAAGATTGACAGTATAAATTGCTAAATTAACATGGGAGACAAAACTAAACAACCTCTCAGTTAAATGCTTTCAGAATTTATTGGTTTGCTGAAAGCCATGACTGTATCCCAGAGCAGTAAGTTATACCTAAAGGAATCTGAAGAACTACAGCAGAATTTCACAACTAAATGTCTACAGAAGACACAACTAAATGTCTGGCAAGACACAGTTGCTTTCCCACCCCGTATCAAACCTCGGGAGCTTCATTATTTAGACACTTCAAGAACACACATGACTTTCCTATAAATGAATCCTCTGCAAACTGAAAGCTATGTTTTTACTTGCAAAAATATGCAATTGTGAATGGACTTACGACCCAGGTCAAAAGCAGCAGCCAGACATGGTAGGAAGGAGCATATACCAGTATTTGTGACAAGTCAGAAAAACTTAAATGTGTACATTGCAGAGAAGTCACAAATTAGAAACAACTGACCATATCCAAATATACAAAGACTTGCATCCCCACAGGAAAGAACACTGTATAGATTACTTGAAGTAAACTATTTCCATTTGATTTTTTTATACAGCCTTATATTTATGCTAAAACACTGTGAGACTCTGGCTAAAAGATCACCTAAAACTTGACTAATAATATATCCTACCCTGTTCACTACAAATCATAGACAGGGAGATCTTTAAACAGGCAGGAAGAAAGGAAAAGACTTAACATCTGAAGAAACCAGTTTTCAGTTTTCCTAGACTTAAATTTAGTAACACAGTCCCCAAGCGTGCTGCTCTTGGCACTAACAGTCATCCAAAGAGAACACACTAGCTACAGTTCTGCTTTTTGCAGAACACAGAAAATGTAAAACACATTCTTTTATAACAGGAAAATTAAACTTTCCTAAAACCATCAAGGAAAACTAATAAAAAATTGTTGAGGAAAAACACTTCCTCACAAGTCTGTTTAAAGAATGTATACAAGTAATTTGATTCCTGAATAGAGTCAGAAATTGCACTATGTTTCATGCAAGCCCTGAAAACAAAAATGTTTTAGATACAAAATTATCCACAGAGCCTAAGGCCTTTATGCTTTCAAAAATACTTAGGCTTAGCACTCAAAATTAAGACAAAATTAAGCTAGATGCCTCAAAAGATTAAGCAGTCACTTACTGCCCAAACAAACACTTGTTAACATTTGTAGAACCTTCCTTACCTCTTTGGAATAAAGCAATACAGCTGATAATCACATCATGTTTAAACTCTGAAACTAGAGTACCCATATAGTCAAAAGGACAGATGGTCTTCTGAGATCACTTCGGAGCTAGTTTAGTATCCCTTTCTGAACCACTGTCCTGAGAGTGATTCCTTTATCTGCTAACAGAGCTCCTAAACTGGCCATTCAATTTATGCACTAAATTATGTCATGTGAATACCTTCCTCTATACCTAAACCGCTATTGAAAATGAACTTTCTTAGGCATTTAGGTCCATGTTAACCAATTAGCATCTCCCAGACTGAATCCACCTGGTCTATCAAAGCAGAGGAATGGAAGTAGTACTTCCCTGCTTGCCATGCTTGATGAAGATGAGGCCAGATGGGCTGCCAGCCCATCATGAGGTTTGTAGCTTCAGCAAGAAGGAACTGGCAGGAACACAAAGCAGCTCATGTGCTGACACAGTGGTGTCCTTAGCCCAACAGCCTCTGGTACACTGATTCATCTATGGACCACAGTGCTACGAAAGGTGAATTGTCCTGATAATACTTTGAAAAGGATGCCCTGCAAATTCTGCTCTTGGATGCCTTAGTCACATTTTAGACTAATTTTGATTTACTGAGATTCCAAGATGCAAAATTGATTGATCTAGCTGGGCACTACAAAACTGTATCATGTAAATGAATGAATTCATTCCACACCCACAACTTTTAATACTGCAAATAAGTAACTGTGGAAGAGGACTAGTGCGTATGTGTGGGAAAAGGACTGGCACTTAATCTACTCAGAATTAGTTACAATCAATAAGATAACCATTTAGTAACAACCATCACAGTTTGAAAGACCCTATAGACCTAGTTTTCAGTGCATGATGAATTTATTTTTATGTGTATTAAATAATGAAAGATCTTTGAATAAGAGTATAATGTATGCGTGCAAAACTATAGGTAAGGTTTTAGATGCCAAAATATGAAACAATAATAGCATTGCATCTTCAAAGTTGTTTTATTTTATCTGAATAGAAAAATATGTGGAGATACAATATGGATACCACCAGTACCTACAGCTATACAAATTTCAGAAGATAGCAGAAACCAGCTTACAAGATAAAACAGGAAGCAGTTTTAAACTCGCATTTCTTTAAAACTATAAAATAAGTGTGAGAGGTGAGCAGGGAGCTAATGCCAGTGCTTTGCCCCAAGGACTCGCTTACAGTTGCAATTATTTTTTTTTAAAACATCCCCAACTACGGTAATTGATTTAAATCAATTATCCATATGTACATTAGGTAAAGCCCCAATCGTTGACTTCATCTCTTGTTCACAAAAAATTTATCATATAATTAAGTTTTCAAATTGCAGGGCAGATTTAATGATCATTCATAAACCTAACAAAACGAGTTCTACATTCATATGGCTACAAAAATCAGTTACTAAACATTACAGGAATGACACATTATTTTCTCCGCCCATATAAATTTTCTGTAATAAATCAATAATGAAGTTTCAAAAGAGCTTAAATGTAATTTAACCCTTACTTTGTTTGTTTATATTCTTCTGCAACACTTACAGACATTGGCTTTCATTGGTTACACGTTTTCTTTTTAAATAGGAAAGCCTTGAAAATTTCACAATAGCATATCATGCCTTGCAAACACTGAATAATAATGTTAAAATGGATTTATTAACACAGCATAAAACTGTGGTCACTAAATCCTAACTTGTGGAGATTTTCTGAGACCCTCAGACTTTCCTCAGGGTCACAAGAAATTGTTGTCACTATAGCAGTCACAGGAAGCTATTGCCACTATGATTCAGATTGACACAGAGAGAAAAGTATGCTTTTCAGTGTTGTTGCTGAAGTGCCAGCAAAGACTGGAGATATTAGAAGTCTATAAAACACAATCCCTTTAATGTGTGGAGTCAAAGTCTCAGCAAGGCTGGTAGAACTTCAAATTGTAAACCTCTAATCTAAAATTCTTATGCCCTGGTCCAGATATTAGGAAAAATACCTACTAACGTACCAAGACTCTATAAACACTCCCTATAAATCTACACACCCGTTTAGAGCTTTCATATGCCTACACTAAGACAGATCAGTTGCAGCATGAACAGGCATAGTAAACTTACACAGATCCAGCTAGCCTGGATACCAGTAACACCACATATTCCAGCTACTAGGCAATTACCAGGGTACAGCCCATTCCAGAGACTGCTACCACAGTTCCGCTGCTATTCGTAGCTAAATTAGGTTTGAGAAAGCTGATATTTGTAAACATGCTGCAATCATGCACTCTGGCTTCACTGCAACCCTGATTATACTTGATTTATGTATATTGTTCCATTACAACCTTGCATCTTGTGTTGGCTCTTTCATCACAGTGCACTTCTATGGAACTTAGTGCCCAGAGAATGATGTTACCACTACACATCTTAAACTACACACACCCAGACCCAATGAATTTATTAATTGAAACACAGGCATGCTGTGACAATTCACAAAATTCAAGAGTTTCTTTAGGTGAGTGCAATAACACGTTTTGGTCATGACAGAACAAAACAAATCAGTATCACTAATACTGAACAGCTCAGGCCTTTGAACAGTCAAGTCTGCCAGACCCGATCCTTACCGCATCCTTACTTCCACACATGGAAACAATTATTTCACCCATGTATAACCATACATCCAGATACAATCATATTTACTTCTTATAGGCATCATGCAGCCACATCGCATCTGTTCACTCACTCAACCCAAACTTATTACAACTTCTCCAGCTATCCGGCCTACCAATATGCTGTTAACACATCTTCACAGAGCTTTGCTCTTTTCTTGCTTTGAAATTCATAACTTTATTCCCTTCAATTCTATCAGTTCCTCTCTCAAATTCATATTTTCTTCTTTCTACTTCTGTCCTTTCTACCACTTGCTGAATGCACAGAGACTTGTTTTAATCTACAGAAAGTGTGTTAGTGCAATTTGTTCCATTAACTTAATCCATTTTATTTTGGCAGTTTCTAAAGGTTCCAGGATAGAAACAAGACCCCAGCTATGCCAATCACTATGCAAACCAGCCACAGAAAGACAAACCCTATCTTAAAGAGATTAAGGCTAGATTTAAAATAAACAGAAATTAAATGGTGATCATAGGAATTTGGGAGGGAAAAAAAATTATATAGCCAGCACTTTTTTGTTAAACTTACAAGTTTCACCCTGCATCTACATGCCTACTGTTGGTAAACTTCCATTTAAAGGTTACCTATTGGTATCATATTTCTGTTGGCCATTACACTAGTATATAAATGTCCTTATTTAGCCCTTGTTAAAAGCACATATAGCACCTTTCAACATGCAAATGATACTGCAAAAGAGCTGTTTACATTCTATTTTAAGACCCCCTAGTAGTTTCAACCACTTGGGTCAAGCACATAATCTCCTGTTATTGCAAAGAAACAATTCAGAGCATTAACAAGCCATACACCCAAATTTCTCTCCCATGCCCAGCATAAGGATTGCTGGGGACTCTAGTAGATGTAAAGATGACAGCATTTTAATGGTAATGGTCTGCCTGAGCAACACCTACAACAAGGTGGATTGCAGTAAGCATTAACCTCACTGATGTTTTACAAGAGGAAATCTTCCATTTTATGCCCATCCTCTATGTTAGTCTGAACTTAACATAACAAAAGGCCTGCTGAGCTGAGCTACTGGATCTCAATATCCCATCAGCTCAAGTGAGTAGCCTCTTTGTACTAGTTGCAATTTCTTGTAGTCTCAGAATTTACTGCTGCCCTTCTATGCCATGGCACAGCAGCACCAGAGAAATGAACTGTGGCTAACTGAACTGACCGGCTAGCACAATCAAAATCACTTAGTATCTACACAAGCCATGCTGTTTTATAGTAAGGACCATGACAGTTCTGGCTTTCCCTGCGTGAAAGCTGTCTGGCAATTTTGCAAACATTTATCTGAGTGCAAGTGTTTGTAAGCTTTTGGAATATAGTACTAGGTGTCCTGATAAAAAAAAAAAAATTACAAAAAATAGTACAGAATATATGACAATACATATCCCTGTACCCTACGAGCCCTTCTAGCTAATGTGATGCCTTTTCCTCACATTAGTCTTGGGGTAAATAAATAGATTACTACTAGTGTTAAAACAGTAACAACAAAACCATACTTCTAATGTACAGAACAATCCTGTGCATGCGGAGTATGGTTTGGTCTACTGTTGAAATACAGCTGGAGTACCTCCAAGCACAGTGAAATTCTTTGCGTAGGAGAGCAGCGTAAAGACAGTTTTAGTGCTATGTATGAACGATCTTCACTAATATGTTTCTTTAATCTAGCCTACTACTTGTCTGAATAAGGTAAAAGGTTTCTGGGAAACAAATGTTTATTTTCTATATGTCATATGTTGTCATAATCGCACATAACAAAAATAATGAGAGGGAAGAACAGCAGAGTCCTCCTTCCACTTCTATGACTATTTCTTTTAGACCAGGCTTCTTTGAGTTGAGAACTCTTTACGAATCATTTGCAGCTTCGGTGAACCTTCCAGAGCCACTACTGCATTCTCCTTGGCAGAACATACAGGAAAACCTGTAATCTCAGATCTGAATTAGAACTGAAATCCTTCCACACGGATAGCTTTGAAATGAAGGTAACTCAGTAGCAACACAAATCTTCTCGTTATTCTCCAGAATTCTGCCAAAGAACACATTGAGCCTTAGGGGCGCTCAGACAGCTGCCATCTTTCAAAGCATTATGGCCTCAGGATACAGAATACAGATCTTTTACAAATATGGTCTAACAAAATGACTTAGGAAGTAATATTAATGGTAGGTAGTTATGGAAAAGCTCACCAAATCTGATTCTTTTTAAGCCACAGATCACACGCTGTATCCATCTGCTGTTTCTCTGTGATACAGACTGACAAAGCTGCAAACATGGCTGGAAAAAAATACATTTGTAATTCAGTATCTACTGCTCCCTCCCCAATAAACCTATTCTATTCTACCCATCCACACTATCAAACCATTGATTTAACAGATGTAGTAATAAAACATACAAAAATTAAGCAGTTTAATCATTAGCAAATTCTTTTAACTATATTTCAAATATATTTGTCTCCAAGAAATGTGTCTAGCTGTTCTTCCTGATGTTCCCACATGTTCCTTACACACTTTACACCATCAATAATGCAAACATTATGCTCACCATGCAAAGTAAATCAGTATCAGATACAAAAGAAAGAGTCTTTATGTCTGTTAGGTAAGTTAAACAACTATGATCAGGACAGAGTAGGTTAATCATGCCTTTATTACTAAAAGCCCACAACTAGAATCTTGCAAGATCATGTCTTACTTGCATACTTATACATTACTTTTTTGGTGTTACAGAAGACTATTTATTCCATGTCCTCATTTAATATTATTAAAAAAAAAATCATCTTTGCATTACTGTAGTACTTTAACTACATATAACTCACTTTTCCTACTATGAAGAGAAAAAAAAAAAAAAAGGAAAAAAAAAAAAGGTGTGTGTAGTACCAGGCCTTAAATCTGATCAAGGTTTTTTTCCTCATACACCTTGCAAAAATTTCCTTACTTCTTCATGCCCATTATTTTTAAGTTTTCTACCTGACAACCCACAGTGTAGCTCCATTTTTATTCTAATCATATGGTTGGTAGTAATTTTGAAGCCAGCCAATAAAAGTCCCTAACGTGAAAGAAAAAAATACTTTATTTTTAAAGACAATCCGTAAGATTTGACTCTTCACTTCTCAGAAAATTTCATTTGTTGCCGCACAGTATAGCTCTGATAATAGCACTAGGAACAGTAAACCCATTCGTGCTTTAACATCACTTTTGTCTTTCTGCCTCCAGTTGATCTACTTTTCTTTACCCAGCCATCCTTCCAACAAATCCTTCCTTTCTACAAAGGGCTCGGGCTCCCAAAATGTAAAATCATACATGGACTGAAACCTTTCTTTTCTTCATTATTTTTTCTTTAGGAAATACCAGATTTCCTACCTGCGGGGAAAAAATGCCCACACAGTAGCAACCGATTCAGTACATCTCCAGGGAAGAGGTTAACACTTTTCCTCCCAGCTCTGCGCTTTTCACCTTTATCCGCTGTACCAAATTCACGCCACTTGTTTAACGTGTTGATTTACTTCACAAAGGACACCAGGCCCGCTGCCTCCCTCACGCTTTCCCTCTCTCTCACCACAGGTTTTCACCCACCCCCCTCCCCTCAGCGTGGGCCCCGCTCACCGCCACCGCACAGGGGCAGGTGGCGCCACAGACCAGTGCCCCCCCCGGCCTGCACACGCGCGGCGACGGGCGCGGTGCAGTAGCAGCCGGGAGGCAGAGACAGCCTCTCCCCCCCGGGGATGCCACTACAGGACGGACAGACCGACCGACCGACCGACCGACCCTGCCCCCCCGGCGCCACCCTCCTGCCCTCGCCATCTTCCCTCACGCCCTCTCCCGGCCGCCTGCCCGCAGCGCGCATGCCGGCCACCGCGCGGCTCCTGCCTCGCTCCCCCCTAACAGACGTTTGGCGCCGCCAATTACCGGCCTCCCACGGGAACGGCTCCTCCTGCCACCAATGAGATAGCGGAGCAGCCCTGGAGGCCCGGCCCCTCTAATCACTAACGGCCTGTAAAGTGCTAAGCCACGCCCCTTCTTCCTCTTCCCGACTCTTCATTGAATGAAGTCCCCGCTGGCCAACGAGAAGTTCCCACTCGGCTTGACGGACTACTCCGCTCTCCAGTAGAAGCAGGAATATGCACGGCGCCCGCCAATAGGCTGCCGGATGCGAGCCTAGGGGGCGGGCTCTCCCTCCCAGGCGGGCGGGGAAGGCCGTGGTTATCGATCCCGCTGCTGGAGGGAGGCGGCGGTGAAGCAGCAGAGAAAATGGCGGCCATGGCTGCGGAGGCGGCAGCAACTGCAGCGGTGCCGGGCGATGGGGGGGCTGGCGAAGCCGAGCCTGAGATGGAGCCTATCCCAGGCAGCGAGGCCGGTGCGGACCCTCTCCCTGCCGTCACCGAGGCCGTGGAGTCGGTGGTGCCTGATGGGGAGGAGGCCGACGGAGGGAAGGTTGTGCCCGGCGAGGCCGAGGAGCCGCCGCCTGTGCAGCTCGCCCGGAGCCCGGCCGGGACTCGGGAGCCGGAAGCCGAGAGGACGGAGAAGCTGCCGCCCTCCACCCCGGAGGAGGGCTCGCCCCTGGCCGAGCACCGCGGAGCGCCTAGCCCGGAGTCCGAGGAGGAGCCGCAGCCCTGCCCGCCGCCTGCTGGGCACCCTGAACTTCCCGAGGAGGAGCCGCAGCCCTGCCCGCCGGCTACTGGGGGCTCCGCGGAGCCGGAGCCCGGGGAGGAGCCGTCCCGGCCGGAGGAGGAGGAGCCGGATGCTGCTGATGCCGCCGCTGTCGAGCCCAAGTCCCCGGTGCCCGTGGCTCCGGCCGGAGGGGAGGCGGAGGCTCCGCTGCTGCCTGGCTCCGAGGTGCGGGTCACCCTGGATCACATCATCGAGGACGCCCTGGTGGTCTCGTTCCGGCTGGGAGAGAAGCTTTTTTCTGGGGTCCTCATGGACCTCTCTAAAAGGTGAGATGTCACGGGGGAGCCGTCCCGACACCCTCCCCCCCCGCCCCGGCGACGGGGGCAGCGAGGGCGCCCTGCGCCTCTCCGGCCCTCGGGGAGGGGCCGGGGGGCGCGACGGCAGGGGCATCCCCTCCCCCCCCTCCCCTCCCCCCCTCCCCTCCCCCCCCCTTCCCTTCCCCCCCTCCCCCCCCCCCGCCTTCGCCCGTGGGGCCGGAGCCGTGGGTCCGCCCGGGAGCGAGTGCCTCCTGCCCCCGCGTCCTCCCCGGGGACCGGAGGCAGCCGCTCACGGGCAGCCGCCTCCTCGAGCCTTGTAGCGGGGGTGGAGGGAGCGCGGCGGGGCGGGCAGGCCCTCCCGGCCCCTCTCGCCCGCCCCCGGCCCCAGCGCGGCAGGGGGGAGCGGGCCCTGCCCGGGGCCGGCAGCTGCCCGCCCGCCCGCCGGACGGTGTTGCCCCTAACGAAAGTACTGTCCCCTGGGAGTGAGAAAATGGGGGAGCCGGAGGGGGGCGAGCACGTGGGCCCATCCTTTTGGCTTGGCTGGGATGCACGTCGGGCCTCCAGCATCCCTGGCTGCCGCGGGGAAAGGACCTGAGCAGCAAACGCTAGCATTTATCCCGGGCTTTGTACAGACGTACAGACCCTGGGATCGCTTTTTCTCGTTGCCTTGTGTGTTACATTGCCTAGGTAACCTTATTTTTCAGAATAATGGTTTTCAAGCCACGCTATTACAGTCCTGAAGTAGTTACTAGTATCTGATTGCTCCTTGTCTGCAGTAAATGAAGTTTAATGGTTCTTAAATAACCTTTTTTTTGGAGGGGTGAGGGACGACGACGACTGTTTCTTACCACAAAATAGCTTAAAGCCTTACCATACTGTGAGGCCTGGGGTTGCTCCTCTCATTGCCTTCCTGCAGCAAGGGGTTCTTGGGAGTCTGGAACTCACCAGTGGTGCTTATGTATCTTGTTAACCATCTAACTGCTATTTACAGGTGAAAATACCTCCTCCTCTTACTGCTTGCTTTCTAGACATAAAAGGACTACACAAGTACATGAGAGGAAAGTGAAATTTGACTGGGGTTATTATTTAAAATAATTGGTATGCAAAAAATGCGGTGCTTCTCCCGCCCCCCCCCCCCCCCCCCTTAAGCTGCATGCGTGGTCATATGCCCTTTATGACTCCCTTTTACATTACTACTAGCTGTTTAATAACTTTCTGTAACAGCAGCGTTCTCAATGCTTTCTAAAAGGAAAGCCATTAGGGACCAGCACTTTTGTCCTGAACCTAGCTTCGTCGTTGGTTTTTGAAACAGCAGGCGTTTTCTGAAACCCAAGTTCTGGGTAATGTTATGGAATTAAGTTTTAAGTTTGTCAGTTGTCGTTTGAAGTGTTACCAGCTTGCCTTTTGAAGCCGCGTACTAAAATGTAATCTGCAAACTACTTGCTTCTAGTATGAAATATTAAAATGTCTCAAAGCAGGCCAGGAGGCATTACAACTTCAGATGTAGTGCTAGGTAACATAGATTCTTTTATAGGTCTGAAGTTGTAATAGCAAAATCAAAAATCACATTGTTTCCCTGGTTAGTAGGGTGACAAACATGCTTCTGTACTTTTAGGGTGTCTATAGATGTGAAGAAGGAAGATGCCAGCTTCTCCCTTGCTCCTGAAAAGTCATATCATACTAAGCACTCATTGACCCCAAACATCCCCTCGTTTGCCCGAGGTTTTCTTGTACGAGGAAGATCCTGATGCAGCCAGACCTACTGCAGCACTTTGCAGTAAAGGTCATCTGTAGCAGGCAAACTGCTGCTTTTCTGTTGTGCCTTCAGTGGAAGCATGCATCTCAGTTTCCCCTGTTTTTAAGCACAGGCCCTGGGGCAAGTCTTCACAGTAAGAACTGTGAAGAAGTGATATATGAAGGCTTCTGCTATTACTCCTAGATTCTCTTATGCAGTGGAGCCACTTCTTTCTCTCCATTCATAATGATCTTGGACTTCCTTCAGAGGTGCTTCTTACATGAGATTCCAGAAGATGAATTTTAAATTCTAAAAGCAGAGTTCTTCAGAGTGCGTGGACAGGAATTGAGTTTCTAGACATAAGGTCTGTAATACTTGGCTGGTGACAAGTAAATACTTGTAGATGAATAGGAGTCTCTGTTCAGATATCTCAGAGCAGGAAATGCAGTGGTAAATGAACTCTAGGAATAGTCCAAGAACTTACTACCTGTAAGAAATTGAAGCATTATCAGAAAACAGGTGTTACATGAATACCTAAGACTTAAATTTTATTTCAGACTTTATGACTTCGGTTGGAAGTGACTGAATGATAGTATTGGGTATCAGCTTTTCTCTATATGTTTGTTTTGTGTAGCAGCATGTGAACTTGTAGAGCATCAGCATTTTTATTTAATTTCTTTCTGCGTCTAGTATATCTAGAGGCAGGCCTAGAATTCTTATAACAAGTTTTTCCACTGAACAAAAAAAAAAAGGAGGAGTACGATTGTATCAAACCCATGTACATTTCAGCCTGCATTTACATGAAAACACTGGGATTTCTAGTATGGAAAGATAGTTTTCAGTAACCACCTGTCTCCACTATCTCATTAAGTGCATTCAAGATTCATGCAATCTTACAAACTTTCCTAATGAAGGGGGATCAATATCTTAAACCTGCCAGTTCTTATTTAACAAAAGTGAAGTTTTGTATTGGCATTTACTCATTCAATAGCTTCAAAAAGCAGCTGATGCGTTCACTGCATGTGTTAATACAGTTTTCATCATATACTTGGAAGAAAATAATTCCTAGTCCTTTCTGCTTTCCCTTCAGGGCTGTGAGGGGGTGCTACTTCTGTACAGTACGAAGAAGACTCTTTTAATCAATGTTTTAAAAACCTGTCCAGTGAACTCTTTTAGCCTTCTCAAGTCATGTTCTGAATTACTTGATCTTCAAGGTGAAAGAAAAGCAAAAATGTTTCCCATATATTTCTGGTTTTAAAGTTTCTTTTTTTGGTTTGTTTTGGGTTTTTTCTTTTTATTTCATTCTGTTTCCTTTGTTGAAATGATGCACTGACTTTGCATTTTATTCTTGTGGACTTTGATATGAAGTCAGTGGTGTTTGTATTAAAGGTCTGATTTCTTCTCCTACCCTACCTCCTGTAAATAGGATGTCCATTTAGGAGTTGATAACACAAGCACCTCAGTGTTCAGTGGACTTTATTACTACATTTATTTGAGGTAAGGAAGTATTTTCTCTGTTTTAATGGCAGTCTTGTGTACCTGTCAGCAGCTGAACAGGAAGTTTTGAAAATCAGCAGAGAATGGGAGCCCATGTCTACTGAGTTAAAAAAAAAATTCTTACGCAGTAAATAATCATCTAAAGAGGCACGTATCCCCACTTCTGTTGCTCTAAAGGCTTGTTGCATTAACTAGAAATGTGATCTTACTGGCAACAGTAGTAATAAACTTTTACGTGCCTTATTGTATGTTAGGATAAAGTTCTGATGTGAGGAGTTCTGGGTATAGCTGATGGAGTGGTGCTGAGGAGAGGCAGGACATGCAGGCAGCCATCAGGCAGGCAGCAGGCGGCAATCCTGTCCTGTTGTGTCAGAGCGGATAGCAGAATGCTTCATGCACGACTGTAGTTAATATCCCATGCTTTTGTACAAGTTGTCATTGAAAACTACTTGTTAGGTATGGGGCTTAAATAAGGCTTGTGAGCTTGCCCGTGTCCTGCATTTGCCTAACACCCTGTTTGCTCAGGGTGTGTGAGATGTGAATGCCACCTGCTGGCTCCGAATTAGTGTAAATCTTGCTCTGCACCTGGAGGAAGGAAATACCTGATGAGCATAGCATTTGTAAACCTTAAAATGTAGGATTAATAAGTCCTAGTTTTTAGTTTGCTCTTCTGGAGAGAGGATAATTATTTCTGCATTTTTTTTCCCCTTCCCAAAGATTAAGGACACAAGGGGGATTAAATTTATGTTCTGTTGTTTTGCCAACATTCAGGACTTGGACTTTCTATTGCTTTCTCATTTGACTAAAATTTTCCTTCTAATCCTACAGATGTGATGGACACGTGCCTTCCTATTGTCTTTTTCTCTAAGCTATTTCCCTTTCCACTTGTGTGTGACAATAGCTTTTGAGGGGAAAGGGGAGAGCAAAAAGTTGTTTTCTGATCTTAGATACCCAAAAGATGCCCAGTACATTGCTAGTAGACAGGTGTTTGAAATTATATCTTGGGATTTGGTTGTGGAAGAGGAGGAAAGCCTTCCTGCAGCATTATATGATGAAAATAAACTCTTATAGACAGCTTCAAGTTCTTATAATTCTAGCAGCAGTTTTCAGTTATGGCTTGCTTTCTTGGCAACTCTTGAATCCTGTATTTTTCCTGATTTATTCATGGACCTTTCTACTCAAAAAGAATAAGGGTAAATAATGGACTGTTGCATCCATTCTCTAGTTTGTGTTGTCTTAATCTGCAAAACATCTGTTAGATTTGTAAATCATTTATATTTAACACTTCTTGAAAATTGCAGTCTATGTACGCTTTCATTTTGTTGGTATAAACTCCACAGGGTGAATCTAGTGTGTTGTAACCATATACACCAAGAATGATGCGGGGGGGAAGGTACACCCAAGTTGAGAAATTTAAGATGCATGATGCGAGAAGGAAAATAGCAGAAGTTTTGAGAAAATGTGGCACGTTTCTCCTGCCTTTTAAGTTCTCTTCTACTAATAACTTCATTTAATAAGCAGGGACAACATTTGGTTGTCCTTGTCTGCAGAAGGTTTAGATTCTAAGTACTGATGTTCAGTGATACACATTATCAACAGTAAAGAAATATCTGTTACTCAGGGTTGTGTTTTGGTGTGATAATTATTTTTTTTTAACTTAGACTCGGTGTGCAAGGTGTTCCTACAGTTCATCACCTATTCTCTTTTGTGGTTTTTCTCAGATGTGTAAAGGAGCTTGGTGAAATTCTAGCATTTAAGTAACAACCATTTGTTTGTTTTTTGATATTTGCTTTATCCCCAGAACACTGGAACCATAAGTGTGATGTGTGTGTGTGTGTGTGTGTTTAAGAGAGTAAATTACTACAGGTACTTTGCTTGTGATTGACAGAGGTTATATATTGAATGACATAGTGTCAAATGTAGCCTTACTTAGAGGACAGGGTTGGATCAGAAGTTGTCGTGATATTGCTCTCATCCTAAAATTTTTTTTATGATTTTGTAATGTTTGTATGAAAATAGTTTGTCTTGTGTCTCTACATTCAAACCTTTGAGTGTTATTTGCGGTCACTTATCAAATGTTTCTTGAAAGGCTTACTCATTCCCAGGTTTCCACTTGGAAAGTGAAAATCTCTGACAAAACTGGACTAGCTTTTAGGGGTTTGCTGAAATGGGTATAAGGCATGTTAAAGCTGCTGTTTATACTGAAAACATTCGTCAATCTGCTTCTGATTTTGAGCCAGTACAAGGAGTGTGACTTCCCTTTCTCAAACTGGTAAACCCTAATCTTGCTGGTAAATAGGGCGCCTGTGGATTGTGCCTCAAACTTTCCTGAAGTAGCTGTGGTCTACTACTGTTCTTTGTCAGACTGTGATACAACAGATGATGGTTAAACTGTTCTTTCTTCTTACAGTATCCTTTTCTGTCTTCCAACAGCATGGATTACCGTTGCTTTCTCAGAGTAGCTTGACTTGACTTGGCTTGAAGTGTTGAGAGACAGGGTGGAGGTGAAATTTTCAGTATGCTTTAAATAATTTTTTTTCTTTTCTATTATGGGACTGATGGATCTTGTCCATCTTGATGTGGAATTGGCTTAAAGTTCATCCATTAATTAACAGTATCATTCTTTTCCATGTGTCTTGGGTCTGACTGGTATGTGGATGATCTTGAAGTCCATATTCAAGGCATTTTACTTTAATCATGAAGTTTTGCAGTTGTGTAACACTTCCAAATATATTGGCAAAGCATCTACTTTAAAATGCAATTGACACTTGAAACTAATAATACCAACAGATGTAAAAATTAAAAGATAATTGTAATTTCAGCTTAAACAGACTTTCAGTTTTATAAGCATGCCAGTAGAATTGGTAGTCAGCAGGAAGCCTAAACTGAAAGCATTCTATCTTTTAAAGTTTGCTTTTATATCCTTGATGGAACTCAAAGTTGCAGAAAACTGAAGGAAATTCTGCAAATTAACTTGTAAATCCTTTCCAATGAAAAGGTGAGGGGTACCTTCCCACTTCTGTTATTAGGGGGGACCACCTGTATACTCTTTAGGCTTATCAACTTTGAGATTCTTCTGTCTCTACAGTGGGTAATTCTTCAAAGTCTGCATCAGCATCCTGGCTACATAAACTTCTGTGATTCAGTTTCCTGGGAGTTGGAAGTCTTTCAGAGGGCTTCTAACTTTGTGGAGCGGTGTCCTGTAAGCTAATACAATGTTTGGTATATTTGCATGTTGTTTGGTATCCATTAGTTGGTTTCCACTTGGGTAATGATTGCAGTAGTAGATCCAGGTTGACAGTGGTTACAAATTAAAAATCACTGCTGCCTGGGGTATTCTAACCAGTTCTCTTGAGGTATTCTTTCAAACTCAATTCTATGTATACTCTGCCCTTGTCTTTCCTCTGTCTTGAAAGTGTCCCAGAAACAAGAGCTTGGATTTCAGGCAAGTGTACCTCTTTGAAAAACACCAAGCATAACATTGATTTGCAAAAGTCTTTGAGTAGTAAGCTTCTTATATTTCACTTAGATGTGGATTGTCACGTGTTACTTAATTTGAACTGTCATATATTTAACCAGATTTTTCTTGGTGCCGAGTGTGTGATGGAGAGGCAACATCTATTCTTGATGATGTGTTATTTCCAAAGAGTTACCTATGCTGCAGTCCTGTGCCATGTTTTTAGAGCTCTAAATGAAATAAGCATTTTCTAGTCTGCTTAGCTCAGGAGGTGAGTAAACCGTTCAGTTGATAGTTTGGCTTCTGTGGATGCTTTTTTCAGTAAGGTGCCTGCCACTTAAAGCAATATGTTCCATATTGCGCTTTATCACACCAAGTAAATCGTATATTAAAAATAGGTTATTGCATAATCTCTGTTTTAGATACATGTACTTTATGTTCAAATAGCTATGATCTAAATGTGTTTTATATTGAATATTATAATTTAAAACCTCAGTTTAGATACATGCATGAAATATATATACTTAGCTCTACATTATTTCAACATATTATTATAGTCTTTGAACTTTTATCCATGCAATAAAAATTGCTTCAGTTCTTGCTTGTTTTGGCTTTTGCAAAACACAAAGGATGATACTGAGTACAAGAGCAAAGCATAGAAAGGTAATCGGAGATTACTGTTGTCTGACATGGTAGTGAAGATGAGTTTTGATCATAGTCATTTACAACAGACTTTATTTAACACTTACCACAACACTGGAAGTTACCGTGCTTTGTTGACTTTAATTCAGTGTGTTTGTAGACAGATGTGAAATGCTTCTGAAGCAGTTCAGTGGGTTCTCTCCTTCGACTGCTCTTCGCAGAGCAAGGTGCTTTTTCACTTTTGTTTCTTTTAATGGAGAAGCAAAAGTTAAGAGACATTGGGGCCTCAAGATGAGAGCTTAAGACTTTACATGGTAGTAATGTGAAAACACTTAGCCCCAGGATGTATTGTTTAGATGTTTATGTATGTACAGTTACAAATTTAAATGGGATTTTTTCCCTCTCTCATGTTTATTTTTTAAAAAAATACTCTTTTAACTGTACTGTGTTTTTGCATACAAATTGAGTAGTAATATGTATTCATTGCAGTAATTCTGCTATAGAATTTTGATTTGAAAAAAGTGGGTTTACTTTGCTTGCTTAAAGCAATACGGATTTGTGTTACTAATATGTAAACTTAAGTGATAGACTTCTAGGTTTGATACCCAAATTAGCTTTTACATAACGGGTAACTAGTATTTTTCATAGTTCATTAACTTGCAGTTGACAAATGGAAATAAACCCTGACTTTTTAATCATATTTTTGTGTCTGCGTACCCTAGCCAATTGAAAGCTTTTCTCAGTCTAAAGATGACTGGACTGCCAGAATTGATCTCATCTACCCCGGTAGCCTTTTATTAAATATAGTTCCTGATATTCCTGTTGCTATTTATGTCTTTAATGCATATGTATATTGGAGTGATAGGTATACCGGAAACATTATTAGACTCTACTGATTGCTCTGGTTACTTGTAAAACTTCTTGGAGATAAGTTTCTTACGATGGGTCTCAACAGTCTTCTCCTTTAGAGTTGCCCTTTCAAAGCAGAAGAGAGCCAGGACACCTTTACGGGGAAGGAAGCAGGCAGCATGGAAAACTGATTCTAATTTTTAATAGGTGTGAAGCAGCAGTGCACTGCTTTCCAGAACTGCCTTAAGTTAGGTTGAAATACCTATTTCTTACTTTGGTTTTCCTAGCACTTCATTTTAGATCCCCTATCAATGAATCCTTCTATTCCTTCAAGTCTGAGGTAGAACTATATTATGTTATGAGAGTGGGCTGTACAGTGGACAACTGGAACTTATGCACAAATGTTGGTTTTTTTGGTTTGTGTTTTTTTTTTTTTTGTTAAGCAAACCGTAATTGCAGTAGGCCTTTCAAAGTATAGCCTTTTCTGGAGGAAAGGAATATTCTGTTAGGGGCAGGTGATGCTTGGGATCGGTATGTTAAAGAAATTTAGTTTGTTGTTAAGGCAGTTCTTTGAAGTACTTAAACATGCAACATCTAACAAAGGAAACGTGTAGGTCATCTCACTGAGGTAGCATAACTGAAATTGTTTCTTTTAGTAGGTGGTTTTCTGCTGCCGAGTCATTGATGTGTCAATCAGTAAAGGTGATGATACAACCGAGTTAGGTTGCTTGGGTTGGTTTACGTTTTTTTTGTATGGTAGCCTTTTAGACCCTCTTCATCTCTGCAGTAGATGAACCAAATGCTAGTTTTTGCAACATTTATGTCTAACCTACATACACATGACACTCCTAGCTATTTCAAACATGTAGTTGGTATAATCAAAACTATTACCGTGATCGTATGAGAAGTGCTTGTCTTCAAGGTCTACCAACTAGATGTATGAAAATAGGGCTTGAAGTTCTAGTATACTCAATAAATACTTGTGTTTCCTGTTGAACTAATTATGGGCTGTATTGTGCCTTGTCTTTATTAAGTTTAAGATCACATCTTCATTCTGCTGCTTCTCTTAAAAAAAAACCAGGCCATTTGCTTTGCCTTCACTCTCTTCTTACCTTGTTCTTTGTCACCATTCTCTCCTGTATCATTTACAGTTTCATTCCTGAGTTTTTCTGCCATTGTTTTCTCTTAATTTTCATACTGTTCTTCCAAGTTGCATAGTTGGAGAACTTCATTCACCAAGGAGGAAACAAAGGTCATACAAAACCTGAATGTTTATGGATGAAACCTGCTATTGGATGAGGGCAAAGAGAGGGCACCATATACTCAGCTGTTGGAAGTAATAATCGGTCTCTGGGCTTAACAAATTTCTCTTGTACTTCAGGTGGACTGTGTTTTGACTAGTCAGGTCTTCATGTATTGACACATCATTTACAGGAATAGTGCCTTCATTTGTTCTTACATAACTGGCACTGGATGATATCTGAGAATGTTCTCCAATTCTACAAGTCATTCGTTTTTAGGTAGACAGGAACAGGAGATTTTAGTTCATTTGTTAAAGCAGTATCTTTTGTGAGACAGACTCCAGCTTCAGAGATTGTCTGGATTGGTTTTGTGTCTCACTAAAGAAGGTTTGCATTTTAGATAAAAATTCCACTTTGGCTGTGTTGTTCTTCCGCTGTTTGGCCTGTGTATTATGCAGGTGCTTGAAAGAAAAGGTAGTCTAAGATGCAGTATTAATCTTCAATACCTTCATGGTGTCAGTCATCTGGCGAGCTTTCCATTAAGCTTTTTTATGCATTTGGATTGCTAATTATGCTGACTTTGTGAGGCAGTAGAATGAATGTTTAGGGGGAGGGAGACGAAGTAGGTAAACAGGATCCTTCTGGAGAGCCTCCTTGCAGTCCTCTTCATCCAGTTCTTCCCTGATCGATGCTGCTAATGCTAAGCAAGACTTGTGCATTGGACTGTGGAAATGTCTTGTGAGGGGCTAGGAAATGTGGCTCCTGAGACAATGAAGAGAGTTGTAAATAATGTTTTCCTGTGTGGGTTTTGCCTGTCTGATATCATGCTCCTGTCTAGTTCTACTTTAGTGATGTTTTTTTGGGGATTGAAACTTGCACAGCAGAGATTTTTGTCCTGCCTTGTTCTCAACTCTTACAGTAAATTAACTGTCCCAAATGCTGTAATCTTTATTGGGTGGTGAAAGATGGGATCTGGGTTGTATTGCTCTTAAAGAAGCTGAAGTTCTTGATGCAAGTAACACTGAAAATATTGCCAATTTAATTATTATCAGTGGATAGTTTCTTTTTAAGCCCTACTTGAAAGTGAGTAACTTCCTCGTAATCATTAATGGAAGGAAAAATGCTTGTGGAAAAGCAACTTCTTTGCGCTTGGTGGGCTTCTGGGACTTTAGGGAACTTAAAACTTAGTTATGAGTGTGTCCCTTGTGGTTTAATGCCCGACTGCAGGCTGGAGAAATGCCTGTATCAGCTGCTAAATGTTTATAATTCACTGTAGCCTTCACTAGTGCAGTAGACTGCATTTAGTATTGCTGCTCATTTCTGTAGGGATATGTGGAATTCAACTGGAGTGGGTCCAGACCTCAGAAACAAACTTTTGTGGGTGGTGGGATATTTTGTGGTGAAGAGCACTCTTCCGCCAATGGATAAAACCAGAACTGTTCTAGCTGCCCACCTGGGCTCCTGCTTCTGTCTCCAGGGTTCAAAGGTAGGAATGTAACAGCACCTAGGTGTAGGGCGGCAACAGTGTCCGTGGTGGTACTAACTGTAAATTGCTGTGTGTTCAAGTTCCCTTCTTTTTTATGATGACAAAATTATGTGGTTGCCCCTTGCTTAGGTTGTTTGCTGTTTCTGTTCTCCTTTTGAAATTATCCATCCAATTTGCATTTCATTACCTCTTGGGTGGGTTGTTTGCTTTAATTACAACTTTTAAGTGCAAAAAGAGGCTTAACAGATAAGCAAAAGGACAAACAAGTGGCTGCTTTTGTTGGTGTAAAGAGTCTTCTAACACCTATGATGTTTTTTCAAAACCAATTTTGAAGGAATAAAGCCAACGTGTAGGCACTCGTATAAACTGCATGTTTCTTGCAGGAGTGTGAATGGAAAATAGACTGGTATTCATTTATCTTCAGTTGAGAGGCAACCATAGATTGTAAATAAACTTCAGTTCAATCAGTTAGAGGATGTTGCCTTTGAGCAGCTACAGTGCAACATGAACTAGTGTTAGCCTGAGGACAAATCTTGGGTAATTACTTCATTCTCCTGTCAGGTGGGGTGTGGGATAAACGTGATGAGTTTAGTGATTCAAAATGGATGATTTGGCATTTGAATTGCAACTTTGTCTATCATGTTGTTACTGCATTAAGGTCAACTATTAAAATACCAACTAATAGAAGCCAAACACTAGTGTGTGTATGGGAGCTGGAGTCGGGCAGAGCTCGAGCAGTGAACAGCCGAGTGACAGCTTTTTGTAAGGCTGCTACCTCAGCTGGCAGATTGTAGAGTGGAACAGAATGAAGGTTAAACAAGCTTTTATAATCCCTCCTGCCCTGTTCTGAGGATTGAAAGATATGGTGTTGTAAAATGGATGTATTTATGGTTGGATTTCCTTTCAGAAGGCGGCAAACATAATGCCTTTCAAACTGGTAAAATGTTTCCCTTAGCATAACCCTTTGCAGAAAGTCTCAGTTACCTGTTAGGCAACATGCTACTTATGTTACTATAGGGAAGTTGAGCTAATGCCTGAGTCATACTGGGATTTTTCACTCTGTTCTCTTAGAGCTGATCAGGGTGGTGAGAAATGCTGTGTGAGTCAAACAGGGCAGCAGAGACCTAGAGCTGTCTGGAGCAAAGTAGGCAAAGGTCTAAATTTTGTTTGCTCGCAAAACAGGGAGGAATGGTTTGTACTGTGTTGAAATAAAGGTAGTGTCACCAGAACTCAAACTAACAGGCTAGCCAGTTTTGGGCTGTCATGCATCAGATGATCAAGTGCTAATCTTTAGTGGATCAAGAGTGATGGTACTTTCTGTAGAGAGTATTAAATGCAAGTATTTATGCAGTCTGTATTTGCCTTGATTAAATCTGAAACATACTTGGCCTTTTGTGCTATGCTAAAAATTGAAGAATTTTGGAAAAGTTCCTGAAGACACCCTTCTTCACAGAGTTCTCTTAGTGTGGAAGTATGGCTTAGTATGGAATTTACTCTTGGGTTAGAATTGGAGTTGATGGGATGTGTATAGTTTGTATGTTTATAAGCATTTTCTAAAAGTACAAAGTTAATTCTTTACTGCTGTCTCTAGGTGATATTTTTTGTTTACATTTTGGGGGCATCTTGTTGATGCAAGATAAACTGATAGTAAGTGAAGCTGCGTATTTCATGTTCTCTGCTGCCTTGGTTTTGCTGTCCTGCTTTTTCAAAGCTTACCATAAGGCTAGATACAAAGCCTGAATTTTCCTGGGACTTACGTCTTTATGGTGGCTACATAACGTGGACAGGTTTTCAAATACTTTTAAATAAATGCAGCAAAAGATCCCTCAAAACCTGTAACTTTTTTTTTTTTCTCTTTAAGGTTTGGACCCCATGGAATCCCTGTGACCATATTTCCTAAAAGGGAATATAAGGATAAACCTGAAGCCATGCAGCTCCAAAGTAAACCATTCCAAGATGAGGCACAGGTGAAGTGTGAATCTAATGCTGCAGTCCCTGATGACTCTTCTCTTGCGCAGCCATCAGAACCTAGCATAGCTAAAAGCCTATGGACTTCTAAACCACCTCCTCTCTTTCATGAGGGAGCACCATACCCTCCTCCTTTGTTTATCAGGGACACGTATAACCAGTCAATACCTCAGCCTCCGCCCCGGAAAATTAAGCGGCCCAAGCGTAAAATGTACAGGGAGGAGCCCACTTCTATCATGAATGCTATCAAACTACGGCCCCGGCAGGTCTTATGTGACAAGTGCAAAAACAGTGTTGTTGCAGAAAAAAAGGAAATTAAAAAAGGTGGCAATGCAAGTGACTCTTCAAAATATGAGGATAATAAAAAACGAAGAAATGAGAGTGTGACTACTGTGAATAAAAAACTTAAGACTGACCATAAAGTGGATGGAAAAAGCCAAACTGAAAGCCAGAAAAGGAATGCTGTGGTCAAGGTTTCAAATATTGCCCACAGCAGAAGCAGAGTAGTTAAAGTTTCCGCACAAGCAAATACTTCAAAAGCGCAGTTAAATACAAAAAAAGTTCTCCAGAGCAAAAACATGGATCATGCAAAAGCTCGGGAAGTCTTGAAAATGGCCAAAGAAAAGGCACAAAAGAAGCAGAGTGCAACCTCCTCTTCCAAAAATGCACATTCAAAGGTCCACTTCACACGGCGTCTTCAGAACACCAGCTCAGGTTCCCTTCCACCCCGATTGCGTTTAAAGCCACAAAGGTATCGGAATGAAGAAAATGACTCTTCTCTCAAGACAGGACTTGAGAAAATACGGAGTGGCAAGATGGCATCTAAGCCCCAGTCTCGCTGCTCCTCCACCCGCTCAGCAGGTGAGGCCCCTTCAGAAAATCAGAGCCCCTCAGAAGGCCCTGAAGAGGCCAGCAGTGAGGTTCAGGACACAAGTGAAGTGCATGTAACTGTTGATCAGGATGAACACCAGACATTGGGCAAGAGAGGCAGCAAAAGCAATATAACGGTTTACATGACCCTTAATCAAAAGAAATCTGACTCTTCCAGTGCATCAGTTTGTAGTAGTGATAGCACAGATGATTTGAAATCTACCAACTCTGAGTGTAGCTCTACTGAAAGCTTTGATTTTCCTCCAGGCAGCATGCATGCACCTTCCTCCTCCTCCTCCTCCTCCTCCTCCTCTTCAAAGGAAGAGAAAAAGCTCAGTAATTCCTTGAAAACGGAAGTCTTTTCCAAAAACGTCTCTAAATGTGTCACACCAGATGGCAGGACCGTATGTGTAGGGGACATTGTTTGGGCCAAGATTTATGGCTTCCCTTGGTGGCCAGCCCGTATTCTTACCATAACTGTGAGCCGGAAAGATAATGGCCTTTTAGTTCGACAGGAGGCTCGTATCTCATGGTTTGGCTCCACAACAACATCTTTTCTTGCTCTTGCACAACTATCCCCCTTTTTAGAAAGCTTCCAGTTGCGCTTTAATAAGAAGAGAAAGGGTCTTTACCGCAAGGCCGTCACAGAGGCAGCTAAGGCTGCTAAGCAGCTGACTCCCGAAGTTCGGGCCCTGCTGACACAGTTTGAAACGTGAACATGGAAAGTAAGGTAGGCAAGAAACCTGGAGGCTCCACAAAATTCATAGCCTAGTTAGAAAACTACCATGAAGGACTTGTCAAGTCAGAAGTTGCACTCGGTTGACTGCTCTTTTTATACTAAAGTTGTTCCATTTGTAGCGGTTTCTTGACAGTTAAGCAAATTGAACATGCAATCAAAATTAGCCTAAAGTGAGAACTTGAGTATTTTTCAAGTGAGAATTTTTTTTTAAAGAAAAAAAAACCTCCTCAAACACCCAATGCATAGGAGCCATAGCCTGAGCTGAAAGGCAGCTTATTTGCAGGGAATTTTTTTAGTAGTTTCTACCCAGTATATAACTAGTTGCTGTGTGGCAAAGGGTTAACACAAAGAATGAAAGTAGTAGCTGTGACTTTTTTTTTTTTTTTTTTTTTTTTAATTAGGTGGCCCATCAGGGAAGTGTAGAAATGTAAGCCTTGTCTAAATGGTCTTTAAAGATTATTATAGTCTCTGATGTATTTAGTCTGGCCAGTGCAAATTGGTTCAAAGCATGCTTAAACATCTGAGGGAGGCATGCTCCAGTCCACACAGGCCAGTTTAAACAGCATTAGGAGGCTTGCTCAAGTTTTTAAGGAAGAAGAATTCACATAACTGAAAGACCAGATTAAATGGGGTTTTATCGTAGTGACCACTTAAACACTCAACCTTTCTATGCACATGGGGGCACAAATATAACACTTCAGGGTCTGAAGCGGAGAGGGATGCCTGTAGCTCTAAGACAAAGCTGAGAAGTCGCTCAGTGTTTGGGATCAAGGGCTGTTAATGCTGCATAGGTGTGAATCATAACTTCTGGTCTTTCTTCCCGAAGAAATCTTTCAGGCCATTTGCCTGGAGGTTTAGTTTAAGAGAGGCTTTGTTTTGAATGTGTAAATAATTGATTGCTGAAATTGGTCAGATTTTCTCCTGACTGGTTGTTCCTAAATTCTTAGGATACGTCCTAGTAAATTACACTTTGTGAATTGTCAGATGTGTAATTGTTGCATTTTGGATGTATCTAACTTCATTTTTTTAATATTTCCGTTTAAGGTATCTGTTTGCAGGTCAGAAAATGAGAATATGTAATTGTGTAATGCTCTGAAATGTAAAAAAACAAACTGTAAATAAAATTGACTAAATCTGAATTATTTGTGTGTGTTTCTCAAAAAGCTTTGAAAAAAATCCAGGATGTTAGAGTACTTCATATGTATGCCGTATTTAGAGGACACCCTTTTAAAAAGTAAATTGTCCTTTTTCACATATTCTTAAAGATAACTGCTTGATGTAAAGTACTATTGGTATACTTCAGTCTTAATTTTGAGATTAAGCAATTATCTGTCCTTTTTGTTTCAAAACTAGCTCTGTAGAGGGCTTTCTGTAAAGTTTATCAAATTTCTCCGTTAATTAGATTTTGTTCCATAGATTTGAGTAAAGACTGTGGATAATGTCACTTATACAGTGGGGAAATGTTTTCAGTTTTCTCCAGCTATCAAAACCTAATCAGACCCACTCTCCACTGCTACCTCAGCTTTTCTTGCATGTCTTTTGCTCAGCGTTGGGGCATTTTCATGCAACTGACTTTTTTTTTTTTTTTTTTTTTTCCTCCTAGTTTTGGTCCTAATCTGACCATGTGAATTACTGTCTCTTCTCCAACCCACTCCTGTTTCAGCCTTGCAATGTCTTGTGAAGAATCTGTCAGCGCTCATCCCAAAGCAGTTTTCATCCTGTTTTTTCCATAATTGCCCATATAGGCAATCATGACATCTGTAAAAATCTAAGTTTAGACTGAAATCAGATTTTAAACAGACATGAAAATGGGGTAAGGATTTAATCATCAAACCCTTAAAATCTTTTTAATTTAAGGTTAAATTTCATATATTCATTATACTGTCTGGTCTTTCTGAAGCATTCAGTTTCTTTTTACCTTTTTAAATTACTCTTGTGCCCACAGAATTATTGGAAGTCTGTAAGTGTTAAATACATGGCCATTCAAATTTTCCTCAAGTTTATGGTAGTCTCTGTTAGGTGGTAACTAAGCTTGCAAATATATCAGCTTTACCTTGGCATTCTAAGTTACAAAAAGAAAAACCCCACTGGTCAATGCTTTTTGAATGTGATAAACACACAATAAATTTTATAATGTGGAAAAAAAAATTGGAAAAAAAATCCTGTTTCACTTCTCTGTATTCTTTCCTGCAAACAGAAACAGTTGCTCTAATTAAGTAAATAAGCCGTACTTTGTTATTAAAGCAGGCTGCTTTTTGATGTCAAAGAGCACATACAACGTGGTTTAGATGTCTGCACTAGTTCCTTGAGATTTAGGAGCTCAAGCGAACTGGTTACAAGTTAGTTGTTATGAGCCAAGTAGTGGTGAAATCAGTATTTTCATTGTTATTTTTTCTTTAAAAGACCTGGAAGCTTTGTACTATTAAGTTAGGATAGTACTAAAGCATACATAGTCAAAGCTTGCTCAGGTGTTCACTGGTAAGATGGGAGAGCAACAAGAGGGGTTTCCTTATATTGTTTTATGTTCAAAAGAACTGTTTATGAAATGCATTTAAAGAGTCTTAGTTTTGATTTGTAGTTGATCAGGCGTTTAAGAAGTCTTTCCTAAGTTGTATAGTGAATGTGCATTATCCTTTCAGACTTAACAGGTCTCGAAAGAAATGACTCTTTTTTTTCTTTTTTTTTTTTTAAAAAAAAACAGTTAGGTTGAAAATATCCTATTCGTACTCATGCATGATTTTCCTTTCACTCTGAAATAGCTATCACTCTAGATTAACAGTTTACAGTGGAGAAAATATTGGGCTTGTGTAAAGTCTGGGTACAGTAAGTAACCCTGTTCGTGGTGGTATGGATGCTGCATGTCGGTTAGCTTTGAAGGCAGACAGAGCTTAGTGCTGTTTTAGCTACAAACTGCAACATAACCCACACTTAACGTGCCTGTCTGCTCCCAGCAATGCCTACACTGTGAGTGTGGACTACTGCTCTTGCAGCTGGGTGCACATCTACCATCTCTGAGTTAGCTTGACAGTTTAAATGGCTATTAAATAACTCATGACAGGAGCATGTCTGTATGGTGCCAGGATAGTGCATCTGTGTAATTAAACTGTGCAACTGTTGCAAGTAGCCTGTGTCGTGAAGACAAACATCAGTAGGAGTGACTTAGTTTTCTGTCTGCTTAGTAAATTGCAAATGATGTCTTTTTGAATTAATGAAATTCCTCGGTGTAGTTGTTGAATATGTATGTTCTTTCAATCTAGGGGGGGAAATGTGACAGGTAGCGATGAGTTTCTAGTACAAGCCTACTTCTCCTTTGAAGATCTTTAGCTTCAGGTAAAATGTTTTGGGAGAGAGTAGTTATTCCAAAACTTAGTAAGATTTATTTCCTTTATAAGGAAAAAACAGGAGTGTTTGAAGGTATGATCGCTTCATGAGTGAAGTTAGATGCAAATGCTTGTAAAATGCTTATATGTCTCTGAAATGGAGTTCTACAGGAAACTGAACAAATATTTGTTATTTTTCTAATCAGTTGTAATTTTATGTCAACACTTAAATGAGATAATCATCTCTGATTATATGGTATTTTCTCAGACAGTGCTATCTTTAGTTTCAAACCTACATAACCAACAGCTACCTCACCCGGAGGGGTGTGTTTAGTGGGGATAATTTAGGTTGACTGTGCAAGGCTGAGAAGACTTATTTTTTCCAGCATGCTTTAAAATCTTTTTTTCTAAAGTAGTTTCTAATTGTGATTCGGTTTAAGAAATAGCATATCAGTGGAAGTGAGGAAGGGGTAAGAGTTGCTTCTTGCATTGCTAGCCTTAGGTTTGTTTCCAGTCAACTCTCTTAAGTCCTGAAACTGATTTCCATTCATGTCTTCTATAAGCTTTTGCTAAAGTTGTCAGAGTAGGATAAGAACATGAATTTTGGAAAAGAAATCTTAGTCCCTAGTAGCATTATCATTTATCCTCATGCATGTTCTGCAAAGTACAGTGAAAAACTAGAGCTGCCTTCTTGGCTGAAGAATTCTGGAGAGGAGGCGGCTAACATTCAGTGAAAGGCTATTTCAGTTAATCTCTGCTTTCTTTATAATTGTGTTCTAATAAATGCCTACTGGAGTAAGCAAATTCAGGCCATGCAGTGGGATCACTACACTAACTTGTAGATAAAGACTGGAACTGGAAGTGAAGTCCAGTAAGCTTACGATTAAAGGGGCAGTAAGATGGCAGTATTTTGTGCATAAGCCTTTTGGTAAAAGTATATATATACTATTTAAGAACAAACTTGAAAGTGATTTTACAGTACAGAGTTTATAGTGGTTAAAGGCTGAGGTGCTTTCCGTTCTTTTTTCAGTTTTTAAGGGTATAAATAGAAAGGTCATAGGGAACATGAAGGAAAAGAGAGGAACTTGGTGTGTCAAGCCAGCTAGGATGCTGGAGGGACAGCTATGCTGTTTGAGAATGCAGGTTCAGCAGAAAGGAACGGTGCTCTCCTGTCTTAGAGAGCTTGTAGGAGAATTTTGGTGAAAAGTATCATTCTCCCAGTTAACTGAACTTCATCTAGAATCTACTTCACACTTGTGGAAATAGTGACTTGCCACAGGATTTTGTCAGTTTAAACTGTGTTTACGTAAAGCGTGTCTTGTTTTTTTAGGGTAGGAAATAGCAGCATACCTTTTGGGGATGTAGACAGGCTATACTTGCAATAATACAGTGAAATTGTCCCTATAAATAAAATGAAGTATCAAAAGTTCTGCATAACTAATTTCCTTAAAGCTTCTTCTGACACGGCTGTAGTGGTCGGAGATCATTCACGCTTAACATCAGGACAGCTAAAGGCCCGTAGCACTGAAAACTTCTTGTAGTATCTGTCAGGCTGTCTAAAGATTCATTAGATTCAAGCTTGTGACATGTGATTGTAAGCAGCTTCGAATTACTCTTAATCTGTAATAGGAAGAACCTCTGTTTTGATACAAGTCCTTAACAATTACGATGGCAAGTTCCTATTCCACGTTTAAAATACCTCGGCTGCTGTTCTTTGTGACAACTTTGTATTTTAGTGTAAATAGTTCCCTCCTATGGTGTTACCCCGTTAGTGTATTTATAGTGTGTGGAGATTATTAACTAGATAAAATAGGATCCCCTTGTAAGATGGCTTTTCTATTCCCTGCTCATCTTACTGGCATTTCAATGCACCTGTTCTAGTTTGAACTCCTCTTTCCCTGACATCGGTGGCAAAAACTGTTTATGGTAGTTTAGATGAGGTTTTACAAAACTCTTTTCAAATGGTGGTGATTCCTCCCTAAGTTCAAAATATGTCTGCTTCTTGGTTTTTAATTGTTAGGTCCTAACAGCAGCTTGTAGTTTCCTATGATTCACTCATACGTTTCAGCCTGTCTTCTGTAATACCTGGGGTGTGCATATCAATCCATAAAGTTCTTAATTTTTTCCTTAAATTAAACTCTTGACACAACTGTGCTTCTGTGAACAGAAGGCCAAATAGCAGTTCCCAGGCATGGCTAAGGAGACAGTGATTTGGCAACTGTCTTGCTGTCGTGCTTTTTCCCTGCCTGGCTTTGTTGTTGCTACCACGTTGGGCAGTGGGGATAACTCTCCCTGGGGCAGCGCTGGCAAGCTTAGTGCCAGGTACCCATGGTGATGGAACTCAGATCCATGGCTCCATTTTTTTTTTTCCCCAAGAAAAAGCAATCAATGTGCTAGGCATGACGTAGGATAAGCAGCAGCTTGGAAAATTAATATCATTAAGACCAGGACTTTTATACCTTAGAAGACCTGAGCCACCTTGCACATCCAGTAAGGAGAAAAATGGAAGTAAGAGATGGCCCTGCACGCCTGCGTAACCTTCCCAGATAGTTCCTGTACGGGCAGGGCTAAAACTTTCCGGTGCTTGTGCCGATGGAGATGTGTAGTCTTTGATCCTCTCTACCTTCCTACCTATGGTCAGAGGGGATAGTGCTGACAACACAGGCTGCAGGTGTAATTTGGCACAGGGAGCAAATCGGGATCCCCTGTTGCAAGTTTACATTTGGCCTTTGCTCATTCAGTGCGTGAAGGCAAACGGATCTGTGGGAATTATTTGGGCTCCGTGTTTGAGAAGTTACTTTCAAAATCCAGACCATGTGTATTTTGAACAACTGTAATGCAGTTTCTGTGCCAGTGGTTTTAACCTCAGTTCCAATAGTCTTTTCTTCCTTCGCTGGACTGAGGAATATCTGAGGTGTGTAAATACCTGCAGGATAGGTGCGGAGGCAAAGGGGAAACGTGCTTCTGTTTAGTTGCAACTAGGGCAGGAAACAATATTTAAAATTATAAGACAGGGAGTTAAGATTAGCCACTAGAGTATTTATTCCAGTTGTTAACAGTGAAACCTGGAGTGTTTGGAGAGCTGCATAGTTTTTATAATTACAGGTTTTTAAAAACAATAATTAGGCTAATCTCTGTCAGGAACGGGTTAAATTCGTCCTGCATTTGGGTACGGGATAAAATAGGTGATCTACCTTGACCTTGTCACAGCTCTGTTTTCTGTGATTGTGTTATTAAGCATTCTGATTTTGGAAAAACAGGGTCTGTAAAAATATGCATATAATGAAAGATTCTGCCTTATGCATCCTGTTCACAGTCATGCAGGACTCGCACTTGGTACAACGCAAGTACGGCCTTCTAACAACAGAGTCTTAACTTCTACCTGTAGTAAAACTGCACTGCATCTCCTGCCATGGGCCTCTTCTGTGCAAAATCATCTTTGGATGGCATCATTTATATAACGTCCTTTAAATTAGAGTGTTGTGGTTTGTTTTTTTAAAAATAATCTAGGCCTGTTTTCGTGTTTGCTTACTAATGGTTTTGGTGTCAAATATGCTGTATGAATAATAAATATTCTTAGAGGTGCCAGCCATGTGCTGTGAATCTGTGGAAGGCAAGCTGTGTTCACTAGCTTCTTACCATCTCTAAAAGATTCCGCAACAGAAACAACATAATTCTGGTGACAGGATTGGCCTTGCTTGGTTTTAACAGGTGCATAAAGGGGAAGAGGGCACTTGCTTTGCCAGTAAAGTAAACGGATATAATCACAAGCAATTATTTACCTAAATGCTAATTTTGCATAATTTTTTATTTAGGAAAATTCAGGGGTTTCATTTGGCTTTAGGAAACACTATTTAATTGTACTTTTTGCAGTGTTTCAGAATTTTAAAATGTGTGGTGCCAGTTTTGGTACTTAGTAGCTCTGGTGAAAAGGAGCTAAGCCCATAAATACGGGTTTTTCAAAGAAGTTTAGTTAGAGTTAGATTCTCAAGTTGTTCTGTATGGCCTGATTAAATGCCTCAGTGGAGACACAGGTGTCTGTATGAATGACATTTCGTAAGTAATCGTGGACTGTGTCATGTAGTCTGGTTCTGTAGTCATCTAAAACTGAAGTAATCTTTACTGATTTTAGCAAGGGGCATATTGTCTCAGCTTTTCTAAGACGTCACTGCCAAAATCAGCCCTAAAATCAGTTGGTGCTTCATATAGGAGCACAGATGAATGTGGTAAGGAACATGTCCTTACGTTTGCTAGTACTAGGAATGATCTAGTTATTTTTGCTGTCCCGTTGGTGACATGTGTGGCACCTCAGTTGGAAAGTGACTGACAACAAAGTTGTGTTCTTTCGGCCATCTGTAGTGTTTGTTTAGTAGGCAGAAATTTTGATTGACACAAGTTTTTTTTTGTTTTGGTAGAATTACTGAGAAATGTGTTTGCTAGAGGTTGTAATAACAAGTGGCTGAAGCCTGAGCAATAGGAGAAGGAAATTATCAGGTTACTCTTACTGGTTTCATGATGCTCATTTAACTTGGACATCATGAAAGGCACTGGGAGTGTGTGAAAGCTCCCAAATCAATCCTCATTCCTGAGCCCTTCAACAAGAGAGAGAAGGCTTAGTACTAAAAATAGCTCCCTCCTCTTCCTTTGCTCCCAAAAAAAGAAAAAAAGCAAACCTGTTTTTCTGTATTTTTGCTAGGGAAAATAACCAACCAACCAAACACAAAAACCCACCCCAAAACAACTACAAATATGGTTTTTTTCTGTCTACAAGTTGCTGTTAAAAATCACAGCGGAACGTTTTGAGCATTGAATGTCTTCTTGGTTGGAATATCATATTTAGCAATTTATTTTTTTTTTTGGGGGGGGGGAATATTCGCTTGAGATTTTTCAAGTGTTGAGGGATTTAGGGACCTAATCTCTTCTGATACGTTTATATGAAAAAGCTGCTTTTAGCCAGGTTTTAGAAATTCTTGATACTGTGTTATATATTCCAGGGAATTAGGCATGTAAACTGAAGAATGTGTTACTGCTCTTGGTTTTGCTTGTAGTTGAGGCCCTGTTGTTGAAGATTGGCTTGGGCTGTAGAGGAGTGCAACAGTTCTGCTTGCTTTTTAGTAATTCATTATCTGAAAGAGAAGTCTATTTTAACTCTTCCTAACTACTTAAAATGTCAGTCCGTAGCAGTAAAATAACATGTGCGGTTTCTTCTGTTGCGTAGTTTTGCATATAGACAAATTATTAGTCCCCTGAAGAAGTTGTATATATGCTACTGTAAATGTTATTAAATTTGAGCTCTCTACTTTAGGAGCTATGTATCTTCTTCACAGTATGTGATGAGAGATGCTGCTATTTGTACTTTCCTTGTCCTTCTGGGCTGCCTTTTCTTCCTCATGATGGCTGCCTGTTGTCTTTCTGCTTTTCCTTTGCAGAGAAATCCAAATACTTTCAAAGGCAGTGCTTCTCTTTGGACATTAGTGAATACACAGGATCGTGACAATTTTCACGTTAGAAAAATCAGAATCCACACTACAGTGATGACTCCCAGGAAAGTGGCTGTGTAAAACACCGTTGAGTAGAGCAGATGTTCACGACGTCAGTGGTGAAAGCCGTGAGCCCCATCAGTGCTTGTCCTAACGCGCATACTTAAGTTGATTACTGGTGGTAATTTTTATGATGACTCCATAGTCTCCAACAGTTGAAACTGTTTCAAAACGGAGTCCAGAACGCTGTGAGCGCACTGCACGCCACGGGAGAGCCGTACCCTCAGATTAGGCTTTGCTATCACTCGCCTTCAAATTGTGGATTACACGATGAAGTGAATGAACTCACTGAATGATTAGAACACATGATTTGCTGCATTCACAAGGGCTGAGGATTTCAAGGGCATGAATACTGGGCTGACATGGGTGGCTTGCAAGTGTAGAAGCGCAGTCCGTGAGGACGCAGGGACGCTTCATCTTTTGTGACAACTCGGCTCTTTGTACCGTTTGTTCTCTGGGTGGCCGGTCCCTGCTCCGTGTGGTTCTCACAGGGAAATCCGCGGGGTAAGAGAGGTTCCTCCACAGTACAAGGAGAGTAAGATATGTGAGGGCATGTGCGTGGCTTTATTTTTTAGTCACTATATCTGTGGAGCCTAATCTTGTATACTTCTGCCTTAAACCTTTTCTAAGCAAAACACTGCTATGGATCCAAATAAAAGAATGTAACCCCAATTATATTTTAACTGAGCAGATTAGACATCCCCTAATCAGTTTTCATCCCTTATGGCAATGTAGCCCAAGCAGCCCTCTGAAGTCAACTTCACTGTGACAGTGCAAAGGTTCCCATATTCATTAATTTTGCCAAACATGCAGCTAACAAGTGCATGTTAGTATGTATAGGAACAGTGAGATTCTGTAGTAGTTAGAAACACTCTGGAAATTAATAAAATAACAGGGGGTTTGCCTTCAGATCATAACACCCATGAAAGCAACTGGTCCATTTGCTCTTTCACCTTCTGTTGTCTCAGTTTTCTTCCATTCTATAATCACTTCAACAAAGATTATAATGCCACTGGCAAGGCAGCTTTGTATTTCAGTTTAAAGGCTGTGTGAGCAACCAAGTGGGAACAGTTTTTATAGTACTTGTAATAAAGAATGAGAAGCAAAATACAAAGAAACTTTGATATATTCCACAACTGTGAGTCATCTGCTTCTCTTTTAAGTAAATGTAATTGCTATGATAGAAGTTCTTGGTAGTTTGACCATAATGAATGCAGTGTACACGCGCAGTTTTGTGTGAAGATCAATAGCCAAAAGAAGGCACAGTCTCATCTGCGTGGTTTTCACCTGGAGGGAAGAATTGGTATCTCATCTGGGTCATGTTCTGAAAAGGGGAGGATTAGCTGATGGTTTTCACATTTTAGAAAGCAAGCAAGTCTAAGACGTGGAAGAAAGTAACGATTAACTGGGTTTGGCTACGGGTTGTATTGCTGCAATGGCATGTTGTCTGCCTCGTCACACTTTGCATTTCTCAGTATACGAAAAAATCTGGTTTATTACAGGCTGCATAGCACAACGGATGTAAAATGCTAGCTATATGGAATAGATAGTGCCCTAAGCTTGCTTTTTTTTTTTTTTTAACTCTAAAATACAGAAAGGTCATGGACACCATTAACTTTAATCCATCGCTTCAGTTTCCACTTGTTCTTGGTAGTTACTTGGTCCAGCAAAATTTCATAATATCACTCTGGCTTTGAGCACCAAGTTCTTCAGTGAGCAGTACAGTGTTTGCGTAGGTCTTTGTACAGGTAGATACCCTGTTGTGCTGTTTGCTACATGATGTGTAATTTCCCTTAAACTCTGCTGGTAAAGTCCCATTTAAGCTCAAAAAAGTTGATACTTGAATTTTCTGTGAGTTTTTAGCATCTTTTCATGGTGTACTGTTTTCTGGAAAGCAAGAGTAGTACACCCAGTAAGAATTCAGGCAGGCAAGGAGGTTAATTGTTTTCTTTTTTAAACCACTGTCAATTCTTTACTCCTGTTAACTGGCTTTTTTTCTAGCATAAGTCTCAACAAAAGGCAATATTTTACATGAATTCTGTTGAAACCCTGCCTTAAGTGAAGGATGTGCTATGCTATCAATTAATCATATGCAAAGCAGGTTAAGGACAATAGTAATGAGCTACCTGTTATTTTATTTCCCTCTTCTATTTGAACACTTCAGATACAGCTTTTTTCCCTGACCTAACCTGATGTCAGGATCTATATGTATTTTATTGGAAAGATCGACACTAAGTTTCTCTTTAGGCTTCCTTCTTGAAGTTTGCATGTCATGATCGGATTAAATAACTTGACAGGTATAATGTAAAGGTAAAAAAAAATATTAAAAAAATAAAGATTTTTGTCTCCTTAAACCAGCAATCCCCAAACATTTTTGCTATGTGGATCATATCTTAGTAGGATGTACTATGTGGGCAGTTCATCTGCTGCTGTGACTGTAGGCACAGCTTTCTGCCTTTGCTGATGCGTAAAAGTAAAATCAGGAAGGAATTTAGTAACATTTTAATCTTTGAAAAGAAGTTTAGTACCTAAAACAACAAAAAACTGAAAACGTGAGCAGGAAGATCTCAATGAGAAACTCACAGATGACATATGGACCAGAGTTAGGGAGCCACTTTTCCAGGAAAATAAAGTTTGTTTCCTTTGTTCTTTTTTCCTTTTTTTTTTTTTTTTTTTTCCCTTTGCAAAGCTGTGATCTGAGGGAGTGACACTTAACAAGCATGCTTAACTTTTAGTGTGTGCCAAAGTCAGTAAGGAAACTTGAAGTACATGTTTAAAGCCAAGCACATACTGATTATTATTGGGAATTCTATCCCAAACATGTATTTACTACTTAAATCTGCCATGGGTGTATGCACACCTCTTGTATAATTTTTTTTTGACATGGAGAGGAAATAGGGCAGTGAGGAGAACATACAGTTGTTGTCAAGGGAGCTTTATTTGCATGAAGAAGTCACAATTTTTACTTTATTAACATTAAGAAGTTTGACCTAGTGCTATATTAGGTCTGGGATTAGATATTCAATATCCGTTGGTTTTAGTTTTTATAAACTTGAGATTTTCTGCTGGTAAAACAGAAGACTGGACTATAATAGAGGATGAAACTAATAATGTTTCTGGAGTCACTGCTGATGATGTGTAAATGTCAGTGGGAGAAGCGAAGATCCTGGTGCTCACTAAGGGTGTCCTGGAGTCTCTCAACAGCAAGAATCAGAGGGTAAAAGAGCTGTAGGAACCGGCTTGGGCAGGAACACGGGTGTCAGGTATGTTACTAACAGACTTTGCCAAGTGTTGATTCTGAAAATCGCTACAGCTGCATCGATTGCCAAGTTGGTGGATGGGGAGTGAAAAGTAAAACTGCCTGCCATCAGAGGAGGGAGCACCAGTTAAAGGTTGAAGTGAACTGGCCATCTCCTTAGACCAAGTAGTAGCTGCGTGCACGCTCAGATAACAACCAAATTCTTGTCTCATTTATTCCTTTGCAGATCGCAGCAGCCTGCTGGCTAGCAGTAGTCTCACTGAGGCTTGAGTTTGGAAGTGTGGGTGCTGGAACACCCGGGCTGAACTGTTAGCCAACTTGTTGACATTTCTGGGTCTGGTTCTCTGGCATAATAGAAAAGCTTCTCTTTACAAGACTTGATGGATGCATGATGCTAATTTAATATTAATTTTATTTTGGAGAATTTCTTATTGGTGGTATGCTTTAATACCCAGTGTTGGTTGTTTTGCAGCCTGGAATACTGTGGTGTTCGGTTACCGGCACCAACAGTAAGTACTACTGAGTACAGTGGAACTTTGTCCACATCCTTCTCTTTGTAGAGGCTCTGCAGGCTTATTTCGTACATCTTGGAGTGGACCATAGCTAAAACAGGTTTAATTAGGTATCAGTTTTCAGTATTATGCCCGAATGAGGACCTGTTGGATATAACTAGCCTGCTGTCAGCGTAAAGCAGCTCAGTGCATCTGTGCCTGGATCTGTTAAATTTCGTAATTAGCACTCATTGCTTCTGTTTCCACTTTCCGAAAATTTCATTCCTATTTTAATTCTACTGCATTGTATAGGATATGAAATGAATTATTTCTCTGTGTTTTATGTTGTACTTTTGTGGGACAGTGAGCAGCAGAGCAATTGAGAAACTCCGTAGTTACCCCCTTTGTCTTCCCTGCCTCCTCTTGTGGCAGGACCGTTTCACAGACGCCTCTCTCTTACTTCTCAATTGTTTTATTATTTTTTTTAATATTCTTCAGAAGAGTTGTCTGTTTAGAAAGAACTTTAGGATGTTCCTGTCCATGGTATGAGTCTTAAAATTCCGTTGTGTTTTTCACAATGCTGTTGTCAGTACTGGAACATGTATGTGTACCTCTCGGGTAATCCTAGCAGTCAAAAACTCAACAGAACGGTAAAAGGAATCAACAAGACTGGCCTGTTGGAACCTTTTTTTGTTCTTCTGAGCGTTGTTGGAGCAGATGATCTCCAGAGGCCTCCAACTTAGATTATTCTAGAGCAATGTTTCCTCCATGCAACACAAGAGGCAGGTCAGTGCAGACGGTGCGGGCTCTGCACTACCCTAAGTGGTTACTCATGCCGTAAGTGGTGGTCTCGTGCAGCAGTTATTACTTGGACTGCTTCTATCTGCTTTATCATCATTTCTTCCCAGTTCTGTGGAGCAAATGGGAAAATATAAGCAATAACGGAAAAGAAACACGATTAGCAGGTTTATACTTCAGTGCTGCCATGCACATGTTGGTCTTGCATTTGGAAAGGTGTTACAAGGTCAGGTTTAGCTTTGCGTTGTGAACCATACACATCGTTGTACAGACATTGTATATTAATCTCCCTCTTTCGTTAGCTATCTTTAAACATCTTTAAAAAAGGAAAATCTCTCTGGATGCTGAAATGGGGTGAGATATAACATAGATTGGTATGGTAGCTCCTCTTAAAATTCCAGTCAACTGAGGAGTTTGTTCACTTGTGTATGTCTTGTGATAATGTAAATTTTTTTTTTTTTTTTTTGTCTTCTGCACACAATGCACGAAGCAGGTGAACCGGTAACTTTTCTGACCACCTCAGATTTTGCTTACCTATTTTTGCAATATATACTGGAAGACATTTAACCATTTTCCCTTTCTCTCCCCTTTTCAGCTCAGAGACACTAGTCAACTGCTGTTTTTATGGAACCTCACTACACTGCCACGAAGAGCACCAGCTCATCAGGACTGAAAGAAATCTGAGACTGAATTGTCCTATTTTTCCTCTGAAATCTTCACCAAGTAGTAAACATTTTTTGAAGGGGAAGGGGGTAAATATGTTAAAGCTCCCCCTCTCACCCTGTTAGGGCACCTGTACCTAATGTACATTTTCTTTAAAATTTAAAAAGATGTTAGGAAATATTTTATAAAACTTTTTTGCAATAAATGACGCATGAAATTATTAAAGACTATAAGACACTTACATGCAAGGAACCACTTGAATTATTAGTATGAAGAATCACTGCAAATAACTGGGTTTTTTGTAATGTGACAGTCACGTTTGTATGTTTTGATAGGTGCCAGTGATGGAGCCAATTGCCTGGGAAGTTGACTGTAACTTTTGAACTTTTATTTTAATTCTTAACTTTAGCATTGCAATTTTCCATTCTATGAGGCTTAGTTAGTATTTAGTGCAGGTGTTAGCAGAGCTGTGATCTGTGATCAAAAGCATGTCCAAAATCAATTGTATTGTAAAATATGAACAGTCCTGCTATATGAGACCAATATTTCCCATAGAGGTGATGGAAAGGACAGTGACCACAAATTCCATGTATCTCTGTATTATGGGAAAGCTCCTTCTGTGTGAATATGGTTGCATTTTATTTATGCTATTGTAACACTTAGGGAATTGAGGATTGTGGAATAACGTTAAGAAGGGCTACAACGCAGAGAGCAGCATTTTGCTTATAATACTATATCAAGATGGCAGTCATGAATGGAGAGTGATGAAATGGAATGGCATTTCTATTTCAAATCATGGGTTAATTTTTCCTTTTGACATAAATATTTTTCAGATAGGTAACTAGTAGAACAAAGGTTTTATTAGTGTTTCTGATGGTTGTTCATCTGAGTTGCATTGACTTCTCTGAATAGCTGTAAATTAAAAGAAACAAACCCAGTGGGTTTTATCCATTTTATTCCCCTCCCCCAAAGCCGTTTGGTAAGACTTATTTCAGTGGAGCTTGTGAATGCTGGACACGCTGCTGAAATATTGACTTATTAAATATTAATTTATTTGTCACTAATTATTTGACATTGTGTGCACATTTTCTCAGCAGTATCATTTCTTACAGACTTTTTAGCAGGGCATTTATTATATAACCTGGGAAAATAAATATTTGTTTTGAAGAAATGAAACTGTGCACATAAAAGTCAATTTTTTTCGTTCTATAGAAGTGAAAAGACTTGTAGTAAACGCTTTCCTCCTTACTAATATCCTGATTCAATTGGAGAAATTACAGTGTCTTTGTCTAGATAATTTAAAAAAAGAGATACCTTTCTGAGAGGCATCTGTATCAGCACAAAGACAGTTTCACAGCCTTCGTGTATGGAGCCTGAATTAATCACGTAGAATTTGAAGTCAGGACAGCTCTATCGTTTGGCTTTCATATTGGCAACAGGTTTATGCTTGCTAAACAATCGGAGAGGGGTGAAGTGAGAGGCTGGGACAGGCATCCCCATCCAGGATAGGGGTATCGTGATACATACTGAGGCAGTTCACGCTTCGTGCTGGTTCAGTTTCTATTTTTCAGAAGTAAATTCTCTATTTAAAAAGCCAGAAGTTAAATACTTACTGCCTACTTCTTAAAAACTAGCTGTATAATGCTGGACAGTAGGTTCAAATTGTACCATTTTCATAATAAGCTAAAGCTTTTTTTTTTTTTTTTTTTTTTTTTAGATTTGAGATTAATGTTTGTTCTACAGTGCTTTTCCTTTTCACCAGTCGAAGAGGATCAGCAGTCTGGTCCTGTTCGTGGCCTGAGACGTGACTACAACTTAGAAAAATTAGACATCCGAGCTGAGGAAAGGGGAGGCGATTTGATGGCGTGTATGTGCTAGCCTTTCACCTCTGGAGACCAAACCCCAGTTCTATTGACAATAAATGAGGGTCTTGGCCTAATAAATTACATTTTTACCTACAAAAAAAACAAAAAACAAAAAAACAAAACCCCCAAACAAAATAGAAACCACCAAACAACATGGCACAAACCAGTTTCTGCTCAGGAAAAAGGCCCAGGACTGTAATAGCAGGGTTATTGCACATGGATTGAAAACTGATTGATGTTGTAAGTAGAAGCCAGTAGTGCCTGCCTGTGTGACATCTTAACCAGTGCTCTTATTTCCTCACCATTGTGAGCACTTGTGCACAGCAGCTGAAATATAAAATAATACACTTAAAGAGAGATGCAGGTCTCTGCATTGGAGAATATGGGTATATAAGCAAATAGCATAAAAATAGACAAGGTAGCTAACTGTATTTGCGTTTGTTTTCACAGAAAGTATTGCAGCCATTTTGTTTGAAACCAGATTTTCATTTTGAAATGAAATTGTCAGGGATATTCTAGTGATAGAGAATTACAGTAATGTATTGCTTTTCACTTTTTTGCTTTAGTTGCTTAATATTTAAGCTTTGCTCCGTGCTACCTTCTTGTCTGTATATTGAATGGTCACTATGCCTCTTTCATTTTGTAGACTTGAATGAGGAAAATACGATTCACCCTTTAAGGTTTGCTGAGAAGTAAATGATAAAGAATGTTGTGTAACATTTATTCAAATAAAGCCTTGATTTTTTTTCAGTGCTCTTTTAAAGGGAAATAATGTTGAATAATGCTTTGATGTCTTAACTTTTCTTGTTTTATTAGTCCTTGACCCAAAAGCCCAAAAGTTAATCCCCCCTGCCCACCCCTCTGAATTAAAGGAAGATTAAACTGAGGTTACTAGTCAACTACTGGAAGTCTATCATGTGGACAAGCCTCTATCCAACCTTACCTTTCACCACAGCAGCCAAAAGATACCAAGTGATGCTCAACCAGCTGGATGCTTCTCACAAGCAATAGGAAAAAACTTTTTTTTGTGTAAATAGCAAGAAAAGATTATGCGTACATTGTAGAGACAGAATCAAAGAAGCCTTGATGGCTCTGTTCTGTGGCTGCAACTGAGAAGCACTAGGTCCTGGTAGAGGAGGAAGGTGGGTGTCATGGGAGGTTTGTGCCCCTTGCAGACGCGATTCCAGCGCAGTCGGTGAGGGCCGAGCGAGCTGCAGAGCTGGGGGTGAGCTCAGGGCTCCCCCAGCTCTGCTGGGCACAGCACAGCTCATGTGAGCAGACGAGGTCCTTGCTGTCGCAGCGAGGCACCAAGCCGGGACACAGGACAAGTGCTTTGCCGTGGGCTACCTGCGTGCTGCCTGCTGATCTTTTCTTTGGCTGCTTTTTGCTCCTATGCTAACGGGTTCAGCCAAGGCTGTCCGTTGCAGGTAAGTGGAATTGGGTATTTCTCATTTAGGGAAGAAATGCCCTGCGCTGAGCTGCGTTACCTGGCCATGGTGCCTGCAGGAGCGGGAGCACGTTGTGCTGTACCCGCTGGCTCCTGCGCCAGAGCTCTCCATCTCTGCCATGTGGCCCGAGGGCCACGTTGGCAAATACTTCTTCAAACCTCAGAATCTGTAGAATTGCACTCTGCCATTAAATAGAAGGTAGCATTTATCTAGATTTTTTTTTCCCCCGCTTGCATTTTTATTACTGTAAAGAAAAGATATCCTCATTTTCGTTGAGTTCCTAGGTTAAACAAAAAATAATCTGCTCAGGTGAACTCGACTTCTAGGAAGTTCTTATTTCAAGGTAGCATTAATTTTTTTTATGGTGCACAGCGTGTCAGGAACTATTGGGTGGTACAGAGGTACTAACCCTTTTGTAAGTAAGGTGTTTTGTTGCAGGGACCTGTTGTCGATAGTCAGAAGTCTTTCCCCAAAACTGAATTAACTTCTGGAGTGATGTGATCATGTGCACGTACAGTGTTTGTAGCGACTGCGGTCTTGGCCCTGGGCCTCTGTGATGCTTCTGAAACCAGCTGGTGCCTCCTGTAACTGTGAGTGAACGTCCACATCTGTCTGTTGCTTGGAGCAGAGCTCCAACATACGTGTTTTTCTTTGCCTTCATGGAGTTGTTTCTTATTCTGTCCGGATTACAGGAACTCCCATCCTCTTTCTCTCATTATTCATTCATCCTTGCAGCAGTTCCCCTTGAATTGGTTATCCTCATTAGGCTGTGGTGGAGAGGGGAAATCCTGCTGAAATGTAATTGCTCGCTAATGGCTTTTCCTTTGTGACATTGTGTTGGTAGCGTCTCACTGTGGGAGTCTGCTGGATTTGCTGCGTGACTGCGAAGCCCACAAGAGAGGTTAGCCAGACAGATTTCAGAGTTCTGCAATTACTCCATTGATTAATCTTCACTCCAGTAGTTCGGTGACAAAAGTATAAAAGTAACCCAACCTTCAGTGATGAAGCCAGTCCTACACAATGCCGCTCAGTAATGGTGTTTGCTGCTGCCCTGAAGCATCAAAAGGGTGATACTTAATGAGGGCAAAAGTGCACTGAGCAGCTGCTCTGTGCCGCTCCTGGTGCAGGAGGGTTTTGTCATGGCTTGCCAGCTAAAGTGTGAGGGATTGGGACAAAGAAACGAGATTTCTTTTAGGATGAGACCAGTGGGCAGGTTTCTTAAGGAAACTGGGTAGATCAGCAACAGAGAGATGTTGTAGTACATTCAGACACTGTCACATGCTCATTATTGTTAAGCATTATGTGGTGAGGAGCACAGGGCGAGGATGGAAGCAGTCACCTGCCTGAAGCCTTACCTGGGGTTAAGGAAGTCACACAAGGGATGCTCACGTTACCTTTGTGTTCCCTGGGCTACTCTCCCTGACCGACAGCATCTCCCCAGGCTGCGAGGAGCGGAAGGGGCTGCTGAGATTTGCATGGCGAGGTCCTTCTCATGCTTTTGCGCTTCCCGGAAAGTTGGGAATGCCACCAGGCTGGAAGGATTCTGTGGTGTGAGGCGTGGTGGTGTGTTGTGAGGAGCACCTGTGGTGCAGCAGAGAACCCCAGCCGCTTTGCAAAGCAGCTCATCCCTCTGTGCAGTCAGAGGGAAAGCAGCACTCAAATGGCCGAATGCGAAGGTGGGCATCGAGGCTGGCAGCAGCGCAGTGCAGCAGCAGCGGCAGCGTCCGCAGGCCTCCGAGCAGCCGCCGGGGCAGAAACAAGCCCGTGTGCGTACTGGCCGTGGGATCAACTGCTGATCACTGTCATGTTTTTGTTTTGTTTTGTTTTGTTTTGTTTCTCTTGCTCACTTGTCCTTGCTCAAGTCATGGTAGGTGGATTTGTCATTCTCCCTCTTTGTGCAGGGAGGGCGAGTGGAGGCAGGGCTTTCGGAAAGCAGAGCGCCGTGAGCTCCAGCCTGTGCTGGGTGGCAGTAGGGAAAGGATGACGTCGTTTGCTGGGTCATACAGCTGTTTTTTATTCGCATTCTGTAGCCTGCTTTTATGATCTGCTCCTGCTTTTCCCTTGAGTGTTTTTGTGGTCTTTGTTTTCACTCCTGTGTTGGGTTTGGAGCACAAGCCATGGGCACTCCATGGTGGGCTGGCTGGACGTTCCTGCAGGTGGTTTTGGGTTGGCCTGAATGTGGGGTAAATATGTAAAGCCCAGGAGGGGTAGCTGTAATTTCAAAATCCAGATTTTCAGCTAAGAGCTCCACATCTCAAGATCTTAGGGACTGGAATTTTCAAATGTGGTTGTCTCGGTCCTTAAATACTAAACTCAGGCTGTGCCTGCTGGAGGGCTCGTCCAAACACTGAAGCACTCTGAGCCATCAGAGGAAGGGGCTGAGGGCTGCAGAGTGCACAAGGATGAAGGCTGGTCCATGCTAAATATAAGATTCCAGAAATACTAATACTGTTCAGGTGGATATGGATAATCCCTTCGTGATTCACTCAGTTTGCTCTGTTTGCCTTTTAAAAAGACAACATGGCGAATGAGCTGTGAGACCAGGGGCTGGGGTGGCCGTACTTTGTACACCTTTTCATTAACACTGCAAAATCGTATCGGAAGCCATCAGTCCCATCTTGGCTCAGTAAACTCGCTGCTGGCTGCAAGTACCGTGGCCTCAGCTGTATTTGAGCTTGGAGCAGGGACACAAAAGTACAATGCGGCACAGAGCGAGCTGCAGCTTCAAGGGCAGGTCAGGGCTGTAGCCGTAGGCAGTAAATCAGCTTCCAGCCTCCTTCTTTTCCAAAGTTTCCAAATACTGAATTCTTCCTTCCTCAGGTGGAAAAGTGCCCTATGATGGAGTGCTACAGGCAAATGAGCAAATGGAAATGTGTCTGTCTTCACTGAGATAAAGGAAGATAGATGCGCTTGTGAGAAGCTGTGCTCAAATGCAATTAGGCAAGCAGAGCCCACCCCCCGCTGCCTCCCCAGGGACCTGTTTTATCACTTGGCACTCGCCAGCACCGATGCAGGAATACATTTAGGAAGCTATTCCAGAGCTACTGCTTAGACTAGATAATACCATCCCTCCTCCTGACATCCCAGTTCACCGATGTGTCAGTCTGCAGGGAGGGTGCTCAGCACCTCCCGCACCGCTGCGCTCTGGACCGGCTGCATCTCACGTGCCAAAGTTAGAAATGGAATGGAAAAACCCACCCGACAACGTGTGTTTATCCCAGATGAAGGGGCACGACCAGTGCCTGGGAGCTTCAAGTCTCATTTACTGTGGCTGGTGGAGGGTCAGGGTCTTGGTCAGCAGCTGCGGGGGACCCACACTTGTGCACCCGGAGACCAGCACCCACCCAGTCACTGCAGGGAGCTGGCAGATGTGGTGCAGGCTGCACTGGGAGCCAGGACCAGAGCATCGGTCTCTGTCGGGCTAGGAAAGGCAAACCTGTTTCTGCTGCGGCCGCTCAGGGAATACTGGCTTTGTAAATGCTCTTCACGAGAACTGGCAGACGAGAAATAGGCAGGTCCGGGGATTCCAGGCTGGAGTCGTAGCTGCAGATGGTGTGGTTTGCAACTGGGGGGATTACCACCAAACATGCAGAATCAGAAAAATGTGGTTTATTTTAGCTTTCCGTTGGTTTGGGACCTTTAATCTATAAAGGACTTTGCTTTGTCAGGGTAGGCTGCAATGACTCCGGCGGAATGCCACAGCAGCCGAGAGCCTGACAATTTACTGTGCCCTGGCAGCCAAGCGGACTGCCCAGAGCCTCTGCCGATAAAAGACACTCCCCAGCAATTACATCCTTTTGAGCAGGAGGCTGCACAGGTTTAAAAAATTAAGTTGCTGAACAAGAAGACGCTGGGATTCTTCTAAACAGGGAAAGCTTGTGAATGAGCAACTTATTAAGGCTGCACATTAAACGTGCCCAACACATCCTTACCTGCTGTTAAAAGGAGGCGGCACTTTGATGTAATTGGTTCTTGGCTGCAGCAGCCAGCAACAGAGCCTGGCTGTTGCAATAATCTCTTGGGAATAACACAGCTAATTAAAGCCTGGGAACTGGTGACCAGCAGCTTCTCCTTTCTCTCCAGCTCTGTCTGTGCTAATCAGAGGTAGGTGGATGTCAAGGAAGTTTTGTGCTGCAATGTGCTAATCAAGGACGGAAGAAATCAGCTTCAAAGCTGGGTGCTTGATCAAATCCTAAATATCCCAACACGACGAGCTGAGAGAGATTTCACATCCCTGCGTACTGGCTGCTGGGAGGGATCGGCAGTGCTGTGTACAGTACGTCACGGGCACGGCGTGGGTCCAGTCCCACAGCCCTTTTTCTGAACTCCAGAGCGTTGCCTCCTGCTGCCTCGTGTGGGGCTGGTGTTCTGGGAGACAGATCTTATGATATGAATCAACGGAGAGCTGTTTTTTCATTAAGAGATGCTAAATCCCCCAAGTCTTTGGTGAGGTTGAGGGAACTACGGGTGTTCAGCTCCTCTGAAGGTCAGGCCTTGGGACTCTCACAGTCAGAATCCAGAATTAGCTGCAAAAACCTCCTTTTGCCCAAGCCACCTTTCCCAGCAGCTCTGCGCGCCGGGGGGTTCGGCAGAGCCGTGTGGATCAGGGTACCCATGTTTTATGCCCCTTGAAAGCGCCCTGCAAGCTGAGCTCATCTGGCGGACCTGGTGTTGTTCTTTTCCTGGGGGAAACTGATGGACTTTGCTGGTTACTCCTGATCTGCCACGGGCCGGGCTGGCCTCTGTTTTATGGCACCTGCCTCAGCTGGGTGCTCCAGTAAGGCCAGTTCAGGGCAGGCAGCTGTACTGGGCGCAGTGCAGCCCACCGCTGCCGCTGCCGGTCACAAGTGGGCTGAGCGAGTTCCTTGCTCGATGGAGCTGGATGAACTTGCTAGCGGAGGGCTGGTCCTGCTGGAGACCTGGGAGAAGGGGCAGGAGAAGCGAGAAGCGAGCGGGGCTGCGCGGCCCGGGATGTGCGGTGGCGGCAGCGCAGTTGGGCCGTGTGGGGCTGGCACGGCCCGTGTGGGGTGGCAGCTGCAGCCGAGGGAGCCCACCCCAGTTTGTGGTTTAATGCCGGGGTCCTGAGGGGAGGTGAGAGCACGCAGAAGTGGGTAGCAGCGCGGCTGTGCCATGCACGCAGGGGAGGGGGACAGGGCCGCCGTGCCAGGAGGCGAGAGCAGGCGGGAAGGAGTAAGGTGGTGGGTAGAAAGAGGGGACGGGGCCTTGCACGCTGCCAAGGGCAGAAAGAGCAAAAAGCCAAAGGGCAGCCACTGCAGGGTGACAACCAACCCGGGGTGGTTCCTCTGCTGACCTGGTTGCGATGCTGCGCCGGGTTTGCTCAGAGGGCTGCGTGACAGGGCGCCACAGCGTGTGCGTTCGGAGGAAGAGAACCGAGGGCATTGCCCCTCCTGCTGCGGCGAAGGGACGCCAAATAAACAGGCTCTTGACAAGGTTTGTGGAGCCCTTCTCCGTAGCTGTGCTTTGCTGAGGAGACGGTAAGACAAGGCTTTTTCTGGGGCTGAGTGTTTGCCTTCTCAGGAAGCTGGGTATACAGCTTAGAGGTTTCCAAAAGACTGATTTTGGAAGCCCTGTGGGTCAGCCACCGCCGAGCACGGCGGTGCAAGCGCCGAAATGCAAGCTGCAGCTCTGAGCCTGGGAAGGTTACAGAGACCCAGCCAGCATCTGCTGCCAGGGATAACCACAGGAAGGAGAACAGATTGAATTACCGAGTACGGGACACTACAGGAACCCTGTGAAGTTATTTATAAGACCTTAGCGTTTCTTCCAATCCCCTGAACAAATGCAGACAGACGCTGGAAAGGGCTGTACTTCACGCCACATCTTGGATTTCTGGCATGGAGATCTCCATCGTGGGGAAGGTTGTTTTGAGCGGCTGAGTCCAGCCCTGCTGGGGCAGCTCACCTGCTGGATGTTTTAGTAACGTGGGGTTTACGCTAACCCGAACACCCACTCTGAACCTCCTCTGTGTCCAGGTTTGATCCGGGAGGTGGAGCTGGCTTGAGTGGCGGCAGAGAAGTGGAGGGTGAAGACATCTCCCTTGGGTATCCCACTCCTATCACGCATGAAGAGGAAGAGGTAGAGGTAACAACAGTGATACAATCTGAAATTCAGTGTTGTAAATATCTCATACCGAATTATCAGAGAGCACGTACGCGTTTCTAGTTCTTCATTCTTACTTGTAATAGTCCTCTAAAATAAGGCGGTTTGCAGTGTTTCACAAATGAGGAAAAAAATGATATAAGCTTTAGGATATGGTAATGTAGCAGAATGACTCAACTGACTGGACTGGTAATTAGTGGGTATTACCTATTCAGGAGGGGCGGAGTAAGGAGAGGAAGAAGCAGCAGCTTTAAATACTGTACACTCAAATGGCTACCGAGTGCGTATGGATGAGCGTGATAACAAAGCTCAGGAAACAGAACTAATGGCCCCCAGAAAACAGATGGGCTATTTTTCAGGCACCCTTGTAATGAAAAGATAAACTGCTGGAGACATACTGGGCAATCGGAGTTTCTGAAAATTACTTCTAGAAGGGCCTTCTAATGCGGTATCTTGGATATGTTACTTTGAGCCATTTTACAGTGTCTAGGGACAAAAGTCAGTGTCCTGGAAGTCGGTGGTTATAGACAGAGAGTCTGGACTGTGCACGTTACCCACATAAAAACATACATATTTTTTCCATTTCTATCCCTGCTTTAGAAACATAAAACTAGAAGGAAAAATAGGATACACTTGACTAGAAATAAGCAAATGAAAAAGAAGAATGTATATTTCTAAGATGCTAGACAAAGGAAATACAAAATTATTCTAAAACTGCAACATGAGGTAGTCCTTGGCTATATAACCAGGAGGTTCAACAGTGATACGAAGGTAGCAATTAAAAAAATAAATCTAATGCATATGGGAAGAATAAATAGTTGTGATAAACTTGATGTAAGAGAATATAATCTCGATAAGGAAAGCTTATAAAAAACATGGCTAACAAAGATGAGGATGATACAAGAGAAATTTTAATCTATTAGGAAGAAAAGCAGTGCCCAAAACATGGTGGGGGCCTGTTGCAGACCATAAAAGTAGTGGTGTTTGGTATTTCTCAAGTTAAAGCAAGTGGTATGATGAAATTGCCATTATTAGCAACCAGGCAGGACTGAAAATAAGCCCAGATATTTCACCTAAAACAGCCAGCGGGGTCACCCATTCGCCTTTAATGTACACTGGATACAGTGACAGGACAGTGGAGCAACAGAGAGGAAACCCCAGGTAAACACAGGCTGGTTAATCTGACACCTGGGCTAGGAATCTGAAAACAGGATCAGAAATCCATTAATAAAGAATTAAAGGCAAACATGCAATTAAAATCCATTAAAAATAGACCTTGTCATTAAACCAGGCTTAGTAAGTCTAATTATAAAGACGCATTACCTGGCATGGCACCCTGCAGTATGCATAGTATTTACAGATAACTATCTACAAGATAAAACAAATGATACACCTGTGGATGAAGCTTGTCCGCCTGACAGATCTGTTTGCCACTGTCCTTCAAACAGCCATGTTTCCTGAGGGATTCCGCTCAAATCCCCGCTAGCCCGCACAGTAGTTGACACTTTCGTCAAGAGACTGAAAAGCAATTCTAAAGTCACTCCTGAAAACGCTGGTAAGCACCAGCAGGGTGGGACAACACGGGGAAGCAGACACTGCTCAGCAAGCGGGACCTCATGGTGCATTTAGCTGCGTTAGCACAAGGCAGAAAACGTCACCTGCAGCCACAGGACAGGGGAGCCCATGTCCCAGAAACAGCCCCGGGGAGGTGTAAAACTGTGCTCATCTGCTGCCAAAAGGGTTAAGACAATCTTGGAGGGTATAAACAATGAAGTAAGAATGGGACGCCTTCTGTAGAGAGCAGAAGGGAAATAAATCTGTCAGTTCTCGTATCCCTTCCTAAATGTCAAAAAATGGAAGGTCTGCGACACAAACATTACGGAAGTCCTGGAAAGTTCTTTGTAGGGAGAGACTGAAAGCGGCCCTGTCTGTCAGCTTCTGAAGACCAACAGGCCCCTTGGTTACTGTGCAAACACGTTCAGGGAGAACAGCCCAGGTACTAACAGGGTTTTTATTTGGCAGGCAGAGTAAGAAGGAACAAAAGCTGGGAGCTGAGGACAGACACCTCAAAGCGGAAAAGAGGGACATGCTAGTTACAATAAAGGTGAGTAATTGTTGGAACAAATTAGTAAGGAACGTAGTAGTTTAAGAGCACTTACATTTAAAAGATTATGTTTCATAAAACATTTTGTTCCTACTAGAGGTTGAAGCCCAACTTGTGTGACTACACCCTGGCACCGTGGTGGAACTGTGGCCAATGACACCAGAAGGAAATACCAATTACCCTTCTGGTGGCAGCTGTAATAACTAGTTTAGACATTAAAAACATCTTTTAAAAATAAAAAGCAAAATACATGCAATCGTTCAGGATTTGGACAATGCAAAAGGACTTCTTTCAGGCAATTAACTGGAATTTTACCTAGAGGAGAACTTGCTGTAATGGCAGATAAACCAGAAACCTCTGCAATGTGTTATCTGAAAGAGTGGCACTTCGAGTAGGTACGACCTATAGATTTGAGTCCTCAGTGACCGTGTGCCCAATTTCCTGTGACACTAACCTGCCTTTCACACAAGGCAACGAAATTACAAACCCAAGTGTGGAAAGCAAATGAGCTGCAATCCTTCAGCTTCATTTGTTCTTCCCTTCGTTTAAAAGCTACAGGTACACATCAGGCATCCAGCAGGGAAGTTGCACTTGCTGTTGTGTTTGCACAGCCGGTAGTAATTTCAGAAGTTTTGTCGTGCTTTTATTTTCCAGAATAAGCTAACCGGCCTCCACCCAAGGAGGCATGTGTGCAGCTCTCCAGCCCAGCCCTTGAAAGATGTGGAGCAGGAACAGAACAAAAGAAAATCTGTCACTGAACTCATTTGTATGACAAACAGCAGGTTGCTAAAAGCCCCTGCTTTTAACTTTGCGCAACAGCCCTACACTTGGTAAATACCAGATATACATACAGTGAATGCATAAAGATAGCAATTAATTGGTAATAATAAAGATATATAGAAAATTTAAAGTATCCATAGTAGCTTCAAAGTGGTTCCATTTACATATGTCCCAAGGGTGTGGACATATAATATATATATATATGTTGCAGTTGGGTGAAACCCAGGGCACAGACCGATCTGCTTCACATCCAGCGACACGGGACTAGCGCTAATGTTGGTAAATGAGAAAAAAGCCCTGACGCACTCCCTTCCCCACCCTTCCGACCCTGCGGGAAGTTGGCTCCTGGAACTCGAGGGTCAGAGGACCGCCTGGCTCCAGGTGCACTGCACCGCTCCCAGGGCCACCCGCTGCTCCCAGCCTGGGCTGTCTGGGCTGCCACCTCTGCCGTCCTGCCCTGGGGCTGCAGGGGCGCGGGAGCCAGGCGTACCTGCGCGCTGCTGGGCTCGAGCCCCACTTACAGCCTTCAGCCCTCTGAAGCTCTGCTCTGTAGAATCCCAGTTTTCGGGAGGTTAATAATCTCTCCTAACAGTCCGCCCAACCCCAGAAGCCTTCCCCAAATCTGAAGAACTCTCTTCTGAAAGCAGAGTGGGTTTACAGCTAATTAACGCATCTGGACCTGCACAGCCCCTTGGGGGTGAGCACACTTTTCTCCCAGCACACGCCCTGGTACCACCTGCCCTGGGAGAGCTCAGCCCTCTGCCTGGATCCTGCAGCCTCTGGCTGGCAAACCCGTCCCCGGCAGCGCTGTGGCCGCTCCGAGGAGCGACATCTTTCTTTAAACCCCCCCATCGGCCCACCTACCCCTCTGCCCAAATTTGACTAGTAAAGAAAATTCAGCTTTGCACATTAGAAACTTTACTCCAGTAAAGCACGGCACAGTTACAGGTTCAGCACTTGGAGATCCTGGAGGCTGTTTGCTGTTATTTACCTAAGTGAGATTTTAATTATGCAGAAGATGCTAAAGGCTGCACAGGCCTCACTGTGAATTAGGGCTTCTCTCTTCTTTTGACAACGACATTTTAATTCCCATAGACTTAATACACACTCACTGCAGACTTGTTCACAAACAAACAGGTAACCAAAACTGAAAATGCAGCAGGACACAGTTAAAGAGAAATCACACACACACTGCCCCCCCCCCCCCCCCCGAGCTACAGAGACAAAAATGAAAATAAAGCACCAAGAACACCTCAGCTTGAGAGACTATTCCTTTCAGGCATATTAGTGTAAAGACTGGAGCTACTTAATTTCAGTCCTTAAGCACACAAAGAAACTTCCTGAAATAAATTCAAGATGACAACCAATAGCCAACAGACAGCCACCACTAACTATTTAAGTAAATCACGTATTGAAATCTGCATGGAGACAACTGAAAAATCTGCCTCCAATGTAAACATTTCAGCATCAATCTAAGAAACACTAAGTAGTAATTACAAAAGATACCCCCTTCTCCAAAATCTGAATGAACCTATATATGTGTGTGTATAGAAATACACACATTTCACAGCCTACTATACTATGAAGATCATTACAGTCAGCTTTAACATCACTTACTTGTTTGCAGTTATGGGTATCTGTAATATGAATGAATCTCAGACAGGCAAATTTAATTAATGTTATGGTACCATTACAAAGCATGTATATATATAGGCACAAAATTTCCTTGCTGCCTTCAGAAAGATGAATAAAAAGTAAAACTGTGGTGTAAGGGTGGCCTGAGGTTAACTTACCAATATTGCTATAAGCAAGAATAAAAAAAAAAAAAATATCAAATGCTTCAAATTAATGTCCTGCAAGTACGTTATCTGTGGGTGGCTATACACACTTTTAACACCACCACCACGGGAAGGATTCAAATAAGGCAAGAACTTCACAAACCAAACCAACAGAAATACTAAGCCTTTATTACAAAGAGAAATTATTCCACAGAAGAGGCTGGCTTGCTTCCATGCATGCTGTCAGTCATATCCACCTGCTGAGTGTGGAGAAGTGCTTCTGCTAGATTCATTAATTCCCCAAGACACCATTAGGCTTTGTTCTTGGCTACAAGTGCGTGAGCATTTTGATTCAACTGAATTGCTTTCTAGAATTTTGTTACCAGCATTGAGTGGGCCAAAATAATGAACCTGACTGTTGGATAAGCCAAACACTGCAAGGGAAGAAAAAGAAAAATATTCAAAAAGTCACACAGTGGACACAGTTAACCACTAAGGGAAGTCAAATGACCTGCTTTACATCCACGTTGTAAGTAATTTCACAAGCAGAGAAATGAATATGCTTGAGTCTTATCTTCACTTGGGGCGTGTGAAGAATGTTTGCTGGATCCTTTTATTGGTATGTGCAAGCACACGGTCACGAAGCCTAAAAGCCAGCAGAACTAGATTGAATCCATGTTATCTATTGTTGTTTGGATTTTGAACAAAATTGATGGAGTATGAACCAGTTGATGAATCCTGTTTTATCTGGAAATTTTCTGTTGACAGGCCAAAGGGGCGGAGAACCAAATTCCCGAGATCCTTCAGTTTGCCTACAACAAAAAGGAAAGATAACGCGTTAAGTGTTAAGCGGAGGGCAGATCCCCACTGAATTATACCCAACAACAGAGTCCGGCTCTACTAATTTACTAATCTACTAATTTAAGGTAAATTCATCTACTAATTTAAGGTAAATGCTGTAGGAATCTTTGCAGTTTGTTGAATATTTAGGCTTTGAACACAAATTTTAAAAATTCCAATTGTGATGTAGTTACTGTCAGCTTTGAGGTTGAACACAGATGACCGTGCTGGTTCTGAATGGTTTGTTCAGGCAGCCCTGATGAAGCGCCAGTGGCTGCAGTCAGTCATGGTTCTATGTGGTTACAGCTATCCAGAAGCACCTCATTTCCTCAGTTATAAGCTCTTGAAGCATCCAAGTTTTTAACAGCTCACAACAAAGCACTGGTCTCCCCTGTACATAATGCTTGAATATAACTGATGCTGCCAACTTTCAATTTTTTAACATAAAAGTTTCAGTTCTGGTCATTTTTGATGCAGCTACAGCTCTATAAACAATCCAGAATATTATAACTGGCCAGTTTCCTAGACTACCAAAAGGCACAATGAAAGCCAACGTTCAAACTACTCGTTTGTAATTATTAAAAATCCCTTTCTAGAGCTGTATATAGATACAAAGAAAAACAAATTAATCGTTGTGACTGCATCTGCACGTGCAAACTAAGGAGTTCCATCTGAAGCATACAACTTTACAGCCTTTACATTTGGCCTGCAAACACCCTCAGCATAATATCATGGGATGTCACATCAGTAACTCACTTTCAAAACCACAGTTCTTCAGGACTCACACTACTAAGAGCTCTAAGCAGCTATTATTTAACAAGCATTGTTAAATATACACGCAGTAGAACAGTTAAGAAAATCTAAAGGCTTTATTAACATATGTATTATACATGCGTTCTGACTCTAGAAAATGAATCTCACTACCACCTATAAAAGGGGAAGGCCAACAAAAGGACTTTTTTTAAAAAAAAAACAAACACCATGTTTATATAGAGGTGACAGAATAGATAAAATGCATAAAATTAAACAAGAAGCTGAGGTAACAACTTTGGTGTTGGCTAAACACAAGCTAACTGAGCTCCTGGCAAGACAAGACAAAGGAGGATGATGGTCAGTTTTTCAAGAAAAACACTATTTCCCCCTGGCTTCAATGCAGAATTGTAGACTAATTTCCCAAAGAACAAGCAGAAGAAGTTTGGACAAGTTGAAGCCTACCCTAGGTCTGCATCCACAGACTACACGCTACCTTTCAAATAGCCTTCTACTTTTACTAGACTCTCTAAGGCAATGGATTTTGTTTTGCTGGGAGCTTTGTGTGCACTCACGGTGGGGAGAAAGTGACGACAATAGCTGGCACACAGGAAATCCAGCTGAGCAACTGAAGTAGTCAAGACTACTGTTCAATTATAATTTTCATGCTTATTTCATTTTCCGTAATTTTTAGACTTTTATAAGATACATTATCTCTAAACTACTAGTGTTGCATAGCAGTTTCATCTTATGTGATCTCAATTTGCAGATTTTTTTTTTTTTTTTTTTTTTACATACTTTTTGCAGTTAATGTACGGGCTTACATTGCAGTAAATTTGGCAGTGCTGGGTTAATGGCTGGACTTGATCTTAAAGGTCTTTTCCAACCTAAATGATTCTATGCAAGTAAAACATGCAAATGCCACACCTATTCCTGCTTGCATGTGTGTGGTTTCAGCAAGCCATCTTAAGTCATGAGAAACATCTTATTCTACTCATCTTCATTTGTATTTCTATTTCTAAACTAACCGAACCTAACTGCAAAGTCATATGAACGCTTACTTAGTTTCTTTGCTTTTCCTAAGTGCTTTTGTTTGTTTGAAAACCCTGTTTCTACCCAGCACCGCAATCATCACTATTGCTATTGTGTAAGTTTCCTCACAACAACGCAACAGCCAGAATTTAATTCAGGCTTTGTTGCTAAGCCATACTGAAGCAGTAAAAGTACAGAAACATAAGGAGCAAAGCCCTATGCAAGTCCTTCACAGAAAGAGACAAGCAGTGTTTGTGCTGCACAAATGGAGGACATACAGATCAAGACATTTGCCTTGCATGACACTGCAGGTGACAGTGTTCAGAACAGAAATGATACCAAAGTCTGAACCTACCCCGTGGAGGTATGGCCCTTATCTCTTACAATCCGACAACGGCTCAAGGCAGGTTAAACACCATCACCATAAACCAAAAGATGCTATTTTCACAATCACATTTCCAAAACTGAATTGGGGCAGGGGAAGCAGTTTTGAACACATTCACAGAAAATACAAAAAAAAAAAAAAAAAAAAGCTGGGGGAAAATGTAAACATCTCATTCTAAGAAGAACTCAATCCTGCATAAAGAAATTTAACAGCATTTCTATGGTACTCCTAAATACGCCAAAGTCATTAAGATCTTGCATCAAAGTTCTGGTTCACAACTGAGTACCTTTCCGAGATTTGTGTGATTATGTTAAAGCAAGATTGGCCTTTGGGCATCAACATGGGCCTTACCCAAGAAACAGAAGACAACCGTAGTCTACAAAAGCAGGTAGCTGGTGAGACAGAATTTTTCTTCAATTTGATTTTTTTTTCCCCCCCTGTGCGGATTACCAGATGAGGTGATTGAGTGATCTGACCAGAGTCATTCCAGCAAGTGGCTCAGCTAGGACAAGCTTCTTTGTACCACTGGTGTTTTAAACTACAGCCTGTTTTAACTATTAAGTTCTTAATTTTGTACTGCATCCTAAAAGCATTTTGGTTATAAAACCATGAAGTTGTTCATAGCATCTCTATGACTGGGATGAACAGTTGCTATTGTACTTCTAGACAAACATTTGGTCGCTGCTTAGCTTCAGGTTTGGGGTGAGAAGTGTCTTTTTCTACTGGTGAAAGAATCCTGGCACAGCCAGAGTCAGTTGTAAGCAGTTCACAAGTTCTCCAGGCACTGCAGCTGGCTCAGGAGCAGGCAGACGACTTTGCCTGTCTCAGGAAACCGTGAAAGGTCTTTTCTAACCAGAGTTAGTACGACAGCTCTTTTCCGGTCATGCTAGAGCCAACAAACACAGAACAACTGCCCTGGTATTCCTGCTTGTAGCTAGGCCAGCTCTTTGGGAGAAGCTGAAGACTGTATGATATATTTATTCTTCATCTCACTGTGACTGAATAATTCAAACAACACAATCACAGGTCACCTTCCTGTTCGTTCACTTAAACCCACATACAGCAATGCCTTTTGGTGCAGGCACATTTAATAAATTGTTAATGAAGCAGAAGAAAGCCTTGCCTTTTCCGGGAACTGAAGCCCAAAGCACTGCTCCTGCTGTCTTGGCGCACATAAACCCATCATTGTAGGAAAGCGCTATTTCCTCCTCTCCCACTCTCCTTTCATCCCTAAATTAAGATACGCAGTTAAGTCCAACCTCCCCCTCCCTGCAAAGAAAAGCTCTCTTAAAACAGAGACTGTGCTTGAAGGAAGGAAGAAGGCATGTGGAGCTCTGACTCAGCTGCAAAGAGCTCTCAGCAATCAAACACTCACTTGTCCCTGAGCAGGGTCACATTCTCCTCTCTGAGACTGTGTTTTCATAGATCTTGCTCTTTATATTTCAGAAAGCCCATGTCTACTTTCCACCTGGAATTCCAGCATGTTAAAATTTCTTCAGCAAAGCAATATTCTGAGGTTTAAAAAAACCTAACTGGTAAAAATCAATTCGGGGCTCAGAAGTCTGTGATTCAATCAATTACTGACCTAAACTGCAATTTAACACCCTTTTGCAAAAGGCAGATGCAAGAAAAGATTTCTCACGATCTACATTAAGATGCAACAGCCAAAATTAATTGCTGTTCAGTCTATCTGGCAATATTTCTAGTGCCACTACTAGTGTTAATGTGGTGCCTGGAAGTTAAAAAGCTAGATATTGTTTGTGTTAAGAAATTTTTTTTGGATAAAAGACAAATTTCCTGATGAGGTCTCACCTCACCTTTGTGTAACTTTCTGTATTACCAACAACATTTTTTAAGCAATTAAAAGAGCAAAGGCAAATCTGTTCCCTAAATGGTGAGGACAGAACGACAGAACTAAAAGTTAATTGTATATTAGCTCTGGTTTGAATTATTTAAAGTGACCTCCCTCTATACAGTATTGTGGTTTAGCAGCTTAGTTGCAAACACAATATATGCTTCAGTAGGAAAAAAAAAACCCAAACAAAACAGGGAACTAATTCTTTAGACACTAAGCCAAATAAATATCTTTGCTGGTGTCAAGTAGCTGGAAAAATCTCTTATTGGCAGAAAGGCCCAGGTTTTGACAGGCCTTCTCATTAATCACATCGATAATCAGGTACATTTCACTGTTTTTTGGAATACGCTCATTTATAACTTAAGCTGGGAGTCCCAATAGTTTTTCATTAGATTTGATGAACCCTGTCTGTATAAGATGGGTTACACAGATTGGCATATGTTCCATCCCATTTTTTAATATCCAATATACTTGGCTCCCCCCAGCCATGCAGAAAACTGTATTTGTGGTCACAGCCTCCAAACTGCTAAACCTTGCTAAAACCAGTCCAAACGTCCCCTCTTCTCACACCCCTCTCCCCAAAGAAACTGGTCCCAGTTACCACAGTCGTTAGTTTCTCTGGACAAGACTAGCTTGTTGCACAGTAGCTGGAAGTCTTTGGCTTTAAAGTCAGAAGAGAAATAAAAAAAGAGCTGAAAATGGTCAGCATATGTTCAGATCCTGCACAGTTACTAAGGCAGAGAGCAGCCACGTTATGAAAGCTCAAAGGGGAAGAGGCACACAGATTTAAAAGCTGCTTTCAAAGGGTGCTGTAAGTTACGCTTTCTTTAATGCGAAACTCAGAGGTTAGTTTGTACTGAGCAAACTCCAGGGGTGAGTGGCAGTGCTCACCTGCAAAGGCTGGATGGAAAATATGAAAATGATTTAAATACAAATGTCAGCTTTGGAAAAGTTAGACCCTTGCAGAACACAGCAGAAATGGACTTGGTTTGGCAACAAAAATTGCTTTTTTTGGTGCCATCAACTTCATCAACCACATGCACTACCACTTGCACTCAAGAACTCATAGTTAGGTAGTCTGGAAGAAAAACCCAGCCAAGAATGTGTATTCTGATTTATTTACACACAATCACTTAAGAAGTGCTTTCAGCTTCTGACAAACTATGTGGTAATGAGCTGTAGCCCTGGAAAGCAGGAAGCACACTTGGGGAAGGAGGAAGATGCACTCCATTTATTTTGGTTTGTTTGTACACAGCTCCAGTTTTCATGACAGTGTTAGTTAGTTGGATATACCAGGACTTAGTTTTAGTTGACAGAACAAAAGCCTAGGAAAATTATGCTACTGGCTGATTCACTGACTAAAATAAGAATTAAATTCAATATCCAAACTTCAAAGGAGCCAAAGCATGAACTGTGACATTCTTTCTAAAGATTTTTGTTGGCGATTAATTAAAAGTTTAGTGTCAGTTCTCCTGGACCGGGCCTAGCCTGGAACTACTATAAGGCATCTGACTTGCTCTCCTGGAACCAAAAAAATCTGGGATACAACACAGACACCTGAGCTGTCTCCCCTGTGAGAAGGCAAGAATGAATCCTTGCACACCTGGCACTGTTTAACCAGTAGTCAGATAATCTCTTCACCGATTACCATAAGCAACTGTCTATTCTGACACAGTACTCATTTGGCAAATAGCATTAACAAAATTCTTGAAAAAGAAAAGCTGAAAAAGCTTAGAACAAACACACTGTGCAACAAAAACAACCCAAAGAAATCTCTTAACCACTGTACTATATGAAGTTTATCTTTTTCCACTCCTTCCAGAACTCGTGTCTAATCCCCCTTCTTCAATTGTAAGGTTGTTTTTTTTTTTCTTGACTTTAGACAGAACAGCAGCATTTTGTAAACCTGGGAAGTATTTCCTTCCCGGGCCTCCACAGTTATTTCCATGACTTCACTGCTATCTTCTCTTACCGACAAGATACAGAGAATTTTACAGCACTTTAAAAATTAGTCTGGTAACTGCCCACATTCCTAACTTAATTTCAAGTGTTCCATTAAGGGACTGCATTATAGAAAAAATGCTCAGTTTATGTTTGACTAGTGATCACAAGCAGTGCTAAGAATAAAATACCACCTGCCCAACTGACACCATATCATTTTAATGACACATGTGACAATTTATTTGAACCCTGTCACATGCAAAGGTTGTGGATAAACATTGGGTTATATGCTGTAGTACCCTACTCTTAGTCTGGTTCTCCTGGATGTTTACACCAGTAACATCAGTGTATCTCCTTTCATGTATGTAACATCATTGAGAAGGGATTCCTTTCTCAAGAATCACAGCCTGCACAAAAAGACCATTAAAATTCTGAAATCCTAACTGCCACTGGATTAACACTTCTTTTTAAAAAGATCACATCTAGTCTGAAAGCTAGGCAAAACTTAGCAGTATAGAACTACGTTTGTCATGACAGTTTATAAAACTGGATGTACTGTTTCAGTATAGTCCCTTGTGATTTGATAGGCCCTTCAGACAGAGGTAACAATGGTGTAAATGGAGAGTTCAAAACAGATCAGGAATTGTTTTCATATTAGTGTGTACTGAAACTCATCCCATGTCCTACAAATGGGCATGATCTTTCTGGAGATTTTCTGTATTTGTCATTTATTTATAGCAGTATCACACTTAACCTTCTTTATTCATGGCTTGTTCTAAGTACAATGGTGGAAACAGAATCTGATGATAGAAAGCTCTAGAAAGACTCACTGCAACTTTACTGTGTCAAAACAGATGCAAAACAAGAGCAAATCAGACTCCCTGCACAGTAAAGGGGGGGGGAAACAAAACACCAGTTTCAGCATAAGCCCTTGAAACAGTTTGTTCTTCCCAAATATTTTAAGAATTAGTGTTACAGTATGCAAGAAACTGTTTATTTAACCTGATTCTGTACTGAACAGTGAAACAGTCCTCCCCCTTCCTAACCCAAACCCTCTAAGCCTACTGATCTTGAAATAGCATTTCACCTACTACTTCTAACACCTAGAATGAGTAAACAGGTAACTACTGAAAGCTATTTCTGAAACAGGTTAGGTACAGTTAGTTTCTCTATCTTACACTGTCCTTTGTCCTTGCTCTTCTGTGTGGATTTTCTAAATATTACAAATGAAAAAATTATATAAAAATAAAAACTCATTTTAAAAAGCACCAGAATGTCAGATTGGCTTATGTAGTGTCTGAACCTACAAGAATTAACAGCAATGACTGTCTCCCGTTAGCTAGGAGACAGCAGAAAATGCTGACAGCAGTCTTTCTGGGCAGGAGGTTCCCCCAAAACTGTTAATTTAACTGCAGCGCTGAGTGGTACAAGGAAGTGCTTTATACTTGGTATCACACATTAAAACCGATCTTGCTTGGGCAATTTTATTTAACTAGCTATCCTTTTGAACTACTTCAATCCAGTTAAGATATTATCCAAGCAATATCATACAACATGACGATGGGGGCACATACATTCAACTGAGTTACACTAATTAAATTCTCTTCTACAAACAAGTAGAGTCAATAGTATCCTTTGGTGCAGAATTGTAAAAAGTCAGAGACAGCGAGCTACACAGGAAATGTAATTCCACTCCTAGAAAGGCCAGATGCTTGTTTGTAACACTAGGTAGGCCTAATTCAGCCTCCAAACAAACAGAACTGAAATACTACATAAATCAAGGTAAATATGAGTTGGAAGTGCTACAAGAAGAACCAAATTTGTTTCTTCAGACACAAGATCAAACATGCTCAGCTACTACAGCTGGCTGACTTTTTACATAAAGGTTTAGTGAAAACCCTGTTTTATCCCTTTCATGGGAATGTCTCCTTTGAAGGTTTACTCAAAGAAAAAGGGCAGAGCAACTGGTTTGTTTCAACCATTTCCCCCTGCTTTTACATGCATCGGTATTAAATTGTTTTAGAAGGTCTTGAGTATTCTTTCTTTAAATGTAACCAACAGCCTTTTCTGTATGGGAGAAGTATTTGGCTAGAACTTAGCTGTAGGTGAAACCAAGCAATAGAAAACTACAAAGAAATCGGAAGTTTTGTTGTTTTGTTTAACACAAGTATCTCCTTTAAGATTTACCTTCTTCAAATTTTATACAAGAGATTCTACTCATGCATTTTTATTTTTCCAGTAGACTATGAAGATTATTATGCAAGTTACAGGTACATGCTACTTACCTAACATTTCTTTCTTTAATTTTTCATTCCGCTCTTCAATTTGTCTAGGTAATCGCTGTTGAGAGAGATAAAAACTGGGATCAGACCCAAGCTTTCAATAATACTGTAGGTTAAGCGAATGGATTTTTCATACACATACCCAGCATACACTGTTTATGGCTTAAAAGGAATCCTTACCTCAAACCACATTTTCATCTTATTCTGAAAACCTGTAACGCATCCTATGACATCACTTTACCTAAGCCATAAGTTGTAACTTTTCAGTGCAGGTTTCATACAGGCATGCGTTTATACTGCCGAAAACCAGATCCGATCTGTTTGCTTGAAATTTTAACTGAAATGCATGTGGAAATTTAGACTTACAATGAAAGTATATTTGAGCCCTGCTTCCTCTGCTGCATGCATTAAGCTTGGTAAGAGAGGCTAGAGAACTAAGCAAGCACGGCATTTGACTTCTGAACAAACACAGGTGTAGTAAGGGAAATATCCATAAAGTCGGTTCTCAGTGGCATCACACTTCAGGGAAAGCCACACCGTGAAAACATGATTTTCTAACTACAGATATTTTATCAGCAGATCACCGATTTAACCGTCTATGAACTTCAGGACATAGTTTAATGAGCAGCATCTTACTACACAATGTATGGCATAGTTCTAAGGAGGAGAGCACATTACAAATGAGGGCCTTGATTTGGCAGCTCATCATGGGGAGGGAGCTCCAACAGTTCATCCTGAGCAAGGTACTAGTCCAAGTAACAGCTCATTAACATGCTTTCTTCCCTTCTCAGAACTGGCACCAGCGTTAAAATCTGTTGCACCATCACAAACTTCTCACATGTTTCTTAGGAGGATTACCTAACTGCATGGTCTATGCATTCCTAACTATTTGAGATTCTCATTTATGCCTAGGACAGCTGTGACTCATCTGCCATCCTTACACAGTACGTGTTTTCCTATATGACTGCAATGATCACTTTTAATTAGAACTTTATATTCACCACAACTAAATTTACCATTGTTTCATTTAAAATTTCTATTTTCTATAATTAGTCAAATGCAATATTAAACGAAAATCTATTCTGAATGACAGTCCCTTTTTATACATTTTTCAGATTTTTCAGAAGTACTATTTCAAGCTTTTTACTATGCTTATTACTGTATAATTCTGGCAGTTCAGGATGCAATTATATGGATAACTATGTTGTCTCTTCTTGTGGAGGTCATAGCAAATAAGACAGATCTGCTGTAATGGTGCTATCAGTAAATTAATTACAGTTGCAGGGTATGGTAACAGGTGTGGAATTCACTCCTAATATGCTTCCCTTGTGATAATTGGCTTCTCAACATAGTTAAAGAATTCATTTCCTAATCTTGTTCCTTCCTGTCATTTACAGCTCCAGTCATCGTGGATGGGTTTATCATCCTGGTATCATTGCCAGAGTGAAATAAGATGTTCACCCCAAGAAAAAGCCCGCTGGTGAGGCTGCCTGGCTATTCCTCTCCTCTTCAGTGCTGGATACGCTGGTGAACACAGGCAAACCCTGTCACTATAGAAAATGAACTGTAAAGAGAAGTGGTATACCCCAGAAAAAAATGGTAAAATAAAAAAAACAAAACAGAAAAATGAGTACTAAGGAACAGAACAGATACACATGGATGGCTAAACCTGAAACCAGCCCAGGCCCAGCATCACCGCCAGCGAGCCAGATCTAATTAGCCTGGTCAGACCTCAGCTGACTCCTGCTGACCCAGAGGGGCTTATTAAGTTGGGTGCAGATCTGGACCTAAGCTGCCTGCATGAAAACATGTATGGATATCCCCAGGCCCTAAATTCAGTTAGCATCGTGATGTGAGATTTGCTGAATCCTGGATGAGTTTGGCATATATAGACTGTTTCTCCCATTTGGACGTACGGCTTTAGCAAGAATTGAAGACACAAATCCTTAATCTGAAATACATACTCCATGTTTTCTGTCTGAATTCTACTATTCAAGACTCAGTGTTTGCCACTCCAGAAAAGTATTTGCAAGGTTACTTATCTATAGAAAGGTGTCTGTAAGGACTGCTGTTTATCTGGTGTCTATGATACTTATCTCAAAGTACAGCTCCTTTTGGTAAAAAAGTTTATCCAGCCGGCCAATCCCTAAAAACTGTGCTGAAGCTGAAATTCACACAACGCTATTACACACCTGCTAAAAAACCAAACCTATACACTGATACCATATAATTAAACACTTTCTGGGAAAGCATCAATAGGGATTATTTGACCATAAAACATAATGATTTCAAACTGTTTAATTTGGCATTGAAGATGTCAGAAGTAACTCAAGTGTGTGACGCTTGGATTTAAATCAAAACACTAGTACTGTACTGAAATATAAAACTGAAATTTTGGAGGAGTTACCAAATCAGAAATCAAAGAAAACAACTACTGTGTACTTAATATTTTTAACCTGCCATTTAACAACATCATGACATTCTGTAAAGCAGTATATGAAATATTTTCTATGTACAGGAAGGAGAAAGATTTGCTCTAATAGTGAATGATGCTAATACTCAAGATTCTCTTGACGTATCATTTTCATTACCAGTGAGGGGGGAAAAATGCTGTGATATTTCTGCAAAGAGCAATGCCCTTTACCTTACAAAAACCCAAAGCTTCTTAGTCTCCTATATATATAATAACCACATATGTGGAGTCAACATCACAGCTGGAACTGGTTTTTATTACGAAATTTAGGTATTTATTATGAATATTTTAAAAAGGGTAAAACTACAATTTTTCAAGAGGGGAGTTTTAAGCTTCAGTTTCAAAAGGTTGCTTCTACCCTGAAACTTGAGAAAGAACAGGACCAACTCAGGGCAGAATGTCCTAAATCCCACTGCAGTGTAAATTAAGGGCATTTTGTACAAAGTGTTCTGTACCACATGTGAGCCTAAAGCCTCTACCTAGTAAAATGAGGTCAAGGAGCAGAAGGTATATGGGACTGTCAACCTCTGTACTTCCCAGCCACAAAAATGAAATATGAATTACTGATCATGCTAAAACATTCCTGAAAGATGGCCAGGAAGAACAGCAGCACTGTTTATGACTGTTTGCTAGTCCAAATCTCTACCGGTTACTGAGCAAGGACTCTTTTGTGAGATTAGAGACATATTCACTGAATGAAAATTGTCTTTTTTTGCAAGTGGTATAAAGGACAGTAGCTGTACTTTCACAGAGTTCCAATCCGCCAAAATATATGTATTTTAAACTCCTTACATTTCATACCAACTACTGAGAGCCTCCCCAGGTCTTAATCTGTGGAGTCCTGACCGGGTGGTCTGGTGGTTCCTAACAATCCATCTGATCTTCACAGTTGTTATTAGCATGATGAGCTGCTAAAATGCACTCCTTTAATTTCATTATTTATTTATTTATATATTTATTATTATTATAGTTAATTTAATTAACTATTTTACAAAGCAACTGGCTAGATTATATTAGGCCTCACTCTGGAGCTAGTCTAACGCTAACAGACTACAAGCTGCAGAAAACAAACCCCATCGTTTTCTTTAGAAATGTCAGCAGACTCCTTTGGCTGAATTCCTGGATCAAATAAGCTATAGTCTCAGCTAGGAGACTATAAACAAGGCCAACACAAGTACTCTTTTCTAGACTGCGATGGACCCATCACATTCACTACCCATGCAGTAATGATGTTTGACAAGCTTGTCATTTATTAAGCCGTTGCCAAGAGCTAGGTGATGAAGTGCTCTCCTGTTCTCAACTAGATGCATGCAACAAGCATCAGGGGGTTGTTTCACAGTACAGTAAACTGACCTTGTCAGTGGGGGCTACTGAAAGAGATGGCCCCAGTTCCTGCACTGCCCTGACCACATCTTTCCTTCTCACTAGACTTGCAGCAGGACTTGCCTGACTGCAAAAAGCCAAGGCAATATAAAAGTATTTACTTTAGGGCTTTTTGGTTGCTGGGGGGGGTTTTTTGGTTGTGGGTTTTTTTTGGGTTTTTTTTTTTTTTTGGGCTTGCTTGTTGCTGTTTTTCCCTTTAGCAGAGTTAGTTGCCTGCCATATTCATACATAGAACCAGCCTTCCCCTAGGGTCGGATATGAGCTGTACCAGCATTAGCACAAGGAAAGCAACTAGACAGTTTTGTAAACAGCAGGTAGTTAGTACATCAGTTTAGCTGTTTTGTGAAACCATAGTGGTAACACTAACACGAGTTACACAGTTAAGGAGAGTATTTTTCTGCCATCAGCACAACCGGTCCCAAAGGATTTTCATATTTTTTTGTAATTTCAGGCAAGCCTTCTTGTTTAATGTGCTATAAAGGCAGTTTCTAATTTGTCACTTAAAACACCATTGTGTGTGTGTGTGGGGAATCGCTACTAATGATTTATTTTCTAAGTGGAGTATTAAAATTATTAGACCTAACCCTTTAAAAAATATTTTTGCATCGACATATTCAACGTGGGTTTAGAGAATTTTGTGGGTGAAGCAAAGGATTTTTTTCTTTTCCTTTATGGGGCTGAATATGTTGCAGGCTCACTGATGTGAAGCTGAACTAAAATAATGATGCACTTTGAAAATTTAACTAGATATAAATAAAGTCAAGTACTGGTATACGGATTTGGGTACCCAGCTAAGAATTACATTTTACAACTGCATCCATTTACCTTGAAATGGAAGTAAAGAATACTTCGACTGCTGTTTTCCCTGCAGAAAATGGTCAGCTCTTTTTCCAGGCTCTCTGGCGCTTGCAAACCATCTACCTACCATGACCTGAAGCTCCCACTTTGATAAAAAGGGATCACTGCTGTACTTTTTATAGTGGCTACCTTTCATTAGCACATGTTCCTTCAAAACCACAGGCTGTTGGTGGCTACATCTCTACCACATTTGTCCTTTCAACACAGCCTTCATACCATCTTTTCAAAAATAAGAACAGCAAGCAGGCTGTAAGAAGAGCACAAAATAAATTTCCCTTCTTGCTATCCTTGTGAAAAGACCCTCTGAATTTGTCCAATCCACAGCTATTTCCCACGCTGAGCATTAACATACTAAATATGACTAGAAAAATCATTTCATACCGGTATTTTACACGAATAGTTACTTAAAACCTCAACTCATGAGGCTGTGGCAGTGACTTTAAATCCCCATTGGTAGGGATTATTTACATTTTAAATTGGGGTTTCAGGCAGTACTAGGGGTTTACCTTTTTTCATCCAAGCTGACATATCCTAAAGGCCAAGGAAGCTTTTAAAGCATTTCCTTAAACTTATAGAGATAATGCAAAGATTCTGCAAGAAATGCTTAATCCTGAAGTATTTGTAGTTTGAAAATCATGAAAGTGGACATTGGAACACAGTACTAAACTGCAGATTTTTTTTTCCCCTTAAGAATGAAGAAAGCAGCTGAATCACGACAGAGTGCTGTTTGCAAGCACGAGGTGCGTTCTTCTTCAAGTGAAAGACTAATGTTTTGAAGATTAATAGTAGACTTCAGTCACTATTGGTAAAATAACGGGAAGTGGCCAATTCACACACAAGGCATAGCAAAGCACAGGAACAGAAAACAGCTAAATCAAGAAACAAAAATATCAACATTTTAAAGTAGATACAAACACAGATACAGGCTGACAGAATCCTGTCTCTCTGCCTTTCTCAAAGTTATATAATCAACTCACCAAAAAAAGTAATTATTTCATAACGATGCCATAAAGGCATTCAACTGCAAATTTACCAATCCAAAAAATAATTCTACTGAAGGAAAACCAGATTCCTACTAATTAAACAGCTAGCAAGAGCTGTATTATAGGGTGCTTGTATTCTGATCTCCAAATTGCAGATCAGTATTGAAATGATGGCTGCTAAAATGCAGCAGTGCTCAGGTAATCTTTTCTAGCACATGCATAAATACAATTAACAGCCTCCATCAGAAAACTAGAACGAAGTGTGTGCATGTGCATGCATGCACACTATTCAAGAGCTAAACATGTAATTAGATGCTTACAGCTCAGAACACATGTTTACTTTCACTCATTTTACAAAGGTAAAGAGAGGACTATGCTTTATAGACCTGAGACTTGCCATGGCAGTCGTGGCAGTTCATGTAATCTTCCTTACGTAAAACTAGATGAGAAAACCACTACACTTTCAGACTTGAAAAAGTGGTTAGCATCACTGCATATGAAGCTGCTCGCATAAACAGTATTGAATATTTACAATAGGAAAGAAAAGACCTTGGTTTAAAGTTAGGCCAAAGTATACTAAAAAGACTTACCATGCAAGCTTCTCTGGCTTGATGAACTGATGGGTCTTTTTCTAGGACTGCCTTATAATCTTCCAGAGCTTCATCTAGTTTTTCTGTTTTTTCATATAGTTCTGCTCTCCTCAGCAAAGCTCTAATATAGTTAGGATCTAATTCCACTGCTAGAAAACAAAAACAAAGCACAGTATTTTACTTAAACATTTTTACACCCCTCAAATGCATTCTTAAGTGTGTATTAAATTCTTCCTAGTTACGTTTACAATGTAGCTTAGCTTTTAAACTGTGACTCTGCTTGATTCTAAGTCGCAATTTAGAAAGGCATGCATCTGCCTGTAAAAGTCTAATACAAATAATCAAATTTCATTTAATGTCTACAATCTATCACAGATAGAAGTGATTTATAACATGGAAACATAATTTTGCAATACTGTATATGCAGAGATTCCAAGTGATGCTTCGGAAATTTTCAGGACCTGTAAGATATTCTTCAGCTTTTGTATATTTAATGCGTGTCTTAGTAGGTTACAGCTAAAGGTAAATATATCTAAAATAAACATAGCAGGGAAAATAAGCATTTCCCTGCTTATCTCACTTCAAGATGAGACAAACTTCAGGAGAACTTTTGGTGTTCTTCTCCATTTAATACCAAACATTCAAAACTGGGTGGGGAATCCACAAATGGTTATATTAGCTCTACAAGTTAGCAGAGGGGCATACTGAATGAATTTAAGCTTTCCCTCTCCTTATACCCTTGGCAGCTGTGACCGTGTTTACAGATGCAGTTAAGTTTAGCATTCAGTTTTAACAGGAAGCTGCAAATAGTAATTTCTCAAGAATTTCTTCATCCATAGGAAGAGTGAGTATGAAAGCCTGCCCATTTTATAATTACTAAACCTATAAAATGGTTCTCAGGACAATTAAATCTAAGATTATCTAGCTAAATATTCTAGTTTATTTCTTCTGGAAGGACAAAGACAATGCTACAGTCAGCAAGCTGCAGGTTAGTGTGAATTGCTCTGCTGTGCTCCAAGTGTTGCATTGCAGTTTGTAAGCCAAGTCCCTGGGGAGCATCAAGCCATGGTAGGTTGAAGTCTCACTGCTGCAAAGCAGCCTGATTCCCTTTCAGCCTCCTCAAAATTATCAGAAGCATTTTTCAAAATGCATCACCACCGAAACAAGGCAAACCCCCAGAGTGACAGAAGCCAGCTAAAATTTGTTACCTTCAAGATACCTGTATCACATACAAACTCATATTTACTGTACAAGCGGTACTGGTACGCAGCCATCGGATTAGTTTTTGGATTGGTAATTTGGACTTTTTTTGCCCAGCTGTTGTGGGGAATTTAACAAATACTTAAGCATGAGTGAGTGGGTGGAAGCAATAAAGCAATGCACAGCTGAAATCGTTTCACCAGCAGTTGCAGAGAGAAAACTATGCAGGACAAGAACAGGAGGGCATAAGCCCTTGTGACAAAGCAAAACACTTGCACAAAAGGGACTTGATAATGCTTTTCTAAAGCTTCACAGTTCTTGGGGATTAAACCAAGGTTTGGGGGGGCAAATGGCAGGTGTAAGTAGGTTTCAAATAGTAGGTGTAAGGAAACACCTTCCATAATAAAAAGACTTTCCTGTTAAAAAGAAGTACAAAGAGCAGCCTTATTGGCACAAGAGAATAGAAAGTAAATTATTACAAACAGGAAAATTTTGATAGGCATTTTACAAAATAAATAATATAAGTAATTCCAGATTCAGGTGTATTCCATCACAGCCTTTCTTTAAATTCTTTAAAGACCCTTATGCTCAAAATTACAGCTCTGCAGTAAGGCACTAAATGGCATAATTTATGCATGAAGGATCTGGCACAAGAGCAGCACATAGAGGGGGGAAAAAAACCCAAACAAAAAAAGTCATACCTTTGCTGCAGTCACTTAGGGCAGCTTCTGTCTTGACCTGGAACACAAAATAGTTTTGTTATGTTTAAGTCATATTTCTTGGGAAACAGGTTATTTACAATTGCAAGCAAAAAGGTTTGTCCAAAGAACTGGCACGTTCATGTAATGAAGGCTTTTCATACCGTTGCTTCTGATGTAAAGCTCTTTAGCAGTGATTAGCTTCCTCTCGGTGAAGGCTGCCAGTGTTCAAATTGCACGGCTGCCCCACTAATCGTCTGCACTGAACAGCCGGCAGCAAGCTACAGTCAAAAGGCTGAGTCACATCTGCAGGCCTTGGCTTAACCCAGCTACGGCTTTTCTACCTTTGTCAATTAATTAAGGGGTTGGAATAGATGGTTCCCAAGAGTCCCAGATGAATTCCTGTCAGTATGAGGTAAGACATTTGGAAAGCAGATACTACCTTTAGCAGTAATACAGGGTTTGCTACAAGGGAAAATGCATGAGACTTCCAGAAGTGGTAAGGACAAGATTTTAGTGCAGCCAGACAACTATACTTGAAAGATGAGAGTTAAGCAATTTGCTTGTAACAAAACAAGGAAAATAGCAAAAAAGATCCAATTTTCACCCAAACTAAGACTGCTTTTAAAAAAAATTAATAAAATAACCAGGCTGTTCTGTGCTTGTACTGTTCATTGAAGTAGTAGTAATCTTTCTACACCCAAGGAATTATTTCCTCCTCCATAAACCAGAAGCTGTCTCAGAGAAGAGTGCCTCACAAGCTTTTACTGTAGTGCAAAGCAAATAGGTGCAACAGGTATGGAAGAACAAACTTAATGGGTAAGTTACTAGTAATAAAAATCAATCTCCAAAGTAATGTATTTCTTTGTCAGGTTCCACTGATCTTTTAACATCTGGGGCTGCTTTGGAGACTACTGGGTTAGTTTCCCAGTGATATAAATACTTGACATCTGGATTACAAGGTTTTTCGGTTTACAGCTTTCATATTTGAAAAGTTCCAGCATCTATTACAGATTTTATTCCATTTTTAACTTGTCTGCTCAAACAATTCAGTATACCAACAGCAAATTAGAAAATTCTAGCCAAACAAGAATACTCTATGCTGAGTAAGAACTGGTTTTATTTATGCCTAAATATGGTTGGCTGCAAGGTACATCTCTAGGCAAAGCTGCATCTGTCCCAATACTGGAGGAAAACTGCCAGAATGTTCCCTTTGCAGGAGGATAAACTGAGGACAGGAGTTACTGTACTATTTTTCTGTAATAATTTAATCTTAAAAACAAAGGCAAAAATAGAGAGTGGTTTCTCCCCAATTCTTAGCATCTCCTCCTCCTAAAGAATCGAAAAGTTCTGTTCAGACAGACCGTGTTCTATGCCATCCATGCTACCTAAGTATATTGCCAATTCTGGTAACAGAAGGCTGCCAGTGCCTGAAGGGGCTACAAGGAAGCTGGAGAGGGGCTCTGTACAAGGGCCTGTAGGGACAGGACAAGGTGAATGGCTTTAAACTGAAGGAGGGGAGATTTAGGTTAGGTATAAGGAAGAGATTCTTTACTATGAGGGTGGTGAGGCCCTGGAGCAGGCTGCCCAGAGCAGCTGTGGGTGCCCCATCCCTGGGATGCTCAAGGCCAGGCTGGACGGGGCTCTGAGTGACCTGCCCTGGTGGAAGGTGTCCCTGCCTGTGGTGGGGGGTTGGAACTGGATGATTAAGGTCCCTTCCAACCCAAACCATTCTGTGATTCTATGGTTCTATGATCTGAGCACCTGTCAAGGAATAGAAAACATGAAGAAAGCTGCAGCCACTCTATCCAGACCATCCCCTGCTATCTAGGTCTGTCCTACTATAGCAACTGTGAAGGAAGCAGACTAACTGAATTAATAAAGCCATAGTTAGGAACTCCTGCTTATGCCTCAAAGCATTTTATCCAATTAAATTAAGACAAGTATATGACAAACAGGCTTTTAGAAAAAACACTAACTAGCTAAAATTCTAAACAATCTAATATATGGTCTGTATACATTAAACATACCTAAAGACATCTGTTCCACATAAACTTTGAATTTGATTACAATAGGGAGATTGAAAAAAAAAATTAGTGTTTCAAACATAATGCAGCAGAGCAACTTTCAACAGCTGTTCCAACTGCAACTTTCAGGTTTGTATTCATCCTCAGTAAAACCAAGCATTGCAGCATTTCTACCAGGAGCACGACAGACTTAGCAAGCAGCAAAACCTGCAGACAGCTTTATGCCTTTGCCCCCTTTATGTATCCTAATGACTTCATTACTGCGTTTGTCATATAATCAATACATGATGTTTCATAAAATATAAAGAATATTCACCTGTTTCATTTTTGCAGCAGCTCTGTTCGAAAATAAAATAGCCCTATCCTTCTGGAAGCAGGCTGGACAAATCTGCAGAGCCTTCGTATAAGAGTCTTCTGCCTCTCCATAGTCTGCAGGTGCAATAGCAAAAAAAAACCAAAACAGAACATTTATTTCTAATGCCAGTACAATCAGTGAACCACATGGCTACGATGAATTCTTTAGAAACATTTCTCAGTATATGATGCAATATTAAACCAGAATCAGTAGCTGCTCACAAAGTACGTACCTGAGTAGCACATAGATCAAAGACAATCATTTTCAAATCAACACCCTTGTAAAAGCAGAAATATAGTTCTGAGCTTAATGTAACAAGTGCAGCATGATGTGAATATAATTCTCATCCCTGGAATTGTTTAATTCTATTTGAGTTACCAGGCTTAGTTGTAGAATCTCTTTAGATTAAGCATATTCTTGATCTGTAAGGAAGCACGTCACTGCACTGATACCTGTTTAAAGCAGTTATGGAGATATTTTGTCACATCATCTTCAGTGACTGACTCAAAGGTCAGTTGCCACAAGCCCATTATCACCCGGAGGTCATCCATTATCAAGTCTGATCTAAAGCAAGGAGCAGCGGTAAACCACATGGGATTATCAAGTTATTAATTTTCTAATAAAAGTAGAGTCAAGAGTGAAAAGGCCCTGTACTGACTCTGAACAATGTCCTGCCAGCTGACAAACACACTGTCCTCAAAACAGCGCAATTCTTCCTGTGCACATTAGCTGGTGACCATCCAGGTGCTTAAGAGGTCGTGTACTTCTGATCAGTAAGGACTATGGCAGGCTCTCTGAAAAGATCCGCAAAAGAATTTGTCAAAAAGGCTATGGATGAGACTTCACAGGGTGATTCAGCCAACATTACAGGCTTGCTGCTTTCATGGTCCAAGCGGCTTTCTTCTGCCTGCTCTGAAGCTTGCCTGAACTCGTAAATCATTCCCCAGGAATCCTCCTCTCTTAGCACACAATAAGAGACCTCCCACAGGAAGGCCACTGTCTGGTTGTCAGGGTATACTTTTGGGAAGGGGAAGTTACTTGTTTGTGTCCCTGCTGACTGAGGCAAGTACAAATCTGCATGTCCTCATTTCCTTGTGAATCCTCTAGCCACCAGAAAATTAAATGAAAGGCAGGTGTCAAAAACACTTCCTCCTTTATGTTTTTTAATTAAAGGCATTGGTACAGTTATTTATACACGTGTATACATCTCTATATACACATATACATGTGTATCCATATACATATATGCACGCCTATGTGTACTTACATCTCTGTGTATACATACATATAGATGTCTGTATATACACATACATAAATAAAATATGTAACAGATAGAGCCAGTGGATAAAAGGAAACATGCAAATGTACAAAGGTATGAGAGAGCTACTGGGCCACCGAGTCCTGCATCAATTCTAAGCACACACATTAGCAAAACTAGCCTAGTGGAACTCTTTTTTGATTAGTAAAAGAAACCTTGGCACTTGGAAGGCAGTCAATTCTGTATCATGTTCTTGGATTTAAACACTTCCCTTTCATGAGAATCCTGCTTTAGTAATACAAGGCTTTGTGATTTAAACTTAACTCTTAAGGAGGTCTGCTATCTCTTTCTGTTCTCTCAATGATGATGAAAAATGATATAGATGATACATTTGAACAATAATAGGTGTGAGATCTTCCTGTGGGTTTTCTGCAACATCACCATGATGGCTAAGTACTAATTTCAGATTCTTTAACATCCATATGATGTTAAAACATTATCAACCCACCTCCTTTCTTGAACTGCTCATTTCCTTTCTCCTTCAGCCCTGTGCTCTCCTTTCTTCTTTTCTACAAAAGAAAAGACAATGTCTCAAAGTATTTAATTGAAATGAACAAGTAGGTCAGCTGCAGTTCCAAATGAAGTATGAATGGAAATCAGAATAAAATATAACAAGAATTCTAACTAGTACCAAGATCACTTTCTGGTAGTCACTCTGACATGATACACTTTATATCTATGAAACACTGTAGTATAACAACAAGGCAATTAAAGAATTCCAGTTCATGGACAACAGTATGCAGAAAGAGGATTCATAGTGAATTACATATTTAAACTAATATGTTGGCTTTTTAACTGGCTATTTGCTTCTCCTTTCCAACTCAGTTTAATTCAACTAGAGCAGGTCAACTATGTAGAATATATGTTAGATGTAGAGTTCAAAGGTTTTGCCTGAAATAATTCCACCTCAGAAATTGGTAATTACTTTCAGAGATGTACAAAGCATGTTGAGCTGACTGCAGTAGAAACGGGTTCATGGATAATACTGCCCTGAAAGGTTTCTTATGCAGAGAGTGACTAAACCATCAGACCCAGAGACAGGAAGATTGTTCTGTTACACAGTGAAAATTGCACATGCTGAGCAGAGTTGTGTTTTCAACCATGAATATCTTAACAGTACTCTTGGCACAAGTGAAGTCGACATGAATGCTCTTAGCCTTTGACACAGAAAGCACAGGATGTCACCAAGCCATCTCTTCAACCTATTTACAATGGAAGTCTTTCACATGCAGACATACCTCACAGAAGTAAAAACAAAGCAGTGTAAGTAAGACAGTAACATCAAGAGGCAATGCTCGTGTTCATGAATAATTTTTGTGGTAGAAAAATGATCATTTGACCACTGATTTTGCGCCGAACACACATGCATACACAAATAGACATCCTTATATATGTCTATGAATTACAGATCATTGAGCAATTAAAAAGCCAACACTAGGAAAAGGAGCAGTTTCCTGCAGATTGTGTAAATCAAGGATTAATGCAATTATCAATATCGCACAGAACATCTCCTTGGAAACAGCTAAATATAGTACTCTTTGTGGAGCAGTGCACCATCTCACAGCTTTGCCAAGTAACTGACAAACAATACAAAATCAGAGGTTCTCTCCTCTTGCTTTTATTGGTTTTGGAAAGTAATTCACCTGGCTGCTGTCACCATCTTAGTAATAACAGATCATAATGCTCTGAAAACTAGGCTCAGCGGAATGGCATTCAGTTGACACAAAAAAATTACACAGTGAAACATCCTCTGACCCTTTCAATACATGCCTAGGATCACTACATTCTTTCCTATCGCCCGTTGTGTTTTAGAAATATGTTTTCTAAAACTCATTGCTCCTCTCATTTAAAAAAACCCAAACCATAGGTCAGACAAAACATGCACCACTGTTTAGAAACTGGCTTTCCTCCAGGGTGGACTGACAAACCTACACAAGTCCTTCCACAATGTCACTTGCACCAATATATGCAGGCCAGTTGGTGCTTTCTAAATATGAGTATACAAACAAGTTTAAGCATTTCAGACAGAAGCTGCATTAAGAGCACAGGTTTATTTGTGAATTACCCTTGTAATGTGAATTACAATGCACCCTTCAATGTGAATTGAATGGTGCACGTTCAGCTGAAGGAGCATGTTAACTGCATTTGAAAGCTGCACCCAAACTTTCAAAGTGCCAGGCAGAACAGCTCCAGCAAGGTCACTGCACATCGCAGCTGGCCCTCCACAGAAAGAAATTGGTAAAACTTCTTGAATGCATATAAAGTCAAAGTTAGCACAACAGAAGTCATTTTCATACCAGTGAACAAAGCAGCCAGATTTCAGCACAGAACAGGTTTAGAGATGATGATCCTACTGGAAAACGTGAAAGATCTACACAGACAACCCTCACTGAAGAAAAGAAATGCTTGAAACACTAGCCCTATTGACTTCATTGCTCATGACCTATTTAGAACTGGCCTTTAAGTGCCATTAACAGATTCACTGTTGCATAAGGTGGAGTTACAACTCTACAATAACAAAAGCCATTTTTTTGGGGGGGTATGAAATGAAAACTGCAGCACGGCCACAGTACTCCTGATGCAGAAACCCTACAGTCAAGGAATACCGGATGAAAAGCTTTACCTGTATTATTATTATTTTGCTTAATTTTATTAAAAGTTATTACTAAGTATTATGTGCTTACCCTGGTTAAATATTAAATACTAATATAAAAAGCAAGAAGGCTTCAGGAGAACAAGCTTTATATTTTAAAAAAAATTGTAAAAGGAACAAAAAAAATAATAAATTCTTCAACTGTGGGATTCCTTCTCAGGTAGCCAAGAGGACTGTGAGCTGGAACCTCACCAGCATAGAATAAAGACCAGTGTGGCTGTACGGCCATGTTCACTGGGGAAACATGGGCTGCTGAATGTTCTGAGCAACCAAAGAGCTTAGGGACTCACACCGGGAAGCTGATGACTCATACAGCTCTCCTCCTCCGAAAGCCTGTTCCTCGCTATGTCCTCTCGCCTGTGAATCAAACTGCACAAACTTGAAGGACAGAGGACTATTAGTCATCCAACCGTTACAGACGTACAAATGTCAGCGACAGTCTTGCGGTCACTTCTGACTATTTGACCAGAAAAGGTGGTGTCTAAGCACGTTTCAGAAGCCAGCAGCGTTGTTACCACCTTATATGGTTTTGCAGCTTACTCAGCTCCCTGGAAAGCAACAACGCCGACAATGCAGTCCTGCTTCCAAACCACTATTTCTCTTACAGCTTGCCCAATGTTTTCAAGACATCCCTGTATTATGGGGTTCAGGCTGTCCCTTAGATTCCAAACTACAATTTTTCACAGTATTTTTAAAAAAGCTAAAGTCTATAGGGTACCTCAAGCATCATTATGGATTTGTATTTGAAGTATGACCCATAAGCAATACATAGTAGGAGACTATCCCTAAAGGTAAATTTCCCCAGCTTTTCTACAAAATGTAAAAGCATACATATTAGCACGTCACATCCTAAACATGCTGCCCTCTAAAGCACACCATGATATTTATGAAATAATGCATGAAATAATATGAATGAAATGCATGCAGTAATACTTAATTTACTCCCACACACATACCTTTCTTTAACAGAAAATCTAACACAAAAGCAGTGGAAAGTCAACTATTTTGGAGGAATTTACACTTAACCTGAAAGGACTGCTCCAATGGATGCTGTTAGAATCTGTCTTCTAGTCAAATTCAGGGTAAAATAAACCAAACAACAAAACACCAGAATCTAAACTGCTGTTAGAAGACATAACCTCTTTACTCAGTGTGCTACATTTCCAGCTTCAATGGACAATTGCAAATTGACTGGTCATCAGTTTACTGTGATCGTATCAGCCCCAGAATGAAAAAATTGTTAGTGACTTGTCCTTGGGACAAATTTTGCACAATGTCATTTCAGTGTCCCCACCCACTCATTTTTCAGAAAAAGATGTAAGTCGCTGCAGGGCAGGCTACCCTTTCCTCGGTGAGGGAAGTAGGTCAGGCTGAACTCCTAGAATGCTCTGCCTGAGGAAATGGTATCTTGAACCACTACGTTCCCTGAAGCAGCTCATATACAATATCGGGGTCAGGCACAACTTCCCCAACTTACACTCCATTACAATTTTCTGCTATTCAAAGTCTTCAAAATGTTAAGGGTTTGTTTTTGGTTGGTTTTTTTTCAGATTTTATTAACACAAAGATGACAAATTCCAAGTGGCAGGCGTTAGATTTTTATGTACGAAGTCAAAAAATTTTTGAAGTCCAGAATAAATAATGACATTTAACTAGTAATATGATTCTTAAAGGATCTGATAAGAAATGTTTACAGATTTGGATACTGAATTACAGTTGTCCATATTCTGAAGAAATTAGGATCTTAACATAAACCTGCCCGGCAAGCTAGAGATACTGAAGATTAAGACCTGACCTGAAGCAATGAGAAAAGACAGTTTTGGCCTTCTGACAATAAAGTACACAATTAAAAAAAAAAAAAAAAAAAAGGCCATCAAATACAGTCCTTGGACCTCAGCTGCTCTGCCAAAAAATTCAAGGGTAGAATAAGGCTTTAATGCTTTTGTTTTTACTATTAGAGATGAAAGGAGCCTACACATTTTCACTGTTTATTTTGTAAGTAACCAATTTAAAAGTGCTGGAAGTAAAATCCTTAAATATAGCTGGTGAGAGCTGAAGAACAAACACCCTCAGTTTGTAATGCTTCCAACTATGCTTCCTCTGGCTGTTCCTATGCATTTTATGTGATCAATTGATCTAACTTTGCTAGGGAACTGTTCTTGGCTCCAGTTTTTTCAAGAGCTGAAAATGCGCACTCTCTTCTCTGCAAGGCTATTTATACAATGTGACAATGCACATCTGCATCATCTCATATACCAGTTTGTAAGGTCACCAAGTAGCAGTCAATTTAAAATTACTGCAGTTCAAAGGGTGCACAGAAGCAAGGAATTTAAACAGATAAAGAACACATTTTTCAGCTTTAAATACCAATTCTATTTCCAAGTCATCCATTAGTAGTCATCTGCTTCCCCCTGCAGTTTTGTGAAGCTATTGCTGTATCATGCATTCAGGTATTTGAATTTCAGTTTAAGGTTGTAGTCACTCAAAAAATTTTCTTTTTCAAATACTTCTAGAGTTGTCACTTGAAAACTGTGCCAAATCTGCCCTCTACACTCAAGAGGTAGAGTAATAAGCATCACTAGACTTTGGCCAATCTCTGCTGATTGTAACTCCACGGTAAAGACTTACCAGTCTTCCTACGGCCAAATCACCACCTTTTTCCTGAAATCGTAAGCAGCACTTCCAGAGACAATAGGTCACATCCATACTAGACAGTCTAAAAGTTGAAGTTAACACACCAGACTAAATATGACTATTCCCGAGTGACAATACATGCCATTCAGTTGTTCCTGTTCCAGAGGAAACAACTTCACTCAGAAAAGTGGAGCTGACCACTTAACCCATCTCCACCACAAGTTATCTCCATTTGACAGTATCAACATCTACCAGAAAAATGCAAAAATGAACCTAAGACTAAAATCAGATAGCAGCACTGAAAGGTATACTTTCTCACTCTTTCTCTTAAACTGCCACCCAGCAAAAGACTTTTATGTTTGTTTAAAAACATAATCCAAAGAACTACAAAACACAAGGGAGCCTAACTCCAGATTTTATCAAGGTTCTTCTCACCAGCACTTGGAATTAATTACTCTAGCAGATACAGGTACACTTCTCAAATGCACTTCTCCAAGCTTTAACTCAGAAAATACAACATGATGTTTTACTCTGTTTTGCAATCCATAAGACAGGACAGTTTTAATCTAGCAATCCATTTTTTCCTCCAATTTGAACAAAAACAATAGCATATTTAGTACTGGTGCTCTACTGTATACAGGATTGAGGTTATTAAAGTAGGTCATTTGAATAAGGGGATCACCTTTTACTTTATTTCACAAGACTGCATTGTGATGCCTTCAAAACCCAACTGTCTTACAAGTTTTATTGCTATACAAAAATTTTTGAAAGCTGATGAGAGCTGTTAACAAAAAGCATATTCCTTATTCATATTTGTCAGTAACTTATGTAGTAAGTTTTACTGCTGTGCAGTCAGTTGGACTGTCTCATGTACTAATAATCTGGGGGTTTTTGGTCCAACCACATAAACCTTCCTGGAAAGAGTTCTGAGACCATCTCCAAATGATCAACACCTGAGGACTGCTCCAAAATATGACTTGCTTCACTGTATCCCATCTTCCATTTTGTACCTTAGCTCTGATTTTGTAAATACTATAGAAAAAAAGGAGCTTTGAGAGTCAAGGTGATTACATAATGTTAGACAGATGGAACTAGGAAAACACAAAACGCTGAAATGCATGACGACACCTGAGAAACCACCTCAGAAGAAATCCCAGATTGGTTCTTCAGCCCCTGGAAAAGCAAATTCTACACAGAAGCTATAACTTATGGAAGAACAATGGGATCAACCTGAAGCATGGAGAAGAAATGGTGGGGAGAGGAGCAGTTTAAAGGAATTTTCTTGATTAAGACAGCATCCTCTTAACACAGCCCAGAACTTCTGGAGAAAACAGAAAAAAAAAAACCCAAAAGAAAGAAAAAAGGGAATTTTACTGTTTAGCCCAGAACTGAAAAAATCTCAGGTATAACTCAAAAATACTATTTCTCAAAGATCAGTTTCACTTAATTCTTACAGATTTGCTAGCAAGATACTAACCCAGAATCTCCTCTACTAGAGCTGTATTCCTTGTCTTGCTGACACATTTCCTAGTGTTAAAACAAAAGTTGAGCATGACTACAGCCAGCTGTAGCAATAATGCACACGCAACAGCCCAAAGGAGGGAACTGCTTTTGAGGAATATTAGATAGTTATTCCAGGGTCTTCTAGCAGCTAGAAAGTAGTGTTCTGTATCCAAAATAAGAGCTTACTATGCCAGGTGCTTAAGTCTTTGCCAGATAAGGCCCAATGAACAAGACAACATCTGTCATGATGGAAGAGCATGAGGGAATCGGAATCCTGTTGCTGGATAAACTCGTAATTAATGGGTGTCCCTCCAGAAGAGGACCAGGTCAGACTGAAACAATTACCATGCAACAGCTGTTGGGTGTCTTCTGATTAATTCTGCAGACTAGACCAACGTCAAAGCCATCACTGTCAATGACAAATAACCAGAAAAATCTGTTTGTAATGCATCAAAAGCCATTTACCGCTCAGTGCCTCTTCTGAGGCAACAATCAGCATGCTTTTGAAACAACAACAAAAAATTTATAAAATGAATTTCATTACAGGCTGCTTAATTCTTCAAAAGCTTAGTTACAAGTCCAGGCAAGTAAGCAGGCTCTACACTACATGTGTTTTTAAGAATAGTTCTTGCAGGTTTGTGTCTTAATATCCCTCCCTTCAAGTTCTTAACTTTGTTTTATTGTGCAGAGAAGATTTCTTATGGTACCAGTACTGTTTCCCTGGAAGCAATTCCTGTTGCTTAAAATTAGAAATCTCGCTATATGGGACTCTCGAAATATAGCAGAGAAAATGCACAACTGCTTACTCCTTCAGTTTGATCTCTGCAGCAGCTTCTGCATGGATGAGATTTAGAGCTGCTACCATGAAAGGTTACATATAGGATATGCATAAACACACAGAGCAAGGACTAGAATATCTTTGCATCTCCAGAATAAATTAGAGATTTTCTTTTCTACAGCCTAGTTATTGGAGAACATCACTCAGAAGAACTTATTTATTAAAGCTGCTAACACACAACAATGATCTTAGTTTAAAAAAAAATACATTAAGATGTAGCTGCATAAATTTGATTTGAGCAGGGCTAACATCCAGATCTCCTTATGACTTGAGTATATAGTTTATGGTGCTGCAACCACTGTTCATAGGAAGTTTTTATTATTTAGGCAAGCAGTCTAATTGAAGAAAATCCATTTACCCCTGTATGCCATCACGATGCTGACATTTGATGTCTACTTTTACCAGCACCGCCCTTGATCTAAAAATAGAGCATTATTTTTCATCTGAATCATTCCCTGTAACTAGTTCACTGCACATTCACACAGAGAGGTGTGCCAGCACAATGAAGGAGGCAGCAGGGGGCTGAGAATAACTGATCAAGGACTGCCTAAGTAGCAAATGCAGCACTGCTGCTGAGTGTCTGGTCACAACCTAAACAGTCAAGTAAGTTCTGAATATTTCTGTCTCATTTTCTCCAGCTGCAAAAAACAAAAATCATGTCGCCCTTATCAAAAATGACCTTTTGAGTTATTGGAAGGAGGTTTAAGATGTGTGAAAAACTGAATAAATGGATGTACAGCAACTGTTTTCAGACTGTAATTGCAGTATTTTTTTCCCAAAAGCTGCATCATTTAACAGAGCCTTTTCATAACCAAAATATACTGAACACTTTAAAAAATAAAAATAAAATTTGTAGCCATCAATTCCAAATACTATGGGGAAAGCTGCAGTGGCAATTCAGGAATGACCCATCCCCATGGTTTTACTACACAGAGAATGTAGGGTGATGTAAGGCGAGATCATGCAAATGGGCTACTTCAACAGTTGTAACAACAGCTCTAAGCTTCTAATTCCCCTCTAATTTCTGGATTTTTCAAGGTCTACTTATAAGAGATACCAATAATATTTTGTTGCAGAAAAAAATAGCTGTATTTTAAAGACTGCTTATATAATCCACTCAGAAAGCTCTCCATGGAACATAAAATTCACAATGTAAGTATTGCCAATCTAATAGTTATGGTGGTACCAAGAGATCCAATCCATCCATTTCATTAGGTATAACCATAAACCAAGCTGAAGGGCACAAGTGTTAAATATCACTGGAAATCAGCCTACAGAAAGATGAGAGCTGTCTCAATACTTTCTCAAAGCCATCTGTCCAGCTTTCAAGTTATTATTTTGTACTCCCACTGCACCTTTCAATGGAGTTCCAGAAAGCTGAATGCAAGTATTCAACATTCACAATTCTTTTGCTCATTTTACAGAAGGCAAAATTTGATGTGCAAAATTAAGTGATTACCTAACAATCCAACAGAAACAAGAGCAGCACGAAAACTAACACACCCAATTTCCAGGCCTGATGCTCTTTCTAGAGTTTAATTCTACTACATAATTTTGCCCCAGTTTTTAGCATTTTGTCTATGAAACTCTCAAGTTGCCTTCAAGTTACAGGCTGCTGCAGAAGCTTCATCGTGAGTCATGATGACAATGCTCCTTGCTGTACAGCAATAAATACAAGTAAAAAAAAGGGAGGGTTTAGTCTGAACTGGAAAAGGCACAAGGGCAAAGGGATGCTTTTTGCATAGTGAGTAGGTCAAGCAAAGTGATTATTGCCCTCTGTTCAGCACCTGGGAGGCTGCATTTGGAGAGTGCTCAATTTTATTGTTCTCCCCATTTGGAAAATAAAAAACAAAAAACCAAAAACCCAAGAGAGAGAGAGAGAGAGACATAAACTTTCCAGAGGGAGTCCTGTGGATGGTCTCCAAGATGGTCAGCACACTGCGGGGGATCATGACCTAAACAGATAGCCTAGGAGAACTGAGTATGTTCAGCCTTAGGAAAAGGTGGCTTGGGGAAGCTTTATTGCTAGAGCAAATGGAGACGGACTCTTTCTGTAAGCATGCAGAAAAAGAAGGGCCAATGGTCACAAGCTGCAACAAAGGGAATTCTAATTGAATACGAGGAAAAAGTTTCCACCATGAGGGCAGTTAAACACTAGAACAGGGGCCCGGAGAGGCTGTGTAGTCTCCAGCCTCTCTGGGCCTGGCTCTGGGCAGGCTGATCGATTTGACCTAACTTCGAGGAGGAGGTTGGACTAGATGACCTCCAGAGGCCCTTTTGAGGCAAAGGATACACCTGATTACCTCTTGAGATTTTTTCTCCCTCTTATTATTCATCATTAGATCTTGGTTAGCATCATTATGCCGATTTTACAGATGTCAAAATTGAGAGACACAGAGAGGGAGATACTTCTACAAGGTCAAGCAGCAGAAAAGTGTTACATTTTATGTCATTCTACTTCAAGGAGATTATATTCCATGTTCCCCTTACCCGCTAATCCTGTACTGCTTTTCCATCTCAAGGAACTTCTATATTAACATAATTACCTGTACTACAGATTTAAAACTACCTTTTTGTCTTCACTGATATATTTTGGTCAGAAATCCCACCCTACCAGCAAGGAAACTATTTGAGACACAACTTGATTAAATTTCTGTATACTGGTTTGTAACAATTTAAGACATTTGGTTGCCTCTGGCATCTTAGCTCTGCATATTTCTGCCCCTCATTCTCCATTTACAGAGGCTGACAGTAAGACCATGGTGTAGTCAAGTTACTGCCAAACCCCTCTTTCCAACTTTTTTGGGCAATGTAAAGCCAACATTCATTTACTTTTACCATACAGACAGAGCTAGCCAACAGTTAAGAAAGCATGGTCCAGCTTTACAGAGTCAGTTGAATTGGAAAAGATCAGCTTGCCTGTACAAAAGAGTAATAAGCTCCTATAAATTCACTGAAACATTTGTAATATTTTAAGGACTTTAAAAAAATTTAATTGGATATGACCCTTCATTTTCATCAAATGCCACATTTTAGTAGAACTTGTCCATTACAATAGTAATTTCTTTTGCTCCTGGTGATTTGGGAGTTTCCAGTATAAAAACTATACAGCTATATTTTTTTTATATATATATATAATATACAGCTATACAACACACTATCTTCCCCCTGTGAAGTAATGCTTTCATATGATGCTGCCTGCCTTCTTTTGTCAGCTACTATTCCCTACTCCACTCTTCTTGCCTCATCATAATCAGTTATGCAGTGTTACCCATGATCCAAATTGTGCAGCTGGCCTTCCAGAAAGGGCTCCATTTCCTTTATTAAAATAAGATCTAATTCATGCCTGCAAGACTATAAAATAACGTTTGCTGAAGTCTTCCCTTCACATAAGTTACAACACGTCAGAATTCCATCTTCTTCCCAACTGCCAAATAATACAGTAGTACACCACTATTTCAATTTTCAGTACAACCAACTGCTTGTTTGGATAATTCAATCGGATTTTAAGAGGCTGGATCAGTTCTTTGAAACATGACCTGTTCAAGCTATGTAACTTGTCAAAAATAGTGTTTGGGGAAAAAAAATAAATTGCAATAGCTGATTTTGGGACACAGATTTAATAGCTTTACTCTCCCACCATTTACAAGCTACAATTGAAAAAAATCAGGGGAAAAAAAAAAACCTAAATCAGTAGCAAGACTTCCACCATTTGCTGTGAGAACACAATTACCAACAGAAATTCACCACATTACTCAAGTGAACAGAGTCTAATCCTGGAAGTGATTTAACAAGTTTTCTCAAAGTTAGAAAAAAATAAAGTTATATTTTTTCCCCTAACTACTTGATGACCATAATATCTTAGAACCTTGAAAACTAACTGCAGTCAAATGACACCACTGCTTAAGGGTCAAAAAAAACCTGCTTCACACAGACTTACAGGGCAGTAAACACCATTACAGAGGCTGTTGGACTTCCCCTGTGACCTATTTTGTTACTCCCCACAACATTATCCAGTTTATTACCCAAACATTTTGTCCACTGTAACCACACTGAAAGGAAAAAAAGAATCACACATTTAATATGTTCTGTTTGATTAAAGCTTAAGTAATCTATAGGGTTACTTTCAAATTTAATCCTAAGTAGTTGTATTACATAAACTAACCTTTCAGATAATGAGAACTATCCTGAAACCTACTCTGAGCTTTGGAAAAGCACTCTGCAGCTAATCAGGTGAAACAATGAATGCACACAAACTAAGTAACATGAGACAGGGAGATTTTTGTTTCTTATAATCTCACTAAGTCGCAGTAACCTTATACACTGGTGAAGTAGGCAAAAATCTGCAACAGAATGCTATGATTCAGAACAGCAAGGAAAGCTAACAAAAATATTTGTTACTTAAAAGCAGAAGAACAGTAAAACTAGACACATAAGAGAGTTTTAAAGGTCCATTTTCATGCCAGTCACAGACCATTCAGAAACAGGACACTGAAAATGTATCTTTGTATATTCAACATAGCTACTTTGCATTACCTGTTTTTCTTCCTCTGGCATATCTTTTTCTAGTTCTAGTAAGTATTCTTCATCTAGTTCTGTCTGCTTCCTTGCGCTATTCTCATCATTCTGTAAATTCCCTTCATCATCCAGCACAGGTTCTTTTGCCTCAAAGGAGTCATGACAGTCATGGAAACACTCATCTGCAGCGGTGGAATCTTTGGCTGAACATGGTGTACACTCCCTTTCAATGTTTTTAGGATTCTGTGCACCTTTGGGACCAGTCTCTGAAGACTTCTGATCAGAAAGCTTTAAGTGATCAAGTAATTCTTCAGGTGGACTTTCATCTTTAAACTCTTCCATGATGGACTCCTTGGAGAGGTTAGGTTTTTAGAAACAAGAGAAAAAAACCCTTCAATAAGCATAATATAAATGCCTTGTCAGCAAAGAAATCTCTCAAGTACTCCTGACATCACATGAGGGAAACTATTACTCCCCAGGGGAGGGAGCCATTTATACACGCTTCTTCTATGCACTATACAGCAACATGGGGCCAGTATGCTGTTCCCATAAACAAGCAAATTCACGAGCCCCGATTCCCTGGCCCGCCACGGCACAGCACTATGCTACCGCGGCTTTGCTTTTGCAATAGGACTGAAGTCACGCACACAGGCCTCAGCACCCCCTCGCCCAGCCCGGCCCCCTGTCGCCTGCGTGCAGCGAGCCCCTCACCGCCGCCCCAGGCCCCGCCTGCACCGCGCTCCCCTGCAGCCCCATCACAACCCCCCGGAGCCAGGCCCCCAGTAGCCGTTCCCGGCTCTGTCATCTCAGCCCTATCCCGCTCCTTGAGACAAGTGGCCGGGCTGCAGCCAACGCCCTCGGGACACCGCCACCTGCCCCCGGGGCCGGCCTGGACCCACCCCAACGCCCGCCCGGCCGCGGGCAGAGACCTGCGCCTTCCCTTGCACCGCCGCTCGCCGGCCGCTCCTGACCCTTCACCCCGCAGGGCGCTTCCTGCCGGCGCCGGCCAATAGGAGGAGGCCGCGCGCAGGCTGCTGGGAGCTGTAGTCCTGCGGGGGCGCGTGACGCGCGCGGGAGGCTGGCGGCCGCCCCTCAGGCGGGGGAGCCGTGCTGAGGGGGAGCCGGGCTGGGGGGGGAATCCGGGCTGGGGGGGGCCGTGCTGAGGGGGAATCCGGGCTGGGGAGGGGGGAGCCGGGCTGGGGGGGAGCCGGGCTGGGGGGGAGCCGTGCTGAGGAGGGGCCGTGCTGAGGGGGAATCCGGGCTGGGGGGGGGGCCGTGCTGAGGGGGGGAATCCGGGCTGGGGTGGGGAGCCGTGCTGAGGGGGAATCCGGGCTGGGGGGGGAATCCGGGCTGGGGGGAGCCATGCTGAGGGGGAATCCGGCCTGGGGGGGGGAATCCGGGCTGGGGGGGGGAGCCGTCCTGAGGAGGGAGCCGGGCTGATGGGGGGGGCCGTGCTGAGGGGAGAGAGCTGGGCTGAGGGGGGGCGGGCTGAGTGGGGAGCCGCTCTGAGGGGGGAGCCGGGCTGAGTGAGGGGAAGCCCTTGTGCCCTGGCGCCTCTCGCCCTGCTGGGCTGCTCTCGCCTGTGCTTGGCGCCCGGATGCTGAGGTTTTTTACTTGGGCCGCTTGCACAGCCTTTTTGCGCATCTGAAGGAGTATCTCTTGTAGTTATTTAGGCGCACTGCTAGGTTAGAAGTTACGCCTTGAAACCGCCCCTGTGGTAGCACTGGGGCAGGCCCCTGTTAGGCTGGGTGCAGGGCAGCTCTGAGGACACGGGAAGCTGCGGGCTGCTGCGCCAGGGGGTCCCCAAGGGATCAGGCGCAGTTAAAGCTATGGCAAGTCCTGGGGTGGTAGATCCCTGCTGCAGTTCACCCATTCGCGGTAAGGGCACTGCTCAGGCTCACCAGGAAGCGGTTGAGGGATGGGGAGGCTATGGGGACTGGGAAATGAAGGGCACAGCTAGGCATGGCGCAGGTGAACAGCAGAAGTGAGGTCCCGGGCGAGTACCACCTGGCTTGAAAAGAAATTGGGGTGAAAACGTGATCAGCTGACGGAAGAAAAAAAGAAGGAAAGTCTTCATAGATCGACAGAAAGAGGGATCATATCTACAGCAGCAGATTGGTGGTGTTGCTTCAGGCTCTGTTGCCTGCGCTACTTCAGTCTAGTGGCTCATTTAGTGAGTGATGAGTGTGCGTGTGATAGCCGTATCGCTGCTAAGGCACCATTAATTGGTTGTTTCCATCACCGACTTCAGTTTTGGTTTTTCTGTTCCAGTGACATGTGAAAACTGAGCTCTTTCTAATCAAGCAGTGGAATAAAATTTGCTTTCATCTTTTTTTACATGCATTCCTTTTAATGTTGGTCCCCAAATTTTGAAACAAAGCTGAATTTTCACAAATTCTGAAGTCAAAGGCGTGTGGAGCAATACCTTTTAATTAAAAATCACTATGCCAAGCAATGAGGCAGTTAAGGAGTGTTCTTACGGGGTATTCCTTTCTCTACCCAAAGTTGGGGTAGAAATTGAAGATTCAGATGCCAGATTCATTTTTGGTCTTAATTTCTTTGATCACTGCTTCTAAATGAACATTTCAGATGACTGAGTCTGTTGGTGCCAGTAGTAGATGTATTAACAAGAGATTGGAACACTTTGCAGTAAATTGGCAAGAGCGTGGCTAGTTAGAATGAAAGCAAACAGGAGCTCTGTGGCTGATTTTCCTCCCTCTCTGGATAAAAGTAGATTCAGCATTCTGCAACATCCCAGCTGCAATGATTTAGCCCCCAAAAATGTGCCTTTCTGCTGTTCTGCTAGCACTGTGTAATTTATTCTGATTTACAGAAAATATTTCTGAACCTTCTCACTGTCCTGTTAAATACCATCTCATTTGAAAAGGGAGAAGGAAATTACAGCTGTGGTACAAAATCAATCCATACAGTTTTGAATTTGCTGAAATGCTATTTAAATCTCTGGCTGTGCAGAGTACAGGGGTTTGAGAAAGTGACACTGTTTCATCCCCAGAAGGAATTGAACTGGTATGGATGTCAGAGGTCAACACTTCATCCAGGATGGTGTGCTAGCCTTTATTTTTATCTTTTCCAAGAGAGAGTTTATTTGCCAGCAAAAACTACAGGAATTGGACCTGCTTAGAAGTTTTGAGCTGCTGCTGATCCCTGACAAGATGCTACCTTGCCTCCATGTAAGGCAGGGGCTTCTACTTCCCCACAGCTCGAAGCTTGATGGGAGCCAGGATTAGGAACATTTGCTTTTCAGGAATGCTGTGGTTCCCAACTCCGGTCCCTGGCCAGCCTTGTTGTGCACCATCCAAAATCTATCTGCTGCCTTTGGCTTCTGTCCCATGGAGTTTCTATTCCAAAATGACTGACAATTTTTCCTTATCACATTTTTAAATAGAGTTCCTCAACTTGATGAAACACACTTACTGACTTCATAGGAAGAAGTGTGAGGAAAAATGAGCAGATTTAACCATAGAAATTTTCTGCCTGCATCTCCTCTGATCTGGAGACACTTTGGATCTCCTTGAACTTTTATTCAGCATTTTGTTTCTTCTAACACAACATAGGTGAAAAAATGCAACTCTCCAGAATCCCAGTTCCCTGCTGTCATTTAGGTGTGGTCATTCCTTTATGAATCTTTATCCTAGATCTAGCAAGAAAGGCAAGATTTCCCATGGTCCTGCTTTATTAAAGATGGGGATGTCCCCAGGAGTCCTTTTTAGCAAAGACCTTTGAGCCTCATGGCTGCTGTTTAGGATTGTTGGTTTCCCCTGAGGTTAGCCCTGAGCAAGTTGCAGCTCAGTGAATGTCTCTGCATATCTCTGCTGTGGAACTGCTCCTCAGTGCCCCTATGAAGTAAAATCCCAAAGGCTTCACTGGTGTTCAGAGAGCAGCCACCAGGAGAAACAGAGTTCTCTGCCTGCCATCAGGGGACCAATCCTCCAGCTGGCAAATGAAAAGGTAGAGACTTTCTACCCCACCATCAGGTACCAATGTAGTCAATGTATATGACTTATGTCTCACTTTCTCTTTACACTTGGAGTGTTGTGTTCATAGGTTACTTTATGTTTAGAAAAGACAAGAACAAGTTGTCTCACAGTATTTTTAAACATATGCACTTACCCTGGAGGTTATAGGGCAGTTGCCAGTTTTTACCACTAAATCTTACTTGTTCAAACACAGAACATGTTACTGAGTTAATCAGTCTTTTAGAATCTCTAATTCATTGTTGTAAGTGGAAGTGTATGAATAGCTGAAGGCTGTATATATACAAAAACGAACACTTAGTATAATTTGTTTAACCTTGCTAGTGCTAAGGGATTTTTCAGAGCCTTTATGTTCCTTTAAGTGAACACCTGTTGAAAAAATCAAGAACATACAATCCTGAATAAAGCAGATATGTTTGGATAAGTGTTCAGTGATGGAAGCCTTAGCTTGGGTTGTTGAAATTTACTCCCTGTTTTGGATGGGTTTACCTCTCTGGGCAAGTACGCAGCAGAGTGCAGGGTCATGGAGTACCTCAAGTGGAAAACTTTAATACTACAACACTTTTATTAAGCCAGGCATAAGTTGAAGAGGTCAAGTCAGACAAAGAGGCTGTATCTCAGTACTTTCCTTCATCAAGAACTTTTTTAACCTTTAACATTTTTTTCTGTTTCTTCCTAAACCCATAGGGCGGTGTTGGTGATGTTATCTGGCATGATCAACAGACTCAAGTACAATGTAGTGTGCCAAAAGAAAAGCTGCCAGGAAGTGAAGAATGTTGTGTTTACTTTTGCTTTCTCAGTAGTGCTGAAAGAAATATAGAGAGGGCCAATGTGAAAGATGTATATTCTTTTCTTTCTGGCATGAAAGTTTTCTAGTAATTGTATACAAATACTTTTTCCTTACTGCTTTCAAGACAAACTTGGATTTTGCCTACCTTTTATAACAATACTATTATAGAAGACAAGAGGGCAGCTGGGAGGAGGAGAGCATTTTATTGAGATTGTTAAAAACACTTATTTTTAAAACTCATAATAGTTGTTCCCTGTTTTGCAGCTATGCTGAACTGGCAGTTGGTGAAATGACTCTGCTCTTTTAATATAAGTTATGAAAACTCATAGCCTAATAGCTTTGAGTTCACTAAAATATCTTAACAAGATGACAATGAGACCAAAGACAATTTCTAGTATTTCCAAGTGTAAAATGTTCCTAAAATGTAACAAAAGGTATACAATAGTTTAAACATTGAAGGCCAGTGGATTTTATGCTGAACAAACTCCTGAGAACAGTACCTGGCAACTTGGGAGTGTAGCTCCAATATTTATGGCCACATTTGCAAGATGGCTCTGCACACAATTAGGCATCTAATCTGTGTGCATAATGACACTGATTTCAGGGACACGCTGGGTGACACTTTACTGCTGAATTTCATGTGTTTGCTCATTTCCTTGACTTATATGAGAAAGCAAGAAAACTGAGTATAAGAAAAAAGGTACCTGCATTTTGAAAAAAATCATCCTTAAAACATTCAAGGTCTTGTGACAAATAGAAGCAGCTCTTTGCTTGTTAAAGCTTGCACTCCCTCCTGCAGACTTGTGATACCCATATTTCATTTGTCGTTGTGGGTAAGAATTCTCTAATATTTCTTTCCAGAAAGTTGCATTATATTTCTAAGTGTCTCCATGAACTGTGAATTACTCCAGTTCTGAGCTCCCCTGATGAACATTTCCTGTTTATATATCTCAGGAATACATAGATTTTACAGTGTAACTTTGAGATGATCCTAAACTTGTTTAGTCTCACTTACCGTTCTGTTTTCATACAATATTAAAAGTGTTAAGGTATTTCAGATCTGAGCCTTGAAGGGAGGTTGAATTTTTCCAGTAGATGGAACAAAACCTGTGGATTCAAACAGCCAGAGACTATGAGGTTATGCATTTGAATTTTGCAGTCTTCAGATGTTCTTAAATACTAATATTTACAGCAGAAGATTCACAAGGTAGAGCCAACATGAGGCCCGCAAACTGAGCAATGTATATGCATGCTTCTCGGTTTTCACAGTCTAAGCTTTGCAGGAGGACCACAGCAGGGCTAGAGCAAACTGGGGTTATGAATTTTGCATATTAAAAGGATCTTTTCTTTGTGGCCTGTTTTGGGCTTGCTCTGTTGCCTACCTGCGTGCAGCTCCTCTCGGTTTAAGTGTTGCACTAGGATCCCTAGGCTGGACTCTATTTTTACACAGTGATGAAAGCAGGAGCCTTTGCTGTTGGGTGAGAATGACTAATCTACGCTCAAGCTGCTGGTAACTTCTGATGTATTTTAAAAGTATGCATTTCTTGAGAAAAAATTGGCCTTGTGCTGCTTAAGACAGTAATAATGTAAATGAACAGGCAGGCGTACAACAAATTTGTTAACGTGGATGTAAAGGTGCCTCAAGCCCCACTGGGTGCAGTACTGGTGCAATACCAGCACTGCAAGGATTAATACCAAGTATTGCACTCAGCTGGGGTGAAGACAGGCTGACTGCCGTGTACTGCAGCTCAGTACACCTGAGTGCTTCTAAAACTCAGCATTCTGGAAAAAAGCTTCTCTTTTATTTTTTATTATTATTACTGTAAACTCGTGTGTTTTGCACAAGAGGTGAATTATTTTAGAAATTAAGACTGAGTGAAAGAGAGTCTACTGAAAGAATTCATGTTATATCTGGGAGTTTTCAGTCAAAGGAAGAGGTGCCTTTCACAGCTTTCCTTTTTTTATAGGTTCTAGTTCCAAGTTGCCTGAAAAGCATTCTCTCTTTTTAAATATAAAACAGAATAAAACTCCAAGACACAGGAATTTCTATGGAAACCAAATTGCTACTTTATGTACTTTAAGGAGAGGATTTTTAAAGGCATCTGCAGAATTTAATTAGTTAACTTCTTTCTCTGTAAGCTTGCCAATTTCCTTCCTGGATTTTACTGTAAAAAGTTTCAACAAAAACGAGCTTTGGGAACTCATCACTTCTGGAAGAGACCTAATTGAAGTTGAAGATAGGATATCTAAGATCTCTTACTGCCTTAAGAAAAAGTCTTCCCGATTTACTGTGAAAGAGGCTGAATTTGTGTGTGTAAAATTCAGGGAACTGTTAGCTGGATTGGAATATTTGTGAACTTCACCCGGAATAGAAATCCAACAGATGGCGATGTTGGATTTTCAAACCCAGGTCCCCATTCCTTTCCTTGCAAAACTGATCCAGTTCGTATTGAAATCGGGATGGAAGCTGCCCTGTCTTGCAGTCGTGCAGGACTGGACTCTAAGGTGACTGGAAGAAGAGGATGAACTGTTCATAATTACCTCAGGCTCCACAGCATATGCTAAATATACTTTTTTGGGACAGCTTTTTTGATCTTTACTGTAAAGAAACCAAAGCTCAGCAAATGAAGCAAAGGAAAAATAATTACCATTTTCCAGAGGTTACATAAAGTCCAGGTTCTTTGCTAGAATTAAACATTTGCACACAAATCTCAGTGGAATCAAATTATTTTGCTTCCCAAATAACATTTTAAAAGGAATTGTGAAATAGAAAATTGAAGGCTTTTTAATTACATCTGTAAATTAAAGTTTTACTACATCTGCTTTTTAGGTTGAGTTATTAAAGAAATTATGAAGGATTCTTAACTCATTTTGAACATCCACTCTCTTTTTCTCCATATCTTAGCTGGAGTCAATAAAGATTATGGGGATTACTTAGATAGAGAGTATGTTCTTCATTGGTCAAGCTAATATATTTTGACATAAGAAATCTTCAGTAACAAAACCGGTTTTCCTTTCCCTGTCACCTTCCACTTATCTGAATGACCCTATTCCAATATTTTTTCAAGCCTTCCATTGTTTTCATCAGTTTGACTCAAGTTCACAGGGTCCAAGATAAGGGTCCAACCTCTTAATTAAGACTGTTCTTTGCCTTTATCACTCTTCACGTTTTGTAGAGGCAGAATGCTAATTGTTCAGCCAGTGTAAATTAATTTGTCTGATTTGAGCTCAAAACTGTGTCAGTTCACATCATTAAAGTATCTAAAGCAGCATTTGCCATAGTGAAGTCACTGATTCATCTGGTGGGATTGTGTGCCCTACCAGTGACTTTCTTTTGGGGCATGCTGCTTCTTACGCTGATTTCAGACTTACACTCTCAACAATGCTACTGGAAAAGTGAAGTGTCTGAGACATGTTTGTAATGTCTATGGAGTTCACTGATTACAGGAATAAATTAAAAAATGCAACTTTAACATTAAGCCAGTGCTTGATTAAAAGCAGCGAATAAGCTTGTCATTGTGAATGACTAAAAAGCAGAAAAAAATATTACAAATTAGTCTTATTAGAACTGTGTTTTCAAGTTTGAATGTTGTGTTCTAAAATGATGGATATTCTAGGGAAAAGCCAACTCGTAGATTACAAATGAGTATAATTTGAACTTAACCTTATGCTTTTACAACCAAGGCAAGAGAACAGAGGAATGCAGATACATCTGTCCATGTCATAGTGACATAAACTGACGTAATAGCCTTGCTTTTCGCTACAGGGAGGCTTTGCTTATCTCCTCATTTTAGTTATAAATCAGTCAGATAAACATGATATAAATGCTGTCCTGTAACCATTAGGATGAGTAAAGACTGATTTGTGGTGTTGCAACCTTTATCTCTTAAAACTTCTCCCTTTCATTTGGTGTTTTCAGCACCCTCATTTGTCTTCCATGTTGTCCTCCCACATGCCCTGTTCCACATTACCCTGTTGTTATCAGGCAAATGGGAGCAGGTGGCCTAGCTGCCTCTGGGCTGTGTGTGTGCTGACTAGTCAGCATGTACAAGCTTAGAAGCCAGCAGGCTTTGAAATTGGTCAAGAGAGAGACTTAGTAAGTCTTCTCCTGAGAGAAGGCACTAGTTTGGGTGCCTTCCCTCTATTCAGCCACAAATTTTCAAAATACATAATTGATTACCTTTCTTAATTTAACTTCTCGTTCAATTTTGTAGAAATCAATGAAGAGATTCAAAGACTAATAAGAGGACAAGAAAGGAAGCCAATGGATGGACAGACAAAATGATTGTGTGAGCCTCATTTCTTTAAAATACCAGGGTAAAGATTCATGCAAGTTAATGAGCAATATGTTATTTTCATAATTTTGTATATATTCATAGATTCGCCTACAATTAAACATAGAAGCAGCTTTGCATAATGGAATAAGGTTTCTGTTCCTGAGTCCAGATTTTTCTATGAATAGGCTAAACCACATCTATTTTTATATCTAGATTTCATTCTCTGTTTCCCAGACAATGTTACACACTGTCCAATATATATTAACTTTGTTGATGCCTTTCGAACGTCATGCTTGTTCTCAGCTGGCTGGCGCAAATATCTCTACACAGGCAGGAGAATGGAGTAAAAAAATACTGTACACTTTACCACAGAAATCATGGTTAATGATGCTTTGATTACTCTGTGTTCAGGGAGAAATTTCCATTTCACAGACAAACGAATAATTACACATCCCAAGAGAATAATGAGGGAGTTAAAAGTTTGCGCGTAGAAGTATACAAACCTAAAATAGTAAGTAATGGATAGAGAGAGCTTAAGAATATATATCTTTTCTGTCTGCTTGTAATGTCAGCTGAGCAGAAGGCTCCAATGCAACACTTATATGTAAAATACCCGTTCCCCTTTCTTCTGTGAGCCTTTGGAGGTTTTATTTTATACTTCACATATTAGCTGAATGCTATCCACAGGTTTGCAAGAAAGGGTTAAACTCTTGTAAGACAAATACATGGAAAAATATTTGATAAAATAAAAATATGCCTGCATAGATGAGGGTTATCTAGGATGATAACAAAAGACAACAAAATACTGTTGTCTATGGATTGTGTTCAATGCATGGAGAGAAGTAGGTGTTTGACAGTGGGACCTAATACAGACTGCCTGGGAGAACCTAAGCTGCTGGCATGTGCTATGATGTTGCTGGGAGGACAGAAGGCATCCTGAAACCAAGGACCTGTCCAAAGACCTTGCTGTATGCTGCAGGAAGGTATCTCCAAACACTCGAGATCTACAGTCTAGATGTATCTGCTGAGAGTGAACCCTTTCAGCTGTTCTTTGGAGGGAAAAGCAAATCTCAGTCTTTTTAAAAAAAACAGAGGCCCAACAGTTACAGAATGGCAGCTGACATAGTCATTTTGTAAGAGGGACTTGTGTGTTCAATTTTCTCTTCACTCTAGGGACTGCTAAGTTAGTAACCTGACCACTATGTTACTGCTTCGAGTGTTTTTTACTGAACTTGGGAATCATGACTTACATTTTGCACAAATAACATTTTTTATGAGGAAGGTAACTAGTACCCCTTCCAGTCCCCAAAAAATCATAATGGTTGGAAACATTTTTTGGTTCCATTAAAGTGACTTCAACTAGCATGATGTGTCTTCATATTCTGAAGTATTTCTTTTTGACCACTTCAGGTTAAATATGGTGTTTCTCTGTCTGATGCACCATCCCTGTGATACTGTCTTCGGCCCTATGAAGTGTGTGATCCAAAGCATGGTTTGGAAAAAGGTAGGCGTATCTGTTGTTGAGTGTATCAAAACAGAATCCAGTTTATTGTTGTGGGAATGAGCTGGTTAGTTTGTGGCCACTAACAGGAATAAGCAGTTGTTGGTATACCAATACTTCCATACCATAGCTGCTGCAGATTATCTTTTCCTGTGTTGTGCAATTTTATGCTCATTTGTATCAGGTGAAAGTCACGCACAGAAACTGAGAGCAGAGGGCACATGTGTTGAGTAGAAAGCTGCTATTTTTACATTTTCCAAACTAGTACTGCACTTTATAATATTAATGTCCCCTCTTCTCTCCCTTTCACATTTAGAAAGATAATAGAAAACTGCTTTTCCAAAGAGTAAAGAATGTAGAATGCTCTAGAGTTTCGGTCTCATTCAGTTGGATTGATTTTACCATAACTCTTTTAAAAAATAAGAAGCACTTTTGTGATAGCTGAGTGCATTGAAACCTAATGGGTTTAATTTATGTGCAGCTGGACTCTAACAATACTCCGTGAGCCATTACAGCTGTGCCTCAGCTGAATGGCTTTGTACAAGCCCCTAGTTAGTGATTAAGCTCCACATAGTAGCTTAACCTGGAGAGATTCACAGTGTTTTATGAACACCTTCTGTGCTAAATGGCAGCAACTCCTCTTTGGAGGCAAATCTATTTGCCCACAAAATGGGTTCATCATAAGGTCTGTTAATAGGCATCAAAATATGCATAATGGAGTATAGTTGCATGTGATAGATCACCATTGTGTTCCAATTGCCATTTCACTAGATTGTGGATGTTCTGCTTGTCAAATTAATTTTGTCTGTACTAAAAAATGGGCTAATATGGACTTGTCCCACAAGGTTTGATGATGATGCCCTGACCCAAGTAGTTTTTCCTTTAAAGGAAAACATTGCAACAACTGAAGGACTAACAAAGGGAAGAGGGTGATTGCTACAGCCTCATTTGGGCTGACTTTGCCTGGTGGAGGTTGTAGAAGATTCCAATGGTGAAAATAAAGGTATTTAGAATAGATTTGTTCTAGAGAAGTCAGGTGGCTTTGCAAGGGTTTCATTTTTTAAGGTGGCATATCAGACTTCCTCCTCTTTAATTTTTGTGATCCCTCCCTCAGATCCATGTATTTTTTTTCCCATGTTTATGATCAGTTTTATTGCCTGTACCTTCATTGAAGCTGTGGCTGGAGGTGAAGTAGGTGTTGTTGGCAGCTTATGAGCAGATGTGACATGACTTTTTTGAAGTCTTCCATAATTTAACACATTTGCGTGAATGACACCCCACTGGTACAGTGTTGCTGTGTATAAGAACAGGCTGTTATGTGACCCTACAAAAATGGGAATTCCTAAGACAAAAAGTAAAGAGCTTGGAAGATCAGCAGTCATCTATTTGTTTTGGGGAAGTCGTGTAATATGCACGGCTATGGAGAGCCTAGCAGAGCAAGATGTATACATGACCTGGAAAAAAGCTTGGAGAAAAGAAATGTATTTTGGAGAAATATTATTTCCATCTTATAATTGTTACAGCTACAAATTGTAGGCTCTCCAATCTTAAAATTTAATTGGGTAGTGATTAAGAATGACAAACTGTTAAAGTGGTATCTGAAGTATGTATCGGGTATTGCCTGAATTTCCTACTTATTTCTGTTATCACTGTTTGCTGTGCTGGAGCCCACAGTTTGTCATTCCTTCATCTGTGTGATGCTAGGGATTGTATGAGATGATCCCTTAAGATGTGGCCTAATGAATAGCTATGAAAACTCAGCCTGATGTAAATGTCTGTCTTAGAAATGCCAGAATGTATTTGTTTTGATTGCCTGTAATTATTTCCAATTTCTTGTTTTCCATCTTCAACATAAGATGTTGAAAGAACTTTTTCCCCCTTCTTGTTTTCCCTAGTATCAGAAATCCCAAAGCAAAGCTTCTCTTAGTTTCCTGTTTTCCTGGCAAGGCAGCATAACCAAGTCATGTCTCCAGGGAGGTTGCCCCAATATACTTGCTGGACTTGGGCTTGAGGAAGGGAAGCACTACAGGGTAGAGATCCTGTGCATCTTAAGCCACATATGTTTTGCATGCAGTTCAAACTGTCTCCCACGCTAGGTAGGGCATGGGAAGAGCAGCAGCGCTGTGGCTGGCTGTGAGAGAAAGCAAGCTAGCAGGGGTGGATGAGTTCGTGTTGCTGTCCCTGCAGAGTCCAGCAGCCTTCCCAGCTCAAATTTACAGAAGAGCAGTGTAACTCTTGGGAAAAAATAATATTGTGCCTGTGGAATGCCTTCTTTTCTCCAGTCTTTAAGGCTTATGGCACGTTTTTGGAGGTTTTGGCTCTCTGAGGATTTTGGTATATGATTCATAAGGTTAGAGGCACTGGATATTGTAAATGGCATGGACTAGCATGGTGTGAATGCATATCTTCTCCTCCTGATCAATTACAGTGTCTAGAGAAAGCTGTTTTTTCAGTACTGAAATGGCTGAAAATCTCTTTTTATGGATCTCAAAAAAGCAGTAAGGGAACTTTCCTTGCAGTTTTTGTTACATTCTGTGTAAAAATGTACAAAGATTATAAGTACTCGTACGTCACTGCAGTATGGGATAAAAGCCTATCTGATTTCATAGGTAATTAGAGAATTATGACATTGTTTAAGGAGCTTAAATGATAATGTGGAGATCACACAGTCTTTGTTAGGACTAGAAACTAATTAAAAGAACTGTCAGTCTCTTAAAGCTACATAGTTAAAGGCTTTAGAGTAATGGAATGCTATTTATTCTGAAACCTCATAGTATCACTTAGAAATTTTCAAATATGGATAGCATTACTTGGATTTACTTTATAGTGTACAAGTCATGTGTGACTCAAAATCTAGCTGAATTGTGCTGTCAGGTGGTTAGGTTAAACAAATCTATTTTCAATTAACAGTAATTTTGAAGAAGCTTTATAAAACCCAAAAGTGTTTGACAGACTACTGTTGGTTCCTTCCAAAAATTGTAACAATAGATTAGAAATACAGCCCTCTGCCATTTAGGGGCCCAATGGGGATAGCTTCATACTAGTATATCATAGCTAGATAGAATATTCTTTATGGCAGCCTCAATATATGAACAATAAGAGTTTGTTTTTCTGTTTTATAATACTTCTAATTTTATAAGCATTTTTCCTTTAAGAGGAAATTACAGACTTACCCCAATAAAAATTGAATTATTAAAATAGGAGATTGGCCATAACTTCAACCAAGGTAAGACTTAAAATATATTTGTGAGATTCTTACTATAGCATAAGACCATGGGAACACCTTGGAACATGACTTTCCTATCATTGCTCACTGAGCTGGGGGATATTTCATCTAACCACAATCCACATCCATCCCTGTCTACTTAATGAAAGAATATACATTTAAGGAAACAAAAGGAAATGGCTCTCCTTTGGGACCTAGCATTGTTAAATTGTCCCTAAGTGTTTTTAGTGCATCTGTTTATGGTTCATTCTCCATTTCAAGCTTTAAAAAATGTCACTGTAATTCCTAATAAGGAAAGTCTTTGGTTGGAGGAAAGAGTAAATACCACTTTCCACAGTTTGTACCACTTTATGTAAAAAAATCAGTTTAGTGATTCACACTTAATTGGAAGAGATGAAAATAATTTCCAAACATAACCTAAAATGTCCTAGAAGGTATTCTCAGGAGTTCTGTTAGAGTACTATATTACTGAGGTGAAAAATATTAATGACAGTGAAACTTACATTACTCCATTGTTTTGACTCTTTCTCTTCTTATCCAAGTGGCAAAGTAAAAGCCTTTAAATGTGCAGTACTATTTTCACAGTGCGCTGAAAGAACCAGGGCCCCAGTGTGTTTGTCTTAAGGCTGGGTTTTGGGCCTTCATCGGTCACTGCTCTTTTGTGCTGTGTTCATGACACTGTTTATGAGGTATTTGGAGTGATTTATGAGCGTTGCTTGTAGTAATCAAATCCTCTGGTAGCCTGTATGTTTACAGGACACTTACTAATGTGCTGAAATGTAGATTATGAGCTCTCGTCATTGCTGATATTTTCAAACTTTCAAAAAAGAACATGGTGAAGGATAGAGGAGTTACATATGTTGCTGATAAGGGAATCATGGAAGGGAAGCAACTGCAGAGAGATTCAGGAGCATCCTAGGAGTTACAATGGCAAACTTAACCACTGAGTGTTTTATTTTGAAGTGAAAATTGTGATGGGGGAACTTGGCTGAATTCCAGTCCTGTAGTAATCTGTGCAAGTATTTAAATTGTTTCGAAATTACTTTAATCTTTGTAATTGTTTTCCATTTCTAAAGTGCTAATGTACAGTGAAGTACAGCAACAATAGGAAATCACAGGCAAGATCAGTGGTTGTTAGTACCCTGCAGGAGTACAAACAACACTGCATTGCTTACTTCCACTCTCAGGCACCCATACATGTGACTAGCACACATGTACACACACACATTCATACACATTTCTCCTGCCCACCCCATATTTATACATTCTTTCTATATACACATGTATTTGGCTGTTCCACAGCACTTCCGTGACAGCTAAATAGTTCAGTGTGCACTTCCCTGGGTTTATGCGGCATCTTTCCTGCATTCTGTTTTTGCTTCAGTAGCCTCTGGCAGAATATGGTTAGCCCCAATTTTGTGCTGCGCTTGTGACATAAATCTGCCTGTTCGACATAAATCTGCCCGTTCCTCACTGGCTTCCTTTCAGTGCTATACTGAGAAACTGTGCAAAGGTCCATTTCTTCACTGGGACTAAATGTCAATCAGGTTAGTGTACAAAGAGAACAGACAATTTAGAATCTGTTCATTCCAGCGTCATGTTTGCTCTACAGTCGGTTTTGCCATTCAGTGTGTCACAGAGGTCCTCATGGTCTCTATTACTGGAAACTTGGCTGCCAGCAGGAACATGTCCATTGCGCTCTGTTAAGAGATTGAAGGTAAAGAACTGGCATGGGTCCTTTTGTCTGCTGCCTTCCTGTAAGGGGCTCAGGAAAGAGCTGGAGTTTTTCCATTCCTGGAATGTGCACATCTCCATATGTGGGTGAGTGATTTTGCTCAGGTAGCCAGGGCTGGGAGATGCTGAAGATAATGTCCTCTGACTGCCACTAAGGAAACTCCCGCTGTCTTCCAGAGAGTCTTTCCTAGGGTGTTCAAAGGAGCACCGATTCCAGTTTCTGTAGCTATAGGCCCACCACCCCAGCTGCTTTCGACGGTGGCACTGGCATTTTAGGATCTGTATGAAAGCCCTCTTGAATTCTTTGCTTGAGCAAGGATAGATGATTGGATTCAAGCAGCTGTTAAAGTAGCCAAGCCAAAAAATCACCTTGAAGATCGTTTCAGGGGGCTTCAGAGCCGAAAACAGAGATCCTGTCCAGAAGAAACAAGCAGAGACAACATCTGAGATAATTGGTTTGTCTGCCTTTGAGAAGGGTAAATGTGCCATCAGATCACTGTTATAATCTGTTTATTCAAAATCTTTAATGCATGTTGCTTTCATTTTCAGTCTTTTGGTAATAAAATGTTATTTTTGTGATTTTTACAGCTAATAAGGAAATGCTTTCCACCATCTCAAAGCTAAGGAAGCACATAATTAATGTAGAATTAAAAAATAAAAAGCAGTCCTTGTGTTTATATGTACACATCTATTACACTAACATCTATTGATTCCAGTGAAAGATCAAACCTCCATTGTCCAAGCTGTTGCACAATGCACACATGGAATAAGGTTGTGCCTTCTTCAAAGCGCTTTTAAATGTAATTTTTGAAGAAAGAGGCCTAACTGTTCCTAGGCTTCTTGGAAGGAGTGTGTTCAGACATACCTTATAACTTCTAATACTTTCTCTGGAAGCTCCTAAACATCACCCCATTTATCTAGATTATTATGATAGTACAAACCTCTTGAAACCTGAAGTTAATTATGATACTTCCCATATCTCAGGCATTCATAAAAATGGTGTAACCTGAACAAAGAAGTTATTTTATGAATACTTCCTCTTCTGTTAACACAAAATAATTTCCCTACAGAGGCTGCCCAAATGAAAAACTCATCCTGGGAAATCCATTTCATGTACTTTTAGTATTTAGGCATTCGACAGTTATCCAGGTGGGCAAACACCTTTGTGTCTGGCTTAAGTAATCAAAGAGTGGGGATGCAGGAGAGAATTCTTATTTCAAGAACTGGTGTTAGATTTTAAAGAGTTTTTCAAATGGAAGGTGACACTTAAGCCTCAATGTCACATCTCTGTGAAGAGTGACCTTTTACACTGGAGTGGTTTCAGAGTCCCTGGCCTGTGAAGGCAGCTGAGTCAGTTGTGACTGTCAGGATGCCTTAGTGGGGAGGGATATGATTCTAGGCGTATTTCCCATCTCATAGCAATGTAGAGGCCATGGCTTGGGCCTCAAAACTATGCAAAAGCTCTTCCTAGCTTTGTGGGTAAATAGCTCTCGTGCCACAGCAGATACTGCTGTTTATTTAGATGGCAATGCTGGCCTGGTGCTGACTATAGGGGTCTGAGCCTTCTTAGCTCACAAGAAATCCAAAGGGAAGTAAGTATGTTTCGTTCCTCACATATCCACTGTGCTCCTCAGTGTGTCAACTAGTCCTTGAGCTGGCTAAGAAGAGAAATTAAGATGCTGAGATGGCATCAGCTATCTCTTCTTCCTGCTCACCGGGGCAACAGGAGTCAGGACAGATCCTGTGAATCCAGAATAATAGATTTCTTCCCTGGCAGTGTTTTGGGATGATGCCAGCTAACACTAGCTCTACCTGTTGCCTCGCAAATAAGCAACATGCTAGCCCTTAAAGTTAAAATGGAGGTTTTAAATTACAAGATTTATAGTATTTCTTTCATGACTCCTGCACTTTACTGACTTTTACTCCATGTACAAGACTCTTGTAAGTTGAACCCATGTCCCTTACTGCTTTGTTGCTGCAAATGATCTGCCAGGTTTCACCAATGCTTTTGTCTGTCTGATGGAGATCCTCCATCTGTCCTGACTGATAATACAGAAAGTAGAGAACAACATGTCTAACATCAGAGAAACTATGCATTGTATTTGATAAATTTCCAACAGATAAATCAAATCAATGAAAACACTTAAAACTGTCTTGTGTTACATACTCGTTGATGAAAGATTCAGCGATAACTCATATGATTCTATGGTATAAGCCATTAAATAGGTGTCAAATTTTTACAAAGCTTCAGGAAAAGTTGGTATAAGTTTATAATTACAGCCAAGATGAGGAAGATGCTCCAAAATCTCCTACATGCACAGTTGCAAACCTTTTCAGGATTCGTTCTGTAAATAATATTTGCTAATATTTTCCCTTGAGTTTAGGGAACAGGGAACAAGTATAAAGCTTTATTATGTACAACAAGGATTTTTTTGGAGCTCACACTGATAAATTCTTAATTTTTTATGGAACTGCCTTAAAATATACATTTTAGCTCTTAAAACCCAGTAAACCTCTTGAAGTGGCTAAAGAGGTCCCATTTTTTCTTATGTGTGAATGTTGAATGAGCAGTGGTGAATTTTTCCAGATCAATGAGTTTGCCTTTCTCTCATACTCTAACAATTGGTAATCTACAGGACGTTCCTCTACCAGGTTAAAATATTTTTAGGCAGGTTAAATATGGACAAAGTAAATGCTGTGGTATAGTTTTTAATAAAATAAGAAAAAAATATTAAGGACATTTACTGACAAATTTTGTGAAATTCCCTAAGAAATAAAATGAGCTAAGCTATAAAGAAGATAACTGGGAACCAATGCAGATGAAAGAGTTGTGCTTATATAATCTATATTGCACATGAACTGAATTTAACTACATACAGTAAAGAATAAAAGACCAAGCAGGGAAAAAGGTAAGAAGCTGAGTGCTGCAAAATGGCTAACCTTTTAAAACTGCTTCAAGAAGTATGTATTCCCTAGGGAAAAAAGGTAAGGAGTTTATGCTTATCTTTCATGATAATCTATTTTTCAAATGCCATTTGAAAAAATGACAGCAGGCCATTTTCAGCAGATGCAGAAGGCATTTTCAAAGGTCTTTTTTATATTAAAGGGCAGCAGCACAAAAGAGCAGAGATTTTCCTCATAGCAACCCTGACTGACAGAGGCACCTTGTGTTCAGACCTGAATCTAGAAAAATCACTGAACTGGGATCAATCATTTAAAAGCTATCATGACCTTAAGCTGAGTCATTACCAGAAAATTTGGAAATATATAAGTTTGAAAAGCTATGTGGTGGTGTGATTTAAAAATAAATGTTAACATTTAGCTACAATAGTAGAAAAGTTTTGAAACTAAGAAATTCAGGAATAAGTTTCAAGGAGTTAATGAAAACACTGATCATTACACACTACTTCATTCTCCACTTTTTCCTGTTTCTGCAAATAGCACAATTCAAGTGTTACTTGACTCTTAATTATACATGAACTAGTAGATTAGGTTTTCACAAGAAGGCGAGGAAGCATGCTTTTCTGAACAAGGAATATTAATTTGATAAATAAGCCATTGATTTATAGACTGGTTTGTTAATTGATCTTATTTCAGACTGATGTAATAAAACTGGATAGAATTCTTAACTCCTCTACCCTTCCTTATATATATATATATATATATGTATCTATATATCTATCTGCAGCTGCTCTGAAGGGAGATGGATTTCATCTTAGGAATTTTGTCTATCGTATAATGTTCTATTACTTTCTCATTTTTTTTCAAAAATCAAGTGGTAGGTGATTATTCCAAGAGGGCCCTAGCAATAAAAGGGGTCACCACAGTCCCAGTGAGAATAAGTTCATATACAGGAGCACCATTCATTTGCTCTCAGGTAGCACTTTTCATCTGTCTGTCATCCTGACTTTGTGCCGTCCTGATTTTACCAGTGGGCAATCTGAGCTGGGGGAGAGTAGAAGCAATCAGTTGAAGGTCATGTGCCAACTAATTTTCACAAGTAAGAAAGTTTGTTTTACCAGGAAGAGAACCAGGAGACCTGGCACAACTCTCAACCACTAGAACTCACAGTGGGTAGTACAGCACATCCAAGTAGTGTGTTCAGTGGGTTGTGCTACGTTTGTCACCACCCAAGAAAAAGCAGAATTCAAGAATATTTCCTGGGATTAACAGAAACTGGTTGATGCACCTGATCAGATACATTTCTGGCTGTGCAGAGGCTATACTGCATGATCATAGCAAAACCACCTGTGATGGAATCCGTGGCTAATGAAGAGATCCTCTACCACCAAAAGCTACAGATGCTCTGAAATGTAGTAGTTTTGTAATATGACTTGCATCATGGTGAAGGAAAAGGGACTAAGGACAGACATGACAATTCATCTTTAAAAACATAAGTTATCTGCTAAGAAGGAAATGAAATTGTTTTCCAGGTCCACAGTGGCAAATATATGAAGCACAGTGATTTGAATCGCGGCAAGGCAAACTGAGATTATGGATTTGGAAACACTTTCTGTCTTCCAAGAAAGGAAAATTCTGGAATATACTACCTAAGAAGGATGTAAAAATCCACGCCTGGAGTCTTTTAAAAACAGAGTAGACACACATCTACTGATATATGTATAGCTGATCCAACCTTTGGGTTGGAGGGTGCCCTGAATGACCTCTTCAGATCCCTTCTAGTCCCTTTTTTCTCCAATTAACTCTGCAGAATATAACTGTTTTCATCAGGAAAACTTTAATGGCTTAAGTTTTGGCAGCCTACCAGATACTGTAGGCTTAGATCCCCTTGGTAAATATATCCATTATTTAGGTTGAGGATTAACTGTTAGAAAACTGGAATGTCCGAGAGAGATACTTATTTGGGCACTTACTCTCTTCAGGGCTTCAGAAAGTTTCTAAGTTTTTGTCTTCAGTCCCTCTTCACTGGGTGGAATCCCAGCCTGAGTTTTCTACAGAGAGAAGCTGTTCTTTATTATTCAGAAGGTGGTTTAGATAGATGTTGCCATACATGCCATGTACTTCTAAATATAGTTTAATTTGGTGACTATTATGCAAAGCTCCACTGCCTCTCACCATATAAAGATATACAAAATATTTTGATTGCCTTGTATATTTTTAACATCACCCTTTTCCCTACCTTGTTCTTGGAATTAACAACATTACCTTTTATTTAGCTGCAGACATGCCTTACCTCATCATTAACCTGTCAGGAGCAAACAACTGCAGGCTATTTTGGTACCTTGATAAAATGATAAAACTAAGCCTACTAGACACACTCTCTAAACATCAGACTAATATTTCCTCCCCTAATCTCCAACTACTTTCCCATCGCAGTCTGATAAACAGATTAAATATTTCCCTGTACTGATTTAGATTGCTTTTCAAAATGGCTAGAAAATTTTGCATATGATTATCTCCTCAGTGATTTGTTTGTGACAAGGGTAGCCAGAGTGACTTCCCTACTCAAACTGATCACTTTCCTGATGCTTCATGTTTAACATCTTCACTCTAAGAGAATGTGTATTTTCTATTCTTTCTTACTTTTCTGCACTAAACCCTGTGATTTATTAAACATAGCCCCACAATCCTCTGATTGCACCATTGACACCAATGAAGCTTTTGCAAAGCCTGTGTCCAGAACAAATGGAGAACAGGAAATATTTCAGAAACTCAATCAGATTGATCGGTTTTCATTGTTTTTGACCATGCTCACAGAGTTGATAGAGCTATTCAGTTTGGGAATACACTGAGCAGCAGCAAATATCATGAAAAGGAATCAATAAGTATTTTATTTAGTAACAGCTAATTTTGATTAGAGTCTGGTTCTTTACAATGAATTCTTTATTACACAGAAAGTAAGTAAAGCATCCTCAATGAAATTAAGGAACGTTGTGGGAAGCAATTTGCCATATTAATTTTTTCACATATTCTGCAGAATATCTGTCCAGAACATCACTGAGATTAAAATTCAGAGTCCAGTGGAGTCAGTGGGAGTCTTTGAAAGCCTTTGTAAAGGCTCATAAGAACTTCAGTGGACTTTGGAAGAGTCCTTAAAATATCAGGGTAAGCAGCAGGAAAATCTTCTGAACTGGCTTAATCCCAATACTCTTAACTAAGGAAAACTCTTCACTGAAGGAGGTTTTGATGTGGCCCTCTGCAGAGGAGAAACACACACATGCACGCATGCATGCATACACATACCTGCACACCCACCCACCCCTCATATTCTTTCCTGGTCTATTTTTCTTCCATCTAAATATCTGCTCCTTTGCTACCTCTCGCAACTGACCGCTGTATTTGTAGAGAAAGGAGGATGGGAAAGTTAAGACTTCTATTTAAGGATTCTTAATGTAGTAGTTGGCGAGCTTCTTGACGAAAGTGTAATACACAGGACATATATGAGTTTCTATTTCCACTTTATGGAAGGAAGAACTTAGCATCAAAATTAGACCTGCCAATGCAACCAACCAACCAGACAAAACACCCCAAACTACTTCCAGGAGAAGGGAGCAAACTTGCTACTCCAATTGTGTGCATATACAAGGTGATCAGATACTACAGTGATTAGCTGGAGTTTATAACTGAAAAATAACCTGTAAGATAATCTTTATGAGTTAGAACTTTTGAAATTGTCTTTGATATCTCTGTGCCATTCTGTTCTGTGTGCTATTTTAAGCCACACAGAGGAAATAACAATGTATAAGAAACAAATAGTTTGTGACAACAGTCATTTGTGAAATATCACTGGGTTCCATTGTGTGGTTGTATTTCCTCCCTTCATCCTTTGTGCATGGAATGTATATATATTTATACGTGATGGGGCTGAAAGCCAAGAACATAATAGAACTACAGAATTATTGCAGTGGGAAGGGAAGTTATGGAGTCTCTTGTCTAGCCCCCTGCTCAAAGCAGGATCAACACTGCATTAGGTCCCCTGAAGCTTTCCCTTCTCCAGGCTGAAGGAGACCTGTTCCTTCAACTCTCCTCACACAATGTGCTCCAGCCTTGTGATTGTTTTTGTTGCCTGCACTGGACTCATTCCAGTTGATCGCTGTCTTCCCCTGCATGGATGCAGTACTCCAGGCACGGTCTGAGTGTTGAGTAAAAGGCCATAATCACTTTGCTCCATCTGCTGGCTCCATTCCTGTTACAGAGCCCAGTATGCTGCAGTTTGCATCTGACAGGCATTTGAATGGTTTTACATCCTATGTTAATGTTTGTGTGAGCCATCTTCATGGGAGAGGGTATTCTCTGTGTATGTATTTTCAAGAATGCCCTGTATTTATTATTTGTACCCAATGGGAGGAAAATTTTAAGCTGTTAATGATTTTTTAACATAAAATTAACCATATTCTCCTTTACTGCCTGCTTTCTCTTTAATATCTCTGCTTTTTCTTTTTCCATCCAGGCATGTTCACTCTCCAGTAATTTCCTGTCTTCCTCTTAATTTTTAAATATTTATTTCTACTCTGCTTATGTCTTACTTAGTTCTTAACTCCAACTGCTAATCTCTTCTCTAATTTTATGTTGTGACAATTGTCTTTTATTAATTAAACCTCCTTTTTAATAAGTTGTGTATTTGTTATCAATTAAGTATATACATTACTATAGAATCATCAGTTCTGTTCACAATCAAGCATTTGATACGTGGATTAGATAATAGTTGGGCAGGAGAACTGTAAATTTCCTGGATTTAAGGAGAAAAAGTCTCTGTGGATAAGTTTTGCATTGTCAGGTGCTATGTTTTCTGCCCATTACAAAAAAAATCACATTTCAAAATCTTCTAAATCCTGTTTTGCTAAGATGAGAGCCAACCTAGGGTGAGTGTATGTTCCTGTTTACTGGAACAAACACAACATTTGCTTTTATTGAAATAAAATGGTCTAGAGTTGTTTAAGTGCTTTGCTGTTTGTCAGTTGATATTCCAGTAGTAGAAAACTAGAGAGTTTCACTGCACAGGGTTTTGTCATTGTCTTAAGGTTAAAGAAAAGCCATAAAATTTGAAACTACTTGTCTCCATTCATAACAAGTAGAAAATGAAGTGTTTCAAAACTTGAAACACTGATTTGGGAGTATTCTGGAGAGTAAACCACCTTCTTGTTTGAATACTATAACATGGAAATAGAGAATTGGTAATTAGTATTTGGAAGTTTTGTCTGGTCAAATCTAGTTAAGGTAACCTTGGAAGGCAAACATACCCTCCTTTGTTCAGAGGAGAGAATCATTCCGTTTTGGTGCAGATTGGAGTCATTCTGGCTGGAGTTTAATCTGAACTTTTCAACATTCTCCACAAAAGAAAATTCGAATGTTTTAAAAACTGCTCTAGTGATGAAAAGCATTGCAAAATACGAAATGATAACAGATGAGTTCTGAAACACGAAAAACGGGAAGCTTCAACAATATCAAACCCAACAATCTGTTCCTGAGAAGACAATTTTTCCAAAAATGACTATTGTTTTGCAAGAAATTTGTGGAATGATGGAACTCAGTCTTCTATGAGAAGTTACTTGATCAAATTTGTAATGTGATCAGCGAGAGCCCCGTGCTAGGCAGTAGGTGGCTGCTGATGGCCTGGCTGGGAACCGCCGCATCTCCTGCAGTTCATGCTTTGACTCCTGCTGCAGCTGTAACTGCTGGTAGCTGCTTATGGCTGAGTTATGGCCACTTCCTAATAAACAGGGAAAGCTCAGATACTATGTGTGTATAGCTAGTAAAATTCTCCCTGTAAAAGTAATAAGCTGCCTCTGAACAGAATGTTATGAGTTTAGAGAATGCAGAAAGGATGTGTTTGTCTTTTATTAAGTTTTCTGCGGTCCTTTTTACCCCATGCTTAGCCAAGTCAGCATGCCAAGGTTTTAAAGCTAATTGGATTTCTACAGCTTCTGATTTCTTTCCTTCCAGCATTCAATGTTTGTTTACATTCCCCTGGACTTATTTCATGTAGGAAAAAAGCCACAGTTTACGAACAGTAGAGGATGAAATAGAGAGTATGGTTATAAAATTAAGAATTGATCAAGCTGGGAGGGACTGCAGGCCTTCTGGAGAAGAGGGTTAGGGTAATGGTGAAAAAAGAGCATCCAAAAGCAACAGGGTAAAATTCAATAAAGAAAATTAAAGGAAGGATGGTTAAATTGTAACTACTACAAACAAGTAATGATGGCTAGCATTTGGTTATGGTTTTCAAGCATGTTTGTGTCTCTGTGGGATGCCTTGGGCTGCATATCCCAGCAGTTCCCAGGCTGCCAGGCTGGGGAGCACCATGGGAATCCCAGTAACCTTGCAGTCACCAACATGCTGCAGAGCTGCTCTCCCGAGTTTGTGGGTAACTTGTGTGTGTGTGTTGGGGGAGAGCACTTTGCTGTTGAGGAAGGAGATATAATAAATAAGGACTAACTGACTAGACAATGATATTGCAGAAGATAATGTGGGAGATATAGAAATACAAATACAATGCTGTTGCAAGTACAGCGGTTCTCATTCTTCATTGTGTTAATAGGCAAATGGCATACATGTCCAAGGGTCTAGGTCAGCTATCAAGAAGAGTGTCCTGTTGTGAGTAATTTATGTCCTAGAACTGACTATGTATAGCAGTTGCTGGATTAGCTTTGCTGGAACCTTCTGGCCCTACAGTGAGCAAACACTTGTGAGAGGTGGTGAAGGTATCATTCAACCAGTCATCAACCCTTGAGTCTTTAATTTCTCTGTTTTCCAGCTGAGTCAAGGAAGTCACACAGAAATCTCACCTAACTGTTCTGACAGGGTAAAAGTGGTTCATACTTTTTCCTCCATCCCATTCAAAAAAGGAAATAAATGTCTGCAAACCAGTACATTACTGGTATTAACTAAACTCAGTAACTCATACCAATCTAAGGCCTGATGCTGTTTAGACAAGTTCTTAAGGAGGCAGATGAAAGTAGCAGACATGCACAAATGCAGAATCTGACCATAAAGAGTACACCCCCCTATGGATATGCTCATGAGTAAGAGCAAAACCTAAGGAAAACATTTTCCTTGCTGTCTGGTAGGCTGAAAAAAATTATTGTTTCTATTTCTAATCCTAATTGAAATTCACAAGTTCTTATCATCCACACTATCTATCTCTGATAAAGGGTACCTTATATTTCAGATGAACAAATCACTTCTATGAGACCTGTATGAACTTCATTCACAATGGCTCAAGTTTGAGAGCATTTTAAAGGCTCCAAAAGGAGATGTACCAAGAATGGCCAAAATAAAACCACAACTTTACCTTCCTTGAAGCTTTGGTTATGGAAGTTGTAGTGCAGATAGGGATCAAATCTTTTTACTAAAACCCAGAGTTGCTAACTTTCTTATGGTACAAGGAATTGCAAAGCAGAGTAGCTATGTTTGCTTTTTTAAAGGGACATTGCCTACATATGTGACCACAGAGCTACTAAACTGGCATTCCTAGCATGGTAAAATTGTCTCTGATAGACAGAAGTTAAGAGATAATTATCTGTTCCAGAGATCCTGCTCTGGTCTGCGGTCCATGACTGTCCTTCCTACAGCATCATACAAAAGATGGTGTTGATTCTTAAATAATTGAGAGCTGAAAAATGTTTTTAAAAACGTATGGTACAACACACCATTTGCAAGTTGTTACTTAGAAGTGCAATAGAAAAAACAAATAGGAGCTTTATTTGCCCAGCCCAGAAAGAAAAAAAGGAAAGCTGTAGTTTTTTTAAAAAGCAATAAAAAAGAGCAATAGGATTAAGGTTTTTCATGCCTCATCCATAGTTGTCACATTAGCAAAAATTCTGAGTATATTTTGAATAACAAAACATGGAGATACAAGATATGGAAAATACATGAGATGTGGAAAAATTCCATGAAGCACTTACATTTTTGACACAAACTCTACCTCTCAGTCCAGAATAGCGATGATGACTTACACCATGGAGAGAATTCACTTGTGCTTGAATTGTATTGCCCTCATATAAATATGATAAAATTCAGATCAATTTTAGTTACAATTCTGTTGGGTACTCTAAAACTGACAGCAGATAGGGACAGAAACATGTTATTATTGTTATTACTCTTTTGTCCAAAAGAGTTAGAGTTTTGCAGCTTGCTAACTAGAAAGAATATGCGCCAAGCTTATTCTTGTTTTACAAAGGATTAGCTGATTAAAGGAGTCTAGAAAAGCTAATCTCAGTCTGCTGACATTTCATTTATTATACTTAAATATCTTCAATTGCTGAGCATGCTTTGGTGTCTTCTCCCCTTCTCACTTCTGACATATTCTGAGGCAATCTGCCTTGGGCGTCGTTGGTAAATAATAGGACTCTGCCATGGAATTGAATAACACAGCTACAAAGATATTGTATGTACTTCCATTATATTGTATCTCTTTTGTTAGAGACTGGTGGTTATTGCTTTTCAGTTTCTAGGTATCACTTGGAAGCCTGTCAAAATAGCACAAAATCTTGCAGTGGGTTATGCGGGAGGACTTCTGTGAAGATACTAAAAGAATCATCACATGTTTTTTCATGTCTGTATTTCACAGATAGGTACACTAAAGAATGTGCAGCTGAGATCCTGAGGTATGGCCTCTAGAACCATATGCACTTGTATAACATTACTCAGTGCTTTCATCATGACTACTAACTGAGCAATAGCATGTGCTTGCAAATGCCTTTGGCATAAGTACCTTGTATCCACTGCCTTGCTGCATGCTGGATGCTGAAAGCAGTCTTTCCTCTAAAATTATGCTTCTCTCCGTTCTTAGATTTCAATAGTTTTGAGATTTCCTATTGCTGCCCAGTGGCTCAGTCCTGATTTTTTATTCTTGGAGATTTCTCATCACCTGAGATGGGATTTACTGCCATCCCTGAGGTTGAATAATCAACATGAGTTGATTTCTTTGTATTTTTTCTGTATTGCTTTGTGTATTTGTTTTTATAAGACTGTACACTTTAAGATTTCCCTTTGTTCCTCTGACCTGCAAGTCAAAAGCCTACATAGGGAGTACCTCAGAATTTGTGCAGTTTCATCTGCTTTGATAACAACTTTGTTCTAAAAAATAGAAGTCTGTAAGGAACTGCTAATTGGCATCCCTTGCAAACCAAAAGGTTTAAACCACAACCAGCTTAAGGGACGCTATTTTAGCAGTAAAATGAAATGTTTAAGTAATCTAGTCTTCCACATGTGATAAAACATGCTGTACTTGTCAGGAAATGCCCTTATGTTTTGTTTTACAGGAATTGGCTAGAAAATAGGAGGAGCAGGTTCCTGCTATCACCTGTGCAATTGAACATTGTACCAAAGATTGACCTGTAAGGGGGCAGAGGTCAGATTGCCCCATATATAATTAATTTGTACAAATTCTGTGTAACTATTAACTTGGGGGCATCAAATCTACAGAACTAGGCCAGGTAGAGAGGGGGAGAGGTGGCACGACTAAAATGAGATGAAAGGCAAACCAGGCCTAAAGCCTTGCAGAAAGCAGAACCCAGTAGCATTGACAGCACTGGACCTAATGCCTTGAAGTGTTTCCCATGGGAAACTAAGTGGCCTAATTTGGGATTCTTAGTGCAGAGGTGCAGAGGTTGGCCTGATGTAACATAAATCTACATACTGTACTTGAATAACATTTTATTTTAAGAATAATTTTGTATTGGCTGACCTGTCACATGCAGAATATTTTTGTCTTCTTTTTTGTTATTTTATAGAGTGGTTTCAAAAGCTTAATATATAATGGTAGTCAAAGGAGTAGTATATTCATTATGAGGCTCTTGAGACCTTATCCAACTGCCAGTTAAGTTACAAGAATTTTGTTTCTGACTTTAGTGGATAAGATCACAGGTTTTATGGGAGCAAGGAGAGTTAGTCTCTGAACTGGGATGTGAATAATGCTCTGCTGATCTCCGCTGGAGTTAAGCAATAGGCTGGGGAAGTGAATATGCTTTCATTAAAGTAGTGGAGGTGGTGAGTTTTGCCTTTGTGGGGTTTGTGTGTGTGTGTGTCTGGGAGAAGACTGGCAAGCCAGCTCTGATATCTCAATTAACGGGAATGAGACTAAACTTTACATAGTAGCCATGGGGGATACATATGATCCTTCATTTTGTATTCATTTTTTTAATGAAGGTATTGGCATAAAATTTAATATTCCTTTGTTTAAAGGAGTGAGTTTTAATGAGTACCTTATTTCTGCAGGGCTCTAGTCTTTAGATAAAAATCGTTTATTTTACTCAGCGTTTTTTCAGCAATGCATATTTAATATAGTCTTGATGCCTAAGAAAGGATTTGTATGAGGGAGGATAAAAGAAACATTTATTTTAAAGAAGCAACATACTTACTTTTCAAAGATGAGTCACTGAATTTATGGCACAAGAAGTTGTCTTAAAGACACGTATGTCTTAATTTTATTGTTTATGCTGTACCACAAAAATTTGAGTGGCAAGAGAAAGCCATGGAGCATTTATGAATGTGTGCCACAGGGATATTCTGTAGCTCTATTCTGGAAAGAATATCTGGTAGCTACTGGAATAAAACCAAATTTCTCACATGATTCGCTTTGATACCAGTTTTGCTGCATCATCAGGAGCTTAACACTAAAGGCAGCATGGTTCAGTCCTACAAAAAGAGATTGTGGGTCATTCTTCATGCTGATCGTTTCATGATGCTCAGTGCATCATTGTGTCACTGCTGTAAGTCCTCTCTGTAGCTGTATACAGAGCTCTGTCAGAGAGCTTTCCTTGCAAAGCCTTTTGGTTCTTGAAAAACACTCTGTAAGTGTTAATATTATTTCTTTGCCTCTGTCATAGAATATTTATTCAAGCAATATCCCTGCTTTCAGCACTGCATCAGTTCCCAGTATATATCTGCCACCTGATGCAATAATCCTTTGTCTGGAATATCAAAATAGGTAGCTGTGAAATACATTGAAATGCCAGAGTGGAAGAATTATAATTTTGTCTGAGAAACTAGTAGAAGAGCTAAGAAGAAGGAAGCTCCTCTACTTTTAAGCAGATTTGTTAAGACATGGTTTTGGCATGTTGCAGAAATAATGTCTACCAACTTGCCAAATGTTTTGTGATTGGATCCTCTGAAATCCAGAGCTTCTCTGTCGACTCCATACTGCAGTGCCATGGCATTACTGAGTGAAACAGGGAGCAACAAAAACCAGTGAAGATGTGGATGTGAGGTTGTGTTTTGGGTTAATGGTGCAAATATAAGGTATAAAAAACACAAGCTAAGGAAGAAGCCTATCCTTCCAGTACAGCAAATGTAAGTATCTAGTCTGGACTCAGTAGCAGAAGAGGTATTGTAGTTCGCAGCCCTGCACTGATGAGCGAGTGGGCTGTGATCAAAGCAGCCCAGGTCACCTATGGAGAGTTTTGTACATCATCAGTACCTTTTGGATTCTATGGTTTGCCTATCACTGAAACTGATTGCATACCATTGTGTGCTTTTTGTAAGGGTTCTTAATAGCATTTCAGTTAATTTTGTGACTTCAAGACACAAAGCAAAAGATTTCTAGTACCAAGAGTGCAGCACACAAGAAGCTCCTTAAAAAGTCTTTCTCCACTCTTCTGCTATCTCCTCCAGTTAATGGTTGCATTATGCATATCAGGAAAAGGTCTTTTCCCCACCTGTTTTAGTGAGCAATGCTTTAGTCATGCCTAACAGCATTAATTAACTTTGCACTGTTATACAGAGATAAAAAAGTACAACATTCCGGAGTGTGCTAAATAAATTTAAAAAAGAGATCAGGTACAAGGAACAAACCCAGCCCTATTCCTAGTTAGAAAATCAAAGGGAAAGCACTTACTATTTGAAAGCATATTGGATACTATGAATACTTTTTTTCACCCCTTTCTTAGACTAAAGGCTGTCAGTTAAGAGTTGGGCCCCTGAAAGGGTCTCAAGAGGACAGGAGAGCCAGCAGTCTGTATTGCAACACCAAAATACTGATTTTTTCACTCTTTTAACTGACACCGGCAACTTTTTCTGAACCTTGGCTCTGTGAGATACCAAGTGCTCACAGCACTGATGTGAGTGTATTGGGGGTTATAGGCACTCAGTCTGTGTCAGGTCAGAGCTCACAGCAGTGTGTTTAGCTCTTGAGCCCATTCAGCCCCTCTGCCAGAACATGGTGTGCTGTAGTGGAGGCTCTCAGCCTGTCACCTCACTGATGCCTTGGACACAGTTTATATGAGAGAGAAAATCATATTGTGACAAGAGAGAAATTCTCCACTTAGGTGTCTAGAGCAATGACTCATTAAACTTCCCAGGAAAGATCAGGAGTTATGAAATAACTTCTCAAAGGGAAAACTGACAATCTTTCAAGAAATTTAATTATTTCTCATGTTGCTTGTGCCCTGTGACCATAATGTTTTTAATGGACTGGTCTGCATCTCTGTTTATTGAACAGCGTCAGTAGCTATACTGGCTTCTGCTAGCTATGGATATGCTCTACTGCATTCACATTTTTTTTTTTCTTCAAAGTTCCTTCAATAGTTCAAAATCAAGGAGGGAATCTACTTTATCAGGGGATTATGACCTAGTAGCTACATATCTAGTACTACTACTGGTACCATATGGTGAAAATACATGTCCTACCCACTGGTATCTATTTTTGCAGTAGTTGAAAACTTCCTCTATATTATAAACTTTCTTTAAGAGCCAGCACAAGGACTTAAATTTCAGTAGCCAAAGAGAACTTTGCTCACAATTTTTATTCTGTTTAGAGTTTTTGACATCCTTAACATTAGCTTTATGCAGATTCTGAATCATAAAAATTTTCAAGTTTATAATACAATAAGCTAGAGATTATACAGTTGCCCTGCAGTAGCTTAAGTAGTTATCTTGCAGTAAAGAATCTAATCTATATGATATTACACATTCACTGAAATGATAGTTTTATAACACTTTACCAGTACCACGTTGCTGAACTCAATTTAGTTTTCTACAACAGAATAAAAATATTCACTTACTAAAAATATTCACTTACCACTCAATTAGAAATGTTTTGGTAGGGTAACTAAGTAAACATGAATACAGAACATTAATAAAGGCTTTGTCTCCCTTTTCTTTTTCCACCTCTTTCCATATTTAGGCTGCCAGATTGTCTCTGTCTCAGAGAAATGAATTTTGGACAGATATTTTTGAGAGCTTAGTAATTCAACGTCTTGAGATATTTCACTTCACGGGTAGCGCTAGTATTAAAGACAATATAAGCAAATTTCACAAGGATTTGGGAACACAGAACAATGTATTAAGGCTACATCAAATACTTTAATAATAATTTAAAGTTAAAAGTGAACAAAGTGACTGCCAAAAGCTCACATGGCATTCTCCTGAAATGCCTGTCCTAAAACTTACTGAAACCAACAAGAAACTTCCTGTGGGGATCGGTGGGCTTTGTGTGTTTGCTTTTGGGATTTGATCAATGACCTTTGATCAATGACCTTTGAACTGAGAACTAGAACTTTTTCAGCTTCCCAAAGCCCAGGGGAGTTTTGCAGTTCATCATTAGATCAGACTCATTTCCATTTAAGACACCTAATAATGCCAGAGGACCTACTGTATTACAGTAGAAACATCAAACAGTAAACTAAAACAAGAACATTTCAGTGCTGAAACTTCTTCTCTGTGTTCTTACCTAGGATTTTTGTTAAAGCATCCTATAAAAATGTTTCTGAAACCTAATTCAATTCTAACAAAGACCATAAAGGGGTACTTAATATATTAACTCTGAAGATGTTGTCCCCTGATTTGACATCTGCCCCAGACTTTCTGCAGGCTGCACACTTTACAAAGTTTGAGCATGACTCAACGTCAGAAGTACATTACTTTCACTTCCCTTCATCTGTTTGCTGCAGTTCTCAAAATGATATCTACTTACCATTCATCTGATTTTTTTCCATGATGTTTTTGTAGTAAACAACTAACCAACCCTCTTCCCCCCCCCTTCCCACACAGCCCCTTGATTACCCACTTACCTAGTGGCAGAACAATGAAGAAAGGTAGCCAGCACAAGATGAACATGCCAACCACAATTCCCAATGTCTTGGCTGCCTTCTTTTCTCTAGAGAATTTAAAAAGTTTGAAAGCTAAGGAATTCCTGGGATTGTGACTCTTGGATTTCGTGCTGTTTAATGTGTCCTCATGAATGTTCCTGTAATGAATCCGTAAAGTCAGCTCCTTGGAGTTAGACATTTCTTTCATAACCCCAGCTTCCAGGTTTTTAGTAGTCCTTTTTGCCACTATGTAGACCCGACAGTACATCACGAGGATGACAATTAAAGGAATGTAAAACGAGCCCAAGGAAGAAAACAAAGCATAGAATGGTTCTTCAGTGATACGGCACTCTTTGTCGTCCTTGGGTGCTGGTTCTTTCCAGCCCAAAAGAGGCCCAATAGAAATCACCATGGAAAGGACCCAGACACCTAGGAGAGCTAAAATTGCCCTTCTTCTTGTTACCAAAGTTGGATACTGGAGAGAATAACGTACTCCTATATATCTATCTATAGAAATTGCACACAGACTTAAAATAGAAGCTGTACAGCATAGCACATCAACTGCTGCCCAGATATCACAAAATATCCTCCCCAAAACCCAATAACCAAGGATTTCCAGTGTAGCAGAGAATGGAAGGACAGTGAAACTCAGCAACAAATCTGCTATTGCGAGGTTAATTATGAAATAGTTTGTAGGGATTCTTAAATGTTTATTGCAAGCAACAGAGAGAATTACCAAGATGTTACCTATAATAGCAAAGAGTATAAAGGCACCTAGAATAAGCCCCACAATTATCGCCCTACTTATATCCAAGGCAGGTGAATCCAGATTGCTTGCTGTCTCGTTGGAGCTGTTTGCAGAAAGATTGCCATTATTTAGTGGAGGCACTTTCAAGTATCCAGGTATCGATGAATTAGATTTATCACCAAGGTAGGTATTCATCTTAAAAATCATCCTCCATAGCAAGTTATGGTTGGATCCCTTGCAAAACACGCAGATGGTTTGAGTTCAGCTGAAAGTTATCTCTCTACCCAAGAAGTTGCTGCGAAGCCCCGGCCGGTTTTAGATTGAGAACTCATCTCTCCAGCAAGCTGTCAGCTATGAGCCCGTAAAACTTGCAGAGCGTGAAGTCCTCTGAAGCCTGTCAGAAATAATAGGCTGTTCAAACTTGCTTAATTTCTCATACGAACTCGTTTAAACAGAAATTAGAAGGCAGAAGTCTTGGCTGGAGCTCAAAAGTAGCTGTTTTGATCATGACGTCCCTGAAATAAAAGACAGGTTTACTGTTTTCCCTTGTGCATTTGTGGTTCTGTTGGAAGGATGCCTCTGTCTAGCTGCTGTGACATGCGTCTCCAAGAAGGGTTTGTCAGCATTTAGGCAGCTCTGCATGAGCTGGCTGCCTGTGCTCACACGGCATGTGCTGGTGACATCACTGCGGCCGGCCCCGGCGCAGCGCTAGAGGGCAATGCAGTTCAAGTTAAAACTTCCGTATCAAAGTCTGAAAGCTAAACAAATGGAATATATCAATCTTAATTAAAGCATTTGCCACAGAAATCTGGATTGGAAGCCTTTAAAATACCGGTTTCATTATCTGAGAAAAATATGCTTGGTGGGATGTGGTAAAAAAAGCAATTTGAGTACAAAATGATCTAGCGCGCTTTGCCTTTTGCTCACCAAGGAAATGTGTTTGAGTTTATTTTGTAATCGAAGTGAATCACAAGCCATTTTAGAGAACTAATAATATTCCACCTTCTAAGGACAAATAGGTAGGTTCCAAAAATCCCTAGTTTATTCACAGATTCAGTATTTAATGATGGCATAAAAACAGACATGGAGCAGTTTGTTTCTATTTGTAAACTTTTACTTAATAAAGAAAAAGTAACAGATGATCAAAATCAAAATCTCTATTAAGATCTTTATGGTTTTTTTATACTCCTGTGTACCAGGCATACCTGTGCCTTCATCTCTTTTCTACCTAGGTAGCTTTTCCAAGCGTAGGTGCATCATGAATCCCAGCCTTGGAACAGAGCTGAGCAGCCTTACCACAGCCAAATTGAAGGCAGTGAAAAGTATTTAGTAGTCTTTTCAAGGTACTCTTTATGCTTAAGTATCTTCCTATATCTTTGCTAAGAGCTGTGAGACTGTTGTTAACTCATTGTAGCTCTGGGAAGAGCTATCCTCTTACAGTATCCCATAGAGGAAAAAATAAGTAAGAACTGATTAATTTTTTAGATAATAGTCTTTAATGCTGAAAACACTGATTTCTTCATTTTGTGTAGCTTTGTCAGTCACCAGGTAGGGAGAAATATCAGATATTTATTGCTCAGTAACATTACAAACAAAAAGTGAAATATGAGCTGAACACATAACTGCCAAAATACTGTTCTCAACTTTCTGTCATCAGATTATGCCCTACAGCTGTTGTCTGCAGTACTCGGGGTTACTGTATATTGATTTTCCTGTTACAAAATGTACTGTGTTTAAAATAAAAGGTTCAATTTTAATAAGGCAGATATGGCCGAAAGTTGCAGCAGAGTGCTGGTTTTAAGGACAAAACATGTAAACAAAATCTCTGGGTGAATTTTATTTTAGGAGTGTATGGCAGATGTTTGTATAGCCCTTCCCAACAGCAGGGACTATAGCAAAGCACTATCATTCAAAAACTTTTCTTTGAAACATTTACAAGAATGACATGATAGCATGTCATGGAGTCACTGAAGGGAAGAAGAACAAACACTCAATTTACGAGCTTAGCCTCAGCTCTTCTGCCTCTGCTGTCTCCAAGACAGAGCTTTCATTGCTAATAAAAGCAATTAGTGGCCTTTGGTTTTGGACATATATCTTTCACACTTACCATTCTTGCTGGACTCCACGTAACCACTCTTAGTTTTGTTTGTGATTTCTCATTTTGTTTCTCTGCCTTGTCTGTTTAAACCATGAATTCCTCAGGCTAGGGGCTCTCTCCTGTCCTGAAGGTGCAGACACAGCTGTCAGGAGGTGTGATTACAGCTGTGCATGGCCAGGGCATCTGGCTCGGTGCCACTCCCAGTAGAGTTGTGGTAGCAGAGGACAGCAGGAGTAGCTGCTTGCCTGGTCATCCTGGTAGGATTGCATAGCCTGCAGTGAAGCCTGCATTTTCCCACTCTTGGTGCTTGAGCTACATTAATTAAAGCAAGTTTGATTAGATCATTAGGTCCAGACGTAATGGTGTTTCAGCCTTTGGCATGTAAGAAAATACAATCACTGCAAAATGTGGAGAATCGGTGAGGGGGTAAACTGGTCTACTTCACTTTTTTAGCTGGCACCATGTGGGGTATGCCCAGCCTGCAAAGAATAACGAGTGGCCTGTAACTGCTCCCTGGCTTTAGTCGCGCTACATTAAGATTTTGTAGCCCTCCGGAACCAGATCTTTCAATAGCCTTTCAACAGGCACTTCCAGGAGTCAGCTGATTACAGCTTACTGGCAAGGTCCAGGGCACGGTGCCAACAGCAGTGACAAGAAAGGGCGGAAGGGGTGGGAATAAGTATTCTAACTGGTAGTGATTGGACTAAACCATGGGTTTCTTTGCTCGGTAACTTTTGATGGCAGGAGTACTGGGACCACTCAGCTTCCCTTACTAGTCCTGCTTTCTGTGCCCCTCTAGATGAAACAGCAGACAGAAAAGTCCTTTTCTAGGTGGCAAAGAGGAAGACAAAGCTACTGCTCATCTTTTACAACCCTGCTGTGAAGTCTGATGTTTTCACATCTCTGTTTACCAGTCTGTGTAATAACATACTGGCTGAATAGTCATGAGGCTCAGCTGATTAATGTTCACAGATTGCTTTGAGATCTTCAGTGGCAGGTGCTATAATAGGGTGTATTGAAACTCAGACATGAATGTTAACTGTTTACCTACCTTCGGATGAATGGTAGAATAGGTACTGTGAAAAATAGGCTACTTTTTCTGCCAAGTTCAAGGTAGCATTTCAAGCTAGTGCAATCAAAAACATCTGATCAGAGAAGTGCAGATAGTGTTCACTGCAGAGTTGCTTTCATTCAGATAAATCATAGTTTTCTATGAAAAAGTAATTTTAATAGTCTGGAGATTCTACTCAATATTATTTCAATAATGATGTACAGCAAGACAGGTTGCCCTTTAGCTATTCAATGTACTTCTGCTGAGCTCTTGCTGAAGCAGCAAAAGACTGGATACAGAACATACATTTTGAGGAAACATTGATAACAGCTTCATATGTTCTTAGACTAGCTCAAAATTTGAAATATGCTGAACTTTTAAAATTTATTTTGTTGTCTCAGAGAAATGATGCAAAAAGAGTCCTATAGTCATGGCTCAGTTTTGTAAAGAGCTGTGTTCCTTTTGTTCTTCTTTTACAAACTGATATTAAAAATATGTATTGGCATTTTGATCTGATTTCAGAAATACAGCAGAAGCACTTCCAGAGCACTTTTGCAACACTAGTGAATAACAATACAGCCTGCTTCTAATTGGACATAAAAGTATGAGCTAATACAGAATTTAAATTAGTGTATCTACACATAGTTCTATAGAATTCCTCTTAATTCTTTGATTTAATAAGAAATCCTGATAACTCACAGAAATAAACAGATATGACCAAAGAAAACCAAGGCTGTAGGTCAGAAGTTGTTTAGCTTATTCACCTTGATTTGAACGGTATGAACATGCAGTCATATTTGATGCCAAGTGTTCTCATCATACCAGTACAAACCAGAAATAATTCCTCCCATGAAAGAAGTATGAAAAGCAAGCAGCAATGAGGAGGGCATTGGATGCAGCTGTAGAAACTTCTCTGCCACTGTCTCTGATACTAAAATGTTCCCAAGAAGTAGAGTGAGGAGGTGGCCTTGGGGAAAGTTTTTTGTATGATTGTGGATGGATATGTAGGCTTCTGGGGTGCATAAAATGTATGCACAGCTCAGAGAAAATGTGAGACATTGTTTGGCACTAGGTTATTTCTTCATAATACAGCTTCTTTGTAGATGGTGTCAGTCGTGAAAGGTATGCTACAAGATGAAACTCTTGTTTGGTTTTGTCAGAAACTTCAGTGTTCATTACATAGCTACACTTATTTTATTGCTTGTTTTTTTAATTACAGATGGTACAAAATGTTATGACTGTTTTGGTACAAGTGTTCTTTCTGAAATCTTCTTTCTATAAGGACAACCGGACAACACTTAAAATCCACAGACAGTGTGATGCACAAAATTTCTTTCATTTCCATTACTGCTGATTAGCAGATCTTTGTCCTTCATAGAAAACCTCTTTGGCTTAGCCAGAGTGGTGAAAAATTTCCATGGACAATTGAAATACAGGTGACTATAGTTTCCTTACATTTAATCATTAGGCAGAAGACAGTTTCCTTTAAATGTGTGCACACAAACCCTGAGCCTCAGGAAAGTGTCAATTTCCATGATGGCAAGAGAAAAAATGCATTTAAAATGCTAGTTTTCAGTTGTCCAGTAATGATATTTAAAAATTTGTGGTTTTATTTTTGGAGTAAGAAAAACTGTTTCGTGGGATGTATTAAAGCTAAGGTTATTAGCTTGAACTTGCCAAAAGAAGATTGCAAACGTTTGCAATTTTGAATAATCTTTTTTTTTCCGTGGCGATTCAGTGGTTGTCATTTTTATGTAAATAGAATGTAGAGAGAGTTTTCTAAGTGAAATGCATTCGATTAACTAAAATACTATGCTTTTTGTGTTGTCATTGGCTCTTAAATTCTTTTTCCAGATTTAGGTTTTGCAGGCCCATTTCCCACACTAAAACATTTTTCTCACACTCCTTTAGCTGTGCATTTCTGCCAGAGCTGTGCTAAAGGCTCCCCAAATTACCAGTTACTGACATAGGCTCCATGTCAGAAACAGACTTCACGAGGATTGGTAAAAAACCAGTATTTGGAAATCTGGATAAAGTATGTCCCTGCTTTAAAGAGAGTGAAAATAACACAGCTTCTCTCTCCTTCCAGTGGGAGTGGGTGCATGTCTGTGTGTGTTGTTTTCAGCTTAAAAATGCTTGGGAAGCTGATGGACCCACTTGATGCTGTCAGCCTTTATAAACTTAACACTGAGCAATTGAATTTAAAAAAAAAAAAAGGAAAAAAAAAGAAAAAGTTGAATTACATCCTCTCTAAAGACAAACCTAGGTGTTACAAGTCTCTGAAACAGTTTTGAGGGATGCTGCTCTTTTAATGCAAACTGCACTTTATCAGAAACCATGGGGCCAGTCTGGTGCAGAGGTTCCCCTCGGGCTGCCGTCCCTGTGGCATGGCTCACCCTACCATCATTCTGCAAGTGCACTGAAGGGAGAAGATGCTGCTTTGTCTTCTGCTCTGAGACTCCTACCTGTCTTTCACAAAGTGCACAGTTTGCAACCAAACGCTGCAGTAAACAGACCCACAAAGAGCAAAGGCAGGGGGAGGACCTGCTAATCTCAGCAGGCACTAGCATCTCTTTTTCCTTCCCTATGCGTCACGACATAGTATCACTGTAGCATCCAGGAAGCACAGATGACTGAAAGCTGTTTCATCCTCCTCAAAACAAGAGAAAATAAGAGTAATGAGGTGCTACATCCAAGTCTCTCTGCCTTTTCTTTAACTTTTATCTAAACTATGCATTTTTTCTGTTTGTCTGCCTTCATGTTGTGATCATGTGGTCCATGACCATTTGCTCTCTTTTGCCACCTGCCCTCTGCTCCCTGGAGTTGGGGAGAAAGAGGTGGGCAGAGCATTACTATTCAGGAGATTCACTTATCATCTTCATGAAGCTCCAGTAGCAACTCTTGCCTGTACACTCTCCTGCTATGAAAACAAAGCATCACTTAACCAGTAGCACCAATGAACAGCTATAAACTGGTGCTTGCAGGCTGCTTGAACAAGGTCATTGGGTTGCTGATCTTCAAAAATCCCAACCCCTCAATGCTCCTCCCTGCTCCAAGGTAACATTGTTGGTATTTTCCCAGGAAAGAACTAAAACTGCTGAAGTAACTATCACACAGCTAGATAAATATCAGACAAATATCACCAGAGCATGAGGAAAAAAGAAAACTCATGAAGTCCTGATTTTTCTTCATCATCTGCTGGCAGGCTGGTGTGCAGGATATAATTTTCTTATTATTCATGACACTTTTATCAGTTCATGCAGACAACTTATTTTCTGCTTGTGGTTGCACTGGGACTATCAGTGAAACAAAGCACATGGTTCTATCCTGTAACATTCCCTATTGCCAAAAAACCCCAAACCAAAACCCAAAATCTTTCTACAGGAACAGTCACTCATGTGTTTTTTACAAATGGCAGGTCTCTTTTTTAAGCATGTCCACTTACTGACATTGAACAATAGCACATTTCTGGGAGCATAAAAAGAAATTCTTGTGGTGGAAGAAAATTTAATTTTATTGTCTCCTTTGACTTTTCCCAGGAAGTCATGCTGGCTTGGAGCTGATTGCAAACTATGGGGAGATCACAGAGCTATTATTGGAAGATAATATTAGCTGACAAGATGTTCTGAAAAACCATAATGCAGTAAAAAAATCTTACTAAGTTACTCATATAAAGCATAGGATATCTTTTCTAAAATAAGAAAAACCCATGAAGCTGTGTTTGACAGGTGTAGTTTATAATATTGTACTCATTTCTTGTGTGAATGCAAAATAGTGAAAATCTGTCATAGAATATCAACGTAAAGGTGCTTGCAAAAAATCCCTGCGCTTAGTGAGCTGGTGTGATAGCACTGCCCCTGCACTGTATGAGCTGCTGCTCTAGTTGTACAATGTGCAGTCTTGACTGGTTTCCTCTATCTAGAAATCTGGTCATTTAGTTGCTATTATACTGCAGTGTGGCTAACCACAACAACATGGATTAAAGCCATAAATGCAGGAGGAGAAAGGGAAATTTTTCAAAGGGTTTTCTTGCGCCCTCTCAATTGTTGCTTGAAATATGCATGCCTTCTAGAAAAACCACTTCCATCCCAAAACAGAGGTCATATTCCTTATTAACTATGCCTTGAAATTAAAAGGGATGAAAGGAAAATGTGTGTTAGATTCAGGAATCTCTCTCTAATTCCATGAGACTCTATTAGTTAGGAGTTTATTTGCCTTCTCAAACCATGGAGATAATCTTAAGAATTGTCAGCTGGGCAGTGGGAGGTGAAAGGGAGTTCGCTTAGTCTTCAGGAGCCATTTTCACAGGGGTCAAACTCTGGGTTCTTATATAAACTAAATAACTTTATTTAAGGCCATGGACTTGCCATGGCAAATGCTGGTTAATTGGCAGTGCAGAGTACACAGTGTTGCCTGTGATGAATTTCTGATAATCGTTGATGCTTTGGTTAATCAGAAGTCCTATTTTATTTCCTTCTTATCTTTCATCCTTCCTTAATAGTCAGATTCCTAGCTGCATTTAAAGTACATTTAGATTCTTTCAAAAACTTACTGATTTGTAAGCTGAGAATGAATCTAAGCTCCAGCAGTCTAAACAGTATATCCTATGAAGTCTGGCATGGCTCAGGTGCCTGAAAGAAACACTGGCTGTGAGTCAGGTGCCACCTCATGACAGGCGTAATTTGGTGTGCAAGTGACTGAAGAGCTTGGGCCATTTGGAGAACTCACACTTTAAATAAAACACAGCAGGACACAGAATAAATATTATAGGAGAAAGTTATTACAAAAAGAATGATTTTGTCTTTGTTGAGTGTAATAAAATAGACCTGCAGCAAAAGTGTGCTGGTTTATCATGGCTGGCCTGCGTCCCATCTGCAGTGATAAAGTGGACAGAAGCTGTTCAAAAGAAAGTGTAAATCCCTTACAGTGCTGTGCTAAACTGCACTGAGGAAAGAGGATTTTTTCCTGATCCCAGCTGGAGATGAGTCCTAAAGCTTGGTGAAATTTTTGACGTGTGCAATCTTTTAGAATTTTAATCCAATAAGGGGACACTTAACGGGAACCAGATGAGTATCAGTGCTCATGTTTTGTGTGGGCTGATTGTTGGCAACGGAACAGCCATAATAGCTGAGCTAGCTCACGGTTTCTCCCAGAAAGGCTTTTTAGCCTGAACGCTGACCTCCGGGAGATGGCATGTGGCTTCTCAGCCAGAGGTGCCTACAGCCTGGCTGAGGTGAAGAAGAATGAATGGAGTGAGATAGGTCTGTCCATGTCTGTCCAGAAGTCACCGTGCTAAATGCCATCATGATTCATTTAGAAAGTTGCCACACTTTATATGAACTGTTTTGCAAGGCTCTGAGCACCTTCACCTCTCGTTAAGTCCTGCTGGTGAACAACAGGGCTTGTCAGATGCTGGCCTGGGCTTCCTAGGTAAAGCAGTTGAATTGTGTGGTGAGACAGGAGAGGGATACCAGGCTCTCCTCCTTTCCTATGCATTTAAGCGATCTCATAACTGGACTCTTAGAATAGAATTACAATGGAATGAACTTGAGGTTTTAATCTCCATATTACAGTTTGTTCTAGATCATAAAAATTGAAATTAATACGGATGGCACAGTCTTTTTTTAAAAAGGCACATGGCTGGATATATTTATTTACATTAAATAAACTAGTCTTCATTTAAAATACTTAACGTGACATTAAAAGGACAGTAATTAAATGTTAAAAAAAGAAAAACATTTTAAACACAACACATAACTCATGTTACTCACTGTCATAAAGTAATATTGTGCCAAGAGCTGTGAGAGTTAGAAGTAGATTAGACATTTATGTGGCCTACAAAAAAATCGCTGATAAACTAGCTAAGATGACTGCAGCGTTATAAATCTCCGTGCCTCAAGAAATAAACTCGAAGGTAAATTCAGGCTGGATAGAAGCTTTTCATACTGGCAGATTATGTCATATGTAATTAGTCTCATTTCTGTGCCTTCCTGTGAACCATTTCCTCATTCTAATAATTAGGTGCTGAGCCTAGAGTAATATCTTTAACAACACAGAAATGTGGCTGGGAAAGAGATTTTTCAAAGATATCTAGGCTGGCTCAGTGCTGTGGTTGCACTGAGGGGGAATTATCCTGTCTTGATATTTTTAAGCTTCCTTCATCTTTATGCACCAGAATACCTTATTGGCCTTTAGAAACTTCTGAAAACTTTCCCCCCGAGCTGTGCACAAGAGCCAGGATTACTTCTGAGCCTTATGATAGGCCTCCCTTTGTTTTTAAATAGCTAGATGGATTTAGTCTGCCTTTAGCAGGTCATAGCAATTTGGGTCCCAAGGTACTGGGCTATTTGAAATCTAAACTTGAATTTTACAGGTTGGGACAATTTTGTGAAAGACCAATATTTCCTTTTTTTAAAAAAACTTAAACTTATTTTTTGTCTCTCCTCCATTCTTGAAGTTCTGATCATGGTTTGCACAGTACTTCATTATATCTTTATGACATTCAGAATTTGCACTTGCAGCATATCTTACTGCCAGTAAGTGGATGGGGACTCACTGCTGATAGACACTGAAATTCATCTTGCTGTGGTGTTATACCAATCCATTGTGATATTTTGCCTTGATGAAAATGCCTGGGAGAGTCAGTGGCTGAGTTTTATGTGTGCAGTAATGCAGGCCTTAAAATATTGACCCTAGATCTTCATTCAAAGGAATCTATGTCAATTTATCATCTAATTTGATCTGTTCCTTTTCATAAATCAGTATTTAGATATATTCCAGGATATCTTCATTGTAATCAAGCCATTTTTTTATTCTTGAAGTATTTTTGACTTCTAGTTTTGTTAAATATGGGTATCTCTGAGAAAAGGAAGCACGTCTAGGCTTCCTGTCTCATTGGTTCCCTGCTTCAGCTAAAAATCCTAGAGAAGCTGGAAACTTATATTTCTCCTCTATATCTCAATAATTATCTAGTTTTTCCTTTGCTGAACTCATTGAAGCAATAACAAAAATGTTAAATGGCAGAATTGCTTGGAGAAGTGATTGCAAATGGATAGAAAGCTTCTTTGGTCCAGTGTTGAAAACATTAAGATAATACAGAAGTAAAGAGGGAATGAAAGAAAGAGAACTTTCTAGCAAAGAGCAAAAAAGAACTGCAACAGTGACTTCTTTCACATCCTCAAACGTGCCACTCCTAATAGTCTGTTCATCTAAGCAGGAGGAATAAAGTTTTGCACCCTTCTGTAGTCTGCAACTTGCTGAGAGAAACTGTCTCTTTTGTGTCTTTTCTTATAAGGACAATTAGAGACTCCTGCTTAAGTAGTGAATCAAGATATTCCCTCTTTCATAGTACTTCATTAAGACTCAGCTTGTGAGCCAGGTATTTAAGTGTTACAGATTCTCCTCCTTCACAATAGTATTTTGAATGCCTATAAATATCTCATAATACTTTAAAATATGCACTAGTGGCTTCACACCCCTCAGAGTAAATAAAAGAACTGCATGCTACTCCATCTTTTAGAGATGAGTGTAGGAGGAGAAATAAATGAATTTTTCAGTATTACCCAGTGCATCAGTGACAGTTGAGCATTCAGTAGCTAGAGCACATACTAACGGGTGGAACTGTGAGTTTGGCTTGTATCTTCTGCTGAAATGAGCACTGAGCTCTTCTTTGTATTAATGTCAAATACTCATGAATCTGATACTTTTTCCACATTCTGTTCTTGTGAGAAGCCATAAAAATCTATAACCACCCTTTATTTCTCTGGAGAAAAATCAGGTGAGAGGGAGCATCCATTTCTTGTCTTTTTCCTGTCAAGATTTGGAATAATTATATCTACTATTAAAGGAACTGGGAAAAGACCTAATGCTATTTAATTCTAATTAAGTGTGCATTAGATATGAAAGTGAGCTGCATTGTGTGTTGTCTAATAGTTGATGGCAGTGTAAGAGAACAATGAGAACAGCTTTATTTTGTAGAACTAAAATAATCGCTTTCTAAAATAAACTAAAATAAACTGCTTTCATATTCCTGTGGTTTAACAGGGGGACATGCGAGATCTGGCTGCTGCTTATCCACGCATGTCCTGTGGCCTTGCAAATCAGGAGAGTGCAGATGGTGTTAGAATCATTGAATAAATTGGTTCAAGCCAGGGAAATCACCTGATCTCTCCATATTGCAAAGGAGAGAAAGAAGAAAACCTGCAACCCACCTTTGCAGGTCTCATTTTGATTATTTAACTACTTTGACAGGTGCCTGAGCAGTCTAAATGCCTACTAGGGATTGCACAGGAATGCTGTGCTACCAGTGCAGTGCCCAGGTTTGTTATGCATAATTTGGAGTTGGAAACATTTACCATTATACAGAATTTATGTTCTATAATACTTTTCAGCATCAGCAACTAAAACTAGGCAGCAACAAGAAATACTCTTCAATAGGAGAAAAATGTTGTGAACATTATCAAGAACCGTGGCTCCTATTGCCAACTCTGGCTAACGCTGCCAGCCAGCAGCTTGACCCCATGTCCCAGACCCTCTGAAGTCTCATCACTGGGACAGTTGCCTTAAGCATTCTAGTGCTAGATGCAGATTTACAGCAGGACAGGGAAGGAAAGCTGATGGAATTCAAGCTATTAAGTACTTCATAGTCTGTAGCCAGCACCTTGACTATAACTGGAGGTTTACTGGCGGCACTGTAGAGGTTAGTGTAGAGCAGGGATTGCGCAGTTCAGTAGTACTCTAAATTCCTCACAAAGTTATCAATAATTTATTAAACAGAGTTATCGATTTGTCATTTTCTTACATAAACGATATAGCTGTAACATCAGGCATACAAGATACGGGCCTTTTCCTGAAAAGTCCTATAACCGCACAAATATCTACTCTTGGATTTATTTACCCAAAGCAAAGCATTTTTTACATGCTCATTACAGGAGCTACTCTTGAAAGTGTCAGAAGTCCCTGTGAGTCAGAAATAAAAGTGAGCTAAAGGCAGCAGTTTTGACCCATCGGGAATAATTTCACTTTCAGAGAGTTTTCACAAGATCAGTCTACAAGCTGCCCCCCGCCATCATCAGGCAATACATGATCCACAGCCAGTCATAACCACCTGTCCTGGAGAACATCTCATTATCTTATAGTGTTTGGTGTAAAGAGGTAAATGATGAAGGAGGACTATAACTCTGTCTGGGGAAAGATCAGATAAATACCTGAGAGATCTGTGAGTGAAACTGTCTGCATGCATCTGTCAGCAGCATGTGGAGGGATATACAATACGAGTCTTTTGGAAAAGCTGAATGCACCAAAGTACGCAATGCAAAGGTACATTGCAATGTGTGAAAAAGGACTAGGCACTGGATGGCACCTTCAGAAATTCATGCTTTCAGATATTGCCAATGATTTCTGGTCCCTGAGGTTTTTTTAATTATACAAAATACATGTTTCCAACAAATAGGAAATTAATCTTTAGAAACAGTCTGTTGATGAGCTGATATATGAGTGTTGTTTGGATAACTTTTGTCCCCACTAGGCAGTGCTTCTGCAGACTTTGTCCATTCCAAGTCTATTACTCAGGTTAATATTTGTTGTAATTAAGAATGACATTCTGGACTCCAGCACCACACATATCCATTAGAAAAAACAGTTCAGTAAGGCGTCAACTAGCTTACAAGTTAGTGATGCCAAATGAAGTCATTAGACTTGTCAGTCTGTCTGGCACCACTCTTCTGATTAGCAACTTTCCCTTTTTGCTAAGGAATCACCCAACATCTCTGGGGCTTAAGGAGGTTTAGGTGCAACCAGAAACTACTCCAACAGTAGTTGGTTAAAAAATAACTCACCTTTGTTTAAGGACATCTAAGGAAAGAGCATTTTGACCTACTTCTGACAGGAAGCTAGTCACAGCTTCATTCCTTCTGACCTTTTAAAACGAGCATGAACATTTGTCCGTGATGAAGATAATGGAAGAAAATATGTATGAGAATGACTCACTGAAATTTTTGTTCAGAAGGCAAGATCCAGGATCCCAGGAGATCTTTATTTATAGCCTAAGCAAACTCAATGGAGAGTTGCAGGAGGACAAATGAAACTGTAGAAGAAGCTGAAGTTACAAATAATGATAACTTGAACATGCTATTTCCATCACAAATTAAATGAGCACATTATGGTAGTGCTCAAAACTGCAAAAAAGCTAAGACAGTTTTAATTCTGTAGAGCCCTGCAAGAATTTTTGGCATATATGTTGGAGAAAAGGTTTCACTTGTTGTCTTTACCCCCATCTAAGCGGTGCAGGAGATGTCTATAATAGAAACAGCTACAAATCTGAAGAATATTTAAAATAATACTGTGGTCTGCATCTCATCTTTGTGTCTGTTTTCTTCAGTCCTACCACCTCAGAGTGTGCTATTACCATAGATGTAATGAAATATATTAAGGGACAAAAAGTATTTACTATTGCAAGGATAAAATCAGACTGCCTCTGTGTAACATATCTGTCACTGTCATCTTGACTGTGATCATAGAGTAACTGCAGCCAGAAAATAGATCCTGGACTTCTCCAGAGCTGATGGTGAGAGAAAAGTTCGGTCATGCATGTTATTTAATGAAAACAAAGACTTGCATGATTTTATGTGAATTATTTGCCTGTGTATATATGTAACAGAAAAGCACTCTGAAGTTAATAGCGGTACAATGTATGTTAAGAATATCACAAATGTCACACCAGCATTCCTCAGCCTTTGGGCTGCGATGTCCTCTGATCGGACTAGTTGTCTGATACAACCCACCTCTGGGGTCTGGTGTGGAGAAGCAATGTTGCTACTAAACAGGGCACGGTCCTGAGCATGAGGAGGTAGTAATTGTTGTCTGAGCTCTTCTAATGGGTTGCTGGGTGAATTCAAACAAGTCACGCACTCTCCCAGTGCCCGAGTTTCTCTACCTTTCACAAGGAAATGATGATGCCTGTCTTGTAAGTAAAATACCTTGACATTTAGCTGAAAAGCAATATATCAGAAAGATACTATTACTAGCTGGGAGGAAAATATAATTTTGTGAACACCCAAGCTTTCCCCCTTCCCACATGCATATATGTATATATATAAAGTATATATTGCAAATATATATTCATACTCTATTACAAGTGGGATTTTCTTCTGTTTATACTTACAATCATGATTCCTGTGTCTCTCCTTCTGCTAGAGTGAATTTTTCACAGAGCCTCTGTAGCCTTTTACGCATACTAACAGGGTGAGTGCCTGTTCGTCTGTGGTGTGACTCTGAGGCTATTACAGAGAGAAATAACATCAATGTTTAAAAATAAATGAGCAACTGAGAACTTTAGCGATGTACCTGTCTCTGTGATGTCCTTCATTCTTGGAAAAATGGAGCGGTTGGAAATACAACTTGGGTCTTTTTGGTGGTGGATGGATCGGCTGCAGCGCGTGCTCTTGCTGGCTGTAACAGGAGTATTTTTGGAATGGATGAAGGGGTGATTCTCTCGCCTTGCTTTGCACGTCACTGTGATCTCAGTGCTGCCGAATATATGATGCGTCTCAAACTGCAAGTCTCACTTGCAGCAGCTGCATGATGAATGTAAACTGCTAGTAGAAGAAATGAAGGTAACTCCAAAGTAGGGGGGAATAGCTATTTTTTTCCCTGCTTATTGCTGGATTGTACCATAAGAGGTTTCCATATGTTGGAAACATAAACTATGTGTCTGGTAAACAAATGTTTTAGAGATGCTGATTGGAATTTTCCAGTGAAACAGTTTTCATCACAAATTCTTTGAAATCTTTACAAATTCTTTCAAGTTCTTTGTAATCCAAACTTGCCATAGAAACAAGGGTATTTTGCTAAACATTCACTTACTGTTATGTGGCAGTGTAGAAGTTCTGATTAGTATCAGAGAAATAAAGGCCCATCATGAGCTAGCTCTGTGACAATGTTATTAATCTGAATTATGGCTAAGCCAGCATTCAAATTCCTCTTCTACCTGTCTCAGAGTGGGACATCCAACTGCTCACCCATATGGTGCTCATATTTCACTTTCCTGTGGTTGTCAAGAGATTTTCCTTCCATCAGTTTTCTCCTTTTTGCCTGCCTGTTCCTGGCTGGCACCATTCTACCTGGCTAGTAGATGCGCTCCCCACCATGGCTGCAGAAAGACTGGAGAAACGTTGGAGCAGCGAGTAGATAAGGGGTAGCTCAACATTTAGCTGTACCTGGAGCAGGGTGAAAACAAGGGCATTTTTTTTTCTTTTAGACTGAAGAAATCGTAGAGCTTGTTAATAGCTAGATGTCCCCAGGAATATGGGAAGATATGTACTGGAAGGGAGCTGTTGGAGACTTCCAAAGGTGGTGGAGGCTGCTGATCTGTGATCATGCGGAGGTTGGTGTGGAGGTCACTGCTAGTGCCCAGATAGGTTTGCCATAAGGTTGCCGGAATTGTCCTAATTTATCTGCTGTATTTTGAGAAGGAGCTGCTGCCTGCAGGTGAGGCAAAGCCACAGGCTGTGGAGGGCATTGAGGGGAGGCACTGGGGTGGGGGGTACTGTAATGGTGAAGCCTAGTGGGAGGGAAGCTTAGAAACTCCCACTGCCAGGTAGTGTTTGACAGTAATTCTTACTCCTCTGGTGGGAAACATCAGATGGACAGTTAATGTGTTTTGCTGTTGCTGGAAGTTAAAGATCTATTCTTCTAGTATCTCCAGTGTGATCTTCCATCATCCACTAAATGATTGCCCAGGCACTATTTTTGCAGTAGCAAGGGAAGCCCCAGAGCAAGCGACTGTGATCATGTGTTTGGCAAATTAAGAGCAGCAGAGTATTGTCTAAAATGTTCCTTATTATAAAAGGAGAAGTAGAGAGCAGAAACAATGTATAATTTGCAGATCCATGTCTGAACTTACATTAAAAAACAGTAACATAAAAGATCATTAAATACTGTACAATGAACCTGATTAATTTTGAGATTTTTTGTAAGTGGTAATAAGGAACCTCATTAAATTTTCATGACCTAAGGCATATTCCAATTTTCCAAAGCTTTGCATCTCCCAAGTTCTTATTTGCCATTATTGGCCAAAAGTCAGAAAGTAGTTTGCAAACATTGAAAAGACTATATTAACAAAACATATATCTTCAATAAATATCTTTGAGATTGGGGGTTTTTATTCATGCAAGTGAACAAAGATAAATTAAGCATATTCTGAATACATGGGACTACATTAGCCTGAAGTTATTACAGGTTTAGAAAGGAGGTAATATGCAGGGACACAGACAGAACAGAAGCTCATAGAATAGCATTATGGACTTATTTTGATTGGCTTGTTATTTGTTCTGTTCAAGTGAAATTAAAAGTAACAATACTTTGGTAAAATTCTCCTTGTTGGAATTTATTCAGAATTGAACTGATTAAACTGCTCAGATGAATGCTGGAGTTCTCAGTCTAGTTACAATTCACTGTTAGGTGAGTGAGAGTTCAGCAGAAAGGCTGAAGCTGTTTGCTTAGCAGCTGTCCACCTAGACATGGAGATCCAGAACTCTGGCATGATCATTTAGAACAGTCTGACCCACAACAATCTTCTCAAAATGACAAGGTGTGACTTTTATTCCTGGTATTCTCACAAACAGCAGTACAATTACATAGTGTTAATTTTGCTTTGAGATGTAGAGTTGTATTTAGAGAATTTATGCCAGAGCCTGGGTATTCCTTAATCTTGGCATCATGGACACTCATTATAAAATATATTCTTTGTCTTTCTTAGGACTCTTCTAAGTGCATAATCTAATTCTAGTTTTCCAGGTAAATTTTGGCCCTGTAAGTAAGTGGAAATGTAATGGAAATAATGTTTTAATTTATTCAACAAAAGGAAATAAAGGTGTCAGAAATAAAATGTTTCACTGTAGAACATTTTTATCACCTATTTTATTTTTGCTGTGATGTTGTCATTACACTCATTTCAGTGGGTTTTTTTCCTTTTATATGTAGCCACACTTCCCGTAAATTAGTCTCAACTTTCCTTTCAGAAGACACAAAGCTTTCTTTGATCTTTTGTATGTTAGATGAAAACACTTTTGTAGGAAAATGGATCTTATATGTCTTAGAAAGAGGTTTTCTATAGTAAATGGATTTTTCCTATTTTTTGAAAACAGTGGATTTAGTCCTATATATATGAACTTAGTTAACTGAACACACTATCTTCAACTAAATAATTGGCCTGCATTTGTTAATGTTCTACTTACAAATGTTATCTCTGCATACCTTAAAAATACTTCAGTATAACTGTTACAAAAATGCATTTTAAGGAGAAAGGTGTAATTTTCTACTTGTTAACTGCTTTTCTTGTTGCTTCATCTAGAAAAAAACAACTTTAGTTAAGTAGAATGAGGGTAAGCTTCACAAAATTAATAATCGTAAATGGCAGAGTCTTTGAACAATTGATAGCAAATAATAAAGCTATTTTCTTATGACTATCGTTCATGTCATACCAGCCTGCTTTATTCCTTTATTCTTTATTGCCACCTATGTGAGTACAATTGGCTAGCTGAAATATATATTAAATATAGCAGGTACAGTTCCTACCAATAAAATCTTTAAAAAAACTGCATTAGAAATTAAATAACTTGATGCTATAATGTTTATTATACACAAACCTCACATTCTGACTAGGGTCACCTTCTCTACAGCGTTCTGAATAGGAATGGTTTTGGTTTTGGAACCTGGGTTGTTTGTCTCTCTGTGCCCATCAATACACAGATGCAATGTTTTATTTGTATACAATGATTTCAATATTGCCTCTAAATACTGCGTAGATAGGTTACAAGCAAAAAAGAAACTGTGTGAATGAATGAACCAGTGCTCCTCATTGCTCCTGTTCTTATAGATGTCAAGGAAATGGGATTCCTCTATGTGAAGGTAGATATGGTAATGACTGTAAAGGATTGCAAGCAGCATTCAATGTAACATTATACTACACCATATATATGGTAGCTTCTTTTCTGTATCTCAAAATGCTTTCAGTTTAAATTTGCAGTGCAGTATTTAATGAATACTGAAAGCCTGTTCCCTATCCTGTCACTCTGTTCCATCATTCCTGCGAAGTTTTTGTTACTGTTTATCCTTCCATCCTCTAATAGATATACATATGTATTTCCTGGCTCCTAGACACGGATGAATAGATACAAAGCATTATTAATGTTCTTAGATAAGGAGCAATGTTAGCCTTTCATGTCATAATATTTATTTTTTTAAGCATTATGCCAGCTGTCCCATGTTTTATGGAGGTTTAAGCAATGATAACATGCTGTGTCATCTGTAGACATGATGTTGACTTACTTGGTTTGACAGAAACAGAAATTATACCCGACTAGATATCTCCAAACTGGTCTGCTTCATCCAAAATGGTCTGTTCATCCAAAGGATATGATGCAGACTGCTTTTTGCTTTTTTTGTTTATGAGCTGTCCCACATTTCAGAGGGTTTTGCTAAGCATGCTACTTCAGTCTAGCTGGGGATTTCAGCTGATTGACACGTAGAGCTTCTGGGAAAGGACAGCCAAAATTGAGAATTATTTTCAAGAACTTTGCCAGTGCTGCTGGGAGAGGTGCCCTGCAAAGGCATTGGGATTTCTAATTCATAGGCTTGTAAGATACAAAAGCAGCACTTCTGATGCAGAACATCTGGATGATGAAGACTTTGGTATCTGCATAGGTCAGTGCCCTGAAGGACATGAACCTCTGAAAATGTCACCTGTGTCTCATCCTGAGTAGTACCCATTTCCACCACGACCTGCCTGTATATGTCTAGGCCAGATCAGGGTGTGCCAAAACCACAGCTACTGAGGGAAAAATAGCAGCCCTAGACCTCTCAGTGTGAGTCTGTGAGCACACTGATGTTGTGGCAGCCAACAAAATCAGATACACTTTGAATAAAATCATCAAAAAGACTCAACAAATCCTAGAACTAGGAGAGCTAGTAGTGCTTGTATTAGAGTATGGAGTCACGAGGCCATGACATCTTTCTGAGCTCATGCGGAAAGGCTGACAGAAACTGAGTTTATTTAAGAACTGGTGCCAGCAAAAAACCTGACAGTGTCATTTCAACCCTCTGTTCTTGTAACTTGTAAACTGTCTCTTGCTTGCTTTCCTAAAGCTTCAAATTCTATTTAATGAAATTAGTCCAAGTTTATTACCCCCCTGAGGTTGAACTTCTCCAGACATTGTTTCATTCCTGTGTTTTACCCATTCTGTACTGTAATGACTACTGTTTTCTTTCCTATCGCTTTATTCAAGTCATGGCTACATCAAGCTGGTTTAACACAGCAGTGATTTACGTTTGATGAGGAGACTGCTGGTGCGACTCACAGCTTGAGACTGCTTTTTCCACAGACTTCTGTTTCTGATTCATCATTCTCCTCCACTTTTTATTCAGACATTTGTGGGTTGAATAATGAGTATGATGGGTTTTTACTTAGATGAGTTTTCAGCAGACTTATGGCAGATACTTTAACGGACGTATGGATGTTCTGGGTTGTATCTAAAAGCAATTTAATGAAAATTTTATTAAAATAAACTTAGTTAATGTTTTGTGGTTGCAAGGAGCAGTAATAATCTACAAATTTGTGGTAAGGATAGCTTAAAGTGCATTGCAAATTTCCTCTTCTAGAATAGGATCTTCTTTCTGAGCACCATGACGTAAGGCCAGAAGGATACAAATGCAGTGAAATGTTTGTTCTGAAAGTGAGAATATAGTGCACAATTTTAGCCAGTTGTGAGGAATAACATTTATTATCTACTGTTGATCAGTTAAGAATGATAAATGAAGTCTCAGCACACTGAAACCTTGTGCTGATGCCAAGACAGTATCTGGGAAAAGTAAGTAAGATTCCAAGATTTTGGGACTTTCAGAAAATTACACAAGTAAGAGTCAGTGTTACAGGCAGACATTGTATTGGTGATGCAGGACTGCAGTTCGGGGGAGAGGGTGTATTTTTCTCTCTCTAAACAGAAGTGCCTGGGTTATGCTCAAGACTATCTAGTGTCTGTCCTGGACTGAGTCTCCCAAAGCAACTGAGCCAAGGGACAGCTATGCTGCTGGCTGCCCTTCATCTAGAGGACTCTCCAGAGCAGGCCTGGAATGGGGGCATGGGAAAGAGTAACCCATGGAAACTCCTTTAGTGTCCTACAAGTTTTTCAGTGCTGGCTCGTTCGCTGAGGGCCCACGGCGCTGCCTCTAGCAGGTAACTAGATCTGTATCTGTCAGTGGAGTGGTTTACACTGTTGCATGTGTTCATGTGCATCCCCAGACACCTTCAGGACAGGCTGGGTGACCAATCTGTGCTGTACAATTACTGACCAATGCTCTGCAGCCATACTCCTGAGGCAGTGCTACAGCATGCTCTCAGCATCTAAGCGTCTGACAGTTTTGATAATAGAAGTATTCTTGCAAACTGGGTTTTTTTTTTTAAAGGTTTTCTAACATCTCCATTGTTTGCAGAGGAGGCTTGACATTGAGCAGGGTGAAAAGCCTTTGCACCCTTCCACCCTCTAGGCAGTTCTGGTTTAGCTGTTTTACTAACACTAAAAAACTCATTAGTTTTCTTCTCTCACTTAAGGTTTCCAGGAAAATATTGGCAGGCTGATAACTACAAACACTGCAGCTAGACACAGACTTGGATCCTCCTCCCCTGAGATCAGCAGCAGTATGAATTGCAGTGAGGGCTGTAAGGACAAAGCCCAAACCTGATTTAAGTAGTCTTACAACAGCATACACACACTATTTTCCCAGCCTCCCACTTTTGCGCTTTGGCACAACACCTGCAATAGGGGATCCTAGGAACAATGAATTAAGGAGAGGAGGTGGGATGAATTTTCCTTTTAATGTGTCTGCATCACATATGCAGTTCAGGCAGTCATAGTAGGAGTTATCAGTCTATCATAATCATGTGGCAGCAATTACATTTACTTTTTAGCATATACCCTTGTCTCCTTCAATTTTCAAAATGAATGAATAAAGAAAAAGTTAGCTCCAGCTTGAATACATGTAGCATTTCTATCCTTCAGGATGACTTCGGAATTGAAATTAATTTCATTTAAATTTGATTTTCAGTGTATGTATGATAAGATGAGGAAAAGTAGACTACTAATTATCATGAAGGACTTGGAGTCAGGTCTGGGATCAAACCTGTAGCCTAAACTATGAAACTGTTTGCAGCTGTGAGGGAAGTCACCGCATTTCTCTGTACTTCAGAGTAGTAGATGTTAAGATTTTCATAGTGGTACGATAGCATCCATGTCAAAGGATGTGAAGTGAAGCTCTGCAGAGTGCAAGGACATCCTCATTTTTTGTACTGACACTGCTGGCAACCAAAATAAAGGGCTGAGAGTGACAGCAAGAAATGGGATTCTCTTCTACATGTAACACGAAACTGAAGAGAAGGCTGAGAGCAGGCATTCACTGTTGTTCCCATATGCAGTTTTCGCTTCTTCAAAATGTGTAAGAGCAGCATGGATGAAACTTTAGCCAATGTTTGTAAATGGAATATAATGAAAATATGAAATGAAAAAGTGATAGTAAACACTGGAGGGAAAAAGCAGAGATTTGGAAGGCTATAAAACCTTGTGGCACACACTGCAGCCCAGCAATCAGGGATTAGGAAAGATGTTCCTCAAATTCACTCCACCTGAGGAATCAATTAACAGCCTGGCACCTGAGGTGGTGTTAGGTGTTATCAGGCTGAATTTGGGGTTGGGTGGATGTTCTCCCTGCTTGGGGAAGGGTAAGTTTTGTCTTCTTTTGGTATTCTGTTTTGAGAGCACTGTGTGTGTTTGAAGTATTTTACGTGTTATAGATGTAGGTCTTACAAAGCTAATTTCACTTTATGTTGATGCTGTGTTCAGAAAGATTCTTCCCTGGGATAATGGATGCTGGAGATGATTAGGGGCTACTGTAATGCTTACTGCAGGTAGCAGAGAGACTTACCGGCTTTGGTGGGCCTGAGCTAGTGTGGACAGGACAAGCATGCTGCGGGAAAACTTGCTAGTTCTCAAAGCAAGCAATCAAGCAGTGCAATGGGCGTTTCTTTCATCTAATCTGTTGCTGCTCTGCTAGAACCTTTTCTGTAGTCTCTGCCTTTCCTCTGCATGTTTGCCGTGAGTCTCAAAAACTGTGTCTAAAATGACAAAATCCCAGGAAACAGCAGTCCTTAGGTTTTTAAAAGAAATCTAAGTGCAAGAAAGTAAAACTCCTAACTGTTCCTGTTTGTGGTTAGGAGTTACAGGATGTTTCTTGCTTATCCAGCAGAGCTGTCTGCCCTCAGGCTGGCTTTATTTGAATGAATTAAATCCTTAGAGTTTAAAATACTGTAAAAATTCTATAAAATGGGGAGGCTATGTGGGAGAAAGGATACAGATAGAGGTGGATTAATAGTACAAGTAAATAGCTCCTGGCAACACATGTCAGTCATTTCCTTTGGGATCTGCTTGACCCTTGCTGAATCGGAAGAGAAGCTGGCTTCGGCCTGTAAACCCACAGATATCTCATGACCTTTGTGGAAGTTCATTGCCTAAAAGCTATTTCTTGGACCTAGTGGCATCAAGGGACCTACAGAAGCTTTGCTGATGATATGTTTCTGTGGTCTGCTGCTTCCAAACTTTCACCCCCTGGCAGAGAGAGGGTTCACTGGTTATGGTAGGAAACCTAATTTCATTTTATTTTTCACATCATTGTGCTTTTGACAGAGCTGAACAGGAAAGCCATCTGTTAGCTTGGTAAAACAATCGGATTCAATGCAAATATTGCTAAGAAACTTTTCAGTTATACCATGTGCAAACTATATTGTGTCTAACAAATAAGCCCAAGAGTAAAATACCTGCTTTTAAAACTTAGCTGTATCTGAAACTCTTCTGGTCGTTACAAGGAGATAGCGAGTAATCTTAGCCTTTTCTTTACTTAAACTTGAATAATGTATTAGAGGGTTAGCTGCCAGAAATAATTCTGGGATCATAAGAAAGTCACCTGAAGAGTCAAAAGCTTTTTTAAACCATCATTTCACTAGGTATTTCCCTGTGGCTGTACCTGCTGCTACAGTTAACCCGAAGTATGAGTTTGTGTCTGTTCTAACAGCTGAGCGTAGCTAGAGTGTCTTTGCTTTGTTTTACTGATCAGTACAAACTTCTGTTGGAGCATGTCTCTAAAGTGAGGTATAGTCGTTGAAATAGTTTCAACTTGCGTCTGTGGAAATATATTTATTTTTGTATCCCCTGACCTGTGGGAAAATATTATTTTGAATATCAGGATGAGGTCATGAGACTGGATGGGGGGAAAACATCGCAGAAAGAATTAGTTTGGTTTTCAAACTAATCAAGTTATGTTTTTCAATATTCTGAGTCAGATGTATTATGACTATGCTAGATTTTCTAAATAAGCTACTTGCAGAAATACAAAATCTAGTAGAAAAGGCTTACTGGCAAAGTAAGTACCACATGAGCATGCATTTGCTTTTGTCTTTAAAGACACTAATTTATCTTCTCCAAAGAATGAAACTGTTTAAGCCAATTGGAACAATATAAGTTAATAGGCTCAAAACATGAGAGTTTATTATGATGTATTACTAGCCAGACTGCTTTTCTTATGCCATTGTTACATCAGCTTTAGGGTCCTTAGCCTATTGTAAGAGTGTATTATCATTCAGACGTGTCTTCTTTCAAGCAAGAATGTTTCTACAGCTATAGGAGCCACTGAGTTTCACTGAAGATATTTTCCATAAATTGAGTTACATGTATTTTTTCAAAAGGGAAGAGTATAAAGTAATCAACCTCTCTTCTCTCGGGAGAAAAGAGATACTACCAAAATGTTTGTAATAGCACTAGAAATTACTTGGTTCCTGTAGCTAAGCTGTTGTCAATATCAGACTATGGGAAATCCATCTTTAGTGATGATTAAAGTTTTCCGTATTTTATATTCCATTGTTTAGTGTTAAAGACGGCAGTGTCATCTGCCAGTGAAATTATTAAACGTGTTTTACTGACTTCAAAGCAAAAACTGTGGAGTTTCAACATATGCCAGTCACAGAATTCAGAATTTCTGATTTCTGCTGTGTGCATTTAGCTGTCAAAAAAATCAGTTGTTTTTCACAGTCTAATTTAGCAGAGAGTGTACTACAAAGTGGTCAGAATCCAGTTTCAGTAAGGTAGTATGAGAGCAATCTGTGTTTCTTCCAAAACAGTAAGATGACAGCTGAGCTTCCAAAGGACTTGGATTAGCATCCAAAAGCCAAGAAAACTTCTCACCATTTTGTTCCTTGAGCTGGTATTTCAGGGAAAGGTAACCAATGACTACCTATAGTGTTTGAATGCCTTTTCACTGGCTGCAAGGTGATAGTGGTTACTGTGAAGAGGGGACGTACTTTCAGATGTGTTATTTCAGGCTTATGTCAGGCTGATTTGTTGGTGAAGATCTATAAACATGGCCATGTACACTCACAAAGAATAGTAGTCTTGCCTCAAAAAAAAGTGGTAGGGATTTCTTGTTTCAAAAGGAGCAATTTCTTCTGCCTCGTACTTAAAATATTGTGTATAATCTATCCAACAAAAGGGCTGCTTTTCTTTCCTGATATTTTTTTGAAATTATAGCATTACTAAGAGAGAGTCAGTCTTGGGAATATATTCAAATCTAGCTGAAGTAAGAAAGTTTAAAAGACAGCTAGACCTATTGAAGAAATCCCAACAAAACAAGCATAATTCGGTCAGCACCGGGCCTCTTCTAGAGGCCTTTGTGAACATAAACCCCACTAAAATGAATTCCTTATGAACAAGGTTAGCCTTAGCATTTTGTTCCAGGCTTTCAGGAGCCATCGGTCAGCTGGTGAGCATGACAGCAGGAATAATGGTTGTGTGTGTCACAAAATCATTCCCAGAACAGCTATAATAATGCTGTTGCGGTTTGACTTGTGCTTCTCCTCAGGAGCACCCTACACACAGGTTGGTTGTGCCTGATTCCTTCAAGGCAGCAGAGCTCTGCTTTGCTTCCACCGTGCTCCAAGTGAGGGGATGCTAGACAGAAGGACAGCATTGCTTGTTTTGGGGAGCAGGGGATGAGGAAGGAGAAAGCTCTGGAAGATGAGAAGTGGTGGGAAGATGTGAGTGCAAAATCTAAAGCTCAAGTGAGGAGATGGAGATAACAAACAGATAAGGATGCGAGCACAGAATAGACAAAGCTGTTCTGCAAACTTCTCTGTAGCTGTCCAAACCTGTTGGTTGGTCCTCATCAGCCCAGGCTCCATTTTACTGCTTTTGCCTGCACATTTGCCAATCAGACTGAGGAACAAAACCTGAGATACCACACTCTTAGAGTGTGTAAGAGTTCAGAAGGCCAACCACTCATGGCGGTCTCCCATGAACACCTTTGGCTTTTTAAAGAATTAGGTTCTGCCTCAGCTGTGTGCGCTTCTGGGTCAGTAGAAGAGCAACACACATAGTACCGAAGTGGGGCAATACTCTCCGCCCACTCCCAGTGTCTTTTGGACAGTGGCACTCCTCGTGTTCTCATGGAATAAATTCAAAGTGCTGACATGCAGCGTTCTCCTTAAAACATTATTGTCTTGCCAGGACTGCAGACATGCTTGCATCGGTTTATTCCAAAAGTTGTGTTACTCAAGAGTCCTATTCCTCAAGAAATTACAACAAAAATCTTCATAACAGACCTGTGCTAATTTCTCTATCAATGCGTATTTGTTTCTTGTCTCTTTGATTGGTGAGTTTTCTAGCTTCTGAATTATCAATAGCAGACACCAGATCCTCTGGTGTATTGATGCAGGAGCTAAACATAAATCTAAGCTTTGTTGCACAACATGTTTAATCAGGGGTTGTATTACTTGTTATACTTTTATTCATGGCTGAGAAAGACATTGTAGGGGGGAAGGGTTTTTTTCTTCCCCTGAACATGAATGTTCTTCAAATGTTATTTGAACAACGGACAATGAATCAATATTTCCATCAGTAGTCACAACTGATGCGATAACATTGAAGTGATTTTGTTACTCCTAAAGATACACTTTTAGTCTTCCATGGCTCTGCAGCGTAACCAGTTTCACATTTTTGTGTTTATATTCCAGGTAGTTAACAGCAATGTGGGAAGTCTTGGAAGACAGTTAATTCCTGTTTTTATATGTAATTTACCGTTTTTAGTCTATGCAACTATGGTATGACTTTTCTTGAAAAATGACAGGCTGACTTTGTTATACCCAGGAAAATAAAATGTTTTACTTAGTTTCTGTGTATAAACCCCTTTCATCTCAGAGGTTCAGATTGGAGCACTGAGTTTTCTGATAGCTAGGATTAACTTGTCAGTTGGAAACACAAACAAGGATGCGCTCATGTTTTATGGAAGTAGGGATCTGAAATTCATTTTCTTATATACAGGACTGAATCTTCCGTTGAGCAGATTGAATGCGAAAAGGCAACTGTTTCCTGGAAAAACATTCAGAAGAGCAAATGGTGCCTGACATGGAGAACGTGAGAGATCTGCCTCAGTGAACTGAGGGTATTCACTAAAAGCCAGCAAATTCTAGCTTGCTTTCTCAGCAAAGCAGCGAACTGCTTGCCCTTCCCTCCCTTCAGTGTGGAAAGCTCTTCGTTCACTGCTGTGGCCTGAGCTTGTGTGTGCTCCGAGAGAATTTATTTACTGAGCCAGAGGGAGACTAGCGAAGAGAGCCTATTACTGTGAGTGTTTACTGGGGAAATGGAAACAGATCTTCGCTGCAGTAAATCTGACGAGATGAAGATAAGGAAGAGTATTAGTTGTTATGACTTACATTTGAAAAAGAGTAGTTCTTGGAGGAATTGCTTTGCTTCTGGCATTAACTTTACCACCATGTTGTTATTTTTGCAGCCGGTGGTAAGACCGTGGAGTTTTACCATGCCTGTTAGTGCGGTGGTCTCTCCTGTAAAGGAAAGACTTGAACAATATGCATTTCACAGAAATCATCAGTGTAATAATCTTAGAAAAACTTTGTTGGGTAAAGAATGTTATCCTTTACTTACCATAAAAATCAGCTTAAATTTTGAATAACTGTAAGGAAAGAAATGTTACCACCTTTCCTCTTTCTGGAGGAGCCATCTGTATTATTTGATTTCAGAGCAGTTTTATGATCCAGCAACTGGGATTTAATTACTATCTCCTTTTCGAATTCATTTTAGTAACTTTAATTGTAATTTCCTTCAATGGTCAATGCTTTGGACACTTCATATTAATATAAGGAATTGCTGTGTGATTTTGCATTAATGAATATTCACTGATTATAGGAATATCAATATATTTTATTATTAACATATTCCAACTAGAATAAAATTGAATGATATCTTAAAGACTGAGTGCAGGGCTATAATTTCTTGGATGATTGAATAAACGAAAAGACTATCTGTTTTTTGGCTTCGTATCTGTTTCAGGATTAAGATGGATTGATCAGCAATCTGTTTTGCTCAGTGAAATGGAAAACATGAAAACAGTAAACCCGATATTAATTAGAAATGGGCCGAGACACAAGAATGAGACTTGAATTTTAAACATATAAACTTTTAGGGAAATGAATAGTTTTTATTCATCTTCTGGATTCAGATAAAGAGGGGGAGGAAAAAACAGAGTGAGGAACTCAAATTTGAGTATGGATCAGAGGTACTTGGCAATGACAGCTTGGCTCAGACCTCCATGTTTATTTCTGAATCGAAACAATAATTTGTTTCCCCAGTTGCACAACTGTTCTGCATCATTATTTTGTGTGACTTGGGATACAGCTATATGTACTTCAGTGTACATAAGTACACAAGATAATTCTCAAGGTACATTCATTGCTGCTTTTTCCTTTTGGTGCTATGAAGTGATCTAAATCTATATTTTGAAAGAACCCTGAAGTGGCAAAGTAAGCCTCTATTAGTATCTCTAGAAGTTGCTGGAGTTTGTTTTGGTTTATGGTAATTTTGATTTAGGTTTGGTGTTGGTTTGTTTGTTTGTTTTTTTTAAATATATGGGAGGTCAGGAATTATATATTTGTTAGATTTTCTTATCTTAATCACTAGCCTCAATTATATCTCATGGGTATTGCATATTGTGTGGGCAAAGTTTTGTTTGTTTAAAATCTGTAAATAAGTAAAAAGAGTCTGAATTGGTCAAACTGGAAAGAGAAGAACCAACAACAGTGGGAAGAGTAGTAAAAACAGGTTCTCGGAGATACCTTCTTAGCTTTTGGCTTTGGGAGTATTGAAAATGGTGCTCTTCATACTAACTTAAAGAACTGAGTTTGCTAAGCGGAGCTGAATTTTTCTTTTTGGAAATTATCAGATAGGTTTCAACTTCTTCTTTCCCAAAGCACATCATCTTTTCGTGGTGGTTCCATGAAACAATAACTGTTCTAGTTGGTATAAATTGTGAATACAAATATCTGTGCTAATTTACAAACATGCATTTACCTGGTTACTGAATCTGGTAAAAATGAAAGATCTGCTCTGTGAGAAAATGCTTATAAATCTGAGATTGTTTCCCTGTCTAAATACTGAAGATTTTCTGATAACAGTAAACATATGCTGTCTGTGTGTGTGTTAGTTTCATCAGTGTTTGTTTTTCAAATGGTCAGAAGCTCAGCTAACTTTGTAACAGATCTTACAGATAACTTGTTGGCATTGTGATCATCTTTTGCTAAAGTTTATGGCTCCCTCATGTCATTCAGTAACTACTTTTTCCGAGTTGTAGTGGAATACCAACAAAACTAAATATGTCAGAAACAAAGTTTGGCATGCAGTGTGAAAGGGTGTGAGAACAAAGTTATGTTTTCATGAGAACAAGTGCTCTGTTATGAAATGAAGATAAATAATGAGAACAAACATTGCATTAAAAAAAAAAGAGGATTTAATGAGCTGGAATTGTGTTTGGTCCCAGGGAAATCTCCACACACCCACCCACCCCTGTTTTTTTATATTCAATTCATTGCTAGTAAATGACTACTTGAAAGCATCACCCGCATTTATATCTGACTTCTTGCAAGCATGTACTGAATTGAGATTTGTTAGATCACATACTGCACTTAAAATAGATTTCAGGTTTGTGTGGAAATTTACAGCCAATTTCCAGCCAGAACAGTTGTTCTTTTTTATAAAGCATTATGATTGTAATTGCAGACATGTATTTATAAAGTCATGATCTGCATTCTTTCTGATGAACAAGGAGGTTAAGATTCCATTAATGGAAACTTAATTATATCAATCTTTCCCATTCCATTCTCAAGTGTATACCAGTCTGCTAACAAGTTTTAAGGGAAGGGACCACCGCTCCTGATTGGACCTCGCTTTCTGGGACAGGGAGTGTTGGGCTCATTTTGTAATACTGCCGTGTCTGTGCTAAACTAGGAGCATCTACCATTCAGGATTAATTATTGCAATGAAATGCTGAAGCTTTTAGCGATTTGGTTTTTATTAACAGCAAATACTATTATGCTATGGTTTGAAACAAAACCAGAGAAAATTAGTGTCCACTTCTGGTATCTCTGAAATGCAAAGATTAGTTTCAGAGGAGCCAGCTCTGGACTTTTCACCTAGGGAGGTGTTTGGGATGCAGCATAAAAGGTGGTCTCTGTGTCCCTTGTGTTTGTTTAATCTCTTCAGAGTGATAGGGGGAGAGCCCTGTAGAGCCATTCTCAAATAGCGGCTGTTTAGCTCACTCTTTGAAAAACATCTTGTGTTTCATAGAATCATAGTTTTAATGGGCAGATGGACAATTAGATCATTGTGTTCATCCTCCAGACTAACGCTGGCTGCAGGAATTCATCCGGTTTCAGCCCCCTAAACAATAAAAAGCTTGTTTTATGACTTGGAGGAGGAAACAAAACATACTTTGCTTTAGTGAAAGCATCTGTGAGACTGGCTTATTTGTAAGACTGGTTTATGGAGCCTATTTACACTTACGGTTGTCTCCCAGACACCAGCCTTCTTCTAGCTCATGATACTATGGAGAGGCAAAAATTTGGTATATATCGTCGTGGTCCACTGAAAACCATCATTTTGGGCAGGAAGCTTTCTTTGATCTCAGCTGGTAAGAGTGTGGTTTGGCTGTTACTTGAAAACCTGTTGGTAATGTTTCAGCTTTGAGTGCCTCAGCTGGAACTGCAGCAAGTGAGCTACAAGCGCAGCTCTACAAGCAGAGCGCACTGCTTTCCCCAGCTTGGGCACCCATGCACAGAAGCCGTGGGGCAGGCTGGCAATCACCGTGCTTTTAGCACCCAGCTCTCCCTGCAGGGGGGATATGAACAGTCGCTCAATAGAAACAGTTGACACAATAGAAAGCACGAGCACAAAGCCTGGAAATTTAATAGTAGAAGAAAAATGTGAAGCTGTTGGGGAAGAAAATCTGCTTCAGTCAAACTGAAATCCTTTATTGAACTAACAAACACCCTCTGCTGCTGCTTAGAGCCCTAGTGCAGGGAAGAGAGCATGGTATGATTGCATACCACTAGTCACTGAAAGACTATCTCTGCATTGAAGCAAGTTGATAATTTTCTTTTTTAGATAAATATAAATATTTCTGCCAAAGTAAGACTTTTACTCATCATTCATGAATTTACAGTATCTTAGGAAAGGGACGGAATGTACTGCAGCGACTGACAAGAAAATAGTTTCATAAATAACCCTCTTGACATGTGTAAGATGTTAACATTTTTTTAAGGTTTAGACAGAGTTTGGGGCAGTACAGAATTTATTTGCTTGTTTCAGTTTAAGGCAACCGGGTCTTTTATTTTACCTCTCACCAATGGGTAGAATGTTTCTGTTGGCTTCTCTGGTCTTTCTCCCTTCCAAGCAAGCATTCCGCAGTGACTGACATGTGGCTATAGGTGAGACTTTAAAAAAAAAATAAATCTATTATTTAATTTCAGCAAGACAGGTATTATTTGATTAATAACGTAATGTGATTACAAAACAGGGAATATACCATGAGTTCTATTTAAGATTTAAAGTTGTTCAGTATCTCTGTGCTATAAATCCGTATGTACAATATATGCATAGAAGTCTGCAGTGGATGGAGTAAGAGAGTTATTTAATGGAAAAAAATCAGTGAGTTCCTGCACTAAAAAAACTTACAGTCAAAGAGATAAGGAGACAAAACAAATATTTGTAGCAGAAGACCTGGAGTGAACTGTCAAGAAAATGCCTGTAGCAAAAGACTAATAAAACAGGGTGTATGGGACTGAAGCAGCAGCCTCAGACAAGAAACTGAAGCTTATTCCAAGGGCTCTATTTAAAAAAAAAAAAAAAAAAAAAAGACAAGAAAAAAATAGACAAGAGGGAAGAGCTGAAAGGATAGGATGACAGAGTGGCAAGGAATTTGCACGATACACACACATATGGTGCAAAAGAAAGATACTAGTCTTTGGTGAGCCCTTGGCATTACAAAACTATTTACATTTGGATGCTTATCTGACCTGCAGGGAGCAAGGTAGGGTAGAAGCTAGAAGGGCTGTCTGAATTAAATGGGATGGATGCAGCCTGATTACCTCCCTGTGGCAGCATGCTGCCCAAGCTGGGGTTCTGGGTGAGAGGAGGCAGCGTGTGGTGGAACTTGCTGCTCCCAAGACATCCAGGAGGAAAGCCTGCATCCATGAGAAAGGGTGAATGCTACTCAACTTAAGCTTCAGTGTGATGCTGGTGATGAACCTGAGTGAAAATTACTGACTTGTGTTTGACAAAATTAGCTTCCAGGAGAAAATTACTTGCTTTTCAGGCAGTTTTTCAATGGCAGTAAAAGCCATATTTTTCATATAGAGTAGATGCTTTTGGAGAAGAGCTCCTTGATTTATGAATATCCAGGAATATAATTTCCTTCAACCTGATTTTTAAGTCATCTCTGCTAAAGCTTCAACAGACTTTCAAAGGCTTACCTTTCTCCTTTTTTATTTAACAATCAGATGAGACTCAGAGCCCCTTCTAATCATTAGTTATTACACAGAAGTGCCTGTCAATGATCTCTGTCTTTTTCTGCAGGACAGTGACTATTTCTTTCATTGAAGAAATGTATAATGAATACAGTTCAATGAAGCAGTAGTGATATGTCCGGGAATGCCATAGAAAATCCTACCTGTTTGATAGTTTAAAAAGAAATATCTGAACATCCATTGCACATCCAGTGCCCACAAGGTATAGAAATTACAGGGAGAGAGTTGGCTTTAAGTGGTGCCTCTGTAGCCACAACAGATACACACAGATAGGTGGTCTTCCCAGCCAGATTTCCCTTTCCCCACCAGCTACTCTGCAGACAGCTGAAGTTATTATTCTGTTCATGTTGTAGTGCACTTCTGACTTCACCATCCCTTGCAACTGTCTCCAGTGACACTTTACAACTTTTTTTTTTTTTTTTTTCCAGTCATTACTCAGGGTTTTTTTTATTGTTTGGAGGGGTTATTTGTTTTTTTGAGTTTTTTTTGGCATGTGTTGTTTTTGCTGCTTGGCTAGGTTTATCTATTGTTTACTTTACTTTTTTTGGCTTTTAAGATGTTGTTTTCTCCTTGGCTATTTTTAGAATGTCTGTTGTAGTCCGATTCAAAAGAAATAATCCATGTCTCTGTATCAGGAGCTTTCTCAGCTCCTTAAAATGACAGAATGGTGCATATCAACAATTTTTGAATGACCATGTGATCTTCCCAGGAGAACTGGAATAGAACAAAATGTCTTGGTGAAATGAATTTTTTGGAATTTAATCACCAGCTGTGTACTGTAGATCAGTGAGGGTGCATGTTCTTTTAAGCTGCAAAACTTAATTATACTAATAAGAGTGGCTCTGCTTCCAACTGCAGGAGTTGGTTCAGCTGACAGTGGCTGTTTGGCCTCTTGTACTGCTGTTTTTACCAGAGGGAATGTTCATCAAAAGGCAAAGCATAGTTCAGATACTGTGTACTAAACAACGTGAGTAAGAAATGGGAATTAAAATTACAAGTTAAAAAACTATAAGACCACAATCCAGGAACCAAAGAGACAAAGCAATTTAACAAAAAAAAAAAAGTGTGCCTGTGTGCAGTTTCTATAATTAGTCAGTTTTTTTGAGTGACCATATTACACTTACTGAACAACTGCAACCTTACAGAATGAAAACAGAGAGAATAGTCCAGTTAGGAAACACAAAAAGCCATTAAGTATTTAGAGCTAAACCCACACGGTGGTTACTAGAAGTAGCAGGGAAACCTTAATCGTGATGTACAGTATGGTCTGTGTTGGTACACTGACAAGAGGTATTTATCCCATCCAGTGCTGATGAGACAAGAAAATCTGCCCAGCTCAATTCAAATAAAGGGTAAAGTGAAACCTGTTTCTCCTCCTGTCCATGTATGCTTATGTAAGTAGTAACAGTCTTCCTTGGGGCTACAGTCAGGCATGGGATGCAGCCAAACTGGGAGCAGGAGGAGCTTTTACACTAAACCCTGCCGTTCCCTCAGCATGCAGTGCTGTCCATGCAGTGGTCTATAATTAAGATGATATTGCCTCTTGCTTGCCCTGTCTGCAGGCTGCCAGGGAAGTCTCTGCAAGAGGAGTACGTGTTCGGTGCCAGTTCTCACTTCTTTTCCTTCGGTGAGTGTGTGCACAGAGCCCTTCTGCTGCACAGGGACAGCAACATCACCTCCTCTTCCAAAGGGCTTGAGCAGAAGAGGCCTGACAGACTTGTCCTGTCCTGCCTCATATTCTCCCAAAACACAGATAATGGCTTCAGTCATTGGAACCTGTCTCTTGTTTGTGTCTCTGTAAACATCCTGAGATTTGGTCTGCGCATTCTATAAGTAAATGGGGCTTTGAGAATGGTAGCTGTACTTGAGGCATTTTTTACTAGACAATAATGTTCATAATGTAATGGAAAGCCAACCTGATCCAAATTGCACTGAGAATATATAGAAATAAGGGTATGTGTACGTGCACATGAACTAAAGACATGATGATAGTGCTTCCGGGACAGGGAAGAGTCTTCCTTTGCCCATCCTGCCCTACTAATGTTCCTTTTCTAAGCATCTGCTGTGCTTAAAAGATGCTGAATGTGGCCTTTGGTCTCACTTGTTATAGCAGTCCCTCTGGAGAAGTCATCTGTGTCCTGGTCCTGGACAGCATCCCAATAGCAAAGTAAATGACAAAGCCTACAAAGGACAGGTGGAAGAGGAGAGCATTGGAGTTAGGAGTGTGGATGGAGATTGAAGCATATTGGCAGAGGTGCTCTCAGGTAGGACTGGATAGCATAGGGGTCTGGATCAGAGCCTCGGCAGGGAAGCATGTAGATGCTTTCCCACTACCTTCTGCACTGGCCGGTGCTGTCAACTACTCAGGAACAAATTCTAAGAAAAAAGGGACAAACCGAGAAATTTCCTCAAGTCGCTCTGAATGAGCATGTTAACATTAACAAAATGTGCATGAAATCTTACTATTTCTTCAGATAAATTCTTAGGTTTCAGAGTTTATATTTAAAGTCATGAGGTCACTAATTACATGCAGTTCCAAGAACACATATTTTCCAAACCAAATACCTTTTTTGGTATTGCCCTTCTAAAACCTTGACAACTAGAATAACAACAATGTCATTTGAACTGAGTGGCAGCTGCACATAAGGAAGGAGGGAGGGTGCATTGGAGTGGAGGACTCTTAGAAATGAGTGGAATATTTTACTGTCGTTGGCATACAGCAGAGAGATTATTATGTACTTCTGCGAAGGAAAAAACTTTAGGAAAACTGTCTTCAGCCTATCTGCTTGTATGTACCACCTCCTGTAATGCAGGAAAAAGCTCTGTTTACAGCAACATAAGTTAACTTCTTTAAGTGATGCAAATTGCTTTGAAAATGCTTAACGCTATTATGCCACGCCACGTAAAAGACCTTCACCAACCTTTCCTGACAGCTTATTGTTTTATGTTTTTGGCAAACACAGCTTGTCTTGGAGTTACCTAGTGCCTTGTAAATACTGTTAATATACTGAGGGTCACATTTTGCTTTTGGATGACTGTCAGAGTCATGATTTTATTAAGAAGCAAGTAGTGTGCTTTTGTACATTTAGATGGGTGCACATTTTCCTTTCTATAAATTCTAGGGAGCCAGGCAAGAAATTGCCACTGAAAAAGGTCAAGAACTGAAGTTCTACTGTTCATATATACATACTATAAATAGAAATAGGCTTCTTCCATAAGTTCCTATATTAATCATAATAGCTTCTGTAAGTGCTTTTGTAATGATAGAATAAAAGATGCTCCTCTTGGCACGCTGACTAACCACAGCTGAGTTCAGTATGCCTAGGTAAATTTCCTTCTCTGTGTTTTCCTGCATTCTGCAATGAGCACAACTCTATCGCTACTAGGCTGGATCTGTACTAGCAGGTTGAAATGTCCCAGAACAGATTCTAGTACCCTCATCTGAGACAGTTTGTCACACCTCTGACATCCTGCCCAGGCCTCCATCTGGACTGTGCCAGCTAGCATGTCTTAGTGAAAGATGCCCGAAGGAGGGGAATAGCTAGTGAATATGTAATAGGAAGTTAATGGATTAAATTTAATCACCCTTCTGAATGCAAAGGAATCTTTTTATCAACTTTCACTTGGAGCTCATAATTCAACTTAATACCTGTGGAAGCAGAGTGATTTCAATTTAAGTATGAAGTGATATACTTAACCCAAATTACTGTCTCAGCTGAATTTTTTTTTTTGTTGTGGTTTTTTTTTGTTTTGCTTTTAGTGAACAGAATTAAAATGAAATCAGAGTGACCTTTCAATGTGGTTGCATAGCATGTCTTGGGAGTGGTCCTACCCAAGAGCCACCCTGAGGGGAGACTCACCACATCCTGACCTGCAGGTATAGAGGTGGCCTTTACAATGTGTCTCCTCATTGCTTGTCGAGAGTGCCCAGACAATGAACTAGATGTATAACTTGAGATAACCGACATTAAATTAACAAATCTGACTTTCAAAGTATAAAGCTGTAGGCTTGCTTTTAACCATACCTGTTTTCTGTTGTCGGTCTGTCATGTTGCAAGAGCCACCCTTAAATTTCAGCATGACAATAGATTTTATAGGAAGGCTTGTATTACAGCCAAAATTAGCTGTATCTTAGGGCACAAATAGTAAACTAATCAATAACTAGTTAAGAAAGTCTAACTAAGGTGGTAGTTGCTAAAATCTGTTATTATGTGCAACTTGATGAACATCTCCTGGGCATGCCCGGGATGTGCTCTACACAGCAAGGTGATGCGAGTCTTGTGTACTATGTGGAAATTCCTAGGGACAAATCAATTTAGCCAGTCTCTTCAGAGTGCTCCTGTGTGTCACATCAGGCTGTTTTGATGTGGTAACTTGCAAGCTTCGTTTAACCTTGATCTTCTGTGATTTCAGAAACATGTAATTAACATTCAAGCAGGCCAAAGCATTAATTTTTCACATCATTCAGATGTGTGTTAGTGGGATTTCACTTGCCATTATGGTTTATGGTTCAGAATCCCTGCTTAGAAGGGCTTTGTGTACTGGCAGTGCTCAGTGTACTTCCATCTGTAGCTATGCTTAAGCACAATGTTCAGTGGGACAGGAATGGTGGCTATGTACAAAGGAACTGATATGGTCAAACGCAACAAAACAGATTCAGTTTTGGACACTGCTGGATTCCCAGTCAGTGCAGTGTCCACCAACTGGAAGGAAACTTCTAGACATGAATATGTACATAGGGTTGAATTTTTTGCTCAAATACCTATACAAAATTACGTACCCAGCACCAAAAGGCAGCCTCAAAATTTTGATGTGAATTATTATGCATTTCTCATGATAATTCCAGAAAGGATACTGTTGGTAGATGTAAGATAATGTGGAGTATAATTTGAGAGATTTCTCTGTAAGGCTTCGCTCGTATGGTATCAGCTAGTAGGCAGAAGAGGAGAGAATGATTAAAGAGCGGTGTTTAGTTAGATAACTGCAGAAGCATCCATTCTACCATGAAGGGGAGATACAGTAGAAAACCACCTTTTGCAGCTTGGAAAAGGCCAGCCTAAGTGGAATTAGTTCAATTACTTCAGCTCAGTCTACAATAAAAAGCAGTTCATACCTTAGAATTACAATTACATGGTAATGTGAATTGTAGTTTCTCTCCTTATTAATGCAATATAACAAACAAAATATGAAAACCAACAACGTATCAGTGTTTGAGATTGGTTTCTAGGAATCTGGAGAAACCACTTAGCCGCAATGGATCCTTAAGCATTATCTGTCTTAAGCACATTATTATAATATAGAGTCTTGAAATGACAATTTATAAGATTGATCTTGTTATTTGAGTACTGATATAGTACGTAGTGCTATAATACTTGAAGACTCTTTCACATTTGGAAATACTTTTCATAACTGACTTACTAGATTCCAAAATAAAAGGACACTTTGTGCTAATTACTATTTACATTAGCAATGCCAAATCCATGCCCTGAAAAGTGAGTTCAGAGCCCAGAAAATTCACAAAATGAATTTCTAAGTAATGAAGAAAAAAGAAAACACAGGAATTTTTTTTTGCTTTGCCTTTTTTGGAGCCTTAGGGTATAAAGCTCCTTGTGTTTTCAAACCTTTCACCACAAACATGTAGCCTAGAAACTTTCTTTTCAACTGCTGCTGGCTTTCTCACATAATTACACAGCTGGGGCCTTAAGGAGGTACTATGCAACTTGCAAGAAAATAACTAGATCTGGCACCAGAGTCAAGGCAGACACATCCATCATTATCATCAATCCAAGGAAGCTGAGAACTGGTTGTGTCAATAACATCCAGAGCCCAACTGTATTATTTTTAGTTTCCTTTTAAACTTCGTGGGGCCAGACCAGAAAGGACGTGGGATAAGGAGACAAGACAGCTGTGAAATCAGCTTTCTAAGTGATAGCCTGCTGCCAAGCTGGAGGCAGCCCAGTCACGGCATTAGCTAACTGGGCATGGACAGGGTCTGAGTACAGGCTGCCCAGTGCCAGGACATGGCAGAGGGGGAGGTTGGAGGGAGCACAAATACGGACATTAAGGATGATGAAAAATAACCCATGAAGTACTTGGACAGGTACTTTGAATGTCAGCTTGGCCGAGAGGTATTGTGAAGGATAGCTGTATGTGCCATCAGGCAACACACCCTTCTGATCGCTCAGTAACGCATTCCTGTCCTGTCAGAGCAGTCTTGCCTGACACCCACCACAGAATTTCATTTTCATTCCTCAAACGTATGGCAAAGTTTGTGTGAGTGATAGTTTAGATACAATAGTTATTGATAAGTGGGTTTTTTTGAACACATGGATTGGTTTCTTCCCTTACTGTGTTTTCCTGTTTGTGCTTCTAAGGTACTGGCTTTTCTTAGGACATAAAATAAATCATGGGGGAAAAAATTCATACAGCACTGTGAGCCTGCCCAGAAGCAGGAATAGAAACCTACCAAAACATTATGACAACAGATTCAAGGGCCAGGAGAGCAGAGACACATGAACTACAAGACACTTGAGAAAGACCTGGCAAATATTGTTTAATAATGCATGAATTTGAGGCTGAACACAGATAGAAAATTGTAGAAGACTTTCTGTCTTTTCTTTTGCATTCTTTCAGGGGAAAACAAATACTCCCAAAACCTGAGAGAAAACGCACATTCTCCGGCAGATTATAGTATGTAAACAGACATGTCATTAAAATTTCATATTGAGCAAGTGTTAGACATGGGGCATATAAAGTCATCCAAGATAGCAGAAGTTTATCAGAAAATATAACTATTAAAATTTCCGTAGTTGTATAATTAGCCAGTTATCTTTGTCAGTATGGGGTCATGTGATAAACAGTTAATTTAATATTTTCTGTAATATTTTTTGTACTGTGTACATGTGCACAAATTTTTAACATAACTAAAAAGAAAGTACCTTTAAGCATAAATTGTACAGTCAATAAAATGTCAGTAACCACTTCTCAGCCACCAGCATGTTTTGTCAAAAGGTAGCATGCTTTCATTAAAGTATTTTAATAGTCTCATTGCTTTAAAGGTAAATCCCCCAAATGAAAACAACTGGATTCTGTTCACAGTTGCTTTTCCTGCTGACCATATAGAAGTTTATCTTATTCAGAAAGTTGTTATATGGCTTTCTTTTTTACTTCCTATTCTTTGAATATGTCTAAAAGTGCTGGGAGGTTGTTGCTGACTTTCCTGTCCTCAGGCCTGATGTGCATAGCTTGGGAGCAAGAGCCCCTGTGAGGTTGGCAGGACTTCTGAAATCAGCGTCGATACACAGAACTGCATATTCAAAATAAGTTTTCTGTGGCACTTCTGTTTGCTTAAACACTATTTTGGAAAATGTTCCTTTTACTAGGTGAGTTCATCTTGGCTATGATGGACAGAAGATGCATTTTGAAAGGGTAAATCAGATACTCAATCTACTTCATTTTAAAATTTAGGTTGCACAAGGAGGTTTGGGCACATCCACAGCAGGATGTACAGAATGGGGACATGGATCAGATTCACTCACTCCAGAAAGTGAAATTTTACAAAGTGGAATTTTGAAAACCTGCAAGCATAGGGAAATAACTAAATTATATTTAATAATGAAAATAATTTGATGGCTTAATTAGAATAGAAAATCCTACTTTAATTGCATGCTGTTGGGTTCCACTTAACTTACACACCACACAGGAGACTGCTAAGAAGTTTGACATTACATGTTTTTTGGCACATGCTTGAGAGAGTTGTCCGTGAGCACCAGGCATTTTTCAAGAGCAGAATTTTAAGTACATTGGCCTTTTCCAGAGAAGAATTAGTGACTTTTGGTAATTACAGTTTAGCAGCTTTTTTCAAGCACATAAACTAACAAGCATTTGTAGGGAATCCAGAAAATACAGTTCTACGTGTTTTAATACATGTATTTAATATGTGTTTAAATACATGTACTTGTACTCTAAGGTACAATATTTTTAGGTCAACTATGTAAGATGCTCGTAATGGCAAATTCAGTCTACATTTAAAGGAAAAGTGTGTATATAAGTGATGGAACAACAGCAACAAAAAGCAATAAAGTCTAACCTTGTCATGCAAATTTCTTTCAAGACAGCACCATAATTGGTAAAAAATATTACATTTATTGTATAATAATGCCTGGTAATCTGTGTCAGTTTTAGAAATCCTGGACAAATAGAGTTCTGTGGCTTGTGAAGTGGAAGCTATGTGCTGGAAACGTGATGGCTTGAATACTCTTAGATACTGTTATTTCTGTCCTGTTTTATACTACATCTGCCTAACACCTGGAAACTTTCATTATTGCAGAAATACTTTGATGTGTAAAGCTGGCAGCCTGAAAATTGTTCCTGCTGAATCAATAGCAAGATCAGGTTTCTACTTTGTTTTTCACAATGGACCCGTTAATCAAGGCCAAGCTAAACCTGCTCTGTTTCTGTGGCAGCTTTTCATAAATTAAGGGAGTTTGGAAAGGGGAACTCATCAGCTGGTTACACTGACATTCTTCTGGGTGATATGTAAAGGTGGCTTTTCAATGAGATAGCATGATGAGAGTGTCCTGAAGTGTCTTTTACAGTATACTTTAATTATTCAATGTTACCTAGTAAATATCCAGTGCAAGAAAACAGGACTGCTGCTTAGTCACAAAACATCTTCAAAAATAATAGTGTCTGCTCGTTTACCCTTTTGTGTCTGCTGGCTAAAAATAATCCCAATAGCACAACTTCTTTCAAGTTGATTAGTTTATATACTGAGCCGCTGAACTGTGTAAACAGAGTTAAAGAAATGTCCATGACAGTATGGGCAGCAGCTTGATTTTGGTGTTTTTTAAGTTCAAGCTGCACAACATCCCTTTGCAGCCATATGAGCTACAAGTTTTTTCCAGGAACTCTTTGGTTAGACAGTGTTTTGGGAAACAGTACTGCTTCTCATCTGATGAAAGGAAAAAGGTTGCGACATTGAATGGCAGCTCGTGACCCATGATAACAGTCAACAGAAAGAATAGTGTCAAAAAACCTACTTCAACCATTTTCAATCTTTACTGCTTACTAAGCAGCAGGAAGCTGGCTGGAAGTAGTACCTTACGGTGTCGGAAGAAAAGAATGTTCTTAAAATGCTTTGCTAGGAATTACATAGTGATTGTGTCCTGCTGGATCCCTTCTGTTGGAGCTTGCTCCTGGCACTGCCTGCTCAGAGAAACATTTGCCAGGCTGGCTGCACTGCCGAGTACAAGCTGGCCTCAACTTTAGTCCAGTAACTCAGAAAAGAAATGTGTCTTTCATAAGTGCCCCAGATGTTTCAAATATGGAGAAGCTTCCTCACTTGCTACTGGTTTTGTCTTGTACCACTATCACTAATATTAATTGAAATACCGTTGTGGCAGAGGTATAGCATAGGGAGTGATGTGGAACATGAATTACACGTGGATGTTTCTGCCCCAATCAGGCAGTCGTCACCTATACTTGTGCATTTTTAAGTGGGGACGTTTATGAGCGAGCTTTCCTCATGGCCTGCCCACCGCAGATTTTGTTCAATCTGCATTTCACAGTCCTTCAGAAATTCTCCCTGATGAGGGTGATGATGGCAACTTTTAAACCTTGGCAGTGTTTCCTTTTACAACTGCAAATATTGGCAAGAGCCTTAATCCTTCAGTCGGAGCTGATGGTTCTGTGGAAGCTACAGGCTCAGGCATGAAAAAAACTTTCTTGGCTTAGAAAGGCATCAGTTAGATTATTGAGGGCAGCAGCTATTAGAAAGAAATTAAATCAGGGACTGAAAGGGATCGGAAAGAAATGGAATTGAGGTTCATCTTCTAGAGATATTTAATAACAAATCACATTTTCTTAGATTTACAAAGGTTGTCAAGTAAATCCATAGCTGCTATTCACTACGTGTGGTTCCTATAATGCAAATGAAACACTGATAATGTATGAACTCTGCTTTCCTGCTTGTTGGGTTTTGATTCCATCCTCACTTACAATTCCTGATTTTTGACTTGTTTAAACACCTCTCCTCAGCCTGCCAGATCTGCCTGTGCCTGTTTCTCTGGGGGAGCAATCCAGCAATTCAAAGCCATTTCTCTTTTGCCAGTGTTTCTTCTCGTGGTGGTCCTTTCTTCTCTGTCTGTCGGAGCAGACATGGTGTAGGATTTTATCCAGAAAAAGGTTAGTTTGCATTCTTAGAAGGAACTTGATTTCCTTAATTCTAAATTTTCTAAAGAGAAGGGATGGATCCAATTCCCTGTGCGGTTCTGCAGCAGCCTGTCTTTGCCCTTCTTGGCCATTCCACTGGGTTTAGCTTCAGGCCTTGAAGACAAGTAAAACGCTATCTTGTGAAGTGATGTAAAATCTGCATGTACACAACAAAGGAAAAAGAAAGAGTGAAGTTTATATCTAACTTTGCTTAGGGATCATTCATGGGGAAAAGAAATGAGAAAAAGTAACAGACATTGCATTCACATCTGACGTGAATCTTTAATGGATTTTCTCCCAGGAGTTTTTCAATGACATTTTGATCCGTGTAAAAATCTGTCATCTGTCACATCCCATGCAAGGAATTCAAGCTCATGATACGAAGAAGTATAGTTATTTTGAATCTGTCCACTGCTAGTTTTGCTAGATGCTCCCTTGTTCCTGTTTTGGAAAGTCCAGCGTATACTCATTCCTGCTTTGCTCCCTCTGTACCACTCGTGGTGACCAGGTCTTTATAGCCCATTCCCTGAGCTTTTCCAGGCTGAGGGCTCCTAGTCTCTGTAAATGTTTCCTCTACGGAAGATCCATAACTTTCAGCAGCAGCTGTCTTGCCAAAAGGGCAAGAGGGGGATTGCTCAAGAAGATTTAGTCCATAACAGGGTCCCAGCCAAGGGGTGGGTTTGGAGTTTCTATGCAAAAATGGTTACACTTGATTCTTCAGTATGAGCACTCACCATACCTTCAGTTTAAAGCTGTCCCAATTCATGGTAATTGTTCTTATTTTATTTCCCTGGATGAGAAATAACTGGCACAAGTGACATAGCCTATCAGAAAATGCCAATCTGTTAAAATGCACAGCACTCAAAATGATTAAAAAACTTGATTTTGGTGGAAAATTTGCAGGAAAAAAAAATTGACTTCATAAAGTGAAATGTCCCAGGGATTTCATATGCTAGTGCCACTTCAACCTTAGCTACAGCTATGCACTGGTACTGTTAATAAAAATTATTTAGGATGAAAATATTGCTGCAGCCTATTAACATTTCCACAAAGCTACAGCTTAATTTAACATTATGTCCAAACCCACAATCTAATTTTGCAATGTAAAGCTGTACTTTGAAAGGCTGGATTTTTCTGATTTTTTTTTTTTTTTTCATTAAAATTAGTGTCACTAGGCATCTCGGCTGTTGAGGTGGCTTTGGATATTTTAGATGTCTCTTTCTAATAATAAATTATTAATAAAGTTTAGCTGAAAAATGTTTACAACCTCAAAACTGAATACAATAATACAAATGAACTATATTTAAAAAGAGGCAAAAGATGAACTATAGAAATAAAATAACACTACAGTTCTTGATTTCATGGTAAATTAATAGCTCTTTTAATTCCCAATTATTTTAATGTTAATCAGTGCTGTTTCCACTCTCATTCCAGTGTGCAGGGTATTTAAATTTATAGCATTAATAATGTATTTTTTAAAAAGCAATCTCTTTGCTTTATTTTCATCCTGCTGTGGCCCAATCCCAGCATGTTCTCTAGTGCTAAAATACTGATGAGTGAGTTCTTTGCTTTTTGAAAAAGGTCGTTTGCAATTAAATGCTATGGCAAAAGAGAGTTAACGGTGCAAAATAGGATAATGGTGTTTTTTCACTGCTGTTTTCAGGCATATCTGTGCTGGAGCAGTAAGACCAGGCACTTAAGAGGCTGTGTGCTGTAGAACAGCTGGAACTGTGTGCTGCTCTCCGTGCTGGGTAAGCCCTGCTTGTGCTGATACAGAAGCTCACTGACAACTTGTGAACATGCAGGACCAAACATTACTTTTTGCTTCTTAATCGCTTTCTTTCAGCACCTCTTCAGTCAGTTTTATATCGCTAGAGAACCATAGACTGGCTGACAAATCACGTTCAGTGCTTTACCAACGTGCTTCGAACATAAACTAGTGATTTATGAAGCAATCCTCTATTTAAAGTCCAATTTAAAGTCAGGCCGGCCAACAACTATTATTTTTCCAGCAAATCTTTCAAAAATCATAAATATTCAGAGTTGTGAACAGTGAATGCTCAAGTGCTGCTCTTGAGAAAGCATCTAACATTTTCCTTTCCTATGAGGAGGTTTTCGAGTATTTGGAGCTCAGTCCTCTGCTGGTGACAGGGAAAGATTTTCTGCCATTAAAATCAACCTGATCTTTATGAAGTTCTAATACTGCTTTGTTGAATGCGTCTTCTGCTGTAGTCACAGAAATACATAAAACTTGCAAATTGTAGTCTACGCTATGTTTTATAAGGAAAATTAAAGTACCAATTTTTGTGGCATTTTTGGCAAGCTGAACGCTGTATATGTGGACTTGAATTAAACAGCAACAAGAGAAAACAGGTATTGCAAAGGCTGTAGCCATACATCAGTTTTTACTGTGAAGCTAAAAGTTACAGAGAATCAGAATCAGAAATATAGTCCATAATCTGATAGTTAGGAACTGCTTGTGCTGAACATGCTTCTCCATGCAGGTACGGACCTTGTTCTTTACTGGCTGTTTACAAGGGTACTGATAAATATGGTTTCCCCAGTTTTGTGCTCAGAACACACCAGTACTTTCCCACATAATGAAAGTGGTGACTATTTTACCACATTGCTAAGCCATTTCAGAGTGCAATTTCCTAATGTCAGCTGTAACAGAAGGTCCCGTGACCCCAAATGGGACACTGAGCTACACCTTCTGTTCATTGTCATTGTGAAGGGGCAGTAGGATGGATTCCTGTACCCTCTGTTTTTGAAGTTGTCTCCCTCCATCCTGCCTGCAGTCACAAACCTGTTTCTGTTAGGCCTCATGTGGACACTAGGCAAGAGTAAATTTGTCTTGTGAAATACTAGCCTTACCTGAGCTCAGGTGTTTTATCTAATAGAAATATTCTGTATTCAAATATTGGATGCTGGCACTAATCAAATCCTAGTCCACTTCTTCTCATTTTCACTTCTTTTATTTCCCAACCACCTGTATAAGACAAGATTGACTGAAACACCCTTTGAATATTCTGCTTTGCCGAGCGTGATTGCCAGTGTGCAGGGTCTGCACTGGCCTAATGTCATTGTTCCGCTGCGCACTAGATAGGAAAATTACTTGTTTTTATCAGGAGCACAGAACAAACATAGAAAAGTGATCTACAGAATTAGATCAAAGGTGGAAGAATAAATCAACTTTTACTAAAGACTTGTGCTTCCTGGCAGAGAAAGATTCTGAGAATATTCCAGATTGTTTCAGGGCAGCAATCAATGAGAGAGAAAGAACACACATTTTGAAGGCAAAAAATGTTGCTGTGTAAGCACAAATGGAATTACATGTGTCCTATCAAGTTAATCTGATTGTACCTTGAACTGTTTGCAAAATTGCGGAGGAAGATACTCAAATATGACCACTTTCCATGAAAATGCCTTTGTAAATTAAGCATTATGAAATATTTATTGGTGTTCTTATTGATCTTTAAAGATACTAAGTGGTAACAGCAGGTGTCGTGGAAACCTCTGCCACCTCATCATGGCCATTTCTAATAAAATTTTTTTCAAAGAGAAGCTCCACCTCTTCTGAGGGAGCAGGGGAGTTAGGACTCTTGGGTCACTGTGCTGCGTTGCTTTGATTGAGTGTCACACAGAAACCATACCAGACACAGGTTAAGAGAAATGGGTACATCTCATTGTTGTACAGATCCCCAGCACATTTTACATATCTTATGTAGCTGCATAGATTCCTCATTCAAAAGTTGTTTTCAGGGTAATCTAAAAATCAAGGAATGTTAACTCTTCTTAATTGAACTGAAACTCATTGTATCTTAATTAGGACAGCCTTTTGGGTATTTTGGTACCTTTTTGGTACTGCTATTTTTTTACAACCTAGTAAAACCAAAGTAAGCTACTATCAAGTAAACAACTGCACTCTGGGATTTTCAGGATGTCTGATGATGTTTGTATCCTCATTACCCTTGTGATGGCATCACTCAATTAGATACAAAGCTGAGCTCATAAAAGAGAATGTAAAGAGTTTTCCATATCATCCTTTATTGTGTACTCACATCTGGGTCAGCGTGGAATTAAAAACAAGATCATCACATCATCGTTTTTGATAAAGGAAGCATATTGTGCACATATTATTCTGGTTATCTAATGGAAAAGGTTTGGAGCTGATGGCTTGGTTTATTCCCCACAGCCCATACAGCTGTCTTAGAATTTTAGCTCTGTCAGATACAACATCTGAAGTTGTGACTTATTAATCTATTTTATATGAATAATGCTACCATCATAAGAAACCAAATTAATACAAGTTTGAAAAATCAGTTAACCCTCATGCTTCACAGTATAAATTATCTTTTGGGAAGAAGAAAATTTCCCTTTTTAAGATTTCTTGCCCCTTTCTCTGTAGTAACATGAGTTTTATCAGCTCACGTAATATTAAAAAAATATTTTTGTAACTAAGCATTCTTCCTCACCACTTCTTGGATTGCTGTGTCAGACAGTAAGTATTATCTTGAAAGTAAAAGCTAGCTGAAGGCTTACAGTCCCATGATTCACTCTCTACAAGCATGACAGAAAGCTGAGATATAACTTTGCCAGTGATTCCAGGACAACTTGTGTAACCTTTGGCTCAAATAAAATGTTGTTTTTCCACTCCTAAATTGTGTAATAAATAAAGGATCAAGATGTAAAGAAATGCAAATAATGTTATCAGTGAGAGTAATGAGACCCTGCAACCGCAGATCTGGTAGTTTCTTTGTCTTAAAAGGCAATTGATTCCGAACTGATGTCTGTCTATAGTCTTAAATTCAGCTCAAGACTGTTGAGCTCTCTTCAGAAATTACTGGATAAAATACAATGAACTAGGCTGGGCTGGAGTATGAGTCTATGATCTGAACAGTATTTCCTATTTCTAAAATTTCTGAGGCAATATGTACCCAAAGGAGGTTTACATATTAACAAGATTACCACTGGAGGTGTTTCACAACCAGTGAGGGATAACCCTTAAAGGGTGGAATAAAAGATAATTGGCACTGGAAGAAGAGGCCACCAAAAACTGTGTTTCACTCTAAAGCATTCCTTCATCCTCCCACCATCTGTCTCAGGATTAACTATTTTCTGTTAACCTCTAAAGTCAAGCCACAAAAATAAATATTGCAGCTTTATCATTTTTATCAGTTGCACATAAGCTTGTTCTTTCTTTTATAGTAAATATTAGGGCATAGGGTCACCAGAAAACTTGACTTTGAAAAAGTTCAGTCAACAGTATTTGTGATACATAAATATTGCCTTAGAGGAAAGCCCCCAAGAAAATAACTGGGACAGAAGCCAAAATCTCTACATTCTTCCTGCATATTTGTTCACAGTCTTAATGAATTAAATCTAATGGGATTCATGAATGATCCCAGGGCTTTTATCTCTGCTGTCTCAGTCAGATAGGTCTCCACATACCTATAGCCCCATTTGAAAGTGATTTTTGTAATTAATTTTCTAAAATAAGTGTACTTAATTTACACACTGTTTATTCTACTATCCTATTGTCCAATGAACAGTCTTGCCGGTCATTGTAACTATTTCTTTACCTGCTCTTCTGATAAAAGTTTTTTTATTTAGCTAGTTGTCATAAATATTCCCATTTACTCTCTGGATTAATGTTGCTGGTTTTCAGCCCAGGGGGAGCATAACATAATAACTAGAGGGAACTGGAAGCACCTGTCATTTTAGAGACATTGCAGAAAGCTCTCCCTTTTGTTTAACGTGAGCCTGCAAGGACTGAGTAGTCCATGTAATATGAAATAATTTACATGCACAAGATGATTAAGCTTTATTTGGATTTCCTTCTGCTAAGCACTTTGCTAATTTGCATATTAATACTACATTAATTAAAAGAAGGTTGCTGCCCATCAAACCCCTCATTAAATGCTGTCTGCTCATCTGATAGATGTCTATTTTTCCCAGGTCTTCTAACACGGATGTATCTGGAACATGCAGTGCTCTTGGGAAAGGCAGAAGACTGAATAAAGCCAGAGACTTTCATTGCCAAGGTAAGCCACAGCTGGCAGTTCAGCTTCCTACAGATTCTTGCCAAGACATCCCAGCACCTGAGCTTCTCCCTGTTTATAGTTACAACCTCCATACTGCTCCGCTCTTACAGGAACATTGTATTTTCTCTTTTACCAAGATGTGCACAAACATACAGCTCTACGTAACTGACATTTAGACTAGAACTGTTTGCCCAGAGAGGAAGGAGAACCTCTATCCTTGGCAATGGCCACACCTGGAAGAGGCACAGCCCTGAGAACTGTGTTCTGACCTTGAAGCCAGATGTAACATGAGTGAGGGGCTGGACCAGAGGCATGCAGAGCTTGTATCCAACCGTTAGTGATTCTCTAGCAGTGGCATTTCTGTATTTGTTCTGGGTACCAGGATTTCATTTCTAGATGAATCACTGCTGCTTTAAACAACGTGTTTTCTTCTGGGTAGTCTTACATGTCTTTGAAATACGTTATCTGTGTTTTGGAAGAAAGGCCTTTTATAGGTTTTGGGGAGTGTGGATTCACTGCAAGCAATGCCATGTGCTGGATTTTAGCAAATATATCACTGGCACAAAATTCACAGTTGATTGCTTTTGCCAAATACCAGATGAACTCTGTATCTGAATACTGTAGAGTTTTTTTCCACTCTTTCCAACTTTGCAATCTCTTTTAGTTATTAGTAGACATAGCTTGTTTATAGATGCTGTCTTTTAGGAAATGTTCAAAAACAAACAGCCCCCTGCTCTCCTCTGCCCTTGTCCTCAGATGCCTTAGTTCATATTAGAACAATTTCCTTTTCCCTGAAGCACGTACATTTTTCATCCACCATTACAGCCAGTGAAAGAATTTTCCCCTCCCACTCTCAGAATGATTTTGAGTATTCACAAATGACAGTTTTAAAATGTTTTGGATAAAAACAAAGTATGTCCTGCTATTCTTTACATACTTCAAATGTTTCTGGAGAAATGATGTATTAATCTGCACACAGAGAAAGGCTGAAAATAATTTTTATGTTGGAATTAGTTGTGTGTATGTGTGTGTTTAACATAAAATAATCTACTATGGCAGAAGCAGACTACTTTAAAGTTGATGAAGGCAATCTGTGACAATTAAGGAAGCAATTTTTTTTAATTGCTAAAATTATTTCCTGAATTACTACTTAGAGATATTGCATTTTTCTTAATTTGTTAAAACTGAAATACTCTACAATAGTTTAGTTTCTTCATTTAACATAATACTTAAACAATCAGAAACATTAATTAAGACTTTTAGATATGAACATAATTACATTGTCAAATATGTAAACACATTTTCTAGCTCTTTTCAGAGACGTTTACTGTTTAAGTAGCTAGAGATCATTTTAATGGACTAAGAAATAAAATAATTTCATGAATATTATAGAGATCTAAATCTACTTTTCTGATGTTACTGTCTCTGAGGCAACAGGATTTGCTATAAAAAATGCTTTGGCCACAGTCCTGTCACAATGGGATGAATGTTTTAAGTATATATAATGTTTCAGAGAGTACTGCTTCTTTTCCATTTTATTTTTGCTGCTCAAATCTGACTAATATTTTGAATTGAATGTTACGTCTCCAAATTTTCCTCTTTTGTAATTCCATGATGGGCAGTGCTGCTCCAGACTTCATGAGGTAAAAAATGGCATCACTCAAAGAAACGCTATCAGAAAACTTACTTGCATCTTCCAAGCAGTGAGATGATGAAAAATGTAAATAGAGTATGTCCTTTGTTGTATAAAAATGTGGAATATCCTGTCCTCTTGGTTGTGGTGCTTAGCTCCACATTTGTACTGTCCTTTGGAGTGTGACTTGTGCAGCCTCTGGAAGGAAAACCAGCGGCTGCACACTCGCAGAAGGAAGCCCTTCCACTCCTCACAAATGTGCTACCTCTGCTTTGTGAAGGTGGTGGTCAGCATAGAGAAATTAGTCACGGCTTTTGGCTTCTTTGTCATCTTTTATGAGTTTCTGGGTGGCCCAGCTCAGTAAGTGCATCCCTCTGTAAAATAACCATTCCGGCAGAAACTGCAACATGAGAGAAGTGTCCTTTTCCATACAGATTGGTTCAAAATCAACAGCTTTACATTTTCCTGTTGCCCTCCTATATGGCTTTTTTCTGCTGGAAGAGTGTGTTGCAAGGATAGAGAGTGTAAGAGAGGGCTCGTACCATACTCATCCCTTGCACTTTAGGTGATGTTTATGAAGGTCCTGTGTCTTCAGCTGTGTTCACAGAGCTGGGCTTTACTGGGGAGAAGCTAAGGGAACATCCGTTGTTTTGTTAGCACTTTCTAGAGCAGTATGAGCTCTCTCCTTAAAGTGCCCGAAACTGGCCACATGACTGGAAGGATGAAAGGCTGAGAGAGGAAAGGCTGGGAGAGCTGGGCCTGTGTAGCCTGGAGAAGAGCAGACTGAGAGGGGATCTTACCAAGGGCTACAAATATCTTCAGGGCGAGTGCCAGGAGGACGGGGCCAGGCTCTGTTCAGTGGTGCCCAGTGACAGGACCAGGGGCAATGGGCACAAACTGAAACACAAGAAGTTCCTTCTGAGTATGAGGAAGAACTTCTTCACCTTGAGGGTGACAGAGCACAGGAACAGGCTGCTCAGGGAGGCTGTGGGGTCTCCTTCTCTGGAGACATTCAAAACCCACCTGGACATGACCCTGTGCAGCCTGCTTGAGAGGAACCCACTTGAGTAGGGAGTTGGACTAGGTGATCTCCAGAGGTCCTTTCCAACCCTGACCATTCTGTGATTCTATGACTGCAGGGATACTTTGTATTCAGTGTCGCCTATCTCCCATATTTACACACGGGACAAGTACTGGCTGACGCCTGCTTTCTGAAACTATGTGAAGCAAAGTTGAAGCTGAGATGTGGGACCTCCCTTTTTTCCAGCCTGATTTGTCTGTCACCCTTATTCTAAATTTAAGATACGAATTTACAGAATGCAAAAGGAAGAATCAGAAATGCTGGCAGTTAAAGTAAGCAGCAGAACATCTTGTGTTTATTTTTAGTTTGAAAAAGTGGATTTTCTTTTCCATATGCTGAAGTTCTGCTGTCAGAGCCCGGCTGGTAATGTGCATGTTTTCGAAAACTTTGTGAACAAGTAAATGTTAGCCGTGCTTAGATGGACCTTTGGCTTAGCTTCTGACCCTTTTGTGGTTATTTTTGGCAAGAAAGTCGCATAGAATAATAAGCAGTGGGATTGAAACGTAGAGAAGAACCATGCTCTGTGTTGATGAAAGCTCTCTCAGAAGGCTTTTCCCAAAGGAGGCCTTTCTCAGGCTACACCTCATTGTCTGTCACCTCCTATAAGCTGAACTCCAGAGGCAGCATTACTGCACCTGTGAACCTCTGCCTGTCAATGTCAGCAGGCTCTCAGCATTTCTTTTAGCTCCCTTCATGAGTGACACCTGTCAGATCCAGAAGGCAATGATGTGCCACTTTGCAGCATCTCAGAACTCTGGTGCCTCTGAGCCAAAGCATATATTTGCTCAGAATCACAGATGCCTCCTATCTTTATTGAACAGCTATTTCAGCCCAGAATGAAAACTGTAGTCCCAGAAGACTTTGATAGAAGTTTTGTAAAATGTTAGATAGGAATAGCACAGTACAGCAAAATGTGTAATGCACATAGCCGATCTTTGGCCTGCTTACTTTTCTCTCTCTGGGAGAATAATATCTGTACGTAAACACTGTGTGTTGGACTCCTTGCCAGCTGCAAATGTTCATATTAAGAAGAATTAATCATAAACCTCCTGTACTAGGAAGATGTTGGACATAGAGGTTTATAGTGGAATTCATATCCCCTAACTTCAGATGTCTGTCATGTGTTCATCAGCTCTTTGTCCACATTATCCTCACTGGCAAAGCAGCATCTTTATGGGATGATTCCTCTCCTCCTAGAGTAGAAGTTTAAAATACTGAATGAATTGTCCTTTAGGAATGCCAGTTTTTTCCCTCAAATATTGAAGGGAGTCTAAATAACTAACTCAGATGTTGATATCTGCATGTTAGCTTCTAAATATGTACCAGACAAATGGGCTTCCAGTGTGGGGATATACCAGCTGTTACTGCCAGAACCAAAGACGCCCAAGAATTTAACCTTCCTTTAAATTTTGAGGTCTATTATAGCTTTATAGGCTATACATATAAAAAATCCTATCAGAAAAAGCATTATCACATTTGGACATGAAATTACCTGAGTGTCTGAAAAAAACCATTCCATTATATGTTTTTGTGGTATCTTCCCAGCATGTTTAAATGTATTTAGTCTCTGTTACATCTAATTTTTAGAGGTTAAGTGATAAGCCAGACATACTGTATTTCAGGAGAAATAGATAACAATCTAGTGATTAGTCATACTGTATTCTTTTTCTAAACAAAAATAAAATCAAAAAGCCAACTCTTTTATTACTGCTCCTACTTAACACTGTAACTTCAAAATTAGCTGCCAGCCCACAATCCTTTATATCTTTGATATGTCTTTGAAAATTGTATTAGTGAAGGTGTTCTTTAGTAACAATAACAGTGTATTTTGGTTCTCCTCTTTCCTTAATTGTAGTTTTAATTCAGAGCAACTTTTCACGTTAACCTGGTAACACCTCTGACAATATAAAATCTGTTCTACAGCTTTTTCAGTTCTTTACTGTTAGTAGTATGGAAAGCTGCCCATTTTCACTCTTTCAATCTAAGAGACTTTTAGCTTGGCTAACAAAGCTTCTCAGCTGTAGAGAAATAGTCATCTAGTTGCTGAGAATGTGATTAGAGGAAATTAATTCTGGATAAAATGCAGGTTTATGTTCTTGGACCTTAAGTTCTCCCCATCTTCTCTGGTCCTGCACTGCACAAATATCACTCATTAATGACATAGCTTTGAACCTCAGCACTTTTTCCATAATTTTATACCTTGGGACTTAATCACATTTATATTGTAATTTTATTAGAAAAGGCTAATGTACAGATCTTGTTAAAGGAATGAAGGTGATAAATTTTCCTCCTTGTTTATTGTACTTGCTTCTGATACATTTATAGGAGAGGTGAAAGGAAAGTAAAATAAAGCCATTCAGATAAAATTTTAATATATAGTTTTACGGTTCTGCAACAGTGACTATATGATGAGGCTTGTGAAATGGTCTTTGTTACACTCCCAGCCTGTAACTCCCCAATACTACAGGTTTGTACCCAAGAAAAGCATTTTTGCCACTTTCAAAGTTACCTAACCTCAGGTCGTGCTATTTATTAAGCAGTATCCAAATCCATTAACAGTTTTGTGGATTTCAGCAGAGTAACTTCTGTTGCGGGATGCTATTGTAATGATTAAGGAAGGTTTCAAACAGTCAACTACCTGCAGTAATTTCATTAGAAAAAAAGGAGAAAAGCAGTGAACTTTTCTACATGATTTCTACTTGCTGGCCATACTATACTACAAAGATTCCCATTAATAGCAGTTTTAGAGATTTTGAAATTAAAATGCTGAATTTGAACTTCTGTCCCTACTAGAAAGAAACCCCCAGCCCCATTCCAGGTTTTTCTGCATGTGCCTGTGTGAAGGATGGTTATTTTGGGACTGATGCAGTAGACCAGCACAGACTCGTGTTCTTCACTTTGACACTGAATAGCAGAGCTTTCCATGGAGAGCATTTGTTTTGCCCTTCCCATCCCACACACCCGACATGTGTGATCACCAGCACCTAATCCATAGCATACCACAGGTGATATAGTGTTTTTTCTTTCTGTCAGCCTCAGTTTCAATACAGTATTTCCCATGGCATGAGCAAGCCTGGAGGATGTCCCAGATGCTCTCTGCAGGCTATATGCTACTAATTGCTGCCTTACACGGTGTGAAGGCAACCCAGCCTGCTGAGGAACGGGCTGCGTGCAGCAGGTCTCCAGCCAGAAAGTTCATCTGTCTCAAGGGTACTGCTTGTGACAGGGGATGTGGCTCTATCATATGGCTTGTAGCTGTTGATTTATTCTGTCTAACTAAGGATTTAGAGTGAATAAACCTCTCCATTTGCCTGATGCCAAATCGTACTGGTGTGAGAGCTGGGGAAAGGAACAAGAAAAATGCTGGATCCTTGTTTAATTATATTCCTGCTCTCATCTGCTTTTTATCCATTGGTCTCCAAGCAATTAATGAAATAGGCTAGTAATACTACTTCAACTTCCATGTGTCCCAGTGGCAAAACAGTTGTATGAGTAGATGCAAAATACAGAATCTTTGGGTCCCAGGCAACTATCCTGTCTGTGACAGTATTTTGAGAAGGTCTTATTAGTCAGCATTTTTTCTATTTTCTCAGTGTTTGATAGTACATGCAGATTATTTTTGCTTGTTTGTTTTACATATAAATATCATGTTAAATTAAAGTAAGAGTAAATAAGAGCAAGGCAGTAAAATTCCCATATAAAAGAAAAAAAAAAGGTATTGTTTTATCTTTAAAACTGTTTGCTTCTCCCCTGCTTTCTCTCTCCTGAACTTAAAATATCCAGCTATAATTAAATATCCTCCTTTTAAAGTAGGGAACTACATTCACAAGATTGGAGAGGCCAAGAGGCAAAGCCAAGATGGGAGAGCATAGCTTTCTCCGAGCTCTGTGGTGGGAGCCACAATATTACCTTTGCTCCAATGTCTTCAGACAGTTTCCCAGCAGGGTAGTGAGCTATTTGAACATACCCTGATGCACAGCTAGACTCTATATGCTAAAATAATTCTAACATAGCCTATAAACTTAATTTAAAATCAGATATATGCAAGTAAAGAGGTCTTCACTACCTTGGATCTTATTTTATGACCCATATCCACTGTCTACCTCCTTGGTTTTCTCTAAATCCCCCACTCTTTTCTTTTGCTGCTGTCTTATAAAGAGGAAGGATTAAATGACTGTCTCCTGTGACTCCTGTACATCAAGGATTCTGACAGGGCTGGTGCTTTTCTCCCTGTGCAAAAGGGGATGGTTTCTTCAGAGTTCTCGGCTCGCTCATGCTTTGCAGTGGGCACCCCAGAATTCCTCCTTTGGCCACCATGCTGCACAGGGGGATTTCCCTGCCAGTGGTCACTGCTGCTTTCTGACAGGGGAGGCAGAGCGCAGCCATCACACAGCAGATCTCCACCATTTGATGTGTTGAAGGATAAAGGCTCTTGCAATGGGACCTTGAGCCAGGCTGATGCTTCAGGTCTGTTATGTGTATGTCAGTCTCCCTCTCTAGAACTTGACAAGCATTCTAGTGAGAAGCAGATTACCTTTTAGAAGGTATAGTTTAGATACCACTCTGTTTTCTCTCCTTGGACTGTACAGATCTTACTGTTTTCCTGACTTTAGATCCTGTGGTTGCACTTAAATTAGGTGTGAGTTGTAAGAGTTCTAACTACAGCTCATAATCTCTTCCCCCTCCTAGCTAGAGGCTGTCAGATTCTGGAAGTGAGCAGGAAGGGCCTGGGTAAATGCATGATTATGGCACCCTGGCAAAACCTCTTCCTGCTCTGTACCAGATACCCGAGCAGACCAAAGCCAGAGTAGTGGGCACCTGTGTACGTTGCAGCCTGTTTGGGGCAGGAGTGCCAGCCTGCCACCCAGGGAAAGAATTCCTCCAGCATGAGCAGTGGTAAGAGCAGGCAGGTCAACCTGCTGGGCTCGTCCTGCTGGGTCCCAGCCTTACCTTCTGGCCTTCTGAAGAACACAGAACTAAGCAGGACTAGCAACATGTAAGATGTGGAGAAACAGCCTGTGAAATATTTGAAAATGTGCAGTGGCAACTGCATACACACATTCCTATGCATGCGACCAGCAAATAAACAAGATCTGATAAGCTAGAACAGAAGATCTATTTTTACTTGTTTATAAATGAGTACCGTGGTGCTGGTGCTGCACAAGACAAGTGATAGATTATTTTTTTTCTTCAGAGACTTTTTTTAATAGGAAGAGGTTGAGGAACATTCCTTTTTGGCAGGCTTTAAGAAATTCTAGCTCCAGGTTCTGAGGCAGACCCAGGAGTCCCGTTAATACTTGGTTGTATACCTTTTGTTTGAGACAGTATCCTAATTTCAGAGGACACAAAGACAATGTAATAATAATAATAAAGTAAATAACTGTATATATTCTTGGGACAGTCAGCCAGTATAGTATAATTGTCCTTAAAGGATACAAACACCAGTCTGAAAATGAAAACCTGCTGCTATTTTTTTATTAACTCTGGATCTTCTGTATTTTTGCCTTTTATTTGTATCTACAAAAATCTGGTAATTTGGGGGTGGTAATATCAATCAACAGTTTAGTTGGAGTTGCAAACATTGTCTAATTGGAAAGGCTATAGTCCAATGATATGCCCATTAATAAGTTCCATTTCAAATGAAACCAGCAGGAAGTTGTGTGGAAGATTTATTTTTCCGCATGACAGAATCTCTAAATACAAAATGTATACATATGTCTCTGATGTCAGAGGAAAATGAAGAGCCCAGATAGTTACGCTGGTGTAGAAATCAGAGTAATTGCAATGAAATCAAAAGAGTTACTGCTCATTTACAAAGTGTAGCTTAGAAAAGAAATGCTTTCCTCCTTGGCCATTTGTCATCTACTTTGAAGCTATTTGATGGAATTTGGAGTGGGCTGAAGCGGTAGTTCAAAAAACATATGGTATGGCAACAACATAAAATTGAAGCAGCATGTTGTGGAGACCTGCATGAATCAGTCATGCTTATAGAAGCTATATATATAGAAATCTCTTTCCAAGGATATTTCTGTGGGGAGCATACAAAATACTTAACAGATTGTCTGAAAATAAACTCTGACACTATAACCAGCAGAAGGAAAGAGGCTTCAGTTCAGGTTCCTTGAACCAAAATAATTCTGCAGATTCCAACAGAGAATGAGCTGGATGATTTTCCTCTGGTTGACATATACTTTATACGTCCAGGTGCTGCTTGATATTTCAGATTCATATGTTTATTATTTAATTGTGATAGTGCTTATTTTCTAAGCATCCAGATTTTGTAATAAAAAATACTGTGGAATGCTGAAGAGAGATTCATTGTTATTAATACTGCCAAGCTACAAAGTCCAAACTGAAGACATAATTTACACATCTTAACATTGTAAGCTGAAGGACATTGAATACATCAGACTGCTAAGAGAAACAAGATCCAAATGAGGCTCCCCCTCTGGAAAACAGCCCTCCATCCATACCGGAAAACTGAATGCAGTTGCAGAAGGAAGGCAGTCTCAGCTAGTATCCTGCAGTAACTAGATCCTCAGCAGTCCTATATGTGCTAGAGATTTTGTTAATACCTTAAACCCTACCTGGAAAAAACACTGAGTAAATGTTCAGATTTGTGTTGCCCAGCTGCGTTGTGATGGGGCTGACCACATATAAATGGATGGTGAGATCAGTTCTTCAGTTAACTGGGAAAATTTAGGAGATGACTGAATGAATACAAAACCTTCTCAAACATTAGCAAATGTCTTAATTTCTTCACATGAAAATACTTGTAAATATATGAAATGTTATCAGGAAAGCATGTTATTTTGGTTACCTTTGGGCATGTGTACTGCATGTGTATATGAAATCATAGGTCAATAACGGTAATGCTTAAATTGATCTCCAGGGAAGGTATGTGATTTTAGAGCATTAACAAAGAATGATCAGAATTCTCAATATTCCCCACTAGGAGATAAAAGAGACAGAAGCAAAGGCTGTAAAAAGTGTGTGTCCATTGTCACCCTCTATGAGCCAGGGACAGGCTGGCTCTTCCAGCTGTGTTTAACCAAGGAGATCTTTATCTGAACATTAGGGCTGGGGGGGGCAGCAGAGCACCCCCTGAGGTACAGATCTGGTAAAAGTGCCTGAAGTTGCCCTAAATATTGCTTCGGTGTGCATGGGTTGGAAGAGTGAACTGCCAGCCACCTGGGAAAAATCTGAGCAGAAACAGAGATGGCATTGCAATTCTGCACTTTCCACTCTGTGAGGGTTATTTTGGCCTCTCTCCTCAAGCCTGCATCAGTTGCCTGCTCTTGGCTGAACACCCATTCATCATTTTGCTACTCTGAAATCAATGAATCTCAATATAAAGCCTTATGAGCTTTAAATGCTCCAAAATTAGTATGTGTAGCAGACAGAGGCCAATCAATCTATCGACAAAAATTAATCTGTCTTGTGAAGAGTGATCTGCAGATCAATTTCTTGTGTGAGCTGAGCCACTCTATTGACTGAGCTGTGGGAACAGATGATGGACCTAAAAGTTCTGCAAATTAAATGATTTAAATTAGTACTGCAAGTATTAAATCAGTGCTAGGCAGAACAAGAGGAGGTGTGTTCTAATGTTTATCCTAAAATTAAATCTGGACAGCTGTTGAACAGTGATATTTGTCATAGATTTTTAGTTTTCTGGGCCAATGTTCTGTCCTGTTCCAGTCCTTGCATTGTTTTTTATTCACTAATTTGGAACTGAATTATAATCAGTGTGATTAAGGATAGATGGATTCAAGGATTTTTCTATAGATGACAGAGAAAGAGAAGGAAAAGATAATTTGTGTGATTTAGTCCATGAAAAAGTACCAAAGTTAGTATCTCTTTTGGGAATATTAGCAGAGCAGCGCTCAAGGATCCTGAAGCAGTCTTCATTAGCATGAGCCCACAGACTAGGGTAAAGCATTTTATTCACCCAGGGTGCATACGTGTCCTTGAGTACTGTTGATAGATGTGTAGCTTTTGGGACACACACAAGGATTTGGTTTCCACTGTGATTAAATTCTTAACTCTATTCTAAAAATGAGAAAGAAAGGCAGTATGGTAACAGTCATGTCTTCCAGCTCTGGTTATTTTCCAGGTGAAAAACACTGGTTTTCAGTATCTGGAAGTGATAATTAGAACAATAATTGAAAGGATGTTACGTTACATGACTCTTGTTCACAGCTGCAAGGCTGTCACCCAATACATCTGCTTCCCTACCTAATGTCATATTTGCATTCGTGTTTTCTATGAAATAGTTCAGCTGATGAAAACCAGTTTTCTAGGCTGAGAGGCAGGGTTGTACTCCAACAGAGGTTTGATTTGGGCTTGTGGTTGGTGACGTTGAATGCTCAGATTGCTCTTTACAGAACTACTGTTTCATAGTAGTATTTGTGACTTTCCTACTCTTTCCTTTTTCAACAATGATTGTTGGTTTTGTTCCTGAAGTTACACAACGAAAAAATTGTCAGAACTGTTGGAGAACAATGGCTGGAGAGTCATGATCAAGCAGTGAGCAGGGAAGCTCATTCAGGGAGGCACCACGTAGGGGAGCATGGTCAGACAGCCTCTGAGTCTATGGCAAGGGCTCGGGGTCCTTCAGTTCATGATGAGCCCTATGATTTCGATTGCAGATGGTATTTGTAGCCCTCAATAAAACAGGAAGCAAGAAAAACAACCTGGTTGAATATCAAGGTACTGCAAGGAATATTGGCCCGTGGAGACTCAGTCTCCTCTTTCATGGTTTTCTTTGAGGCACTGTGTCCTGGGCTGGATGGGCTCCTGATTTCACCCTGTGCCCTGGTTCCTAATAGTTTACTAGGATCTCATGAAAACACATCAAAAGATGTGTGAAAAAGGCTCTAGGTAATACAATAAATATATTTTCACCTGTTCTTTTGTCTCCTAAATAAATGTTCCTTTTCTCCAGCAGCTGGAAGTCAGCTGCCTCCTTGAAAGAGCCACACTTAATTTAGCAGATAGCACTGCATTTTTTCAGCTGCAAAGGGATTTTCTAAATGCATCCTGGAGATATGGTACTGTTTCATCTCTCATGTGTGTTTTCTTAAGAGGGTACAAAGTAGCTCAGTTCATAGAATCACAGAATGGTTTGAGTTGGACAGGACCTTAAAGATCATCTAGTTCCTACCTTCCTACCATGGGCAGGGACACCTTCCACCAGCCTGGCCTTAAACAGTTCCAGGGATGGGGCACACACAGCTGCTCTGGGCAACCTGCTCCAGCATCTTACCATGCCCACAGTAAAGCATTTCTTCCTAATATCTAATCAAAATCTACCCTCTTTTAGTTTAAAGCCATTCACCTTGTCCTGTCCTTAAAAGGCCCTAACAAAAGGTCTGTCCCCATCTTTCTTATAAGCCCCCTTTAGGCATAAGGCCGCTGTAAGGTCTCCCTGGATCCTTCTCTTCTCCAGGCTGAACAACCCCAACTCTCTCAGCCTGTCTGCACAGGAGAGGTGCTCCGGTCCTCTGAGCATCCTCCTGGCCTCCTCTGGACTTGCTCCAACAGGTCCATGTCCTTGTGCTGGGTGGTCCAGAGCTGGATGCAGCACTGCAGGTGGGGTCTCACCAGAGCTGAGTAGAGGGGCAGAATCATCTCCCTCAACCTGCTGGCCACGCTTCTTTTGACATGGCCAAGGATTCATTTGGCTTTCTGGGCTGCAAGTGCACATTGTTGGGCCATGTTGAGCTTCTCATCCATCAGCACCTCCAGGTCCTTCTCCTCAGAGCAGCAATTTAAAAACTGAAAGCTGTTATGTGTGTGCATTTATATGTACGTATATTTATATGTGCAATATGGTTCACCTTGATCTAGGTAACTATATACACTATGGTCATTTTCTGGCACTAGCTGTAGATGCTGAAGTGATTTTGGGTTAAATTCTTTGCTGAATCTTGTTATTGCTATTGTAACACTAACTTTAAACCATGTGGAAGCTTTTAAGATCAATAAAAAATTCCAGCTTCTCTCTTCAGGGCAGTATATCATGTTTACATCTGCATCATTGCAGTCATTGCTGTAATTCTAGTACTACATTTTCAAGTGTTACTGGAAAAAACATCTGATTTTATGACGTTTAATGTCAGAGCATTAACGGAAAGACTCATATAATACAAATATATTTGCATGCAAAGACAGCTAGCGCAGCAAGGTAAAGCTGTGGACTGAGAGCAGAAAGAGCTGCTATATTTATTACAATGCCCAATAAATCATTTACAGCTAGACCCAATTACCTGATTATTTCCAGTGTCTGCTCTTCAATTAACAGAGTGAATATGCACCTTTAAAGAAAAAAAGATGTAATTTCTCTTGATGCATTAGATCTTTGTTTCAGCCTAGAGATGAGACAGTATGTGCAGGTTTTATTCTTAGTCATCATGCCAGAGTCCATTGCTGAGAGCCCAGCTAACTCTGGGGTCTTTCACCTTGCTTTACTGGAGGGGTGGGATTAGCTGTACTCTGCAACCAGTGACATTTTGTAACACATTTAACATAGGTTTAAAACTTTAAAGCTTTCAAGCATGAGCTGGAAGAGACTGTGGGAGCAGACCGCATAATGCTCCCTCTGGAGCTGCACTGCAAGTGTAGCAAGAAAATTTCTGGTAGTGTGATAATGAACTGTCTCTGTAAAGGAGGTTTGGTCACTCGATCCAATACGCTGGGTCAATACAAGAAAAATAATCTGATTCAACTCCTTTTATTGGGTGTCCTGATCTCTTCTTTTCATTGCTAGTGAACTGCCTACATGCGTGAATGCTCAAAAAAGCAAACCTGGCACTAATACTGTTCTGGTTATGAATTATGAGCATAGGCACCCAGATGAGCTCTTTTATTTCATGTGCAGTATGTTTATGTATAAATTATGGAGGGAAAGTAAAAAAGATTCATGTTCATAAAACTTGGGGCAGTCAGGCAGGCAACACAGGCAGTACTGGGGGATGTAGCTGCCCAGTGTGAGGTCCTGTTTCAGAGCACTGAAGACTTGATGAGGGGTGTGCTGGGATGCTGGTCTCAGGGGCTCACCTCCTGGTGCTGACAGAAAAACTGCTCAGCACTGGGAGGCATGCTGTAAGGGAACCCTCTGGCCCAGGTGTCTTGGATTGTGATCACAGAGAATGCTGAGGAAGCTTCGTGAAGCAATGAATCATGAGGAGGCTTGGATGGAGAAAATTGATACAGATCAGTTGTTAATCTCTATGGCGACCTGCAGATGGAAATTGCTATGCAATTGCTATGAATAGCTGTGTGAGCTATAAAAGCTTTGTGCCTTGCAATCAAAGCAAGATTTCTTCTGGAGAATGTCTAGGTAACGTATTGCTCAAGCACTGAGTCCATTCATTTTCTAAAGTGGTGCAATGAAAAAGATAGGTGGACTATTGTGGAACCACTGAGTCAGGATTTGACTTGAGAAATTTGAATTGAGAAACCCCAGGGAGTGTATGTTCCTGTCAGGAATTTGCAAAATCAGTGAGGACTATTTTGCATTTATTTGAACAGATATATTATTCAGGCATTTTTTTTTCTTATTCCTTTCGTGCACATAGGATGCATATGCTTCAACAGGTTCTATTTTTTACTAAACAAAGGTAATGTGCATCAACTTTCAACTAGTTTTAAACTATTTAGTGTGCTTAATTTATCTTAATTTTTATTTGATGTGAAATTAATGATAAAAATGACAAAAGAAGCAGGAGTGAGGTAAAAGTTAAATAATCAGTTTTATAGATCTTTTTGTGCCTGGAGCAGTACAGAAATGGATATACAAAATACAAGATGTGAATTTCAAAAGTTGCTGCCAGCAGTACTGGGTCCAGGCTTTAAATCAACTTGACTGTACAACAGTTCATCAGACAATTGATGCCAATCAATGTTAGCTGTGCTTTAATAGTCAAGATTATAACTGATCAAATTTTAAATTTTGATTTTTTTTATTGATGAAAAGAAAAGGTACTGTTCACCTTGAAAAATCAGCAAATAAATGACCTTTTACTAACTAGAGGGATGGTTTAAATTTCCTAGCATTGAAATAATCCTGGTTTATGAGAACTAGTAATGACTAATCTAATTTAGTACAAAAAGTGCCTATTGGAATTTTTGCCTTTTTGTTGCTGTTTTTACATGCATAAACGTTCCAAGATTTAATACTTGGAAGACCCTGTATGTGAAACCTGAGTACAGACCATAAATATAGTTAATTTCATATCAAGGAAAACCTGCAAATATATTAATCCTCAGAAAAATAAGATTAACAGAAGACTTTATGTTAACAAACTGCATTTCAGAGTGTTGCCTGGAGCTATTGCATCGAAACATCATTGTTATTCAGTACCACTGAGTGGTACACAGTACACTGTGGGTGGAGAGCTATGAGCTGAAACGACCTGTTGATTATTGATTATGCATTTTACTCAAACATAAATATCTGCTTTTTCCAGAGTGGTGTAATTACACACTATGTGTTATGATGAACCTTTTCCTATAGAGTTACATTTCCATGGGCCTCTGTTCAGTGCTCTGGTGCTGTCACCACGTTGCCAGGACAGCAGTGAGATCTTTGTCTCGGAGGTTGTTTCCTGCTTCAATGAGACGATACCGAACTGGCCTGAAAGCTGTAAACAATATCCACCAGAAAGTGCTCTCTGAAGCCCCAGCTTTCCATCAGCCCCTGCCCTCCATCTGATAGCTCTCTTTTGCTACTTCAATAAAAAGAGATAAAACTTGAGGTTTTAGCAGCATAGCAAAGAGTAAAGCTTGGCCAAATGTGTAATGTTTGGAAGCGTGACAGGGAGCCTTCACTGCTCAAGGAGGGTTAGGGCTGATGTTGTTTTGACCTGACATAAATATAGCAGATGGCTGTGTAGCTGAGGCTGAATAAGATCTTCTGAAGTTACTGTAGGTCTTCCGATAAAGATTTGCTCTCTTATTCCTGAGGCCATGAGTCTGCTGAGGATCTGACAGGAAAAGCTCAGAGCTGTAATGATTTGGGCCACACTCTTCTCACTAGGAAGGAAAGCCCAGAAGGTCATTCGTGTTTTAAATGGCTGTAGTAAGATTTTAGCACTCTGAGTAAGTGTGATTGTGATTGTGGCACAGTGATGACAGGGCAGTAAAAGGAGTAAGCTGTGTCTTTGTCAGTACCGTTTAGATGGATAACAAAATACAACAGTGTGCCTGAATTTTTCTTAAAAAAAAATAGCTTTCTGTGGAATCATCTTCATCCACCTTTCTCTAAAGAATTTGTTTTTTCAGTTTTTATTAGTAAAAAGCAAAGATTTTAAATGGAACAGTAAGAAATAAACTTCACTGTAATTTTCACAAACCAGTATTCTGCAGTTTTCTAACTTTTCTGCTAAATATTTCTCCCTCATATTCCACCCCTTCCCATTTTAGGCTGGATCAGTAAAAAGTTCTTGTACACTGAGTTTTTCAATAGAGTGTTTGGATGTTGGGACCATAAAGCAGAAATCAAATGGTCTTTTTAAATCCCAGGCTTGTTTATTTTCAGCATACAATAAGGAAATTGAATATATTTACTACTGATGTGGGTAGGGAAAGGGTAGCAACAAGTGGGCAGGATGATTATCAGACCAAGAATTTATCAACAAGGAAAGACTAAACACATTCAGTAAAAGCCAGGGGATCTGCAGAAATAGCTGCACAGGCCAATATGAAAAAACTAAGTAATTAACTAATAAGTGTCAAGGGCCATGCTACCTTTGAAAGAGTTTTGATATGGGAATTTCTCACTCAAATAATTTGCTAGTATTTGCATCTAGATCTGCTTTCTCAGCTACTAAATAAATTGTTTTGTTGTTTTGTACTCCTGCTATGGCTACAGGGGTAGTATTCATAAAAGGGCATAAACTCAATTTTTTGTCTTTCTTGGGTTTCTCAAGCAGAATTGCTTGAGTAACTCAGATGTCAAGCTACCCTGCTCATGTGCAGATCTGTCTGATTGCCTGCTCTCAGCGTGGCAGTCAGTTTTCTGACTTCCACCCTGTATTCATCATATGTCCCCCTCCAGGACCCTGTAGTTGACACCTGGCCCACTGAATCCTGTACCCTGGGCAGTGGGATGTTGTAAGCGCTGTGGCCCTTAGCCGTCTTACGGACTCACGTGCTGAGGCATGCACACCATTCAGTCCCAAGTGCTGGTGCCTGTCCATCACATCACCCTGTGCCATCCTATACATCAGGCTGCCAATGCCAGAAGTGCTCTGTAGATATATCCATAACATGAAGGTGATAATGAGCGAAGCATAAAAAGTGCTGGCAACCTGAAAAGCCAGCTGTCCTGGGGCTCGGTAAACCCTTCACTAAGAGAGCCTGCTTTGATAGGTGTCTTGGAGCTATTGACTAGGAGCATAATATTGTGTGATCATAAAATTGTGATCCACAACTCCCAAGTGATTATGGAAGAACCGGTGTCTGTAAAATAGTTTCATCTCAATTCGTTGGCAATATCAACAGAAATAGTAAAAGAAGGAAAAAAGCTTGCTAGGTATGTTTCATTTTTTAGTGTTTACTGTTCTGATTAATGATCAGTAACACAGACGTTTTGGCAGAATATGTGTAAAAAGCATTCCGACAATAGGAGACTTCAGGAATTATCTGCCAGACTAATTGCTAGAGATTTGTAATTTATGATGTCTTTATCTCATTTTCGATAAAATGGTAGTAAATATAACATAGAAAAAATCTTGCAAGGGCAGGAATCTAGATTAATTGATGTAAAGAGAAGCTCATTGGCTTGAAAGTTCTTTCCAGCTCTGATTTCTATGCACTGAGGAGAGTGACAGATAACACTTCAAGAAAACTGCATTTTTATTGTCTTTAGTGATTAAATGCTTCTTTTTGTTCAAAGTAATGCTTATATTCAGTGGATATGCTTAGCTCTATAGTAGCAAAACATCTATAAGCAATATAAAATGTATAACTACTCTGACTCCTGTGCTGAATGAAAAACAGAGGGTAAAATCCTAAAGTCATGGGTATTTATCTTGTAAAACAAATTGTAAGTCTGAGCCAACATGCGTAATACGTTAATCATTCTGGCTTTGGCAGAACTTAGTGCATTTGTCTGATATATCCTGTTCAATAACTTGAATCGATCCCTTTCACTGTTGATCAGAAAAGGAATACAATGATTTAGAAAACGAACTTGCCTTTTTTTTTTTTTTTTTTTTTTGACAAATGACTGTGGAATTCTCCTGATATTTAGGATATGTTTATACTGAGAGATGGGCAGCCATATATTGCTAAGGCTTCACATATGTACTAAGTCATGTGCTTTGCCTATCCAAATGGCTTTTCTCTGAGAGATCCCAAACCCTGAGTACCTGCACCCACCTCATACCTCTCAAAAATTGTGTGATGCTTATCTTTCAGAACTTACGCCTTTGAAAGTAGACTTGTATGAGTTTCTTCCTGATGCATTTTGGGGCAGCCTGACTGTCCTCATGTAATTTTGCCAGCCCAAAATACTGACAGCTGTTATAAGCAGCATCATGAGAAGGTTATGTGGTAGACAAGAAGGGATTGAGACAAAAAGGTCTGCTAGAGGTAGTAAAGCTGAGGGTCAACACTGATTCAGATTTGGAGACACTCGACTCATGACAGAATGGAAGAGATGTGTCGCATTCTGCTTGCAACTCTTAAGTTAAGAAAAATGGTCCAATGTGATCCAGTTGTAGAATTCTTCAGCCCCAGCATGAGCAATACTGGCTCCAGAGTGCCTTCACAAGTTAGCTGGCCTGCATGGACCAGTGCCAGAAGCTTGTTCCCACCTTTTTCTAACCAGGGACTATAATTCCCACATAGAAATAGCTTGCTTTTTCATGACCATATCCCAGGTGTGGTAGAGATCAGGAAAGCTATTGATAAGTGATCATGATTTGAATAGAAATTATAAATTCAGCTTACTCAGACTGATGCTGAGCCACTCTGCAGAGAAGAAATGAGAAAAATACTGGACTTTGCTAGGGAGAACTTTGCGGCTTTACCACTGTTGAAACTGCAGACTGCCACTGACAGTGCTGCCTCTCATAACACAGGTCCTGGAGGAGAGATCAGTACAGATAGCACAGCATTTTGATGACCTTTTACTTCAGCAAACGTTGCTCAACCAAAAGGTCCAAGTAACTCATAACTAATTAATCATCACATTCAGAAGAACTTATTTATTAGGCTTTAATCCATTAACACAATGTTTATGTGGAAAATAAAAGACTATTAGGAAGCAAAACATTTTACATCTTAATCTCATGGGAACTGTGTTGCTGTATAATGTTAGTAAGAATTGCTAAGGCAATAAGCAAAACAGATGCTTACTGTTTGGGTAAAGCTAATTTTTTCCCTTCCTGCCTTTCATTGACACACGAGTGAGTGGGCTCCTGAGGTTAGAGAAGTAGGAGCGAGGGGGAAGCAACTGGATGTACAAGCCTCTGATATGGTGTCTGCCTGTAAGCAAGGCTGGTTACTCTACTCTAGACCTCTCTGTCTGCTTTTCCATTGAAACAGATCTGAAACTGGCTTTTAAATTCATACTTAGATATGAAAGTATAGATCTGCCAGCCTAACTTTATAAAAGCTTTTAGGTTTTACTTACAAAATATATAAGTCAAGATTTGCAATGGCAGGAGCCTACACATAATTTATTTTTTAAAAATAAACACATTCAGATTAAGTCTTTGGTCCAATAGGTGGAGCCAAATATCTTGACTTGTAGCCAGATCAGTGTTTTCAAATAAATTTGCCAGATTCAACCAGATGGTTCTGGAATTAGCCCTCCCACTACCACAGTCTAAGGCAAAACACCTGCCATTTGTGAAAAAAGTCAGCAGCGCTATGCCCAAGTTGGCTAGGAACCTGGAAAATTAGATTTGAATGTGCTAATTTGTTCAATTTTTGTAGTGTAACAGTGACTAGGATTGCGTGGGGCAGTAGGGACATGAATGGTACTGTAATTCTGGTAATGCACTAGCATTAATACCACTTCCTCATGGCAAAAAGGAGGTCTTGGGTCTGTTTCCAGTATACTTCACGGCATAAACAATACTGAGGTTTTTCCTTTGGCTGGAACAGATGTTTTCTTTTTTAACTCCAGATTCTGAGTCATCAAGGATCTGCCTTGAATTAGACAAACTCAGACCAGAGCAGTTCTGTATAACTTAACACATGGTGTTGTGTTCCTGGTAATTTTTCTGCTCTCTAATTAGCTGTGATCAGTGGCTCCAATCCCACATTTGGTTGTCTACGTATCACAACTGAATGCAAAAGTCAGCTTCTGCAGTGGAACGCTGAGAGGGAACTGGAGTACCACAGTCAGCTGTCCCCCTTTGTGGTACTCTGCAGTGCCCAAGTTTTGCAGAGGTTAAAGCTGTGTTTATATGCCAGGACCAGTTCCATGGCAATACTATTGCTTATCTTCTGGGCTGAAACGCAGTAAATAGTTTGGATCAGATACAGCAGGACTGCAAAATCTGTACACTGACAATATATGTACCCCTAATTGTATACCATTATGTGCCTAAGATTAGAATTCAGGGCTTTCTTGTTCCAGACAATTAGGGCACATAAAATGAAAAACAAAACGGTTGCAAAATATTAACCAAGTTTTAATTGAACCTTAATAGTTTTTGTTCCTATGTTCCAATGTTTCATACTTTGGTTAATATTTAACAGCATGTTTGACTTCCTGAGAGTGGAGGTTCCATCCTTCATTCTTTATATCTGTTCCATGTTGCCTCCTTCTGTCAAAACACTTGGAAATGTTTTTATAACGGTGAGGAGAGATGACTACATATCAGAATATGGTGCAAACTACTTAACCATGTGGAGCTGGTGCTCAGTCCTGGTTTTTCTGAGCCAGTCACTGGCTATGGTTTGTTTCTTTGGCAGTTATGGCTGAGGGGAATCCTAGTATGATATAAATGAACTCTAACCAGCTGAAAGCAGGTTTTGCATTAAGCCCTATGTTTCCAAACGTTTGTGTTTCTCTTGGTTGTCATTATAGCATTCAGTTTCACTGGGAAGCCGATGAGTAATTTGGCAGAGCCAGCAGGAATTTATTCTCCTCTGTGATCTAGCAACTTGATACAAGTTTGAGTTGAAAATCCCACCGACTCCAGTGGGTTTGCATTGAGAGCTGTATGGAATTTGAGTGTCATTGCTGATATTCATCCCTCATTTGACTGGTACCCTGTTGACTTTTCCCAGTCCGATCAACAAAACTTGCACTGATTCATCATTTATTGTATCCTGTAAAATTTCATCAGATAATATGTTCTGGTCAAGGATCAAATCAGATCTTGAAAAAGCAGAATGACAAGAATATCCTTTCCAACCATGTGTTAAGGTCATAAATTGTATTAGAAAACAAGGAAAATATGTTTTCCATGAATAGCACAAAGGAACATCAGCTTTAAGTTTTTTTTGAAATTCCACAAACAGTTACACACTAAATACTGTGCAAAACCATGCTCAGCCTTTTGAACCCCAATAGATGGAGAAGCTGCCAGCTTACTGAAGAGAGGTAACATCTGTATAGCACTTTCAGAAAGCAACCACAGTTTGACGCAGTGGTCTCCAGTGGCTCAGGCCTTAACCATGGCCTTTCTCTGTCCAAAGCTCTTCCTGAAAGAGGAATTTCTCCTGCGCTAGCAGTCCTCTTAATCTTCAAAGTGACCAGAGGTTGGTTATGGGGTAAAAGCACAGTATGTAATAAGTATCCCTTTCTCAAAGGGCCTTATCTTGTACAAAAAAATGCTTTGGAATTCTCCAGAATAATTAAAACAAAAACCTAACAAGCTATACAATAGAGTTAGTTTTGTATTAGATCTAAGAGTTGGCTGAAGTATTTTCTAAGGAACACTCTTAGAGCTCCACAGAACCATATAAAAACTCTTCTCTCCACCCCAGGGCACTGCAGTAATCTGGGTTCTACAAAGCCAAATTTGAATTGATCTGGGTCAAAGTTGAACCAGGACCTAGAGGAATGACACATGCCTCTAGTGTCTAGCTCATTGCAATCCACACAACTCAAGATGGTTGTGTGGATCACAATGAGCTACTTAGAAGAGCATGGCTCCCAGCGTCTGTCTTTCTAAGGCATTGCAGGAAGGATAAACAGAAATGAGCACTTTCGTCACCCCCTGGTAATGTAACCCAAACTATTCTCTGATACTATGATGCTATGCTTAAAATTGATAGCAATGAATACCAAGTATGGGATGAGAACGCAGTCAGATTTCCTGGTGGTTTGAGCAATATAGGATCAGCTGAGATTAACGCCAACTGAGACTCTTTCCAATGGGGTACAAGCCAGCTCCCCTCAAAGTCAGTCTGTTGCTAGCCATGAGAGCTGCACTGGCCCAGAACAGACGGTCCTGGATCTGCAGTGATCCCATTGCAGCTGATGATAAAACTGTGACTGACATCAAGGCAGATGTGGTCATACTGCTAACTTAATAGGCATCTGACAAGGAACATAATCTTTCTGCATTCTCAGCTCTTTCGTGTTATACAAACTGTGATTTCTTTAAACACGCAGAAGAAAAGAAGCTAGCTGAAGGAAGTTATTACAAATAAGAGAATTGATGTTAAATTTAAAAGAACTGGCATTAAAGGTCTTTGCCTTCAAACGTCTTTTCTTAAAGTATGGTTCTTTGAGGACAGATGACCTCCCTCAGTAATCCCTGTACTGAACAAGTCAACACATTCACAGTGCTTGGATTCCTGACTGTGTTCATCTTGCACTGACATGAAGAGTGAGGACAAAGGGCGTCTAAGCTCTTGCTAAGTTAAACTGTACTTTCATTTGTATAAATGTAAGCAGTATATGCCAGTGGACAGTCCATGATGAATTCCAAAGCTCTTTAACATTTCTTCTTTCCACCATGTGGTAGGTTACCTTAGGGGGCTGCACGTTGGCAGAGACATTTAACTCAAGGCGTAATAAATTGTTTATGCAGCAGGCAAGTTCATAAACATATGTTGTAAGGCAAATTGCAAAACAGCCCTACCAGGAACCTCTACACAGGAACAAAACGTCAGCAAAGCCAGAAAGTTCAGGAAAATACATGCAAAAAGTGAAGAAGCCTGAAAAAATATCCCTTACCATTTCTAAAAGGCTAAATAAAACTCCAGCTACCTTTATTAATTGTGTCAAAGTGTGACTGGATCTTGTGCTACAAACAGCAATGTCAAGAAAAAAACATCAACCGCAGGTAAAACCAACTTTGATGCTTCCTTTTTGTAGGAAGACAGAGATAGTCCATGATCTGTTACCTAGAAGTTGAAGCTTGATAAATTCCAACTGGAAGTAACAAACAGGTCTGTAACGTGAGGAAAACATTGATGGCTATAGCAGATTTTATATTCTTAGCAATTATCAAATCAATATGGATCTACTTTTCTTTAAAAGTATTATATTCAGAGAAACAAAACTCACTCGCATCTGTGATACGAATTTTTACTGAGACCCTACAGTGCCGCTTTTGGCTTTGTAATGTATGAATACCTAAGTGAAGTGTGATGGCAGATTTTTCAGGTCACTACATGGAGAATGTAAATGCAAATCCTTGCTTTACATAGTTTCCTGTGCAAGGGCTAGGCTTAGCTTTCATCAAGATATGCAGGCATTAATACTATTTTCTAGTACTTTGGCTAAAGGAATTGCATACAGCTTTTCTGAGAAGCTGTTACTGCATGAGAAGCAAAACCAAGGAAAACCCTAGCATCTAGTTTATTGTGTTTATCCAGTCACTACTTGTTTATTGTTTCAAGGTAACAAGTTTTCTTCATATCCCATTTTTCACAGGAAGCAGGAAAATGTCATTTTCTCAGCTATATGCAGGCTACCTCACTTTGATTTTTTAGCCCACCTGTAATGCACACCTCACAAAGCTCCACAGTCTGCCGATGGCAATTTAAGAAGATCCAGCCACCAAAGGTACTTCACTTGATGAAAACTGACAAAAGAAATTAGACAAATAAGGACACCTAGATAAAGTTTAATGCAGTGAAGCCAGCAAGTAGGATTTTCTAAGCATTGGCCTAAAAAATTGTGGGAAAAATTATACTGGAATATCTGACAATACCCTTCAATTGCAAAAAAACAGGTCTGGCAACAGTGTCCTTATTGTACTGTTTGTGAACCACACACTCTCCATACTAAGTGACAAAACCATCAACAACAAGCTATAAAGGTGTTAATTACAGTGGTGGAGCGCTGAGGGCTCAGAGAACTGGAAAAGCACTTCACTGTGCAGCATTAGGTTTCAAAGGGAAAAAGAGAGCAGGCATTGTGGCCAGAAATGTCTTTAAATGTGCCTAATTAGGATCTGCAACTTAATTAAGCTGTTATGCATTATAATTTTTGGTCCAATTGGTTTGATTTGTTCTGAGGACAGATGCTGCTGGCAGACTAAGACACATTATTAGCTCTTTACAGCAGACTTTCAGTGGTGTTGATACCTGTAGTCAGAAGCTGTGAATTCTTGCAGCTTAGCAGGTATACTCTGCAAGGAAAACTATTGGACCAGCAAAACAGATTTTCTTTTTATTTATTTTTTCCTTCTTTTTTTTTTTTAACATTAAGATAATTTGAAAAAATAATTTCTCGAAGCTTTTCTTGGTTTACAGTCTTCTAATAAATGAAATGCCTGGTGGAAATTTAATTTCTGCTGTTGAGTAAGTTCTATTTGGCATTTAGAAGAGCAATTGGGCAGCAGAACTGGCTTCAAACTGCTTTAACATCACCTGCCTCCCTAAGCCAGTAATGTTCAGGTTTATTCTCCCTGGGCAGAAGGCTCAGGTCTACTTTTCAGTGTTCTTTCCTGACAGTTTCTGAAGGACTTTCTAGCAAACCAAAGAGTTGAATAAATTCATACTTAATATTGTAACTGCTGCCTAGCTGGACTGTGCCTGGTAAATCCATGAAAAGTCTGTGTGAGCCAAAAATCATATCTTATGAGAAGTTCCTGGGGAAACTGGATAATAGCATCGTAGCATTTCTGAGGCTGATGCAGTTTCTCCATAGATCTGTGAATGCAGAGTATTCTCTTCTTCATTTCCCAGCATTGAGTCCTTATGGTTACTGCTATGGTAGAAGGAACTGTACCTTCTCTTTTTGCATAAAGAGATTGAAAGATGCTAGAGGGAGCAAAGTTGTTGAGGACCTATGGGATCTTGGTCAATGTAATATGCTGCTTTCTCCTTTCAGTCCTTTCTAGCTAAATGAAGGACTGATAAAAGAACTATCTGTGATCACTAGCTGGGCAGCAGCACTGAGAGGACAATGTAGACCATTCTTTTTTTTTTTTTTCCCTCTTTTTTTTTTAAAAAAAATTTAAACCTTAATGACAATCTAGAAGTAACATTCTGGTTCCTTGTCTGCTTGTCCTTGTAGGTAGTGCAGGCTGCAGGGACTGTTGGTAAATGTGGTAGTTCTGGCTCTCACCTGTAGAAGCTTTTGTCATTGATTTCTCAGACAAACACACACGTAGATGCAAGCCAGCTGGTTTTTGTCATGCTCAGGGAACTTTGAAGTTGGTCCTGTCAGAACGGTTGCTGACTAGTGACTGTAGCCTAGAGCTTCCCCGTCTGTCCTCTCCTCCCAGCTCCAACGTGGGTTTTACAGGCACAACTCGTAATAGATTAGGGATGTTGTTACGAACTACAGAATGTTCTTACAACAGATACATATCGTTTGAAGCAATGCTGCATTTGCTTTGCTACACATTTGAAGGTTTTAATTTTTAAAAGCAAAACTTTTGGAATTAATAATAGTAATAACAATAGTATTCAGCTGGAAGATGCTAACTCTGACTTAACTATGATCGCAGTCTGACTTAGCCAGACATATTCAACAACTGTAGCAACTGTAGCATCAGGTTACTAAATAACAACTTTCAAAGTCAGTTTCTGGCTAAATATAATTTATTGCCATATAGCTGTGCTTACTTCACTTTTCCCCCTTCCTCAAGTTAGTTGACAAAAAACTTAAAAATCATTATAAATTATTTAAAATAAAGGTGGAGACAGAGTTGTGACTGCCTTTGAAAAATCAGTCAAAACACTCTTGCAAACTCTAAGATGTTTATGACTGGAGAAAATCCTTCCATGGATCTCAAATCAACACTGATAATACATGAGATTTCATTACTGGTGTGGTCACAGCAGGAACTAGAGATGGATTCATGTGACAACTTTCTTCCAGCTGTTGTGGGGTGAGAAAGCAACTCTCAAGCAACTGCAGAAGTTAATAATAATAAATGGTACAAAGTTCAGGTTGGGAACCCTAGTTCCTATTCTGATTGCCTGATTTTACCTTTCACTGCTGTGGAAAACAATATGATAACGTTATTCTGTATCTGCTTTTGCATTTATTGGTAATAAGAAATGGGAATCAACCAAAGCTTCTTAACTGCCTTCAAAATCCAGTTATGACGGAATGATCTTCCTGGAATATTACTTTGGAGAAAAACAATCCAAGCTCTGACAAGGAAGAGCATAGTTACTGCTCTGGGGCATATTGCTGTTAAACTAGAAACATGAGTGAAGAAAAGCAAAGATCTATTTGGCAGTGTGGGAGGGTGATTGCCAGTTTATTGACCAATAAAATCAAAGGGTTAGGTGAATATCTTCCTGAGTGATGCTGATTTCAAAAGCACTTTCTATTTAAGTTTTTGCAGCACTTCACAAACATTAATGAATTTATAGTCTCACTAGGCTCTGCATTTTGCTTATATACAAAGGTATCACAAAGCAGCAGACTGCATACACTCTTACTTAAAGCTTCCAGACCTACAGTAGCCTTTCCTGGAGGTAGCCCTTATAGCGCAACATCTATATCCTCCATATGACAAAGAGGGAAAATGTGGCACGAAGCGTCAAGTCCTAGTATTGTTTTAATCAAGGATAGACATACTTTTTCTTTTCAGCAAATCAGTCAGCTTAGGTTGGAAATCTAATGCTAATGGTTAAGGAGGCAAGAGGGTTCCCACCCATAGAAAATGACTTGCAATGGTACTTGTTGATTTTACCTTACATTTTATGAAACAAAGGGAAAAGGTAGCTCAGTGCAGCAATTTTTGAATTTTTTTTCCTGAGAAACTATCCCCAGAGAGTCTGGCTCTTCCAACAGAGGTCTGTTCCCTGGCATTTAATTGCAGACCATTCCTCTTGCTGTCTTTGTCTGAGCTCTGCAGCAGTTGGAAGGGGAGGACAGAACAAATTTCTTTAGGAGAAGGAATTAAAAATCATAGAAGTGTATATTTTTACAGAAATCAGCAACATAAAAATGGCCAGACAGCCACAGGACAGTCAATGGAATTAAATGTTAACTGAATTTAAAATGGAAACATAAAAATAAATGCTTGTTGCGCAACATGTGATTAACTCTGGGAACTCACTGCCACAAATATTTATTGGAGCTCACTGCAAAGTACAGTTCTATAAATAAAAAACCCATGCTGCATTAATAAGAGAAATAGGCTATATATGATAACATAAACTGTAGAATTCTTGCCAGAAGAACATAAAATAATGACAAGTAAGGAAATGTCTGCCCATCCAAGCTGTTGTTAGTTTTAAAAGACAGAAGCATTTTTATGCCTCTTCAAGCTGCCCACCGGGACGTATCTAAGATCCTCTCCCGTGAAGCAAGCTGTTGAAGGTTGGTGAGCTTATAGTTACTGGAGGAGGCAGAACAAAGACGGTCCTGGTCCTCTGGCAGCTGGTACGGCCAGTTCAGACACGCGTGCAGGTCTTGTGGCTTCCTTCTCACTGAAGCAGCTCTCCCTGCTAAAGAACCAGGCTGGAACAATGTATGACATGAACGTGCCTCAACAGCCTCTGCTGTCTGGGGCTTTTCCTTGTTGCTCGAAGTATGCCTTAGCACAAATGTATCAAACGCCAGTGGGAATGATTCTTCAGGGAGCAGAGGAGAATGCAGGGAAGGCACACGCTAGAAAATGGATGTCATCTTCCCCTTTTCAGTGTGTTAGGTAGATATGTTCCTAAATAGAGATTTGTTGTCTTTGCTACTTGAAGGACAAGAAAAAAGCAAAACCCAAGTAAGGTAAAACCGCAACAACAATAAAAAGCATGCAAATTCTCAGTGGTGAAACCCTGAGTCAGAGAGTGAAAATTACAGCTTTTAACATTTCCCATTTCCATACATAGCTTGGAGATTGTGCTTTCAAAATATGACATACTCTGGTGACCTGAATAATATGACTAGCTAAAACAAAGTCCTTGCTCTTACAACTGGAAGATTTCTGTGGCATTTTACAGGCAGCGATAGTTGTGTGTGGCCTTTTGGAAAGCAGGATACAAAGCCAGAGCCAGGTCACACATTAGCACTGCACTCAGACAGCTTATTCATCAAATATTTGGCTGGACCATAAAACCCTCTTCATTACATACACAGAAGAATACTGAGAAGTGATGAGAAGGCTGAGTTCAGGTCTCTCACCTTTAGTCACCATCTTACCTGGCCATCTTTCAGCATGAAAAACTAACACAAACATGCTCTTCTTTGCTAGAGGCCACAGGAACTTTACTTTTAATGAAAATACAAGATGGACCCATATTGAATCAACAGCTTGAAGAGGAGTTAAAGTATTTTCTCCTTCTAGGGGTTAGACTCTGCTTATTCTACCCTGGCTGTTTAGAGAGTGCATTGAGAACTCTAGGTGAAGATGACATGGAAAGCAAACTGCTGATTTTAAAATCATTAGGTATCTTGGAAGTTGAAAGGCCTAACCATGCATGAAAGGAGTCCAGTAATGTTTGATATCACAGGATTTCCCAGGTGGGCAAAATCTTCATGAAATCATCCCAGAAATCTATGGCATCTTCATAACTGACCCTTCGCCTTAGTTTGCTTTCCGTCTGCTGCTTTCCAGCTGCTAAAGCTAAGGTGAAGTCAAACCTCATCTGCCCTGATCTTTCACTTTGTGTTTGTGTTAGCTCCACCATGAAGGATGTGAAAAGGAAAGAGAGTATGTATTTGGGGAGTCTATAATTATAAATACTATTTAACATTCACAAGACTATGTGTGGGAAAGAATATCTGCTCTTTAAACATATGATGTTGAAATAATGGCATCAAGCTGTTTGAGCTGGCTTAACATGCCTGTGATCTTTCTGGATATCATCGCTGCTTTTGTACTGCAAGTATCATACACACAGAGGCAGATGTCTGTGCTTTGACTTGATTGCAGAGAGTATCAGCGGGAGAAAGGCGCTGCCAAGACACGCGATAAAACTACACTACGCAATTTCTCACACATCAACACTATTGTCAATTAAGACAACTTGCAAACCTGGATGGGAACTGGTTGGGCTTTTTTTTGGCTGTACTCTTTATAAAGGGAAAAAAAAAAAGCACATGGGAATTTCTGTTTTCTTAAAAGAACAGAGTCTGACTGCTGATATACAACTTTCAAACTGAGAATAGTAGTGGTGGAGCAGGAGAGTCTGTCAACTGCTGGGAATTTTTTCTCTTACTCTTCTTAAAGTAGTAATATTTCTCATATCCCCCAATTCTGAGGCATGCTGCTATCTTCCCAGACCCAGATTGATTGGTATGTGTTGTTAAATCTAAGTACATGCTACTTGAATACTGGCCAGGTTCACTTCCCAGAGACTGATTTTTCAATCTTGATCAAATTATGACTCAGTGAACTTTCAAGCTGTAGCAAATCTGTTTCCTAGCTAAGGACAACAGAAGGACAGCTTGTGTTCAGCTGATCTTATTTGCACCCCATGCAATGCTAACAACCTTCAGGGTGATATTTGCTCTGGATATGGGCTGTGGGGTATAATAGGATGGTCTTTCTCATTTTATTCTTTAGTGCCAAGACAGCAACAGCCTGGGGTGCTTGTGATCTGCTTGCTCCCCTTTGCTCACTGACTGATGAACATATGCTTGCCCAATTAGTACCACATGTAGGAAAGAGAAATGGAACAAACAAGGCAGACAATGTAATTTCCTTCATTCAGGAAGCAAAATAAAATGGAACTGCATCCACAGCATCAGCGCGGAGAAGCACTGGAAGGAGTAGTAGGAAGTGTTAGTTGAGCAATGTTATGCTTTGCAGAGAGCTTTATTAAATGGGGGAAAAAAATATTATTAGTGAAAACTTGCAAAGAAAGAATTTAAACCAAAATACAGCAGGCTTGAAAAAGGCAAAAATTTAAAGGTTTAAAAACACAGCATAAATTTCTAAACCTAATTGAAGACCTAACAGGGCACATATTTCTGAACACTGTAGAATAAAATTGCACTGTATAATCAGAGAAGAAGAAAGCCACGAGCACTATTCCTCGGGAACAACTAGAGAATGCTAGCACTGCAGCCTAACTGGAGTAGTTCAGGGAAGATCAAAGCCTGGACTGAGAGGGAGGATATTTGCACAAAAAGCTGCTCTGAGATACTCTGTGCACAGGGACACCGATGAATATTTGCAACTCCCCTTATATTTTATATTGGTCTAATAGCTTCATATTTATGTTAACCGATTATTTCATTGCAGTTCGTTTTCCTGCTTACCCCTCCTTCCTCTTTCCTTCTGCTTTTCCTGTGAAAGCCCGATAGTTTGTGAAGAAGCAGCAGCAGCTATTTAGATATGGAAGATAATTCCTGCAAAAACTTCAATATTCTTTGCAGTTAAAGAATCTTTCAGATGTCAGCTTGTGAGTATTCTGTCTTCTGGTGTGGTATTTGCCCCTGGATAGATAAAAGAAAATAAGAAATTTAACTGACTCACGCAAAGACACCCTGCTCATCCTTTGAACTCTTCCTCAAGGATTTCTGCCTTGTGCCTGAAGTGTCTTAGAGCTGTAGGACAGCAACTTGTATGCAAAATCCCAAATTAGTACAAAAAGAGGTTTACTAATATCCTTTTCTTCCAACTTGTCATCCATTTTTTTGTCTCTAATATAAATGAACCTGAGATAATACTGTGTATAGGATACACAGTTTAAACAGTAAATGCTGGTTGTGAAACAGTTGCCAAATACAGGTAATACCAATACCAATATTTTCACAGATGAAAGCAAAAAGCATGAAGGGAAAGGTGGTTTGAATGCAGGCAGCTGGATGAAAATTTCCAGTCCCATATCTGCAGTTAAAATTCACATCATTGCTGATTTTTCTCTATTTGCTTTTTATTTTATGCAAATAAATGGTGACTTGTTTTTTATTTGGCACTGTAATGAACATAAAACCAGGAGAGACCTAAATTCAAGAAAAATGAAAGTTCGCAAAATATTTGAAATACAAGAAAATGATGAATAAATGTCAAAGGCAAAAGAGCCAAACAGCTTCCTCCATGGAGCCGATGCCTGGTTCAAACCCTGCTGAAGTCTTAGAGTGTGAAAATACTCATGATTTCTTTAATTTTTAATTTATTGCTGCTTTGTATCCACTGGGAGGAGAAACAGAAATATAAAAACTGAGGGACACCAGAAGAAATAAAAAAAATGTTTATCTCAGGATTGTCAGTCATAGAAGGCTCATGGCAATGTCTGAATACTTCTGTAAACTGAGACCTTTAGTGCTTGCTTTGCTAAGACCACATCCTCAAAGGGAAACTTCAGAAATTAAAATCAATTTAACACTTTTTCTTAATAATTCTACAAGGAAACATGAATTCCAAATTACGGAACAATTTAAATTATTTCTATATTGTCCGCTGGGCTGCTTAAAAAAAATGCTTTCCCCTTAAAATTGTTTCTTAATTTCCCTCTTTCTATCCTTCCTGCAGTAGGTACTGCTGCAAAACCATCAATCTGAATACCTGGCTAATGGTCTCACTCACTGACAAGTGAACTGATGGATGTTTCAAGCTAATATATTCTAATTTCAATCTAATATATTCTATAATTGTGATCAGGAAAAAAACCCAAATCAATCAAACTAAACCAAGAAAATTATTTATGGCTAGAATAAGTAGATATTAATGTCTATATTGTCTCCAGAATTCTTTGTCTCTAACTTGTTTCATTAACCTGTATTTAACTTTCATCTGTTGATATATTTTTACTGAGTTAGAACCAAAGGAAAAAAGTACCTTTTAAGAACATATTGAAATTATTTTTAGTCTCTTTTCATAATAGACCAAAGCAGCTATAAAAGTTTTATATGCTTTTTTATGTTTATACTAACTTTTTTTGTTCTTAGAATTAATGCATTCTGCAGCATTCTGCCTCACCCAGGGCACACAAGGTGCTGGTTTTCTACTGTCGTATTTCAGCTAGGAGGATTACAGCTCAGCACTGCCTAGGAAACACCCTGAGGTGTTTAGCAGATGCAAACATGGCCTGAAGAAGACTTAGGAAATGTCTTTTTTTCACGTCAGTACTGTACCTTCTCATTTGGTTTCACCTGGGACAGGTCGCGGTGAAATCAAAGCCATACACGGTTTCTTACAGTGTCCGGGAATGACTTTCTCCCGTGAGGGTGCTTTGTTCCCTGGCAGGATGGAGCTGCAGGTGCACCACAGCCTACCCTCACCTGCCCCATGGGACACGAGCCTTCCTGTCACTCAAGCTGCAAATCCTATGGTGCATTTTAACAGATAACTAAAATTCTAGTAATTTATAATAAGCAAACTATGGATCCAAGTACTCCAATTTCAGTTTGCAGTCTTCCTTCAACCCGCTTATGTTCAAATCCAGATTTTGGGCACAAACCTCTATTTTTTTTGATAAACAGATGCTGAACCACTGGGCTGAGTAAACCTACAATTTCCAGGCCATTCGGTGGTTCCTGTCAGGATTTACAGTTCAGAGCCCTGTCTAGTTTCCACACAGCAAAGCACAGAGAGCAAATTTTGTGATGCTCACATTTAATTTGCTTTTTCTAAAATATTCTTTTCTGCTTAAGACTTTGAAAAAACCCATCTACTACATCATTTGCTTTGTTAAGAAAAATTGGAAAACAAATACGATTTTTTGGTCTGTGTTCTGTTAGAAAGTATTCTCAATGGGAATAGAACAGCTTGTGCTAAAATACCCAATTTTAGCAGAATCTCTCCAAGAGGCCATTTGACATTGTTTCTTCCTTTTCTGCAAATGATATGATAGAAACTAAAAGCTTGATAAAATTTACATAAATGTATTTTATTCTGTTTTGTACAACAAGTAAATATGTGAGACACCATGACAAGAAGTTTTATTATATCTAATCAAGTGCAGAGCAGCATGCATTGAAACACAAATTGTATTAAAGAGCAGGGGGGTTACTGATCTGTCATAACACTTATGTGCATGCATTTACCTACCAGACTGCTCACTTAACAACAATGAGTAAATGCTTACTGAGGAAACCCTTCTCCTGAGCCCAGTATACTCATTTCTGATAAATCTTTATGCACGACATCTCACTGATCCTGCACTTTTGTTCATGTTAGTAAAGAAACATATTTACTAAGCACAGGACACCTGAGCTATTAGTGAATGGCAGTGTAGTGGCATTGTAATGAGGCTTTGTTTTGGACTAACTGGTTCTGTCTCTGTGGACCTCATTGGCCTTGGGTTTAGGATTTATTGTCAGGGCGGCCCCCTAGTTTTTAAGAGGCTTCCTGTGAAGAGGAAACAAAGAGTTAAAAAGTAAGGTGGAGGTAGCAGTTACTGAGATATGTAGAGAAATGCTACAAACCTGAGGAGGTTCTGGGGTACCTCCCATGTGGCCAAGGATCATCCCAGATCGGGGAGCAGCGCAGGTGGTGCAGCGCGTTGTAGGCTGGAGTCCCCATCTGGCAGGGGCAGCAGATAAGTGTGGGTGTTGTGTCATAATACACGAGCAAGAGGGACGTAGGGGGCGCGGAAGAATGAGTTTGACATCCTGTTTTCCATCCTGGCCAAAGGGAGCTTCAAAAAGGCATGTTTGTACCTAATCAGCCTTTCCACATTCTCCATCAGCTTGTTCAAAACCAGGTGATGCTTATAAAAATGCGCAGTGGCATTAACGACTGCTCGTAATCATCTGGCTCTCTGATTCCTAGGCTGGCCGCAGAGGGGACTCCTGCAGATGTCTGCTTTGGCTTCTGCTGAGTGTTACCATCATCTCGGGAACCTGACTGCAGAAAGCTGTGACTGTCAGCCTGCTTCCCTGCTTTTATAGGGTGCAGAAATAGCTGTTGTGCCTGAGGTTTCATTTTCTCTATATTAACCCTTACGTTTGTAAAGCACTCTTTCTCAACTGTTTTATAGGACAGAGAATGTAATGAGAGTTGAGTAAATGTGTTGAAATACAGCCTACATTGCACATATGAAAACTTATATTGTTTTGTTTTCTTTTGTTCTGTTCCCTTGAAAGAAAACAGTCATTTTCACTGAAAGTACATGAAGAGATTTTTATACAGAAAGAGGTAATATTTAATGTGTTCTTTTTTTAAGAAAGTGAAAAAAAATTCTTGAAGCATTTTTAGGAAATTGCTCTATTTTCATCTGTCACGTGGTCTCAAACCATGGAAAGGTCTTAAGTAAAATGCCTTTTTTTCTTTTCAGTGTGGTCTACTAGAAAAAAAAGACAGTATTAGAAGAGCAGAAAGCTGTAAATTAAATACATCATTGGCAAAATTTATGCAGAGAGAATTTATAAATTTATAACTTTTTAATGTATAGCAGTTACAATGTTTATAAGTGATGGAAATATAAAGTAGATGGTGTTCAATTGAATATGTTTACAGCGTGGCTCAAATATTTAATATTTGGATACTTATAGCACCTCTCTGAGGTCAGGAAATGCTGTTGTGTTCTGCTTACAAATGGGAACAAAGAAATTAAAAGCTGCTTGCTGAAGGTCAGAGAAGGAGTCTTTTAAAGCAAGAAATTATGTCTCTAATTACAGATTAAGGCTCACATTGTAACCACTTCTCTGTGAGCCTTCCTTTACTGGATTTTTTCAGTGTGGTAATAATTGTCTGTTTAAAAGGATTTTGAACCATGCCCGAATGGAACAAATTATCTGAAAATTATATTCGTTATTTAGTAATTAACAGCTGTAAAAATCCAGTCGTTGACCCCATCCCTAAAGGTTAGATATAGCAGTGAGTAATCTTTCGGAAGTTCTCTGTGGTATTTTCATACCCATGTGTATGAACTGAAAACGGTCTCACCTTTTTCAGTAATAAGGCACATAGTAGGGTAGGCAGAGATAATAGGGACTGTAAAGATTTCATAATATTACCTGATTTAATAATCTCCTAAAACTAAAAAAAAAAAAAAAAAGCAGAGGAGAAATGGGGGGAAAAAGTACATCTGACTCATTTCTCAGTCATTACTTAGCCACTTCTAAATCAGGGCGGTATTTGTCAAGTGCCACTACAGCTCCTTTTCCTTCATCTTTTCTGGTGCTGGCTGCTATTGCATACAGAAAGTATTTCATGGTTTTCCTCCTTTCTTTCACTCATATGCTGGCAACTGATGCCACAAGACTCCTGGATCCTGCTCAATTCTTCTTTATCTTCCAACATCTGACTTGCATGTTTCTTTCTTCTGTTTTTTATCCTTTTTTTCATTTCACTGATGTTTCCATGTGGCAGTAAAGTCCAGAAGAGCTAACAGAAGAAGGCTCCTTCCTTTGATCAAACATAATGTGGATATAAGCCACATTAGAATAATAGAATCATAGAATGGTTTGGGTTGCAAGGGACCTTAGAGATCATCTAGTCCAACCCCCTGCCATGGGCATTGGCACCATCCACCAGGGCAGGTTGCTCAAAGCCCCATCCAACCTGACCTTGAACACTTCCAGGGATGGGGCATCTACAGCTTCTCCCAGACCTTTAAATATTCTAGATTATATATCTACCCTTAACATGAATAATTCACAACGTTGTATTTCAGCAATATAACCCCATGCATGTAACCCAGCTGCCCCTGCTTTAACGTTATCTGGACAGCATGGCTGGATTATCTCACAGCCACCCCATTTGATGAAGAAATTATGTCTGTATTCTGTCTGGAACATGTATAATTGTAGCAACTGACTTGGTTGGTTGGTGCCATAGGTGGACAGAAGTAAACATCTCCCAGCAATATGGGGGAAATACTTACTTTCCTGAGGAAAGCAGCATTACAAAATAGGTTCTGCTGAGTAAATATATAAATATGAATTAATTAGTCATTTCACTGAAAACTTGGTTCCTCCTCAAACTAAGTCAGAAGTTCTTGTCTTTTAATTGCTTTCTGCATCTCCAGCTCAATGTCCCACATGCTTTAGCTGGAAGCCTAGCAGAGTTACATCCATGGCCAATGGCCTAAGCAGAGACTCCAGCCACTTTGGTAAACAGCTCTGGCCAGTTTGTGTCAAAGATGGGATGTGAACCAGCTGTCACAGACTTTGGGCCAAAAAAAGATGAGGGGGGAGGCAAAAGCAGGTAAAAAAAAAGTTGAAATGAAAGTCAGATGAGGATAATTGGTTGCATTAATGCAGATCTACTGTCCTAGAACAGATCAGCTGATAGGCAGCTTCACTATCATGCCTTAAGCTGTCACTAATCCTGGAAGAATCCTAAATGTTTGGAGCTAAATGGTTAGTATTTATTAGGCTTTAAAGATCTGTTACGATTGCCATCCAACAAGAGCTAGTAGGAAGTGTAGGGCTGAATAAATTCTCTGCTGATATATCTGTGGTTTGTGAGTATGATTCTCCTGCAGATGGTTTCATTATACAAAGAGTTTAAAATGAGTTAAAGCAATTAAATAACTTCCTAACTGACTGACACATTTTTCTACTCTTGTGCTGTGACCTAAAGCATCCCAGCCCTACAGTGATGTGAACTCTGAGCAGCTCACCCAAAACTTGGCCCCTCCTGAACAAAATAAGTCTCATGTAGCTACCTTATGATAGCCAAGAAGGGGGCATGGAGGAATGCATGCTATTTACAGGCGTATGGTCACACATAAAAAATTTTTAAATTCATGATACTTGTGATAAACACAGTGTAAAAGACAGTTCCACTGGATAAAATAGAAACTGACTGTTTGTGAGAATTAGCAGTACAGTATCAGTAGAGAGAGCAGGTAGATGGAAGAACAGGGACCAAGACAGAGCCAAGGGCACCGCTCAGCTCCCCACACTGCCTTAGCACGATTGCTTTGCAGGGACCTCTAGGGACAAAAGAGCAGATCAGTCTGTGATGAGAGCATTGACTGGGAGAGTGATGGCAGGTTTGGGATGGAAACTTCACCGAGCTGAGGTTGCCATTTCTCACTAGCCTCCCTGAGCCTCCCTGGTCGGAAAGGCAGTGTTTTATTTGTGGAAGTGGATGAAGATTTATAGTCTGAGTGGGCACTTTAGACAAATATTTCTTCTTCTATTAGCAGCCACCATGAACTGATATAGCATGCAAGAAAGTGGTAACTGATGAGTCTCGGGACAAAGATTGTTCATCTGACTGAGAACAGACTCGATAATTTTTATTTCTTGGTCTGAAACTGCCCAGAGTTCTGAATGGATTGGATTCCCAAAGGTCATGGGGCTGTTTTCCTCCTAGGACTTTTGGCTAGAGTTAGGAGCAAGGCAGAATAGCCAAGTTATAAATGCAGTCTTTGGCCCAGAGTTTGTGACAGCTGCCATGTCATTCTTAGACTTTCATTTCTTTTCTGAGCAGGAGGAAAGAAAGCCTCTGCTTGCTTTGGAGAATCATGAAAGATCCATGGTGTCTTTGAAGATCTGCATAGTGAGAATTGTGGTGATGCCGAGTGGCTCACACTTAATTTGTGACCGAACACTCTAGCATGTTCTTGGTGAGAGGCTGCATATGGAGAGGCAAATCACAGCTGCAATATTTCATCTGGCTTTCTTTTATAAGTCACAGTGTGTAAAATTCTTGATAAATTATGGTGTAAGAAATCAAAGAACTTGGTAGTTATAAGATAGTTCACCGAATTTATTCAGCAACGTTCACCATGTAAAAAGTTTCATCACATTCATAGCTGAGCTATTCTCTGAATACCTCCATATGTGACAGGTTGTGTTTATCTGAATAAATTACTTTGGCTAAAAAAGACCCAACCAAATAGAATGTCATATATATATATATATATATATATAGAGAGAGAGAGAGAGATCTAAAAGTCCTTTATAAGATCAGTTCCAGGTCTTTTGGGCTAGGTGTCTATTACAGATGTAGATAGACAGACACCAGGAAGAAATTATAGGTAGCAATTGCAGAACCTCATGAATAAGCAAGGACAGATTGAGTAGTTCTAATTTTATTTATTAATTTATATCAATATATATTTTCTATATTAATATATTTCAATACTCTAATTGAGTAGGTTTTGGGGGAACTTTTGGAGAAAGGAGCCAGCTCACAGGGAAGATTCAGTTTTCCACCAGTACCATTGAACTGAAGAAGCATGAATGAATCCCAGGGATGTAGGGGACAGAAAGCCATGCAAAAAAGGACCAGAAAGATCCATCAGGATATGCTGGGATAAGCTTGAAGGGAGCAGTTTTTCAAGACCAAATAGCTTCAGTCTGTCCTTTTGTTAATATCCTGAGTAGTTTCATTCTTCTGCATTTACTGTCACCATCGTCTTCAAAAACCAGTTTTGACATCAGCAGTGGGGAAATTCACTATCCAGTGTGTGAATAACTCCAAAGCAAATAACCACTGAGGTCTCACTCTAAGCTACTTGTGCAACTTTTAAGGTAACACTTTCCCTCTTTGACAGCCAACGTGGAGGGTTATGGACCCTCACTATCAGTACAGTTCTTTGCCCAGTACTGGGATCAGATAAAGCGACTGATGGCCTGATATCCTGCTCTCTCACTTCCAGCTGTCTAGAGGAGGTCACAGGGCCAGCCTTGAGCCACTGCCAATAAGGCCATAAAGCTCTTTGAGGATCATCCTCCTTTGTGATTTCTGATACAGCCTGAGTTAGTCTTTGTAAAAACAGGATGAAAGCAACCTTTTAAAATAGGATTCTGGTAAGTTCCTTTTCCAGGTCCAAATGAAAACAAGAAAATTCAGTTTTGCTTTGAGAAAATTACGGTAAAGCCAAGCCTCAGTAGATTTGATGTTTAGGTAAAAAGGTTTTTATCTCTTCTCTCATTATGCAAACTAGCTTGGCATAATGCATGCGCATAGGGATGTTTCACAGAGGATATCCGTGGCCCTTTCCAGCAAAACAGCAATACCCACTGGACCAGGGGCCTTTGAACTATAAGCTCCTGCCTCCCAAGGAGATCAGCTGCTGAAGTTATTTGTGCCTACCATGGATCCTGGTATTTTTCCCTCTAAGTCAGAAATTTGCCATCATTGAAATGTTTTACTACCAGCAGAGGCTGAGTTCCCTAGGAGCTTTCCCAAGTCTCCACTTCACTCCAAGCAGTCAAATGTCTGTGCTTCTGTTGCTCTTGTAGTCTCGTCAGTTGAAGGTTTGCAGTATTGCCGCTGGGAGGCTCGTACTGGTGACCTGTTCTGTTACTGCACTGCACAATGTTCTTTGATTAAACTGAGACCTCAAAATTTGTTCTCCTTTATTTTCCTTAAGAGTATCCCAGAGATTCCTCTGTAGCAGTGAAACAGCGGAGTCATTTAAAAACAGTTGCTTCCTTTGGTTTATAATAAACTTTCTGAGAAAGAAAAACCAGAATATGATTATCCACCCAGAGTTTTCAAACATATCTCTGAGCCAGCTGAAGCAGGAGCAGGACATGAAAAGGTCCTTCCACTGCCGGGGCTCGGTGCTTGCTGGGGAAAGAAGCCATTCAGCAGCAGAAGGTCAGAGATGGAAAGTGATTTTTCTGTTGTGGGTTTTCTGCTGGATTGCCTCGTGGAACCTAGTGCTCTGTCTTGCATTGCTGCTCCCTGCTTTCCCTTCAAGACTACAGGCCTGGAGTAATGTGCAGACACAGTCAGAAAAGAAAGGGTAATGATGTAGCTATGCTGGCATGGGAAATCCCTCCCCTTATGTTTCCCAAGGCCAGGTGCTTGGGATCCAAATTCCTCCACAGCTCTGAGCAGCCAGATGGGCTTCCTGCTCCATGTGGCAGCAAGCACCTTCCCAAACCAAGAGAATGCTATTCATGTCTCTACTGCTCGCAAATGCCTAGGCTATAATATTTTGCACAGAAGTAGATGAGCAAAGCCATACATACTTTTTTCCCTCCCTCTGCATGTCTGATGTGTAGGTTTACCCTACCAAAATAACAAGGACACTGAAGATAAAGTTCAAAAAATAAAAAAGTATCACTGCTGTTTAGATAAATACTCTGAGTTTACTGATCCCTTGTTAGGAAGGTGCTGTCATATTTCATTAAATCTTTGCATATCAGACAGAAACCCACACAATAAACTCATCAGTATTTAGAAGTAATATTTCTGAAGTATATTTGATGCATCCTGCCTCATTTTTATTACGTCTTCTTTACTGTCATATAGGATGACTGCAGTTTGCTATAGGTGATGGTAGTAATGAAATACTCATAGCCAATCCAATATTCCCTAATTTGCCCAGCTGTACCGACACACAAGTATTTTGCAGCAGTTTGAGCTGATGGTAACGATGAATCAATGTATAGGACTTAATGATGAATCAATGTGTAGAACTAACTCTGAGTAAAACCTGAGAACCTGCACACAGGAAGCCCAACCAAATTAAATCAACTCCCTGTCTTAGCCTTGTGGTATCACTTCAACATGCCCTGTGCCAGGGCTGTCATTCTCTTGCGCCAGCTGCGCCTGTTTACATTTGTGTGCACTGGGGGATGGGACTGTCTCATGCAGCATCATCCAGACTGATAGCTACTGCGATTCATTGCTTCTGTGTATTGCACACAGTCACTGAAACCTCATCTGGCACAGCCACTGACAGTCATCACTGTGCAAATCTGGGTATGCAACTTTGACAAAAGTAACTAGGTCTCTCTTTCTCTTTCTTGTCAGAGTGCAACAATTTGGTATGAAAAAATTCCAAAACGGAAGTCTCTTGTTTTTTCTCTGACGTTTGGGTTATTCCTCTATCACATATGGTAGGGAGCATCACTGGGATGCTTGATGCTTTCTTTTCACAAAGATTGTGCAAAAGCCTTCAGTGAGATTGTTAGAACAGAAGTATTCTTATGCTTGAAATGTGTAAACCAGAAACGTTTTTCAGTTGCAGTGTTTTTGCCATTTTAGGATTATAGTTCAATGATATTTTTTGTCCAGCTCTTCTGGTGCAAGGGTAAAGGATCATGTCTGCATATCTGTTTAAAAATGGCATTTCTATAATCATGATCATTTCTGATTATCTGCTAAACTATAATAATTTTCTTGTCTGGCTGCCAGTTTAGATTTGGGTTTTTCAACTTTCCTTTGAATAGGTTACACTTCTTGCTTTATTTTCTGTCCCAAAATTTCAGAATGTCTTAATTTTCTTCTCCTCTGGTCCTGTGAAGATTTATGATTTAGCTATGAAGCTGGATGCAATCCAGAGATTTATAACTGGTTTAAACATCCCAAAGTTTGGATGTGATCAGGTGGTTTTGCTCCATCTCTTCAGTTCCCTGTTATTTGTGTTTAATTGTTTTTTTCCTATTTTAGATGTATTCTGATAAAAGTTTCTGACTCATACAGGCTTCTGTCTCCATTTGAATTATCACTGTTTAGGGATAATATATATTGCTGTCAGCCACATGGTGACATGTTTTTCCATCTTTCTGTCACTTGTTTTTCACGCCTGGCATTTTCTTTTTGCTGTAGTCATGGGGGAGGGCTGTTTTAATTTTGCATTTTTTTGAATTTTTGCATAGAATCACTTTAGTCTACTGCCTTTTTCCAGGGTAACTTTTTGTCTGAATCTTACATGTTCTTTCAACTCACAGATTTGTTTGCTTTAATGACTAGTCGTATGCTAAAATCACAGCTTTCAGAGGTGTCTGATACTGGAGGTAGAATGAAAGCAGGGGACTATAAAATGTCATGGAACTGTTGATTGTTATTTGGGTTCATATAAAGGAAAAGAAAAAAGCCTGGTGAAAACGAACATAGAAAACAAAATTTTGGCTTTCCACACTGAACAATTAAGTCAGCCTTCATTCTGCACTATCAGTGCCTGTTAATTCAGTACTAGTTGTTTCCACCGTGTCAACAGAAAAACTGTTTGGGGCAAGGGATGTTTCTTTGCAAATACAGGGGATATTTTGGCTGTGGTTTATGATTGAGCTCTTAGGTGCGACTCAGACACAGTTATAACAAATACATAATGATGAAATTTATAATTACTTCTTCTATAGAGGCATTACTCAGCTGTGCCTAGCTTGACTCTTGACAACAGAGTCAGCACATAAACTAACCTGAAGGCAGGCAGATAATTTCTTATAGAAGAAATGGCTTAATCCTGTAACACCAAGGCTTAGGTAGAATTCATATAAGGATATCAAAACACATCTGGAAAAGTCATAAATTGTCATTCTGGTAAAGCTGCAGTTCAAGTCTCATAATTACAGTCTGGTTTATGAGACAGCAAGTAAACCTAGTTAGTTTGGAGAAAAAGATTGTTCCAGATGTGTTCACATCCTTTCCTAATGACATGGGCATCTCTACGAAACAGCAGGGCTTCTGAAGACACCAAGTAAAAGGAAGCCTGTTGCCAGCACCATAGGTTTTTGGACCACAAGGCCAATAGGCTTTAAGTTTCTCTTTTTTTGTGAAGGTTGTTTAAACCACCTAAGCCACTGGAAAGTACTTATTTAAGTTGTTCCCTGTTTCTGTTGTAGGGGAAAAAGCAGACACTGGGGCTTTGCTTATGCTGTTTTTAACATCCGTGCCCTCTCTTTCATATTACAGGGTCTCACTCAGGTGGCTTCTTGATTGGAGTGGCTTATGTCTGTCTTGTCAAATCCCTTTCCAGTGTTATTTATGGCTGGGGGCCTCGGGCAGAGGGGTGGGAGCCCAAGGCCCGGCCCAGGCAGCTGGCAGGACAGGATGCACCCTGCAGAGAACATATTCTGCCACAGCCCCTCCAGGCAGGACCTCTGCTTCGAGACTGCAGGGATAAACCACTCAGCTGTTCCCTCTGCTCATGCTGCAAGCAGCCAGGGTGTTGGAGAAGCTTGGTGCAAAGAGCATCAGGGGCCTGGACTGACCAGTTCTCTGAGTCTGGAGGTGACCTGGTTGTTTAAATGTCTCCACTTTCTCCCCCATCCTCTCATCCCTGCGTGTGTCCTTTTATTGCTTTTGGAAATATGGTAGTTGTTTTGTTCTAGTTGTACTTGTGTCAAATATTTAAGAGGGTTGTCTAACCATCAGCAAAGAGTGCTATAAAGAGGAAAAGAAAAAACAAGCCAAGGACATGTAGTAGATTCCTGGGGAGGGGTGAGAAAAGGCGGGCGGTGTGCAATGGCAGAGATCCAGCAGCAGCATAAGGTGTTGGGCCCTCCTTAACTAACTACAGCTGGAGGTCACTAATGGCTCTGACATGTACAGTGTGTGGCAAGTGATGTGAAGCTTTTCCTTTTGGAAGCACATGAGAGAAAGAAATCTCTGTTGAGCATTCATTTGTGTCTGTTATGTCCATGCAGACTTCCTATCCTGCCAGGCATCAGTCTACCAGTGCAGATACCGGCTGCACCTTGTTGCTAAAACCAGCTTTTCTTTCATCAGCTCCTTCTCCTCACGTTCCAATGATTTTGATTTGAAAGCAGCTTTCTTGACAGTAATAGCCATAAATGCAACCATTATCAGCCCTAGGCAAAAAGTCCTTGAGAATGTGATATAAACCTTCTTTCTGAAAGCTTTTTCTACACAAATACATGAGCTTTTGCCAAAATATCTCTTGGCTTTGCATTAGCAAACTCAGGGTTACACAAGACATGAATCTCCTCATTTTCCCTGTACATAACTGCTTCAGTTCATCAGCTATGTAAATGCTTGCCACTACAAAAAATTGCTGCATTGATCCTTCCAGAAATGTACATTTTTGTTCATTGCCATTACTGTATTTACAATTAACTATTCACAGCCTTTTTGAAACCCTACAGAGTTTCACTGAAAATACTTGAAACCTCATTTACGGATCATATCTGTTCAAACAGGATCTGTATAGCTTACAAGTTATTAATGAATATATGAATATTGGATTTGATACAATTTTACAAGTGATCTGGGGTTTTGAAATCATGTTTTTTCGGTTTCCAAAAACTAAGCCACACTCCAAAGAGTGAAATTGAACTGACTTTCAAAGTCTTTTATTTCTGTACTAGTCCATTGTCAACTTTCATCCCAACCATCAATATAGCAGGGAGGCTCTGAAATTTGGTAAGAATGCTGTCAGCTCCTGGACTGGAGAGGGGAAGATGACCCAATGGTTGGGATGTTCACTTGGAGTAAGGTATTGGACGTTATGGTGGAAAAGATACAAAATTAGTGGGGGTAACAGCTACACTAGCTGATGCCGCTTTGACCCCAGTCTTTACCACCCAGGTCACATTTGGGCTGTGTGGGAAAGGAGCTGGGAGAAGGAGTCTGGAGGAGCTCAGCTCCACCATGACCAGACCTTTGCTCATGAAGGAGAATTCCCTGCAGTGAGACTGGCAGCACCAGAGCAGCATCCCTCCTCACGTCCCTCCAGTTCATGAGAGCTCTTTGAACAAGCAGAGCTTCTACCACTACTAACAACGGTAAAGACATAACTTCCTAAATCAGAAAAGAAGTATGTTATTGCCTTTGAGCTTTTTAAGTAATTTTTCCATGCATTGTTTTTCTTCTAAAATAGCTGTTCTCAAAGCCTTCACTTAATGCTTATCCAGAATTGCAAGTGTAGGGTATCTTTGAAGGCAGGAAGCAATGATCATGGTGGTTTTGATAGGTTGATAGAGAAAGTTATGGAGTAGTACACAGAAACAGTTACGGAGAAGAAAAATAAACAGCCCTTCTCTCATCATACTCAGTAAAGCCACCTTCATCGTGAAAGCTTTTTGAACTAAGGAGTAACAAAACACATTGATAGTGCCATAGCACTGCGAATGCTAAGTCTACTTCTAAAAATGAAGTTATTTTTAGGGCTATGTCTTTAAAATATGAAAGGTCAGTGTACTATTCAAGGATTGCAATTACTTCAAATGGCTTTGTAAGGCTTATGGTTGGATTAAAAAAGATCAAAGTCTCATCTGAGCAAGAGAAGGAATTACTTTCCAGTAGCCAAAGCCAGCCTTCCCTTTTGAAGGTACACTCCATGTTAATGGACCTAGTGAATATCTTTTCCTTCAGAAGTCTTATTACCAGCCCAAAAGACCTTTCACACACTGGATTTACTAAATGCAAGTTCTGAATTCTTTTCAGTGATGTAAAGGAAATATTTAAATTTAGAACAGCAGGATTCAATTTCAAACATTTCTGGTTAAAAAAAAAAGTAGAGATTAATAATGTTCCACTGAATCTGCTCCCCTCCCTTTCTTCTTTAACTGAACCACAGATTTTCTTCCCTTGGCACCAAAGCTGTGAACTCAGCCTGGTTTTATTTCCAAGGAATTTAATGCAAGGGCGATGGCTGCCTTTGGGAGTACAGCAAAGTAATTCTATGTTATCCTTGCACCTATGGACCAGGCTTGTCTCAGAATGGAGAGTTTGCTGGCTCGCCCTGGGGAAGTAAGGGATGTGGCTCATGGTTACTCGCAGTCACCACCAAGAGAGGGACTTTCTCAACTCTGCCACAGCCAGATGATGAGCGACTGTTCTGGGGAGAGGAAGATCACTGTTTGGAGCAGTAACTCTGAGCAACAATGGGTGAGTGTGTCCTTCCTGTATCAGAGGTGGGGAAACCGTGTAATAACGGAGTGAAAACAGAAGCAAGACCTTCCTACATCTAGTCTGTGGACTACCAGCCATCTGAAAGACAGCAAAAGGTGGCAACTCCAGCTCATGCTGGTCCCCAGGGACATGTGGGACCTTGCTTGTATTGTCAGTATCTTCAATGAAAATGTTGGAAGTAGCAAACAGTGAAATTGTTACTACTGATGTACTGAGGCATGTCATTATCATCTCCTTTCCTGGTTGCCAACTCATAGTGAGCTACATGGTGGCCTTTTGTTGTTCTTTTACTTTTTCAGAAAGAATGGATGGTCTTAGATAAAAAGTCTAGGAGTGTTATTCTGGCACATGCTAAGGAGATAATGTTCTTTGGTTACAACTTGCACTTGGGTATTCTTCTGGAAGGGATCACTTTATAATTAATTGGCTACTAGTTGTTGCAACTGAAACGGATTTTCCTAGCCTTTGAAAACTTGCAAGTGTCTACAAAATTTGTCCTAGCTGAAATTTGAATGAAATGTGGGGAAAAAATCCCAAACCTTGTTATTTTCTTTTGGAATCTTAGAAAGCTTTTATCTTACAGTGCCTTTCTTCTTAATTTTTAGTATTTTCACTATTACTACTAGCCTAGGTATAAGAGGTTTTCTGCAGGTACAATTTTTTCACTTTTGAAATCTTTAAACATTTTTATTTTTTCTATGTAAAAAGATTAGTTACAGTTTTCTCTTTTTTTGGTGTTTTGGTTTTGAAAAATTGTCTTTTCTGATGAAACAGTTTCCATTGAGAAATTCCCAGGTTAAGCAAAACTAGTTAATGGATAGTGAGGGTTCATCAGAGACCTCTCAGCTTTCCTGTGCTTTCTTTTGAATAATTCATTTTGTTAGTAGTGTGTAAACATTAATATTTCATATCTTGATGGATAACATCATATCCTCAGATTCTTTACCATGATTATGAGTTGTTTTCTGTATTGTACTTATGTCATGTACCTATGTACCTCTGAGAGTTTCTCCCGTGTTTCAAACATGGGTTATTCTACAGTGGAATAAATGGAAACGGGAGGATCAAGGCTAGTGAGACTTTTTGACTGCTGAAGGCTAAGGTATGTGAAAAGGAAAGTGTGTTCCCTTTTCAGAGAAGCAGGAAAACACAACATTGAAAGAAAGTGTGAAATGAGCTAAAGGAAAGGCAGGATTCTTCCTTCTCTGCTGCCCCAAAATATGTGTGGGCTTTGAGAAAAACACTTGTAGCAGCATGCATGGGAAAGCCCCTGGTCTGTGTAAATGGCAGTGATCTTCTTTTAAGATATGTGTGCAGTAATCACAGATGCTCTTTTCTGCCTCTCAGGAGACAATAAAAGAGATTTAGAGTTTTGTTCAAAAATGTAAACACTGAGGTCAGTGCTGCTGGGGAAGTAGCTCAGCCTGTCAAAGGCATATCTGGGCTCTCTGTCTGGATTAGACATACGAGCGGAGATGTCCAGCCCATTTCTCAGGCGCTGCGTGGTGTGCTCAGCTCACCCAGGCTCACAGCCTGGCTGTCCCCAGCTGGGAGCCACTGCAAGCACAGAGGCTCCAGTACCAGCAGTGCTGGTACTCAGGACCCCCTGTGGGACCCAGCTTCACCCATCACAGTCCATCCCAACAGGCCCAAATGAGGATCTACAAGCTCTGCAGGACAGCAGCAGTGGCAGCTTGTGAGCTTACAGGCAGGCATCGAAGGTAAAAGCCGGGACCTAAAATCCCTTTTGGGGATTTCAACGTAAGACAAAACATGGCCCTGAGCGATGCCGGTTCGAAGGTACGTAGCTACTTCAAAACTTCAGAAGAAGAAAACTCACTAAACACAGTATTTTTGTGTATGGTTACTATGTATTCTCCCTTCCTGAATTACTCATTTAGCATCTGGCCACACACTGCTAAGGGCTTCAGGGAGAGATTAGAGAACGTAATTACTCTCAGTTCTCTGAAGTCCACACAGCACGTTCCCAGGATTGATTACTCTCTTCATCCTACGAGTTCTGAAGCAAAGAAAGACACCTTTTTAATTTCCAGTCTCGATCCTGTCTCCTGATAACTGATCAGGGTTGTACCTGATATTCATGATGCACAGCTGATAGCTCCCTGATGAGAAAAACACCACTGGCTTTAATTTCACATATGAGAAACTTCATTCAGGGTCTCCAGACACCGTCATTTGGGAAGCCCTGAAAGTGGCTTCTGCCTGGTAGTTGAAGAAAGAAAAACAGCACTGTGATGGCTCTAGACCATCTGTGCACACAGAGAATGAGCCATCCCAAAACAACTGGCTAAACTGACTATGTACCAAATTGATTAGGAATCATGGCATTCACCTGATTAGGGCTAGAAGAAAATGTCCTATTCTTTTTAATGAGGAAGAAAATTCCAAGCGTGACTGCTCTTCATGAATTTTCAGTCCAAACAGGATCTCTTTTGTATACCAATGAATTTACTGCACTTAGGATCAATAACCCAGATTTTAAAATGCCTTGTAGGTACTTAATTCTCAGACACCAAAGGTGGCACCCCAGCCCCATTGAACCCAGTGGGAAATTAAAGCATAGATGGAGGCAGGGTCTTGTCTACTCTGCCTTTAAGAGTCATCCTAACCCTGAGTTTCCAAAGAATCCTGTTAGCTGTTAAAATACAGATTACTAAAGCTGTTGTTATGCAATTAGTGGTAGAAATTGTATTAAAAGGGAGTATTTGGGAGAGTGATGGAGAGAGGTGTCTGATAACAATGGCAGCGTGGCAGGATGAGGCAGCTGAAAACGGAAAAAGAGGATGGCGGCAATTTAATCTATCTGGGACGTGGGCACCAGTTGGTTTTACAGTCATTTCATGGGACAACTCCTTGTGGTCATAAAGCAAAGCAGCGAGATTTGGCACCGTTTTGTGGGTGGTGCCTCTGTGTCAAATACAGGTTTGTTTCTGTAAGCACACTCATGATATTTAAAATCTCAGGGAATAGAAATGGTGTCTCCAGCCTGGGGCACCTGGACCTGAGCCATTAGCTCTGGACTCCTCAGAAACTCTGCCACATGTACTGAGGTCTGAGGTGTTTAATTGCACAGAAAAAAACAGTGGTCCTGTCAGGAACATGGAGATGTTAAATAATCATTCATTGAAACCCAGGAAACTGCCAAAGAGAGTTCTGAGTATTAACTCCTGCGTTTCTTGTGGAGGGGACTCAGGCAGCCTCCTGAGTGAAGGCAAACACTCCAAAGCTCCAGAGACAATTAGTTTCCTCTGTACTAACCCACCATCCTCCTAAATGGCATTGAAAAATCAGTCCATCCTCTGCCGGAACCCAGAGAAGATGAGAAAATGCAACTGTTCTGGCACTACGGCCATTAACTTTATTATGTTTCAAGCCCCATTTTCAGAACTGGGAATCCAGGAAACATTTCCAGTATTTGAAGGAAACATGTAAATCTGTTGAAGCTGCATCCACCACTTTAAATCCCACTGGCTCACTCCGAAAGGAGTCAGCAGATGCAGCCCATCAACTGGAGCCATGGGCTGGGGCAGCTCTGCCAGGCATGTAGCAGGACATGGGGAGGTAATGGATGGGGCAGTGGCTTCTTGCTCCTAATCAACCACAGGGGCTGTACGTATGTCACAGGGCAGAAGAGAGGGGATTTTATACCACTTTGCTGTCACTCATCTTCATCAGAGTAACCAAGATGGTCCTGGAAGACTCAGAAGATGGATGAGATAAAAATGCCAACCAGTCTGTATTCCCTCTTCTTACTCAGCTAACTGCTGACTGGAAAATGACAACTGAGTATTCGTAAATGTGTCTGAAATTTGGAATGTGCTTTCAGAACAAAAAATTAATCGAGTCCTGATTTATAATTCTGAATGTCCTCAGACCCCCCATTACCTAAAAGGCAAAGTCTGAAGTGATTGACTGCATGCTGCTGCAGGCTTTCTTACTGCATGGCAGCCTGAGTGCTGCTGCTTTTGCAACCATCTTAGCCTGATTACACAAACAGTTTTGTGGGAACATCCAGTGATCTCAGACTTTGTTTATGAAGTGCTCCTCAAGACTGGGAAGACTTAAGCCCTTAACTGGAGCCAAAAGAACAGATGTTCCTTTTCCTTCCTCAAGGCAAGATCCTATGGGGAAAAAAGACCCTTAAATGAGTTCATGATGGGATATCCTCACTGTGTTTGCTTTCATCTAGGTAAAATGTCAAAATTGTTGAATACAAATTTTAAGAACTATATTAAGATACTCTAAATTCTCAGTGGAGGAGTTACCCATTTTCTGTGGCTTTATTTTTAAACACAAATGTAAACAACAAAGATTGTTCGTGCTTGATAGCATTAGAGAATCACTGTGGTGGGAAGGGACCACAGAAGGTCTCAGGTCCAGCCTCCTGCTCACAGTGGGGTCAATACTGACTTCAGATCAGGTTGCTCAGGGTTTTGTTCAGACAAGACAAAGCAGCCTCCAAGGACAGACACTCTACAGCCTCTCTGGGCAACGTGATCCAGTGCTTCATTGTTCCAATAATTTTTTCCCCCCTTACATTCAGTCACAATACCCTGTGTTTCAATTTATGACCATATCCAAAGGACAGAATTGCTTTTCTGATGACTTGTGTCGTATCTTGGGTGCCAGGCAGGACATGCAGCTCCGCAGAACTCATGCAGGAATAGCTCTTCTCGTGGATTTAAGAAAATGGCTGCTATCTACATTATGTGTTTCAGCTACATTTTTATCTAAGCTAGTCCACATATTAATGTGAATAAGCAAGCACAGTGGGAACGAAAGCATAAAAAATGCCACCATGAATCACATTCTGGCATGGCATCATTAGCATAGTTCCATCAATGTCAAGATGTGGCCCTGTACTTTTTTCCCTTAAGATTAAAATGGTCAGAATTATGTGGTTCATCACATGCAATTTCTAACTCTTTAAATGCTCCCCTTTTCTAGACACAGTAATTTTAAAGAAAAGTTCAAGCCACTCTATAATTTTTCATAGACTGATAGTATAAGGGTATTTCTACAGGACTAATTATTATGAAGACATATTTTGTCAGCTAAGTAAAAAATATTTTGAGTTTATAAAGCAGCTTCCATCTAAGAATAGGAGAGCATTTCAAGCAGTCAGTCTGCTTAGTGGCTATGTCAAAAAGTAACTTATACCTAATTTTATTGGCAGGGAGTACTGAGAATGTTAATGCTTTTATCCTTCAAAGAGATGTTCCTGCATTGGCCCTTGTGTGGGATTTACCAGTAAACAAGGGTCCTCTGATGTGCAGTCCAGTCTCCTCCCTTGCACAAATTTGTCCATTTGGACAAGCTCTAGATAGATTTGGAAAAACAAAACCTGCATGAATGTTTCTCTGAAGTGGTAGTTTTGAAACACATGTCCAGATGGCTCAGTCATGCAGTGGGTTTTCACAGCTACTACATGAAGCACTGAACAGTTAGAGGGAAAAAAAGCACTAGTATCCTCCTTATTTTGTCCAACTTAGCAAATACTCTGCTTGGAAAAAACTGAGTTCACTTGGAGCCATTTTCCTCAGCTCTGAATACCAACAGGAGTAAAATTTCTTTATTAATATACAGAGATTATCAGTTGTGACCAGTGCTTTCTTTTTGATCTGCAAATTAGCATATTTTTTCTCCTTAAGGAATGATTCATGGTGCTCTTTGGCCTACCCGGCGCTGGTGCTATTTAGGTGATTAGTTTCTCGAGCAGCCCATCTTACAGGAAAGGAGAATTGCTTCATAAAGAGGGAAAGTATGTATGTAGTCGGTACAGTATGACTAAAATGAAAAGAGATTATTTTAATGCACAGTTAGGGATAACTTTGCAGCTCTGCACAAAGGATTTTGCATGATGGATAGCTCTAAATCTGCCTGCTCATTTGGCCCATAACTAAAATTCAGTTCAGCCATTTTGCTATTTATAGCAAACCAAACAGCAAGCAACTATCTTTTCCTTTGGGGTATCAAGAGGCCAGAATCTTAGCTGGTAGAAATTGGTATTTACAGTAGCCAAGGATGTGGCCTGTACTGTTGCCTTTTCTTCTTTCCGTCATGCTTGCTAATTAGCAAATGAAAGTGCAATGAATTAGTAAATGCATTAACCAAGGCTTTCTCTCACAAACTTTGTGAGTCCTTGCTCCTGCTCTGGTTGGAGTGACTCCTCATTCCAGTCACAAGTGTTTTCATGAGAACCAACTGTTGTCATAGGCCACAGCTCTGGGTCTGAGAAGACTGAGAAAATGAAATAAAAAATCTCTTTAGTCACAGCACAGCAGCAGCAGAGGAAACAAAGAAATCATACTATTAAAAACTGGAGTGGGGAGCCTTGTTTTTTGTTTTAAGTCTACAGTATATTGAAAACCCTTTCAAGAACTTGTTGGCTCAGTCTTTGGTCCCTGTCTCTTTTGAGCCCTACCTGCGCAAATCTCCTCCAAAACCCTTCTATCATCTTGGCTGCTTGCTCCTGTATCTCCTTTATAACACTTACATTGCTTGCGTTCCCCCCATTCATACAAAATCCCACTAATCTGATTGTTTTCCTTCCCAAATTTTCCTTTCTATACCTTTCCAGCTTCCTAACACTGTGCTTAAATATCCAGCTTTAAGAAACACATGAGCATCAAGGTCTTTAAGTGAACTCGGTGCACAAATCCAGCTCAAGCCTCCTCAGCAACACAGTGTTTAGTTCCTATAGCTGCCCTGGATCCAGCATTTTAGAAAAGTTTTACATTTAATTATCAGGAAATTGAAGCTGCTACATAATGTTTTATTTATGCTGAACAAAAGGTTCTCTGGCAAATATATGATGCCATTTTTGCAAGTCTCAGAGAAGGACTTCAAGCACCACAGGAAATTAAATACAGGCATAAACATTCATAAATAGTGTTAAGTAACCACCAAGGCTGGGAAATGCGCAGTGTAGATTAGCAGGGTGTTTTGAAGTCAGTAGTTTTGAGCTTTAGTGCTGCAGCACTGTACTAGGATAGTCAATACTATTATTCCCATGGCATAGACAGAAGAACTGTGGGTATGGACATGCCAATGATTTCTTGTGCATAAATAAAAGTGTCCCCACAAAGCAGCTCTAAGTAATTGCCCAAAGTTAGGATCGTGTCCTATACTATCCCACAATAAGCATAAGACAGCTAAAGCCTTTTCTGTTTACTATGACCTAGAGTCTACCATTGGCAGATGTATGTTCATGTCTTAGCCTACTTCCTTCACAGAAAATCGTTTTGTCTGTGTTGTGGCGGACAGGGTGGTGAGTTATTGGACTTCTGGGAGAAGTAAAAATTCCCTGAATGAGCATTTAAGGGACAGTAGGAAGCCTCAGAAATGGAAAAAAATTAAAAAAGCACAATCCTAAATATTGGGAAAGGTAGTTTGAAGAAAGAGATGATTTCAATAAGGAAACTAAGGTTTTAAGAAACACAGTGATGAGACAGGAAATTACTGGGGATTCCCTAAATGAGGCTTATACTGCTGATTAAATTCTATAAAAATGGTGTAAAGTCCTAGGGGCATCCCTTCAAAGTTCCTTACCAAAATTTCACAGTAATCAAAGACTGTCCACACCTAATGTGTCTTACCAGCAGAACAGGATGTACTAGCAAAGTGTTACTAGAGATGAGCCAGTGATGAGTATATACCCACAGCGCAGTGACACGACACGGTATGACATACCCACACATTTTGCAGGTCATGTGTCCAGGGTCTTTGGCTCAATATAAACTCCTCTCCATCTTTGCAGAAGTGCATGATCTCTATTAACACTGGGGTTGATGTGCTAGCCTCGTCTTGCAAGGTGGGCTTTGCATTTCCCTTATTTCACAGCCTCATGGCCTTCAGGAAAACCACGGAATGGCCATCTGATTGGGCTCTGTGAGAGCTGCTGCAACAGCCTTTGCTCGTCAATAAACTTTCCGAGTTTCATGGCTTGGAAAAAAAAAAAAAAGTTTCTCTTGATTTAATACAGAGGCATTTGAGGATAATGAGGAATCTGAATTTCCAGCATTCATCCTCTGATAGTGATAGATTTTAAGGTAATATGTAATGGTAGCAATCATTTGACTAAAGCAGTAAGATATGGCTTACTAACTGCAATAATGACTCAGGCTGCACTAGAAAAAATGTTAGGTTGATCAACTGATCTCATTTTCCTTTTGCTTTATTTTTTTTTTTATTTGCTTCTTGAGATGCCAGGCCATGCAGCAAACTATTAGCCTGGCAGGTAGCTGAACTGAGACTGACAGCTCAGACACGTTCTGTGCCCTGCACAACAGCTACCGGCCATGGCGTGGGAAGTGCTCCCTGCCGCGCTGCAGAAAGGGCTGTTGTGCTGAGGGCAGCTGTTTTGCTGATTTGCCTAACACATACGTTGCTGAAAATCCATGACTTTTTAAAGCCTTTTTTTTTGCAGCCTTTGCTAAGGCCAAGAAATACGTCAAGGCCAATCCAAAAGTCGGTTCTGATAGGAGTAAGCAACTATTCTTCATGAATAACAATAGCAGAATCAGGGCCTAAAGGAGCTCTTTATTCAACCTTTCTCATTTGTCTTCTATAAATCACCTTCTCTGTGTTAGCATCTCTTTTCCCCAGAGGAAAGGACTGACTAACAGCATTTTTATTACAGTGAGCAGAAGACAACAGTGGGAGTTACCTTAATATTATATGCCTTAATATTATCTTTCAGACATAATACAGAGAATGGTCGTTAATAGCCCTGTTTTGTACCTTGCAGCAGGGATTCAGGAAGTGGCCTTGAAACAGGGCTAATGGTCAGCGCATTGCGAATGCAGACAGTTCGTAAGGTAAAGAGGAGCGATTAAGCATCTCATAGCTCAGAATGAAGTTCCCTACTTTCAGAGTGATCTGCAACATCTAAGCAAGTGGCAAGGTGCAAAGATGAGCTTGCAGATTGCTTGTATTCTCATCTCTAGTTCTTTGGTGTTGTCCTTTGCTGAGGCAAGGCACTGAGCTGGTGGATTGATACAGCAGTTGTGCTCCGGTGAGATTATCAGGACTGTGCTGCACTGTGACGTGCCTTCCTTGGCTGGATGTGTGTCAGTGACACAGGCTGAGGGCAAGTAGCTGGGAGCCCATGTGATCGACTTGGGAGGACACCAAAGGAGGACTGAATAGCATCACATCACAACTCTTTTCTTACAGCCAATGATGTTTTTTCTCTTTTAAGATTTTTTTCTTCTCTTTTTGAGATGCCTCTGGTTCAGTTTCTTGGAGTGCCATTGTAACTAAGCTGCTCAGTAACCTCTAAATTCAGATGCTCAGATTTTTAAATACCTCATCCGTTGTCCTGTATTAGTGAAGAATTAAGAAGTTTGGTGTTAACACTATCTCCTGGTGACTTTGGGAAAGCTGGTAATGATGATTTGCACTTCCCATTGCTTTCCATTAGACACAAGGTTTTTTTCCAATGTTTTCTCTTGCTGGAGCACATTTTTTATGCGCTAGAACAATATTACTGATATATTCTCTGGAGACCCCATTTGACAGAACTGCCACCTGCAAACAGGGAAAGCTAATGGAATGGGCAATGCCACCAAATAAATCTTTAACCTGCAGCATTAGGAGAAGGCAGAGTAGAATTCCCTCAAGTCCCACTGTCTATAATGATCCAATGTTCCCTTCCCTACTTTATATCACAAACATTTCAGAGCTATTTCTAATTTCCAGTCTAGTGCATAAGCCATTCTTAGGATCTTCAGATACAATCTTATTTGTAGCCAGACCTCTGTGAAATTACAATGTATTTTAAAATGAGAAACAATAAGTGTTTTCTTTGCAGAAATTAAGAATGCTGTCAATCAAGCAAAAAAAGAAAAAAGAGGTGAAGCAGAGATTAATTTGATTTTTGTATACATGAAAACATGTTTTACCTGTAATGAAGTAATGAAGTGGTTTCCTTGGGGTTTTACATGTTTTGTTGGTTTGTGGGGTTTTTTAGTCTTTGGCTATCTTTAATAAGTAAGTTGATTTGGCATGACAAAGCTTCACTTGGCATTTACTGGATTACAATGAATACAACATTACTGTTGAATAACAGTATTAATTAGGTCCAGAACTGGAAGTGGCAGAACTGTGGCAGATCAGCCAGGGCATTTTTCTGCACTCTCAGATTATTATCCTAGCTATAACATCACGTGGCAACATTGGTTTTGAGCCCAAGCTGGCATCTGTACATGAATGGTGTGCTGTGCAGATACCAAAGGTGTCTCTGAGTTGGTGTTGCACTGCATGGGAGAGTGAGTCCAGCCATAGGTTAACCAAAATGCCTAGTGGATGGACCCAGATATTCTAAGTCTCAATGTTTTGGTTTTACTCAAGACAAATATGTAAAGATAAGTGTGGTGCTTGCTTGTTATTTTCATAATTCATTATTTGTTATCAAGTATTCTGAGAACAGACTCCTGGGGAGAGGACAGGTTGTAGTTTTCAGAAACACTGTTGAAATGATAAATCCTTCACAGAAGAGCTTTCCATCACAGCACTCAGGCACATGCCTCATGCTTCCACAAAAGGCAGCTTGCCAGCAAATCATCACTGCACACTCTTCACTATCTGGTGAAATCCTTGAGAACACAAAGTTTTGTGTTGCAAATGATATCCCAACTCTTGGGCTGTTAGAAAGGATGGATTCCAGAATCCAAAATGCCTCTAATGAGCATGATTTCATCTCAGTCTTCAGGTGTTTACAATTCTAGCAACTATTTAGTCAACTGTCCCCACACCCTTGTTAACATAGGGGAGAGTGTTAGAGAAGACAAAGCAGGACTCTCCTCAAAGGTGAACGGTGAAAGAGCAAGAGCCAACAGACATAAGTTGCAGCAAGGTGTAGTCCGGATAGATATAAGGGCAGTATCCTTTACAGGAAGGTTAAACACTGGAGAGACTGTGTAATCTTTGTCCTTGAAGGTATTAAAAACTCAGCTGGACAAATCCATACCCATTCTGATCTAGCTTGGAAGTTGGCCTGCTGTCAGCAGAGGTTGGACCATATGACCTCCACGAAACTCCCTTCAACCTAAGCAGTTTCATGATTATGTGATTCTAAATGAATTACGTGCATTGAGGTGGACAACCACAGTTAACCAGGTGAGTGGGAATGGACACTGAAGGAGAGCCTCTACCTACATGCAAGACTGCTCCAAGTGAGCAGGGCAAGATTTGCAAGCTTGTCGTATCCTTATTGTAGTTATGCTGATGGTACTGAAATCCCCAGGTCTGTCAGCCGTCGACACTCTCTTTTAATACAGTCAGTCCTACAAAATTTTTGCTTTTTGTGAAAAGCAGGCTGTATGATTGGATGAATGCCCCAACACAGGCAAAGCAATACAGCTTTTCCTCCTAAGTTAGCATTTTGCACTTCTCATTTTAGTAGAAAAAACTTAACAACACTCCTAGTTGCAATGCAGTTCTTATCTGTATTTAAAGGCTATACACTATTGCCTCAGGAGCCATGTGCATTTACATAGTGATTTTTCTTTCTTTTCTCGACTGTTATTTTTAGCTGTAGTGAACTATTGCTAAATTGTGAGAACAGGAATCTGTCATAAAGGCCAAGTGACTTCTTGATTTTGTAAGAGAAAATGTTTTGCTCATGACCCTTTTCTGATAGTGTCACTTTACAGTGAGCCTCAGGCACCAAGCAGCCAGCTGTGAGACTAGAGAGCAGCTGGCCTCTGCCATCGTGGTTGCTGTGGGTTATGGAGGCAGGACTCTGAGCATCCAGAGGACTCGGAGCAGAGAAGGCTAAGACAGTGGTTTTCCAAGTTGACAATGAGAAGAGATGGAATGGAAACGGGCTTTCACCAGCAGGCATTAGTTTGATTTTCTAGGACTACACGCACTGCGTGAACTGCTGTGTCCTATGCAGTCTCCAAGGGCTCTTTGTTTCAAAGTCCCACTGACAATTAGTAAACCCTTAGGGACAGTCCAGTGGGTAGAGATGAGACATTACCATCCTGATTTATTCACACACTGAGTCACATAGTCTTTGAAAGTTTATATGTCAGATTCTCTGATATTCTGTTTTTCCATACAAAATAATGTCCTGAAATGAGAAATTATTCAATTATACTTATAGGCTAATTCACAAAATTTAAGTATTTGTAAAATAAGAAGGAACATTAGCTGAACACTGAACTTTCAGTGGATGGTGTGAGCTTTTGGAGGGATTATGAATGAGTTCCAGTGATTGCAACTGAGTCAACTACTTTAACCACAAAGCTAAATAATCCCCTGAGATACACCTTGATCTAGCAAAGCATTTAAGCACAGACTTAAATCAAACATTGTTGAGCTTGATATATGATCACACTGAATTTTGGTACTATTACTTACCTGGTTAAGCATGACTAAAATTGGTCAAAATGGTAGATTTCCATTCCACGTGGTTGTTTTTTGGGGTTTGGGGGGGGGGGGGTGTTGGATTTTTTTTGGTGGTGTTGTTTTTGTTGGTTTTTTTTGTTTCTGAATTGAAAGGCAGGCTAGAAGAAACAAATGGAAGATAACTGGGATTAATTTTCAGAGCATCTTCATTTTCTATAAATTCAATTAGGACTATGAGACCTTAGTATTCAGCAGATTTTAAGAAAAGGTTCAAAATGCTTAGCAACTTTCAGTTCTTAAAGCATTTTTCATCTTCGCTACACTTTGTGAGTAAGTGAGTATTTCATGAGACATGGGAAAACGGAACAAGAAAATGTAAAGAAAGGGGGAAGTACGACTTTCACTCTATGAAGTTCCATCACATATAAATTAACATTGGGTTTGATAAGATACTTCACAGTGGACAACATGCAGATACTTTTGCTACTTCTTTCTTTGAAACACAGATCCTGTAGTGGAACCTGCATAAATTCTGGTCATTTTTGGAAATTTACTATCCGCAATTAGGCAGACAGAAAGAGTACAGCATCCACTGAGAAGAATTCACTGGTGAGTTTGTAGTAGAAAAGTTCAATTTGGTTTTTCTTACCTCGCTAACTATCACTGAGAAAGAAGTACTACAGTATTTGGAGCTACAGAAACACATATTCACAGTGTTCTGTTCTAAGGGTGCAAAGAAAACACACTGGTTTTAAAATCCTTCTCTTTCTTTCTTTCACTTTATCAGAACAGTAAAAGGCAGCTTTGCCAGAGGGACATGGTTTAGTGGTGGACTTGGCAGGCCTGGGCTAACGGTTGGACTTGATGATCTTAAAGGTCTTTTCCAACCTAAATGATTCTGTGATTCTATGATCCCAAGAAGATGCTAGTTTAGTTAGCTGCTGGACTAGGAATACAGGATTTGCTAGACTGCACCAGGCTGCTCAGCCAACACTTTTAATCACATCCTTCAGCCTTTGCCAGTACTGCATCCATGTACGGTGGAGTAATGAAGTGTGAGATTATCCCACACACAATGTAATGCCAGCTGAAAGCGGCAGGATGTTATTCACAGCTTCAGACCTTCAGATGAGCAGAGGGCAGTGACAGCAGAGCTCCAACCTGTGCTTCAGCACAGACAACTTTTACATACGAGTAAAACAACGTGTAACATTGACACTGGCTTCTGACCTCAGTGTGTTTTAACAGACGTGAGCAGTGCTTTCGTGGTGGTCACAGTAACAGCATTCAGGCAGCATGAATAGCATTTTAAATCCTGCTGGTTTAAGTGCATCTGTATTTATTTAGATGCATATTTGTTTGATTGTTGCTTGTAATTCTGGCTGGAGGAAAACAAAAGCAGGTTTTAGGGGTGAAGGATGACATTCCCTCTGTTGAAGTGAAAAGGAGTTACTTCTGGTGTTGAAAGATAGGTTACAGTCTGATCAGGCACTGAGATATGGCTGTCCCTCCTCCTCCCGAGGGCAGCTGTGCTGGGCCAAGGTGTGTGATCCACTTCTCTGCAAGCTGATTTCTGCAGCTATGTGGGAGCGTGCTGCAGCATTGAGGAGGTACCCAGCAACATTTCTGGCAGCAAGAAAAATACTGTGGGTTTTATAAAAATATTCCAGTATTTTTTAGTTCCTGTAGAGAGAGAAAACAATCTTTCTGTGATAAAAATGTTATGCAAAATCTTTTTCTTTACTGTCTTGTAAAAATTTTGAGTGTGATGATTCCCCATCATTTTCTGAGTGGCTCTGAATATGACTCATAGCCCACAGGAATCATTCAATAATGAGAAACTGCTAGGCAGGCCAGTCGCAGCCCTCTGATATACATAGATGGTCTGTATTTATACTGAACCACGGTCTCTGTCCCAGTTGGTGTGATCCCAGTCATTCCAGCCTGATGGCAGGAAGGACTGTAATAACACTAGCAGAGCCATATCACTTGGGCCAGAGCCCTGGGTACAGCTCTTTTTATTTATAGCACATGAATGATGAACCTAAATTATTCTAACATCATTTGTACACGATTTTATTTAGCAGAAAAAAAATGTTTTAGTTCTGAGTAAGCTTGGAAAAACTACAGTTCTGTCTCATTTCTTGACAGAAAATCACTTCTTAGGTTTTGCTGAAATGTGGTCCACACACAAAACGTGTGTGGAGGTGATGACAGAAGAAAGCTATGTGGAACTGGGATTCCACCAAGCAGAGTTCGCTGAGTATGAAGTGTTTAGTAACCTGTGGTTGGTTAGTGAGAGATCAACAGATACCTTGAAAAAGCATCTCTTATAGAGAAGCAAGTGCTGCATGTGTTTGCTGTGAATGAACGGAGCAAATAAATCATATTGCAAGACCAAAGTGGCATTTGCTTCATAAAACTTTGCAGCAAAATGCTAACAGCGGCAGAGAGATTCTGGGAAGGAGGAGGAGTCATTAATGGACTTAAGCAATGTGACTGCAAAATCTTGTTGAAGCTACGAAAAAAGCCATCATCCGAAACCATGGCTGCATCTAGCTGCATATGTCTGTTCAGAAGATATCTGGCTCTAGATGGCAACTGATGCTAGGCATGCGAATGGTTCCAGTAACTGTTGCTGCTGGCAGATATGCTCAATGGACACTATTTCCTATCATTATCCTCCTTGCACGCCCTTCCCATCAGTTCACACTGTCATAGCCAACTTCTGCCAGTTCCTTCTCCACCTTCAGGCATTGATCAGAGTTTCATTTTCCATCTCTGCCTTCTCGTGGTCCTTCTATTCAGCTGTGCCAAGCACTGCCCTGGATCCCAGGACTTTACATTTTTTTAAAACTTCACATCTGTTCCTTTGACAAAACTTGTTTCCCTCGCACAGTGGTGTTTCTGGACATTTGTAGTTAGTAAGCAGTTTATGTTGAACTGAAACAAAGAGGCAATGAAGCTGCATAGGAAGATGTAACTATCTGCATGTGCTGACAATATCTCTGCTAGAACTGTTTTACTGGGATCTAACACAGAGGTAGTCTTTCTAGGTTAAAGTCACAAAGGTAGATTAATTCCCACTTATCACCCCAAGCCTTTATCTGGGCATTTATTTCTTGGCCATGAGAAGACACGTGCTCCTCTCCTGTTCACAAAAGCCCAACAGGTTTTGGTTTCATGATCCTCCTCATGCAAACGTGTAAAACTTTCTGAGTACAGAGTCTGCACTTACTAAGCCATGACTGTACAAAGGCTTTAAGAGGGAAGATCTGCACAAGTATCACTGGGGCTGTGGCAGACCAGCTCAAGATCTGCTACTAGGGAAGCATCATGCGTTAGTTATGCTTTCCAAGTGGTATCACCAGCCTTCACTGAAATAGCAATGTCAGACTACCCCATAAACGGTAGAGGAAGAAAGGACAGAGAGAGCCAGCAATCCTTGTATGACCATAAGATGAGGGTATGGGTTAATGAAGAGATGGAAAATGTAGATCACTTTTTACTTTAGTGCCCAAAATATACAGACAACTATTTTCTCAAGTGACTAGGAATAGTACAAAGACTTTCCAATAAAATAGGATGAGGAAAAATAGTCTGCAGGAGCTGGTGAAGAGTAAGGGAGCTATTAAGGAGAATGTTACAGCATGTAATGACTGTTCCTAATCAGAAATAAGTCACTGTAGAGATGGTACAAAAGCAGAACCCCACAATGTGTTATGGCTCTGCCAAGCCACCCTAACTGTATCCAAGCAGAAAGCCAGCTTCTGCCATTTTAAATTTAATGCAGTTTCTATCACTAAAATCCAAGCTGCTTTTTGTTGCTTTTGAAGAGCAGTGTGAGTCTGTATGCCTGTGTATACATGTGAGGAAATTAAAAAATTACAATACATTTGCTCCTTTTGAGGCTGACACAAGCCAAGGCAGATAAAAATAAGCAAGTGAAATGAGCCCAAGGAGGAGGAGTGCAGAGGAATTGCTTATCACCACCTCCAATTCCTGCAATTTTGCCTTAAAGTAAAATGTGGCTTTTGAGGAAAAAAAAGATGACGAACAGAACCAAATCAACTGGAATAAGCAGAAACAGCTTCTCACAGTTTCCTCGTGGGGGGATTCAACAGCTCCAAGTGGGTTTTAGCTCTTGTGACATTATCATTCATCTTTGGCCTTCCCTCACTCCACGCTGTCAGTTTTGTTGAACATGCACTGCGAGAAAAGTATTTTTCTTCTTTGGCCTGGGACCAGCAGGCGAGAGACATTTCAGCAGTTCTGTCCTGTGGGGATAGCAACTGCTGGATTTTACTAATCCATCTGAGGTTATTGCTGTAGTTCAGATAATGGAAACTACTTCTTTCCAACTACAGGTCCTTCCCTTTCCTACAGAAGTAGCTACCAACTCTGAACTAGTTCTCTCTTTATTTTCAAGAAAATAAAATACCCAGCTTACAGGGAGCTGTTTAACCAGATGAGGATTTTCTCTGAGGCTTGTAATACTTCCTAGGGAAAACAGACCCTTTCTTCTTTCTGCCAGAGAAATTAATCACTGAGCATTATTAGCAAGTGAGAAAACACACACACTTTTAGATGTCATCTTCATAGCTTTGTGCATTTATCAAAAGACTAGTGGGGAAATATTATAGAACTCTGATTCCCTTATACCATTTAATTTGCATGAAAAAGACATCTAACCTCATGGAAATTACTCCCAGGGAATGCCGCAGCACAAGACAACTTTTTGCTCATCACAGTAATGGCAGAAAATCTTCCCTGTGGCATTTTTTGCTACACCAAGGTGTTTCAGTGCAGAGGGTTTGGCCATGTTTTGCCTGTTCTTGGCCACTTTTGTGCTGACTAGAACAACTTTAAGGCTGCTTTATCTTACACAGGTAGCCACATGAAACATAGAATCACAGAATCATTTGGGTTGGAAAAAACCTTTAAGATCATCGATTCCAACCGTTAACCCAGGCCTGCCAAGTCCACCACTAAACCATGTCCCTAAGCACCACATCTACATGTTTTTTAAACACTTCCAGAGGTGGTGATTCCACCACCTCCCTGGGCAGCCTGTTCCAGTGCTTGACCACCCTTTCAGTCAAGAAATGTTTCCTAATATCCCGTCTAAATGTTCCTTGGCACAACTGGAGGCTGTTTCCTCTTGTCCTGTCACTTGTTACCTGGTAGAAGAGACCGACCCCCCCTGCCTACAGCCCCCGTCAGGCAGCTGTGGGGAGCGATAAGGTCCCCCCAGAGCCCCCTACTCTCCAGACTAACCCCCCCAGTTCCCCCTGCCGCCCCTCCCAGCACTTGTGCCCCAGCCCCTTCCCCAGCCCCGTGCCCGGCTCTGGACATGCTCCAGCCCCTCCATGTCCCTCTGGCCGTGAGGGGCCCAAACCCGAACCCAGGGTTCGAGGGGCGGCCTCACCAGTGCCGAGCACAGGGGGACGGGCACTGCCCTGGCCCTGCTGGCCTCAAGAAGAATGAAGAAACAATGAAAAAACATCTTCAATGAGGAAACATCCTTGCTCCTATCTCTTTCTTCGGTGAAGAACAGCAACAAAGACACAGAAAAACACTCATGCTTTTATTCCTACCTTTCTGGAGAAGAATAGAAAGGAAAATGAGACAAGCTGCCTCTGAAAATCTTTGTGGGGCAATGCCAACACATAAACTGTCATTAAGTGAGAGAACCAGTTCTGCATTATTGAAGCCTGAGGTTTTAATTGCATCCAAGGGAATTTTATATTTATTCCCTGTGAAATTCAGACAGGTGGAGCACCATAGGCTTCCTTGGCATTACCAGTGGTGGCACTGAAGATAACTTCAGCTCTGCTGAAGTTGTAGCTCTTTTGCACATTGAGAAACAAGGCCAGGTTTCTCTGCAGAACATATTTAGCCAAATATTTCCACCCTATGGAGCTACAGCCCTGCGATAAAAAGTGCTGAGAATGGTCCTGAAGGATCTAGAGCTTGGTGCAGAAACATCTCCTTTCTTCTGACCTCAGATGGGGAATTATGCTCAGGATTTACACCCTACTCCCTTTTAACCAATAGAGACAATTTTTTCCAGAGGTTCACATGTTATTATGGCTTCCTAAAAAGAAGCAGGTGCCAAGGCTTTAAAAACTTCTTCAGTCACATGGAGTTTCTGGGTATCAGCTAAAGATGATATAGTAAAAATAGTAAAAATAGTACATAGCTGTCATAGAGTCAAAAGAAAGGACCTGTCTCTTCAGAGCAAGAACAGGTCCACAGGCACATGTTCTTCAGTTTAACCAGTTGAGAGTCCAGGGAAAGTCCAGTGACAGTCCAGTGAAAACACAGTAGCAAGGTACCTCATGTGGAGTGGGAATGAAGATACAAACTTCAATGTGGAGGTCTACCTGGCTTTTCAATAATGTGACAGCCTTTGCTGCTTGGTGGCGTGGCCCAAAAACATATCAACAGAGTATTGTTATTTCTCCCTTTCTGCACCCAACACACCTGCATTCACCAACAAGCTTATCTTTTCTCTTGTGAGAATTATTTAACACCCTAACCCAACTTCCAGCCTTCCAATAGATTGTTTTGAAGATTTGGGGAAAACAATGGCTAGTGAGATCATGTTTTCAAAACAAATGATCCAAATTTCTCCCTAGCTGACCGGTCCCTTTCTAGTGGGTATTACATTTTAGAAATTTACTGTATAGAATGCAAATTGTTAACAGTTTGGCTCATGAAGCTGTGGGATGTGGAGCAGTCTGTGGAGTTTGAGGGGCTTGTTTGTACTTTGCCAACTGCAGCCAGTTGAGCTGGAACAGTCTTTGCTGTTAGTCAGGAAGTTAATTGCTGGGACATGAAACGGAGGTAGCATGTCTTATTGCAGCTCTCCTCTGAGATTACTGAGAAACAACTGAGCGGAAGAGAGTCTTAATAGCAATCCAGTATGGACCATTTCCCCAGACCTTCAATTTCTTGCTGAAGATTTATATTTTTAATTCTTTTAATGAAGGTTATCCCAGAGGTCAAGAAATTCCTGACTGATACTGGCAAGCAGGATTATACATTAAATAGCGCTTCCAGCTACGTGCTGGCAGAGAGGCTTTTGGGGCAGAAGTTCTGGGGGATCTCACTCATTGCAAATCCTTTGCAGCGCTTCGCTTTGAGGACTGGTGGTATAGAGAGAGGCAACAAGCTCAAAACTGGCCTTTTAAAGTAAACAAAGTCATCAGTTACAGTTCCCAATTTCATCTTCCAATTGAAATTGTTTGAGGAAAGAAATCGTATTTTTAGCCTTACTAAGTTGAATTTTCTGCCAGCAGCACTATATGACTGGATTGCGCACATATGGAAATGAGTTCTTATCTGTCCCAACACATGCCTGATGGAGTTAGCTCCAGATGACCTAATGGAGGCAATGCTGGTGTCTGCACATTTTTCTTCATAGCTGCTTAAAGTTCTATTTGTTAAAGGTGTGTGGTATGTCTAGAGAAAATAGATGCAATACTGGTCCCAGCAAACACATATCAGCTGTAGCCCAGGTCCACAGGAGGATAATTTCCTTGATGTATCAGTGTAGGAAGACCCACCTGCCTTCATTCCCATCTCACTGCTGTTCCAAGGGGGAAGGAGGCTGTGGCAGGGAAAGGCTGTATTTCATACAAATTAGAGGCATCCTTTTCCCGCATAGGTCCTGAAGCCTCTTCTCCCAACCTTAGGCATGTGACAATGAAAAGACACTCCTAGAAAAGCACCTAATCTTCGTCACGCTCCTCTTCCTGCTCCAACAGCTACTGCTGCTTGAGATGCTTCCCCCAGCCCAGGACTGCATACCTCAGGCAGCGAAGGAAACATTTTGTGTAAAAGCTCAGGCTTTGACTTTTTTCGCTGTTATCTATGCATCAGCCCCCTTTGCAAGGCTTTAGCCCCTGGTCCTGGTGGGTACAGTCATCTGGGGCTAGAGGCCATGGGGGTAGCAGTGGCTATACCTGCCCTGTGTTAGCAAAGCCATTTCCATGGGGTGAAGCTTCATGTCCCATTCACAGGTTTAGTGCCATCAGCGTTTCATCTAAAATTATTAAGGGATCCTAGAAATAGATTACTGTTCAAAGCCATTTCTAAGCATTTAATTTGTCCAGACTTCTATGCTGCAGGCTATGATTTACTGTGAATAAATAGAGTGTCTGCTGGGAAACCTGATTAGTAGGGATTTTTTAAGAGCAGGAATACAGCACAGAGTATCTGCAGGCAGTGGGATAAATTTTTTTAAGTGTGAGTATGTACAGGGAACTCACAACTTAGTTTTACCTGCTGAGGCTAAACTATGCAGAATGTGGCATGTCAGAGATCTGTGGGGGTGAAACTACATTGGTGGGAACACTAAAACTTATTAACTGGAAAGCAGATGTTTAGGGTAATATTGACCTTAAGCAGCTGTCCACAGGGATGTTCAGAGCTTTAAAGAAACTACTTCCTTACTATCTTAGCAGTAGTGTACATTCTTATCTGGAGAGATGGATGCTGTCCAGAGAGAAGCTCTCTCCAAAGTAGCATACTATCCATGCACTACCTGTAAGAGACTAGCTTTGGTAAAAGGGCACTGTGTGAGCATTTCCTGGCACATGTTGGATCCCTGATCTTTTCAATGTCTTTGAAACTTTTCAGTTATTCTGAGCAAGTGGCAATTGCTTATGTCGGTTGAAAAGTCTAAAAACACCAGCTTCCTTCCCCTTCTGATCATATTAACGATGATGTGAGCTGCAGCAGCTGGCTTTGGGGCAGGCTGTGATCAGATCTTACAGGGTCTGAAGTTCTGGTATGTCTCAGTATGGTACTAAACATCATTCACAGTGCCAAGATCAGAGTTTCCATCAGGACTTTCATCCTTGCTGAGACTAAGAAAGAGCTGAAATTGCAGATTTCCCATTCTGGAGTACTTACATGGGAAGGTTGAGGACTGAGCCAGCTCAGCAAGAGTATTCCTATTTAGGGTTTTAATTAATACAGTATGAAAGATGGGTTTTCATTGTGTTTTGGTTGCACACACTAATTAGATAAATAGAAATTCTATAATTTGTTGCAGGGATTTTACTTGTGCTTGAGTTAAGGATGGTACATTCAGAGCAGTCTTTCTAAGGATACCTTGTGAGCCCCATATTGCAGTCCGGGAAATCCTGGCATTGCACTTTCTTCAGCAATCACTGCAAACACTCGCTGGGGTAGAACTTGCCCCCAGATTTTCATTTGCAACCCTCCAGGAGATAAGCTAAATTTGACCAATAATACAATGCAATTCTGAGCAGAAATGTTATCCTAAAAAGAATAGCTTGAGGCTTTATGCTATTTAGTAGGGAATTTGCAATATCGATTTTATTTGGAAGGTACTTTGGGGAGTTAAATGCTTTAAATGGCCGAGTTATGGTGACTAGCTTCAGTGTTTCCCCCCATGGACTGTGCTAGAAGAAAGGTCCTCTGAAAGACAACTTGGAGAGCCTGAGCTGGCCTCTCACTCTCCGTTTCTTACACCTGCTATTTCTGTTGGCTCATCCACTGCTGACAGAGAGCAGCCCTGGGGGTACCATGGGTGAAAAAGCTACCTCAGAGCTTCCAACCCCAAAGTGTTTCCCAGCCCCTGCAACTGCTGAAGCAACCGAGGACACCAGCTCTGCCTTCCCTTGCTGAGTGCCGAACTGCTCACAATTTTAGGGATCAGGTTTTATTGACAAGGCTTGGAAAGGTAGCAATGTAGGAAGCAGGTACTTCAGAACTGAACAGTAGTACTGGTAAGTACAATAAGCTACCAACCTCAAATTTTCACAACCCGAGAGCGAAAAGGTGGGAATTACATCTCAAAAAGGCTTAATCATGCAGAAATGGCACACAGATTGGCATCATGAAAAAAGAATTGAGAAAGCTGCATATTTTCAAGATAGTGAAAAATGTCACATATTTAATTGAGCACAATTGAAAAATCACTGGTTTATAGTCTTCTAGAGCAAAATAAATGTCAAAGCAAAAGCAAGCTGATCTGCTGCAAGAATGCCTCCCAGTCCAAACATTCAGTTACATGATATTGCTGTTAACTTAGCAGTATATTGCTTTTTTCTAAATGACATGAAGTGTAAATGAAAGCTGTAGACCAAAGGAAGCATGTGTTGACTGGGTGGACATGCTGTGTTTGAGTTGCATCTTTGTTAATCATAGTTAGAGGTGTTACCTAAATAAGGTGGCATTATTCCTTCTTAACTGTATGGCTGGCAAGTAGATTTATCAGCAGGAAATTGAAGCAAAACAAGTGCAAGATGCCTGAATAATTCCCAGTAAACTTTCTAGGGGCACTAGCCCCACCACTCACAAGAAGCTTCTCTCTCCAATTTACTGTTACAATTCATTGAACAGAGGTACAAGTGGGAAATCATTTCAGGAGCTGAAGATGCCTATAGAGTGAGTTAAGCAATTTCTGTTTGATACAATTTCTTACAAATCCAAATATCCAAAGAGATCACCACAAGGTAAAGCCATGGAGATACTGTGTTGGTTGATGTCAGGCCAGACCCACCCCAAGTAACAGCTGAGAGGACTCACACAGAGCACTGAAACAGAAATGTTTCAGGTCCATTTGGTGGCCAGATGGTTATTGCTTATGAACGCCTACAGGAATAGTTTTTGATGCATAGTTACCCAGGCTCTGCAGGTCTGAGGAACACTGTCAGGCCATCTTCTGAGGTACAGTAAGGGAGCTGATATGCTGGAAAGGCTGAAGGATAGTAGGGATCAGGCAGAGATCTACACTGAATGTCATCACTGCTTCTAATTAAATCAGTTGGATTGGCAATATGGGCACCTGGCAGGAGAATATACCCAATTCTGCAAATACATAGATGGTACCATTTAATGAATAATCTGCTTCCTTTCTTAGTCTATAGAGCTAGCAAAGTGACGCCACATTGGTAATTGCCATGAAAAAAATAAGAAGGTAGGAAGTACAGGAAATAAGACCGATGATCCATCTGCTAGGCAGGGGCCTTTGAGAGTAGCTGTTCCACGTGCAATGCAAGGACACTGCAGACTCATGAGGGACTTTCTTCCCTTGCTCTAAGCTGTTATGTCTTGTCCAGTCAAGAATCAGGAGCTGGAGTTGCTCCTGTTCCAGGAAGGTGATGAACATAGTTAAGTGGGAGGGGAAAGTGGGGGAGAAATGAAAGCGTGGGAGAAGAGACATGGTTTGGGGAAAATATGACGTTATGAGCAAAATTAGGCAGTAAAACGTCACTTCTCATCATTGGACAAGACAACCTGTAAACTTCATTTGCTTACAAACCCTTCGGTGCCAAAAGCAGCTTGCTATGGTAACAGACTGAATCACTGCTGTTGCTGACATGGAAAGGAGGGGCTCCCCATATGCTCACTTTACATCATTAGCTCCAGCATATGATTGTAACAGATCTAGGAGGGAATAGAGGAAACACAATGATTTTCAAAGGTCCTGGCATGATGGCATTTAAGGGCTATAGTGACCAGCATAAAACTGATTCCTTTATGGCTGATACATACTGGAATCCAAATCAAATCAGACCCAAACCATTTCTCTGATAAGGGGAGCTGGAAGAATAGCTAATAGACTCCCCCAGGCGGCTCTGATAAGCATATACAGGATGTATCATCCTGAATAGATGTTAAAATAACATTTTTTGGCTTTTATAGCACATCTTTTGCAATCTCCTAACATGGGATTGGTGAATCATCATTTGTCGTTTGTCATTTTTGGAAGTGCAACAGATGGAGGAGCACTCATCAGTGATCCATCAGAAACCATCTCAGGACTGAAACTGTTGTCAGGGAGCACCCTAAGAGAGAGAACTGTGATGGAAGGCAGTTTCTGGAGATGGTCTGCAGGAACCCCGCACCACAATATTTGGAATGGGCACACGTATTTTATATGAAACTACTTGAAGCAATGTTACCGAATCATTTATAAAGGTGTCAAAAGCAGAGCAATGCTACAGGTACTCTTGTCTGATGAACATGAAATCAGCCATCTTATGTTTATGCGTTATAGTACAATCCCTAATTATTTGATTGAATACTATGTTGATGGAGGACCTGTCTCAACCACTGCCCAGAGTGAACTTTGTGGGATAAATCAGCTGCACAGCAAAGCACCGTTGTGTGCCAGACTCTGTCTTCTTGTTGGAGGCATGGGAAGTCATGGAGTGAGTCAGTCAGTGTCCTGCCTGAAGGGACAGAAGGGATAGCTGCTGAACAAGACACCTGAGATCAAACTTCCCAGAGGTGGTTGCGAATTGTGTCACTAATTTTGTGGTATCCGTAATATTCTAACGTACAGCACAATATTCTAATGTACCAAACTGCTAAGTTAGTGTGATGCCATGAACACATGAAGTGGTATCGATACAGTGGCGAGTACAGGGGGAAACTGTGCTGAAGGCATCCTGATTAGCACACGCTTTTTTTGGTTTTTTGTCTGAGCAATAGGAATTGTGCCAAAGTCAGCTGGAAGGCTGTTAGGCAAATAAACACCAGTGACGTGAAGCTCCCAGATTAGTATCATTAGTGAGGTTAAAATAAAGTTATTAAAAGCTACATACCATATTTATTGAATCATACCCTTACAGTCTGATTTAGTGTTGCCCCTCCCATGTCAATATCTGGGAAAAGGCCATTCCATTTGTTATTTTTTTTATAAAGCCATACAGAACTGGTATTACATTTCATTGCCATCTTCAGGGAGCCAAACCAGTAAGGCAATTTGGGCCTAAAGTTGTCCAGTTGCTTCCTCTGCCCCAGGGAGACATACTGGATGTCCATCCAGTATCCATTGTATCAAATGGACTTCCAAAAATGACAAATGACAAATGATGATTCACCAATCCCATGTTAGGAGATTGCAAAGGATGTGCTATAAAAGCCAAAAAATGTTACTTTTACATCTGTTCAGGATATATCCTGTATATGCTTATCAGAGCCGCCCGGGGGAGTCTATTAGCTATTCTTCCAGCTCCCCTTATCAGAGAAATGGTTTGGGTCTGATTTGATTTGGATTCCAGTATGTATCAGGGAGACATACTGTCATATCCAGTATGACAGGGAGACTGAGGCAGTCAAGTGAAGTGGCCAGTTAGGAGGCTGAACATTTTCTGCTGAGTCTACAGGCAGAGGGAAGTGGGAATCTGCAACATGCCTGACACACAAAGGAGGTATGGGATGTATATCACAGTTCCCCAGGAGACTTGCTACTAGTGAGCAATTCTGTCCATGCAAAGGACCCTGTAGTCCTAAAAGTTTAAGTGGAAACCCATGCGCTATTACCAAGGAACGGGGTTGTCCCACACCTCTAAGCCCAGCTGTACCGACCCTGCAAAGCACAAGGCTTGGTCTGGTCCTCGTGGTTCTCCAGCCTTGTATGCCCCGGCTCCATTCCCCAACATGACCTCCATCTTGCCAAGTCTACTAAGAAAGAAGAATTCTTTGATTTTCAAATACAGTAGAAGTGGTTTGGTATGTTAGCTCTCCTATGACTAAAGATCCTGCTCCTTTTTTAAATTTTCATTCACAAGAGTCTGCAGATCTGGCTTTCAAGAGCACATTGTCTGTTTGTTTTCATTTTTATCATGATTTCACCTAAAAAACCAGTATAGTTATAACAGGACTCCACTAAATTTGTGAAACAAATAGAAAGACAATCCCTTTGATTTGCAGATGCTAGGAAAATCAAGTCAAGACAGACTTGCAAAAGCCAGTTCAAAACTGGAAATAGGGAAGAAAGGAAAAGCTAGAGGGAAAGAGGTAGTATAGTCAGAGCAATTTATCTTTAAATTTTGCTTTTTTTTAGTGGAGAAAGAGAAAGGATTTGTATTATGCTAGTCTTGCCAAATCCTGGTAAGACTTAAAATAGCTGCAGAGATGGTTATACTGGTAGAAGCAAAACCCTTTGGAGGATCTAATAAATAAACGTTCTTGGCAGAATTAGGAAATAATCACTGAAGAGAATCAGTGGAAACAGACAATCACAACAGAGAAGGGGAAAGGATCTGTTCAGTGACCAGTCTAGCTCACAACTTAGGAATTAATCAAAAGGGACAAGTAGTGTAGTTGCCTCTCTGTGGTCTCAGTTTAAGGTACTTAAGCATATACTTAAATTTAGGTGTGTAAACTGACTCAATAATTTAGTAGATGACCTCAGCAGAGCCTTTCTGAGTTATTCTATGATTAATCTCAGCAATATTAACTTGTTGATGTTTAAGGACGTGTTTATGCCAACTATGTAACTAAATGTGGTTTCTAGGGTCCACAGCAGCAATCATTTACTTTCAGTGTTTATGAAAGAGAAATAGCTAGGCCCCGAAGAGTTAATACATCTATTTTGCTTCTTGCTTGCACTGAAAATGAGATCAGCGGTATGTTTATTACAATCCCTAAATCATCCCAGACAGACAGCAACAACCTTTTGCAAGGAGTTTTCTAGCTGGCTGCTGGAGGACAAGTTAACTCCTACTTCAACTCTGTTACCTTTGAGGATGTTTTGCCCACAATGACTTCGATGTTCAGTGGACTAAGTAGAGTGGAATCAGGAGAAAAAAAATTAAATTAAAATACCCATTTGACCTGCAGTGCTTGATGATGCTGTGATAAAACATAGCTTATTTTTTAACAGTTATTTACAGAAGATCCATCCAATCTAAATTGAGTCTAAAATACAAAGTTATCTCTGCTTCCCTGTAGCAAGTGGCAAATGGCAGGAGAAAGGATTTTCAACCTATCCCAAAACAGACCCGTAATGTAGAATGAATTTCTTCTCCCCTCTACTGACCCAATGACTGTCTACTTTCTTGCGAAGTAACATCAGGGATATGGAGTTGACTTTCTCACAAGGAAGGGCCTTTTTGTTTTGTTTTGTTGTCATCATTTTCTGGTTAAAAATAAATAAATAAATTCCAAAGCTTTAAGATTGTTTCCTTTTATTTTATTGAAGTGTAGCTGATGAGTTGCAATCTTGTTTTATATTGCTCCAGGTCATTGTTTCTGAGGAGTAATGGTTTGAGTGCAGAGATATTTTACAGAAACCCATTTTCTGTAGCGGCATAATTTCCAGCAGCATATAACCATGAAGGAGACATGCTGGTTCTCCCTGTGTAGCAAAGCTGTCACTGGGTTCTGCACCTCTGCTAAGAAATCATGGCAGGGTGTTGCTCCAGTGCTGCCTGCCCAATAGACATGATACCTAAGAGAGACTTTAATGGGAGTTAGATAAGACATTGAAAGATTTACTTCTTTGCCTGTCTCTGGGTATGGTGGCTCTCTGGAACAGAAAACACCAGTTTCATAATACACACACCTCTTAAGCACAAGAAGTTTTCTCCTTAATCTTAGAAAACTAGAGGGAGGGAGGATTTTGTTGCCTGGTTTTCAGTTTTAAAGTTTCTTTTTTAGGAATCTCTTGCCTTTTTTTGAATGAGGAGGTTGAAATGAGTTAAAAACATGCGTTTATAAGAGCTTGATACAGTAGTCAACTTGTTGTTTCTTGTCCTCCTCCCTCCCTCACAAAGATTACCGGCCTTGTGGCTTTACAGTGTTTCTAGATCTTTACAGCCTTCACCCTGTCCCTGGCTAGTTTATGAGGATTTTGATTTTGCATTCCCAAAGGCAAAGTCCCTTGTCCATCTAATACTGAAAGGGTTCACAATTCCCACAAGAGAACATAACAAACTTGTTCTGCTGTTATTTATGGAGAAAAATTGAATAGTCAGGACATGCCTGCTTCCCTTGTGAACACATTCACAAATCCAAGGGCTGCTGAGATGCAAGTATAAATAAAGAAATACCTGCACCAGGTGGTCCTTATTCATGTAAGGCCACTTGCCATTCTTGACTCTGAAAGCTTTCATCGGCAGTTCAGTGAGCAGCGTTTATCCTGTCTGATTCTGTAATAATAACCAGTCAATACTGAAAAAACCAACAGAAATTTGTCCCCCAAAACAACCCAGTTAAAAACAAAAACATTCTCCTTTTACTTGAAACACCCCAAAATAGGATGAAATAAAAGGATAAATTGAGAAATATCATTATTATTATTATAAACAATAGACTATACTGCAAGTATAAAGTAATTCTAAACAATACTTGATCAAAGGCTTATAAAGGCTTTACCCTGCTGCTTGTGCTGACTATATTTTTCTTGGCTTGAATAATAAATAATAAAAAAAATTTTTCCTTTCCAGTTACGAAGTTATGAAGAGATTTTCACTAGTAATTAGAGTGGTATAGAGACAGATTGTAGAGGGATGAAGCTGGGTTAATTATCATTGATAATATACAGCTGTGGGCTGGCTTCAGGGGGAGGTGGGTTGGGCGATGTAGATAAGGTGCAGCTGTGGCTGGTTCTGTTAAGGGGTTGAGAGCCAATGAAGAGAGAGAGGAAGAAGCAAGAGAAGAGAGTGTGCCCTGGGTGAGGTGAGATGAGCAGAGGGGCTGTATGAAGGGTATGCTGGTATGAGATGGTAAAAGACCTTGTTGCAGCTTGATAGTTTGGAGAGTGCTGCGACAACAGATGACATGGACAGGAGAAGTTTTACAGTTAAGTGCATTTGAAAATCCCAGTAGATACTGATCTTCTGGTGTATTTCAAATTCTCATTTCTTTTTTAAATTGTTTTATTGAAGCATTTGTATGTGATGGAACAATGCTGAAGTATGTGAGCTGTGGCTACCGCAGGGGAATGCATACTTGTTAAACTTAACAGCTTGGAGTACACATCGAGGCATATATTAATATGATGAAGGCAACTCTTGGTTTTCCATGCTAAAATCTACATTTGGGGGTGATTTGACTTGACCAAACTTTTTTGGACAAGTGTAACAGATAAGAATCTATATGCTTTGAGCATACATTTCTTAACTAAGTGTGATTCCATGCTTTTCCAAAGTATCTCTTACGTAATGGTCTATCAGCCCATAATTCTCCCAAAAGAGGAACAGTTTATTATTAATTTGTGTCTTATTTCCTCACAGGAAGTCTTTTAGGATTTTACCATGGAAGGAGCCGTATGAGCGGCGGTATAAAGTGACAGGAGCTGTTAGATAGAATAACGCTGGCTGTATGTAGCAGCTTTACTGCAGTGTCTTGGATACCAGACGCTGGAGGCCAAAACTGCAGAATTTTTCTCACATCTCGGGGGATGACGAGGTAAGGCAGCATGTGTACAGCTCCAGGTGCGGAGGTCATTAGTGGGACCCAGTGCATGCCTTCCAGTCTGGAATAAAAAACTATGTGCTAAATTTCAGAGTACAAATGGAGATAGAACATAAGGGAAGGCTTGAAGCAAGCATCAGATTTGGCTGCACCTGGATCAGACTCTCCACTCTCTCTACACTGCCCCTGTATACCCCAAACAGAGAATAAGATGTTAGAGTCCTAGGGACAGGCGATATGAAATGGTTTCTTCCTCTCCCTCTGTTCGCACCTCACAATGCCATCACCCAGTAGTCAACAGACCTTTCTTGGCCATGAGTTCATGGACTCCTAAGGATGAAAAGAAAATCTATTAATAAGAAGCTTAGATTTGTTAATAGGGCTACAGGTCTGCTTACTCCAGACCCAAACATGTGTATACATGCAGCATAGTTCACTATATCTACTACCTCAATTACTTTATTTCTGAAAAAAAAGCAAAGGTAACTTATCAGCATTTGTTTTCACGGTGTCTTAAAAGTATTGCTGCAATTCATGGATTTCTTTACTTTGATCTGAATCCAGTACAGGTCAGTCAGATATGGTATTCGCAGACATTTTTGGTCAGCTCACGGCTTTCTGTACTGACCTTGTTGACATAAGCCATATCTATAAATTCATTTGCACTGAATAAATGAAAAGGAGGAAAAGCTGGAGAAATTAAATCCTAGCAAAATCAAACAGCTTGCATAGTATAGTGCCTAGAACATTTTGTATTGAGCTTGTGCATAAAGATTTGAGAATGTAACAGCTATTGGATGTCATTCGGCAATTTCCTGTATGAGTCAGTGCAGAGGTATTTATCCCAAAGGAACTTGCAGAAACCTTTGTTCTAGAGTCACTTGAAAGTAAAGAGGACGATGCACTTCGAATTATAAACTCTGTAAGTAAGCTCTGTTGTGTGGTCTGTAGCCCTGACCTAGTCTTTGGTGTCTGGGAAGCATTCAGTGGCCCATGCTTCCAGCCTGTAAAGGTCACTGAAAAGTTCCAAGGACTTTTGGTTGCATTTGTTTAGGTCCAGATAGGATGGTCTTTGCTAACTGTACTTTCTGTGATTCCATTAGAAAACCTCATGTGTCATTCATGAGGCCAAATTCCATTTTTACTTTGGAAAAAGAGCAGCTTCAGGGTGATTTGGACTCGCATGTCTGAGAGCAACACTGAAATTAACTTTCAGCAGTTGTCTTCAAGGATTCTGCGTTCATTAGCGTTTACAAAGCATTTCCTTTGTCAATATAGCTTTTCATGTGGCGAAACTGCCAGATCATGCTCTTTCTCCCAAGTATACCTCCCTTTGTACGGGTGTGTCGTTGTCCTTAATGTGGCTCCTTCTATCACCTTAATGCAGGCAGCAACAGCTATTTACTGTGACCAAGCACTCTTAAAAAATAACTGAATAAACTTTGTCACTAAGATCGGAACTTCTAAATTGTGGAAACAAGGTGGAGTGCGTAAAGTTCCCTTTTTCCTTATCTTATGTTACCCTCTAGTGGCTGAATCCTTGAGCATCAGCATCTAAAAAAGCGTGAACTGAAGGTTTTCATATATTGTCCTTCAACTGATCATACTTTACCTCTTTATTTCAATACTTTTACCTTTTTTTTAAAAAAAAAAAATCTTCAGAATAATAGAAAATTTGCAAGACCAGTACAAATCAGTTTACCTTTGAAGGAAATTAATATGAGAAACAGTATCTTCTCGCCAAAGCAGAAAAAAAATGGTCTTCAACACTGAACAATAGAGAACCACAGTATGAAGATAAAAATATCCCTAAAAATGGATAAAGATCTGTTTTTATCTTTCTAGACTAGGTAAGGAATGGGAAAAGCAAAAAGGCAATGAGTTTAAATATTAATTACATAGGAAAGGAGGAGCATATTAACTTCCATTTTTACTTGTGGTTATCATTAAGAAGCAATTGTTTAAGGTTCTTAGGGAATAAAACTTTTAAATTTCAGCTTCTTTTGCTAATTTCTAATTATTTTAAGGGTTTGGAGGGATTTATATAACATTGATCAATATATTTATCTCAAGGGATTAGCCAATGCAATCACTAAAATGTCTTGCATTGTTCAGTTTGTTCATTCTCTATTATCATTCTAAATTAATCAAAGATTCAGAACAGTGTGTCTATTAACAAATTAATGACTTTTATTGCTTTACCTGGAATTAAGCTGAATCTCAGGGCAATCCGGTAACTTTTCACACTTCTATTATTTACAAAGTATATAGAGATTCCAATGTGTATTTCCTTCAGAGCAACTACACTAAATTTCATATTTCTCTGGCTTTGGTTACATTATAAATGTTCAGCAAGTACTCGTGATGTGCTGTTAGCGCTGTTGTGGTAATGCATTACGTGATATTAGCTCTGTTCTGGCAGGGTGACTTAAATAACCGATGTGCTAGTTATGAAAATAAGAACAGAACATTCAATTTGAAATTACATTGTTTCAGTGTGATTCTATTGTTTATTGTAACTAACAGAAACAATCACATTTGCATAACTGTCCAACAGCTTGACATTTCATGTGATATATTTAATGGCACTATTTTCCTCTAGCAAATCTTTCCATAAGAATTAAACAACTCAGCAGGCATTCTTGATGAAGACTTTTCAAATAAATGTATAATATTATTAGAAATTCATTCAGGATATATTGGAGCTTGGAACTCCAAGCATATGAATATTTATGAATCACAAACAGCCCCCAAAATATGATCAGATCAACATTTGTTTGTAAGTGGAACACAATGTACAAAATATTTCCTACCACCGCTCATGCCTAGTATATGCAACGGTCCTAGAGACCAAGCTGTTGGATTTTTTTATTTTTTTTTTGCCACTATGAAAATGAAGGCAACTGCTCAAAAAAGCATCTTCTCTGTCCATGGAACTTCACTGTAGTAATACTCAAGTGTTGTTGGGGATGTTTCATGTCCTGCAGTCCCAGACAGCTGGGTACTGCAAAACCTCAGAGGAAAGAAATCACACCCAAGTATGAGGACAGCACAAATGTAATGTGCAAAATTTCTTGGGATTTTTTTGCCCCAGTGTGTTTGCTATTTGCAAACACCAGATCAGTTGCATCCCATGTCTTGAGCATGGAAAGAATGCATTTATTCTGTGCCACAGGCTTCCTTCACTATGGAGACACGGGTCTCCGCTGCGTTCACACTGTGTGCAGTGCTGCTTCTCCTCTTCCCTCTGGACTGTGCTGTGCATGTCACCTGGGGCAGACGTGTCAGGGCCCCACACTGCAGCCCACAGCATGGCCCTGCACCCAGAGGGAACCAGCTGCAAGACACGTTCCTCAGGCAATAACTGCTCTGCTCTTTCTTCCCACCTGCATGTGCATACGTGTGGTGGTAATGCACCCTTTGGGATTCCCCAGATATATTTTCTTTACCTACCTACATATTTTTCTGGTCAAACATTAGAGTTCTTCTGGCTATTTATCCGGATTCAAAGAATAAATGCTACATTGTGAACTCATTTTTTTCCATCTGAGAAATCCTAGGTAGTGCAATGTGGCACTTGTAGATGAGTTGAATCTTACAGTAACGCTACTAGCATCACTTGCACTGACCATAGTGATGAGATTCAGGGCCATGTCACTGTTAAGGAGGAATTTTTCTTGTTCATCCCCTCCTTGACAGAAACCACTCTGTGGGAGGTGGTTGTGTCTTTCCCCCTTCCCCATGACAGTGCTTTTGCTAAGGTGTTTCTGGAGGTCCTACAGGGAACCAGTGCAACTGTGAGAGTTCACTGCAGAGTGCAGTGGTCTGGAACCAGAAGAGGATGTTCCAGTGACCTCTGTTATAGCAGCAGTTACTCTACATCCATTTCCAAGTGTGTGTGTTACCAGTGGTACTTTTAAAGTCCTTTGTCAGCAGACCTGATGCTAATAGTAGAAGGGTTAGTGTACGCAAAACAAGGCTGTTTTTAATATCAGATTGAAAAGACATAAACATAAGGAAAGCGAGCGAGGCATCATGCCAGCCTCAGCTTATGCTTCTTACACTTACAGTGAGAGGCCCGAAGTCAATGGGGACTGGGAAAAAAACCCTCCCAGGTTCAAGTTACAGTGCTGGGAAATTAGTTTGAGCCTGGCTGTGCCCTGCGTGGTCTAGAATGAAACAGAGACCATCCCTCATAACACCTGTGGGATGGTATATCCTATGATGTACACATATGCCAGGATTAATCTTCCTGATTGAGATGTGCATGCTAAGTCTAGCCATTGAAGACATAATTCAAAGTTCCTGGGACACACTGCACATCAGGGAATCAAATCTTTCAAGATATATGTTGAATGTGTCTATATGCCATAGCTTGTACTTATCTCTATGAATTTCAAGTTCTTAAGCTTTCTTGTGTTTTAGGTAGTTTTATTTTGTTGCTTGTGTGGAGGAACCTAAAGCAAGAGAACGAAGAGTTCTGTGGCTTTACTTGAGCCTTCCTGGCAAGTGTCATTTACATAGTCATGAACCGCTCCCTGCCTGTACCCTCTTTTTCCTTCCTCATGCCTAACCACAGGTGCCTGGCCAAATTAAATACAGAATTCTAATAAATTATAGACCTTCTCACATACCTCTTTGTCTCATATCTTACTTTGCTGGTATGTCATGAGAGATTAATTCTCCTGAGTTAAGAATAAAGATAAAGTCACATCTTCTCTAGGTACTTAAAACAAGGTTTTCTGTGGTGTTTAGGTCAAACTTCTGAGAATATCACCATAAGGTTCAAAAATTTCTACCTATGATAAGATCAGTCAGTGCCAGAAGAGGCCTGAACTCTGTTTTTACTATCCGTTTTGATTTCAGCCTTAAAGACAGTGAAGGAATTACCACTAATCCTCTAGAGCTATATAATCTGGTGTCCTAATGACCACTGAGTTTGGATTCTGATTATGAAACCATTTTCATCCCCCCTGATGCAACTTCCATGAAGACTAATATGTTTTAGAAATGGAATTTTTTTTTTAGTAAAATCATTCTCTTTTAACCTCATTGCATCCAATCCTGCCCTGCTTTGTCGTCTTGTATGAAGGCTTTGCTTTGCTAGCCTCTTTCCAAGGTTCAGAGGTAACAGGACAGATGCACACAGCTAATTCCTGGTTGAAACACCTTCCTAAACACACCCTTTTTCTTGGAAGGCATAAATTACTGTGGTGTCCAGCTTTGTAGGGTAAAGGAAAACTTGAGAGGGGTAAAAGGAGATTGTTTTGGTGGTAGGGCTTTACTGGGACTCTCAGATGTGCACAGACCCATGTATGTTGTTGCTCTGATGCTCTCTTGTAAGATGATAATATGAGGAATTCCTTAGATTCACGCTCAAAGCTTCCTCTTTCTAGCCAGGGCTTTCAGCTTAGTTCCCTTTGCACTCTGTGAAAGCTTATGCAGTAGGAACCTCCAAAAATACAGCAATTGCACAAGCTGAAGTATCTTTGAACTGACGTAAAAATCTGTAGTTTCTTGGGATAGAAATCCTTGGAGGAAGTGCTTTCTCATGGTTCTTTCAGCTCTGAAGCTGAAGTCACATTTGACATACAGAGAGAATTACCTTTCTTTCAGTATATTGTTGCCTTGCTTTTGCAAGTGCTCATGGATTAGGAGATGAGGGAAGTGGGGGACTAATTATTTAAAATTAATTTAACAAAAGTTGTATAAGCCTCAGTAAGGTCTGCCTGAATTTTGTTTTGGCTGAGGTAGTGATAGTAGTTCTACATATTTATATCCAATCTCCTTGTTTTCACACAGTATTATTTCTCAACACACCCCATTTTTATAGTGTGAAGTTATTATACTTCCCTTTAATTTTCTAAGCTAATTAAAGAAATTGATGTTTGTTTCTTGGCAACCTACCTTCTTCTGCAACCTCTAGTGTGTATATTAATATGAAATTAAGTTTGTCACTCTACCAAATTAAATATTCATAAGTAAAAATTTGCCACTTGAGCCTAGAAATAATTAGTTAGGCAGTTTCTGAACAAACAGTTTCTGTTGCCTTGAAAATGATCCTACAATGTCCCAAATTCTGTAATCTGCATTACAAGCTCCCACGGATTTCAAAAGCAAAATTTCAACAATTAGAAACTGCAGAATTTAGTCTAAGATAAGGGGGTGGTAATCCTTTGGGATCCTGAGGAGAATCATAGGGATGTTCTAGTCTGTTTCCTGAGATGTTACTGTCTCAAGACCCAAATTCACACTTTTGGGTCCCAGCACTCACCTGAATGCTGCAAAGTGTCTTTCAGATGAGATTTCAGAAGCGCTTGAATAGTGCTTTGTGGACCTGTGACCTTTTGACCACCTTAATTAGTCAAACATGGAGCAAAGCTAATGATGTCTCACAGGTATCTTTAATCAAAGCTCTTAAAATGCTATTAGGTTTCTGCTTTAGTGGCCTGTCAGCTGCAGCCAGATTTGGACATATTAACAGAAGTGATGCTTTTCTCTCTAAATTTGAGTGCGTATGTGAAAGGCATGATCTCAGACACCCCAGACAGGGTAGCATGGTCTGTCACTGGGAATGCGTAATTGCTGTCCTTACCCAGCCTCTAAAAAGCTAAAGAATGGGGAGTGGTAAAAATGAGTGATTCAAGATGCTTTGTAAAAAGCGTGCCAGTCAAAGCATGTTTTGTGCCAGATGTGGTCGTGGCTGTTCTGGTGTATATATTTAATAGAGTAAGATTGCAACAGGTTATTTCAGCCTGCTAGGCTGTTGGCTGAACTACAGATCTGAAGGTATTTCCTTGGCTATTTGCCTATTTATGTGGGGTGACCAGGAGCCCCGCTGATGCAAGGCACTTTTTGCTTGGGAGTTTGTAGTGGACTCTTGACAACAACTTTTGGTCACTTCTGACCACTAGCCCATAGAAAAGCAGAAGAGGTCCCCCTTGTCTATGTTGAGCTGCCTTTTTAGAGGCTAAGAACTGGACTGTGCTGATGTAAACTGTCTTGACTTCGATAGAATTTTCTCAAATTATACAGTGGTGGAGCTGGAAGCAGAGTTTGTCAGCTGGTACTCATCTTGTGTCTGTGTGCTCATATGAGGTTGATTTAGACTGCTTTAAATGCATACAACGGCCTAATTTCATGTTGCTGGAAACCTCAGCTGTGACAGGCCAAGGATCCAGCCCATAGAGTCACTTCAAGGGGAAGATTTGCAGGTGAATATTTCTTCGTGGCATGTTCTTCCAGCTTAGAACAGTATCACACTCCACCATCCCATGTGTCAGGTGGTGGTGAGCAGCTGAAGCACTATCATGCTGAGGGAGATTCATAGGATCAGCTCTGCTCTTGTCTCTTTTTAATATGAATGCAGCAAGATTAACAACGTTGGAGTGGTGTTCATCCTTCAAAGTGAAAAAAATCAGATCGTTGAAAGGAAAAGCACAAATTAAGAAGGATTTGGTTTGGGGGTTCATAGGGAGACTCTCAGAAAGCAAGGTAAAACTCCAGCTTTTCTTTCACCATCAAAATGGTAATGCTCTACCCTTCTTCCCTCTTATCAAACAGAATTCACTTTAATTTCAGGCATCTTCCCTTAGCTCTGAGCTGGTAAGGCGCAAGAGGGAGGCTGTTTTGGAAACACTGCTTCTAGGTTCCTTTGTCCTTACAAGGCTCGTGGACTCATTGTTCATGGCCAGCTAAGATAGCACCAAAAAAGAGTAGCTCTGTTTACAACTGTGCATATAACTGAGTCTTCCTGTTGGACTTAATCTTGGTTTTTTTCCTGCAGAAAGCCTCCTGTTTGACCACCACCCTGCATTTCTTAGAATCTACCTGTATGGTAAAAAAAAAAAAAAGGCTACATTGCTGAAAGTAATGTTTCTTAACAAATTGCTTGGCCACAAAAAATACTAAGAAAATAGTCTAGGGAACCCCTGGGCCAGCTGACAGCTCAGCTATTGCCAGGCAGAAAAGAGTTTATATTGGTGCAGCATACTTATATTGGTATAAGTATATCCGTGTTAGAGAGGCTGTGAT